>NC_138826.1:2912189-3512189 GCF_965183815.1 Platalea leucorodia
CTAGTTGTGTTAGAAGATGGCCCAAGTCAAGAAATAGAGCATAAGGGCAAGAAAACTGATCACGTACCACAAGAGATGGAGACGGGGCAGAGCTGCCAGTGCCTTCAGGAGGGGATGCCCTAACTTTGGGGTCTCCAGGCACTCACAAATAATAAAACAACTGCTACTCTCCAACTGTCATAATGGTGAAGAAAACCTTGAAAACGTGACCCAAATGTAACCAATGCGGTGATGCCCGCTTGTGTTTGCCAGCAGCCCGAAATGATGCACAATGACAGGCTGGGTGCTAACTCAGGAATCATACTTTGAATGTCGGAGTTGCTACCTACTTCTCTGCTCATCAAAGGACATAGCAGAGGGAAGAAAGCCTGTATTATGGAAACCTAAAGCCAGATTTCCCACAGCATACATATGGGGCAAACCACCCAGCAAAGGAATGGAAGATGCAACCTTGGGAATCTGGGTCTTGATTGCACAGGATGCTCCTACAGTCGCATAGGCTAACGCTGGAGATGAAATATCAGAAAATACTTCCCAACTTTATGAATATATGAACATGAGGCATTCACCTCCTGAGGTAGTCCACACTTCCATACAGGAGGGTGACTGCGCCCAAAACTTCTGCTGTATATTTTTATTTTTTGCTATCGTTCCCTTAAAGCACAGGCCAGCTGCGCACGCCAAGTTTACCTGCCGCAGAAGTGTGTTTCTTTCAGCTGGTGCAGGGCGCTTGCTGTTTTGGAGTCTCTTCAGCACAGCTGAGTACTCTTTCACTTAGATAATTAATTTGAAATTAAATATTAAATATTAATAAATATAGTGCAGGTAATAAATTGCATAAACTAATTTAATTAAAAATAGATTATAACATATTTTACAAATGGGACATTTTTGTAAGGAAATATAATGGACTTGTTATGTTTCTGTTTTATCCTAAGAATGAGCAAGTTTCTTATGCATTTAGTCCTTATTGTGCCTCATTAAATTTTTAAAAACAGCTATTTTCATTGTCAAGTATTTGACAGACTGTTAGAAAAACCTGACACTTAAGTTTCAATTTTACAAAATGCATTTTTAATGAAGACTTTTTCATCCTACTTTATTATCTATAATCATCTTGAAGAAAAAAAAAAAAAGCGGAAAAAAAGGCAAAAAAATAAAATACAACAAAATTTCCATATCTGGGCAAAGAATCTAGTTAAATTAAGTGGTTCATTTGAGATATCCCAGACAGCATCTGGCCAAGCACTGAATACACCTGAGCAGTCTGTTCAGCAAAACCCATAACTAGTGCTCAAAGTCATAAGACTTTGGTGGAGACCTTCCCATGCTGGGGTTAGTGGGCACCGGCCCTGAAAAAGCTCAAGTCAGGGAATAGCTTTAAACAAAAGAAGAGACTGAGCGACGTAATTTTCATAGCAGGACTGAGAGTCATGGTGAACATGAACTGAAATGTCTTGTCCTTTTCAAGAGCTGTGTTTGGGACAAAATGGATGCAAAAAGGACAACGTACCATCACAAACAGCCCCGCGGCAGAGCAACGCTGCCCGCTCCTCTGCCTGCACCAGGGAGAGCGTTTTCTCCTCCCTGGAAGGGGACGGGTGTAGGAAAAAAGCACAGGAATGTGGAAAGTGCTTTGGAGATGGGGTTTGTTCAAGAAGTCAATTTTGCACAGAGGAAAAGCGGACTTTCCCCTTTGCAGCAGCTATTCCCAGGCACCTGGGAGCAGCACGAACCACGCAGGAGAGGAGAGAGGGCGGCAAAGGGAGCATCAGGCAGTCAGAAACAGCTGTAAGTGGACAGAAGTGATAAAGCAAAGTAGCACAATGACTTGATATTCACGGCTGCACAAAACAAGCGTAATTTATACACCGAGGGGTGGAACTGGCCTTGTAACGGGAAAAGCAATTAGCAGAAGTATGCAAAGGGAGGCGGATGCCCGCTTTATATTACAGCCTTACTGTCACTTGCCTTCCTTGCTTATATACTGCTTCTGGCAAGGCTGACCTGATGAAAAAGGGATGTGCTGACAGTGGTTTGTGAGCTGGGGTGCTTAAAGTTGAGGCACTGAGTTTCCTTTATTCGTTTTCTTTTGCGTGGCTTGCTTTGCTGTTAACTGTTTCAGGTTAGTGCATCTATGATCAGAAGCTTCTGAATTGTTAACAGTGACCACAGACTGGCTAGCAGGGGGGTTTCCCTCTCTGTACAACACCCAATGAATGAATTCTCGCTGGGAAACCTACTTCTACTTGCCTTCCTCAGCAGTACAAAAACTAGGTACCTTTTATTCTTTTTTTTGTAAGGAAATGCGCCCACATGAGCAAGAGTTTCTATGCACTTTTTTCCCCAGTTTATAAAACTGAATGGAGTTTAACCAGGCTACGAGAAGCAGAGGGAAAATGTGCATGACTGTAGAGACAACATACTTTTGGAGGGAAGGGCTTTGCACATCACACCACTGCCAAGGGAAACGCAACTGATTCACTAACAAGTTAAATGGATTTTATGTACCTATTCCACGTGTTAAATACCTAACAACCCACAAGGACACTTCTCCTCCTTAAGGGAGGGAGAGTCACACCCTAAAGAAAGGCACAAACACACCTACAAATATTTTATAGTGTTTTAATGTGAAATACATGTTGTTCCAAGTTAACCACAGGCCACTAATATCAACAGAGAACCTGCTGCCCTTCTTGACGGCCTCTCTGACGGCATGGCCCCATCCCCTCATTCCTTCTTTCCCTCCCTTCCTCTCTCCTTTTCTCCATTACCTGTGCCCTGCAGCACCGAGGTCCATGCTCCTGAGACGTTATCGGTGTTTGAACTTCATAGACCAAAAACAGGTCAAAGATTTCTACTTATATTGAAAGCTCGGTAGAGATGCCGCCATCTCACACCACCGACATCATGACAAAAACCTCACCTTACTATTTGGTATCAAGATAATCACGGTAAAATGCCAAGCTTTATATACACTTTCTAACAGAAGCTTCTTTCCAGTTTGAAAGCTGGTAAGCTTTCCCATCATCTGCATTTGCTCTGGGTTCAGGTTGCCAGTGCGGAGACTCCCTCTCTGCAACCTTCTTGGCAGGAATCGAGTCAGCACATGACTGAAATGTTTTATAGCCCTTCTGCACATAGAGATGGTGGCGTTCAAAAGGCAAATCCCAGAAATGGCCAGTGATGGAGGAGCGATTTATGAGAATGTCATATGGTCACTGGAAAGTCTAGGAATTTCGCCTCTTATCTCCAGGTTTCCACTCTGAGGGGTTTCTAAGGCAAGCGGTTATGCCTAGAATCCACCAGCCCATCTTTATAATGCACAAAAGAAAATAAGTTTACTGATAAATTTCCACTGACTTAGTTATACTGTAATGCAGGTTATGGTGGAAATGCTTCCTTCCAATGCACAATCCACAGCAGCAAAGAAGAAGTAGGGAATGGGGTAGGAAAGGACCTCTGTCCTGACATTTCTGTCTCTTCTTCATCATAAGACGCTTCTGTGAAGGAGCACCACCGACTCTCTTCTCCCACATGCCAGGCACTACATTTACACCCTAACATTCAACTTCTACTATTCTATGAAAAGATTTTTTTAACTCTTATTGTCAGACTTTTCTGACTATGTTTACATGATGTTTGTCCTTGCTACTAGTTTCCAAATAAAACAAGAGGTAGAGGTGCCCTGAAGCATCTTCTGAAACCCGGTATACAGACACCCCAGGAAGACAGGGAGAGCGAACACCCAAAGCTGTTTACAATACCTTCCTTTTCCTAAGAATCACCATTTCCAAGAGAGCCCTTCATACTTATAAGCATCTGTAAACATTTGCACCTTGTAACCAAACCCCTCAAAAACGGATTCACCGCTCTCTGTATTTGATTTCTACCTCTAACCATGCATTTTGCTTAAGCCCTGGTCGCATGCCAGCACCCATCTGTGTAAATATGCAATTTTTCTAGCTGAATTGCACATCCACAGCCACGACTCAACCATAGAAAGATCATGTAAATAATGGAAGCTGACAGCATAAGTAATTTTTTTCATGTATCAGACGCCATGGTTGACTGCTGAACTGTGAGATCTGCTGTTTTTAGACTGTGCTAAGTTCTCCCCTTTCACCCCCGAAGATTCGAGACTAAAGGATGAATCTTGAATCACATGCTTCAAATGTTTTTCTTATCACACAGCTCAGTCAACGCTTGTTCACATCCTATGACCTTTCCCTACAGTGAGCTGCATCTTTCTTCTGCCTTTCAAGGCCACTTATTAAAAAGGTAGCTGGTGTAACTGGAAACACATGAAGTGGCCATCACAAGCCACGCGCCTCCCCAGTGTATTAGTGGAGGGGACAGTTAAGAAGTCACTAAGCCCTAAAAGAAAGAGTTAGGGAAAGTGAAGTAGTATGGAGCTTTTAGTATTTCTGATGTTCTCATTAAGTCAAGAAATCCGTCTTGCAAATATGAGGAATTGAACATGGAGAGTCCAAATGCAGGGAGGGGCACAAGGCTTAGAAGAAAGTGCCAGGTCTACAACACAACGGCCTGTGTAATTGGTTCTTTTGATGTTTCTAATCACTTTTGGTAAGATCAAGTGGAAGTGACAAGTGAGGCTATCGGAACAGTGACTCCGTACAATGGTGGCACATGGGACTCGAACCGGTTTGTGCGGTACTCGTTAATTGTTTGGGGGCTTCCTTTAAGCGCAAAACATATCTGAAGAGTCACCAGTGAAAAAAAAAAAAATCCTCCTGGCATAAATTATGTGGTCAGTATTTCAGATCTCATACAAATCATTTGCCTGTGAAAATGTTATCAAAATATGAGCTATCCCTTTCAAATATATTTTAAACAATGTTAATGTATTTTCACATGTCATCAGTTGACAGCTCCACCATCGTCGCTCGTCAGCCACCAGGGAAATTTACATGCATTTGAATTCACCCTGCCAAGCACAGGCAGCCCAGACTGACAGCCCATTTAACTAGGTGATAAGTTAATCTGTACAACATTTGATAGATTTCTGTCTTTTACCTAAGCCATAGTTTGTGAAAATGATTCAGCGACAGGATTTGCAAACCGGTCGTGTCTCTGTGTTCGGTCTCAGTGGGAGGTGTTATATTTCTTCATGTATAATGCTGATCTCCACCTAAGCCGGCCGCATCAAGCTAAACTAAACACCGTCCCAAAACCACCGGGATTCATGGTTTCCAGTCTTTTCCTTCCACAAATGCAACTTTTCAGCTAAAGCTCAGGTTAACTATGGAAGCGGAGATGATTTTACAAGGATGGCCAATGATCTCAGTCTACCACCTCTTCACACCTGCCCACTCCTGCCTTCTTGTGAGGTCTGCCCTGTTTTCTGAGGTCCTCATGCAGCTTGGCACGTGCATCGGTTTGTGTTAGAGCCCAGCCCAGGCCAGGTTCACCCTGCCACATGGCTGAACACAACATGATGAGGTCATTGCACATCACAGCGTTTCAAATGCAAGGAGAAGATAAAGTTTGCCAAAAGTCAGCCACAGACCCCCAAATATGCACATCCCTCTGATGCACTCAGTAACATAAATTGTCATTAAGCAACTAGACATCACTAGGTTTTAAACACATGCCTTGCATTGCCAGGATTTTTCATTAAAAAAATCCCCTACCTCCAACAACAATTTATGTTTCCTTGCAGTAACTATGACCACTGCAATATCTGTGATATTCATTTGCAAGGCCATCTAAACAAGGGTCTCAAAGCTTCTGACAGGGTTGTGTATTTAACCACAACAAAATGCAGAGGGCATTTTGATGTTTGGAAATGCCCAGAAGGAGATTTCTATTTACTTTCTCTTACACAGTACATTACCAAAGCCAGAAGACTCAGTAGTCAGCAAGCCATTATTTATTTATTCAAAACATCTTTCACTTCCTGAGATGCAGTATGTCATTTACAGGGCGCATACTGTCATTACATGAAGTAACGATCAACAGGCAGATTAAAATCAGGATACCTTCACCCATAATGATATATTCTGATAATGACCATTTTCAAAGAGTTGCTAAAATGTAAGTAAATATCTCACTGGTTTCAGTAGCAAATGCTCTGAAAGGATAGCTGGGGCAATGGAGATGCTACCACAGGCAGACAAGTTCGGTGAACTAAATTTCATGTATAGAGCCTCTATGCCAAAGTTGCTGAAGATGGAGAGCTACAAAAAGCTTCAGAAACAGAAAAGATTAATGTGCGCCGAGCCATTTGTTCAGACGCAATTTCAAATAAAAATAATACATTTGCAGCATTTGGAAAGGATCGTTTTCTCATGAAGGCAGAGGCACAGGCTTAAAATATTAATTAAATAGAACTCAACTCTACGTAAGCCTTGAAAGAAGATGCCAAGAAACTAAATATATTGAACTTAAAGGTAGACTAAAGTGGAAATACCCATGGGCAAGTTCCAGTGCAGAAATGTAGGTCAGGAGCCTACTTCTCAAAATGCATCACCCGTAACGCTCCTTATTTAATGTATAGAGTATTAGTTTAAGAGACGATGGGATTTTATGCATCTTTCATGTATATAAAACCTTGATGTGAGCAACCAAACTTTATCCCCTTCCCAGTATTGTCACGAGTCCTTCCTGATCTTTACAGACGATATAAAGGCTGATATGATAAAATACCTCTAGAAACTCCAATAATTGCCCGAAGAGTTAGCAGATCCACCAGTTTATCTCAAGATAAATGCATTATGGACATTGAACTGTCATCAAACTCCCCAAAAATACATTTTCATCTGCTCTTGTGGTGCACACCTGTAGCTTGCTCACAAGGCAGAAAGTAGACGTTGGAAGGGCACAAGAACAACCTGTGAATTCATGCAGTACAACAGCAAAAGAGGTATTTAGCACAGGGGTGGCTGTAATTGTCATAAATTTAGAAAATTCTCCTTGTTCAGAAGCCCCTCAAAATCACACCTTTGCAAGCACCATGAGCAAGGCTGGGCAGAGACAGGTCTGGAGTTGTGGGAACACCTTAACTGTACACCAGGGGAGACAAATGTCTTAAAGAAAACCAGCTCCTCTTCACTGGATCTTTAGAAGCAGATAGCAGGAAAAGAAAACCTACATACTACTAGTATTACCGCTCTAGGAGCAATAAGCAGGTCCTGGGCTGTGCCCTAGAAGCAGCGTGTAGGTCCACCAGAGAGTCACTGGTGTTGCTGGCCTGAAACACTGCAGATCTGAGCCCTCCTAGACTGCAAGAGTGATGCTAGGCAACCCGATTCATGTGCCTGAGCCTTAGTTTCTCCACCTCAAAACAGAGATAGGAATCCTTGCTTTATCCTACTTCTGCATCTTTTAGCTCTGTAGGGTCATATGGATATGCAAGACCTAGTACAAGGAGACCCAGATGCTGCTTTAATAAAAATAATTTAACATGGAATAAATAGCCATGATATTAGGGGTGTGAAAAGCCAAGAGGAGAGTTAATAGGAAGATAGGAGGTGGTGTGATGGGTAATGAGGTGCCTACAGGGGAGGGAACAGGAGCAGGGGCCGGGGACAAAGGGTTTCTGCCCGGAGCAGGGCTCGGCGCCTGGGAGGGAGGCAGAGAGTGCAGCACGGCTACGGCCGAGGGCTGGGGGCGACGGGGAGGTGCTGGCTTAATTCTGAGCTGCTTTTCAGGGGTTAGGATTCACTGGGATGTTTCATTAACATTTCTTTGTCCTGGGAAAACTCTTGGCACCGGATGCACATACAATTAACAGCACAAATAGCAGCAGGACCAGCGGCGTTGAGCTGCTCCCCCATTCACTCCCATGTACACTTCAGACAATAGAGTCAGCTGAGGACAAAGCAGAGAGCCATCGGACCCGCACTAGCAGTTTAGGCTGCCACTTGCCTTTTATTCTTCACTGTATATGACACAGAGTGAGAAATCAAAATCACAACCCCTCAAAGAAACCCACAGAATATTTTATTCAACATGAGGTTTTATTACTGCCAACCGCAAATCAAGAATTAGGATTTTTACCAGTTTTCTTGTTTAACAAATTATTTCCTTATGATAATGATCAATTTATCAACTCTTTGGTTCCACAGCATGTGCTTGCACTGGAGACTGTAAGGGGATAGTCCACATTTTCTGCACCCAGTATATCATCTTGAGGCACAGATTTGTCTATTCTGCAGCAAACGTTGAACATTAAACACCACAATTGTAATCTCCTGGCCACAAGACCAGACTTTCCCCTTCTGTGTTGACCAGGGGTCAACACTGATGTGCAACACTTCATCCAAAGTGTTTGGCAGCAACTACTGCAGGCAAAAAAAATTCCACTCTGCAGGATTTTCAGCCAGGACAGAAAAAATAAAAAAAAATAGAGAATGCCATTTTGTGTGAAAAATATGAACTCTGTTTTTATAGAATTAAGACTTCACTCCACTCAGTTCTTTGAAAGAAAGCAAAATATTTCTTATTTCTCTAACTCCATTAAAAGCTGCCACAATGTAAATCTAACATACATATATGCACACACAATTGATATTTAAAATATTTTTCAAATTCACATCTTGAAATTTCGAGAAAAAGAAGGAAAGAAAGAGAGAGAAAGAAAGAGAGACAGACATTCATGAAGCCTTCTCTTTCCCACCAAACAAAACTCCGTAAATCAAGCAGCTTTCTTCTGAAAGCCAGAGAATACGTGCACCACGCTCATGCATGGATACCAAGAGCCGGCTTCCCCCTGAATGGTAACTATGTGCAAGCACTCCGGGTCCCTCTCCCATATGGCACGGCAGCCCCCAGCCAGCGCAGGTAGCAGAAGGGGACACGAAGAATACAGCCTGACTTTAAAGCACATGAAGCATGGAAGGGTCGAACCGTGCCTCATCTGCTCCCGTAGCAAACCGTACAAAACCAGAAGCACTGGCATCTGCAATCCAGAACATCATTTGGCACAGTTTAAAATTTTAAAGTAATTTTCAAATTTACACACACACACACACACACCCAGCACCACATGGTGATTTTTGTCCTTCAGAGAGCCAAAGGCAAATACAGGCATGCTCAACATACATTGTCAAAGGGAGAGGTTTCCTAGCAACAATACCGATATGAATGGAAAGTTTCCTTTCCAATCCCTTATGTGACATTAGAGCAATTTGTAACATACAGGGAATGGGAAAAGAAGTATCTAAGAAATCTGGCTATGCATCGTTACCCAAATAAATAAGCAAATCAGTTTGTCAAGTTTTGCTAGCACCAAAATTATCAAGTGCTTTTAAGTGTAAGATGCAGCCAGAAAGGAAAGAAATCCTGGAGTCGATTCCCAGTCCGCTCCATGTGCTGCCTCACTCGCTCCCCCCAGGGTCTGCGTGCCCTGGCCCAAACCCAAGGCACAGGAGCAAGGAAGCGGTCCCCAGCGAGGAGAGCAGCCATCACCTCTGTCGCCGCGCTCCACTTCTTCTCAAATCACCATAAAAAACCTCTGCTTTAGCCAGATTAAGCTTCAGGCAATTGCCTTTCATCCAAGCCCCAAGCCTGGCAAGATATTTGGTATGCCTTAGCAATACGGCAGTGAAACGGGAGGCTCAGCGTCACCCAACTGCAAACCATGCACCATGCTGTGTCCTGTAGAACACATGCACGCCAAATGGGAAGGTGTTGGAAACAAGAAAAACCCATTAGAGCAGGAGAGCAGCTCCACTGGGGTCTGCATCTGTGGTCCCATCGCTAACGCCCTGTGACCGAGGCCAATAGAGAAAAATCAGCAGGGCGGATCCACCTTGCTCCCTTCCTGCACAAACTCATCCACACTGCAAGGCAATGTGGCAAACCATTGCTTTCCATCTTTGATGCCGTCAAACACCGCTTCTCTTTTTCTTTCTTTTTTTCGTTTTTTTGGTTTGTGGTTTTTTTTTTTTTTTTTTTTTTTTTTTTTCCTCTCCCAGTTGACCTCCAGAAAGACAAAGATGGTCCTCTCCAGTAAAGGAGCTATAATGGAAATGCCCACAGGTGTCCCAGCTAGGCCCCCAGCCTCTGCTTTTAATCAGTGGTGCATGATAGGTTCCTAAATTAATCCTCTCCTCTGACAAACCAGGAGCCAAAGTGCTTAACTCAGAGACCAATTTTAAATGCCTAAAGTTATAGGGTTTGAACACTGCATATTATGCCTAACAAGGGAACAATGACCCCTCTTATCTATAGTAGGCCCAAGTTTCCCATATCCCAAATCTAATTGTGTGATGCCGGCTATAACTCAAGGAGGGAACACCCTGCATTTGTCATATCTAGAAACAGCTTTTGGAGTTTGCAGCTTATTGTGAGCTACCGGAGCTGCAGGATGCTTATTTACAGGGCACCATGCAAGACATCTGTTCGGTCTGGCTTTTTAACTAAAAGGGGATTTATCTTTGGCAAATCAGTTTTGTGAGTCAGGAACCGGTTTCATTATAGTCCAAGTGTTTGGCCAACACTATCATTTAGTTTGATTTTTGTACTTTCTCCTAAGCACTCTGCAACAAAGAGGCCACGATCAATCATCCAAGGAGATGCACTGCTAGAAGCGATCAAATAAAATTAAAACAGTTATCCGAGCAGCGTTGATGCTTTTGACAGATGAGTTTTGACATGCTTTCTATGAATTTAGCAGGGAGTAAGAAATTATCAGAAATATTGCAGGACAGAGACCTGGCCAAATACATCCTGCACTTGGCAGGGGGGGTTAGTGCTGAGAACACCACCCTTCGCTGTATATCACCAGGACACAGCAGGGCAGGCCAGCTGGGCACAGCACAAGAGGAGACCACAATAAAAATGCCTCTAAACCAGATGGAAATCTTGAAAAAGAGTCAGAAATAAATCTGGAGGATTTGCATTTTATCTTTTCCATGCAAGATATGGCCATATTCCTCTTTATGCCTATTTTCTGCACACATCTGAGAAGAAAGGGGCAACAGCCCTGCTAACGGACACACCGCTGGGCACTAAGTCTTCCTCACCATGGCACGCACCAAACCCAGCCAGATGTGAGCCAATATCCCATGGCAGAGCACGGCACCAGAATCCCAATAAAGGTAATCTTCATGCATCAAGGCATATTTTTTTTAAAGTGAAAAAAAATACTATCTAAACACATTCAAGAAATCTAAACATTTACTTTAATAAAACATTTGCATTCATTACCAGGCGAGATATTGCAAACAACTCTGAGTAAGTGAATTTAGCTGAACTTCTGAGCTGTGCAGGCTAATGACTAGGCTGACCAGCTTCAAAACCATATTAAGACTACTGATTATTTATTATAAAATGCCTGCACAGAGGGAGAGACCTAATTGTCTGATGAAGATCCCAACCCCTGTGGGTATCACAGCATACTATACCTGTAAGAGTCAGGGCTCATTAGCCTAATCACAAAGAATAATACTGGGAGCAGAGCTCTGCAAAGCTACTGATTTTTTACTTCCTGTGAGTTTCACAGAAACACCCTTTTTTTTCAGTTTGGTGGGGTTCTTTTTCTTGCTCTTTCTGTCTGGCAACAGATAGCCTTCTCCCCCCAGTCCTCACCACAGACACCAGCAACCCCAGGCTCCGCGGGGCCACAAACGTTCAGCATCTCCTACGGCACCTGATTAATCATAGCCATCCTCTCACCACGCATGGAGCCACGCAGCCTGCTGAAGCCGGAGCAGATGAGGGTGGTCAGCAGATGTGTGGGTGGTGGGGCTAGAGGGTGATCTTTTATTTTGCATTAATCTTGCGCATATAGGCACTGATGCAGCAGGGATTTCTCAGTCCCTGTAATATGTATCACTGATGAGAAGCTTCCCTGTTATGCTGCTTTGGAATACAGATACAAATTCATTCAGTCTGCATCCCTCGGCCCCTCCTGTGCCTTGGTGTTACCTTATGAGTTTCAAGTGCAGATAGGATTCATATCTGTATTGCTAATTTTCCTGCTACCCTTCTATGCTGTCCCCTTTCCCCTTTTTCTCAGCCCTGTTCCCTCTCCTCCACAAGGCAATACTGAACAAAGGTGACAGTGACCTTTCATAGGGAGAAATATTGCAAGGCTTGTCTAATCAGGCTGGTTATACATATCTGTAGCAAACATCACAAGATTGCATTTTGCATCCTTTCCCTCCACCGATTCATACCTTGTAAATAAGAAAATGCTTATTTGTTCATCAAAACCATTTAACCCTCAGTGAAAGATCTCATCCTTACAGCAGATTTTAATCTTGCTTCATCCGCTCTTGCTTTATAAATGCAGCAAAATGTAGAGGCTTAGTTTTAAATATAACAAATGATAGAGTCCCTTAAGAAACTACAAGTCTTAAAAGATCATGCTGTCAGCAAGTCTTTTTTGACAGTCTACCTAAGCTCCTTCTGTTCTTGATCTCATCATATTGCTTTCAAGGATGGCCACTCTTCTGGACTAATGCCTATTCGCTTTGAGACTGCACTTCTCAAGTATTGCCCAACTATTTTCACATCTCTCCTCTCACTGCATTCAGTACTCTCATCTCTCTTCTCAGGAGCCCAGCCTCTCTCTTGCAAAATGCTTCTTTATTTGTTAGCATTTTCCTGCTTACTAAAGCACTACGAGTAAGTACATCCCAACTCCATGACCTTATGCACCTACATATGCCTTATACCTTCTCGGTGCTGGGGGTTTTTTGCTGCCACGCTGCACTGGAGTCGCTTTGCACTGCTTACACAATATCCTGGGCTTAAACACTTTCCTGGCTGTTTTCTGAAGTTTCTGTCCAAGTTTCAGGCTCAGCTTCTTCTATGCAATTTTTTGAACTTGCTCACTTGGACTATTAGCATTTGCCATTCATTCCTTCTTCTTTAATGTATAAACCCCATGAAATCTGGGGTTTATATGAGATCTGAAGAAGATTCCTAGCTCCAGGTGCTAAGCAAGCCCGTCAAACTGGAGTGAACCTCTCCACATTCTCCATTTCCACTCAGAATACAGCAAGAAGAGCTTAGGTTAGAAAAGAAACACAAAAACAGGCACCTGGTCCCTGGGAAGACGCGGTTCTTCACTCCATTTGCTGCAAGCCCAAAATTGCACACACAGCTCTGACATGCCAGCAGACACTGCAGAACTACTCGGGTCCCTGACATCAAAAGAAGGCTCCAGATTTCATGATCTGATTTTGCCAGCTTCAGAGGTGTCTTACCAAACTTTTGTCCCATCCCAAAATCCTAAAAAAACCCTGAATCAGCCAAGGGTCCCAGAAGGCATGCACGTACCCACCAAGGGGCCCCTGAGCCCACCTGAGCCTCTCATCAGACTCACGCTGCATTCAGCTCATGGGAACAGAAGTGAAGTCTTCATTGCCCAAATGACACTACAGATGGCAAAGTATTTTACTTTAAAAATTTGTCTAAAACAGACTACCTTAAAATGAGGTATTTCGCATTAGCAGTGGCAAATTAAATTTACACAGAGCCCAAATGCGTGTTACGAATGAGAACAAATGTCCAAAGGCTTGAAAATTAGTAAACATGGATTGCAAAATCTTGGAAAAAACCATTGCATGTTACAAGACCTTAGTCTCTTAGTTTTAGAACATACTTGGCCTGTTTTTTTTCCACAGCTTTCTGGAATTCATGGTATAGGGACATGTGAAATGTTTATTCTCCATGCCACAGAGAGGAGATACGAAGAGACGCAGATGGCATGAAAACTCAATCCCAATCCTTTTAATAATAGTTAAAAATTCCCATCAGCTTGCTGAGATCCATTTGGACTGAGATCAGAGTATGAAAACCAATAAATGATCAATATAATGGCTCTAAGAAGGAACCATTTCCTCAGGTGTTTCCCCAGAAATTCTTTAGAATTACAGGGGATGCAATTTCGGCACGTGTGCCTATCAGCTGGCACTAACCTGCCTGGCTCAGGCAGGATGCCAGGACACTGATGGACCAGGCTTCAGAGAGGACCCAGGACCTGCCTTGGGCACACATGGCTGCTTCACAACTTGGGCAGGGGGAGCAGATCCCTGGATAGGAGGTGGCTCCTCCATGACAGCCCAGCACTATCCCATCCTCCCGGCAGGGAGGAGGTCAGCCCAGAGCTCCATTTTCTGGGAGAGCTACTGTAAACGTCCTGGATTATGGGTCCTCCTGTTTCTCAAATACTCGCTTCCAAGCACCGTTAGATGTCCAAAGCAAGGGGAAGAGCTGATGTGCAATTCATCTGGAATCTGGTGCTGTCATCTCTCTCAGGGCACACATGTGTACACCAGGACTGCAAGGGCAGGCTGTTAACCCAGCCCTCGGAGACGCAAGGAGTATTTCATGCTATATCCTTTCAGCAGAAGGGGGACCGCATAACTGCTTTTTTAACTCCCGGTTAATCCCCAACAACGCTGCTGGTCCAGTTAAATCCACAAAAATGAAGACGTGTGAAACTATAAAACTGAAGTTCCTTGGCTGGTGGCAGGGTTGGAAAGGGTTCAGAGAGACCACGTGCTTTTTAAGTTATATGTTTTCTGACCATGCACTCTGTGCTCCCCTGCTAACGGTGCTCCTCGGAGGAGAGAGCCAGCCTGACCTCCCTGGAAGCTTTTGCACAGACCCCGTGTGCTCTTGCCCTTCCACAGAGTGTGGTTTGGCACTGAAAACCTGACACCCAGTGAGCCAAATGGATCCCTAGCTATGTGCACAGCCACTATTATTTCCTTTGACTCGCTCCAGAGCTGTCCCAGGGGCCCTATACTCTTGCCAAGAACCCATGACATCACTTATATTATTAATAATTACAATATATTCACAGATGGGTGGACAGATGGACACTCATATGACAGAGTTTTGCTTAAAGTCAATACCTCTCCTTTCTCATCCCTCCTTCCCACACCCCCAGTTTTCCCATTTGCTTATCTATTCCCTCCCAGGGAGGAAAGGTCAAAGCTGTTAGCAGAATGAGTTAGAAGTATTTTTCCTCTTAAATAAACAAAACCCACATTACTCAAATGACCCTCCATTTTTCACTCCAAGCTCACATTTGCTCACTGCGCAGCCCTTACTGGGATTACGTATTTTTAAGTTCTTGAAGAAAGAAATCACAAATCTTTGTTCCTTGTCCTACTACACCACTTACAGAAGAAAGATTCTCCGATGAAGACTTTGCAAAGGGAAATGCAGAGCAATAGCTACACAGAGCCTGCTCCAGCCACCCTCCTCGTTGGTCTGAGTTATTTCACAGTGGCCAGAAGCATGCTAAGTCTTTGCAGAGCAAACAAGCGGAAAGACCCGGCTCCCGCTGGGTCGTAAAGAGCCTGGCTCCTATTTTTATGGCATGGAAAAACACGGGGAGGGGAGGGATGGAAGAAACAGGGGGTGATGGAGACAAATAAAGTCATACCGTGATTCAATGTAAGGGTATGTGCTCACTTAGAAAGTTACGCTCTTTTGTTTCCCACTTCTCAGGGGGCTCCAGGAAAACACTGATTTTCGGGAGAGCGGTGGTGCAGCATGTGGTTTCACACCTAGCTCAGCGTTTCTTTGCTGGATGTAATGGAGGAACTAGCACAGTTTAATCTGGAGACTGTCACCTTCATATATATAAAGGCAGTTAGTTAACAAAGAACAGAGCATCATCTGCTCCAGGAGGACTGAATCCATCTCACACTGTAGCGTGCCTCAAGCACAGGATGGCCGCATCCTGGCTCCGGCTCAGAGAACATTTAGGCTGAGCCCTGCTCCCCTGAGCACCCAAGGAAACGCAGCTCTATTCGTGGCAGGAAAGAAGCTGTGTGAATTGCCATCATGCCCCCAGGGGTGCAGGGGGAAAGGGGTGAGCCGAAACAAGCCCCTGCCCTGAGCAAAGGCACACTAGATGTGGCTTGACAAATCCCAGCTTTAGTGTGCAATTTCCCTCTAAGGAATTTAAATATTTTTTGTTAGAAATTACTTAACAGATATATAGTTACGTGCACATTTTTTGCACAATAGTTTTTATGCTGTCTCCTTCTCAGACACTATTAACACACACATCCTCTCCTTAAGGTATGGATTAACATCCACAGTCTATTTACGGAGCATCTCTCCATGGCTTTACCCATTAAAATTACAGTGTACGTATCAAAGAAGGGCAGAAAATATAAAGTGTTACCGGAGCCTTTACGCAATACCACACCGAGACAACATTGGCTGTGCAAATATCTCCAGCCACCTCATTTCTGACCTGTACTATGCATTAACCCAGTCCTAGGATGCTTTGAAGAAAATATCTTTACACAAATAAGTAGCAATTGCAGGTGGCTCTCGGTGTGCAGGCACACCTGAATGTTGTGGCCAAATATTTGTTCCAAAGCAAGGTTCGCAGCTCCTAAAGTCTGCCCAACATCAAGTCAAGTCCCACCAGGTCTTGTACTGGCTCCTGTGCTTGCAATGGAGAGCGTCATCTCAGGGAGATGATTAGAGAAAGCAGGCAATGAAGTAGATTACATCTTTGCTCATTAAAGAAAGAAAATTCCTGTAAACCTGCATAAGCTTATCATAAAAGAAGTATTTTCCTTCCCTTGACAGCTTTTGTTCTGAAAAAAATAATTTCTTGCATACCTCAAACACAAACAAACAAACATCCGAGTCACCTTGGGTTTTGGGGTGGTTGTTTTTTTTTTTTTTTCTTTGCCTACTGCTAGCAGCCTTACAATTTTCTCAGAGCATGAGAATGAAAATAATATTTTTTTATTAAGAAAGGAGACAACTTCAGATTTGACAAAGCTCTTTTTCTTAGTATCGACAAGCAATCATCATCTATATTACAAATGGGTACTTGCCTCACAGCACATTTGTGCGATCACTGGATTTCTAGTCCTTCGAGAACCAAGATAACAAACGAATCTTCACCAGCTTCAATGATTTCAAAGCTAATCAGAAGATAAAAAGGCTGGCAGGACAGCTGACAATACATTACTAACCAACAACAGATCTTTGCAGGACATTTATGTATTTAAATTCCAGGCGTGGGAAAGCTTGGACACATGTTTACGAATATGAGGCGGCCAGAGCAAAGCAAGGCCAAGCAAGTAACAGGGCAGCGTGGACACGATGAAGGCATCTAGAAGCTTCGCCTGGATCCCACACAGCTGCACAAGGCTGTGCCACCAGGATGGATTGGACCCATAGAGTGGTGCTGCATACCCCAGAGGAGGTCACAGCTGCACCCCTACAGGGGGGTCCCCAAAGGCAGCCCACTCAACAGTGACTTCTGCAGGAAGGTGAGACAAGTAATGGAGATGGCAAATCCAAGTGGCCCCATCCAAGAGATCTCTATTTGTCATGGAGGGTCCAAATTTCTCCACATTAAGGTCAACAGCCAAATTCCAATCAAACTGGCTCTGCAAAAGGCAGTATGCTGAATCTCAACTGTTCTGCCACTGTCTGCATTTGGGTCTCTGACCAGTTTTTGCTGTCAAAAAGATCAGTTTAGGTATTCCTAACAGATCATGAGGAACTATGATGGGAGTTTTACAACCTCTGCAGAATCTGGTGCTCTTGTGCCCTGCTCAGAACCCATCACAGCAATGGGGCAACATACTGATCAAGGATGCTGATGGCAAATATAAATGCTCCTTCAGGCTTTTACCAGGAAAACTCTTAAACCTACTGATAGCTCACTCTTCAAAAGAGTTTATTCTCCATACCAAGAGCCTACATATGGCTGAGCTGAAATATGAAGATCTATATATAGATACCAGTAATCGAAAGTAATTACTCAAGTCTCCACCCAATCGAGGCACTGCAAAAGGAATAGTCTGTATTCCCCAGCGGCAGTGTCAGGAGGCCGACGGTAATCCTTGAGACTTGGAAGGGGAGCCCAGTGAGAGGTAGTTAAGGCATTTGACCCTGCCTTTGATGAGGAAACAGTTAGGGAAGAAGAGCTACGATAACCTCCTGACTCTAGAAAAATGTTAAAATGTGGCTCAGCAAGAATTTCCAATTGTTTTACTTTACCTCCTGACTCTTGAGTTCAAAGCGGCGAAGCTGTTTCAAAGACAGATGAATATATTTAGATTTTGGTGACTGATCACAAGTTTCCCAAAAGCTTACATATTCATCCCAATGGGGAAGAGATCACTGAGGGCAGCTGTAATTGGTCCAGGGGCATTTTGATTATCTGCAGATTACCTGTTTCTTGATGCAAAGAAATATCTGTCAATTTGCTCAGTGAGGCTCAGGAGGAGTTTCGGTGGGAGACCAGATATCATGATGAGCACTTCTGACACCGGTCCTCCCCCATGATGTCCACTTAGGGGCTGTCACAGGGCTCCTCTACCTTGACTAAATCTCAGCTACTGAAAAGAAAATAAACGGCATACAACCCATTTATTACCCACCACAGCAGCCCCGCGGTTCTCCTCGCAAGGGTTGGCGCTGAGAACCTGGCAAAAAAGCATCTTGAAAAGTACCACAGCTGCAAGGGGAAAGGAGCTGATGGGCCGGGGGGAAGCAGCCCTATCCCCCACCTAACGGCCGCTCCAATCTATTGCATTTTAGTCTTCGGTCAACTTTGAGAAAACGACTGAAGAGTGAGTTTCCCTTACAACATACATCATTTTATCAACCTTATTTTTTGTGATATTTCGTAAATTACAATAAATTTGCTTTCTTCTGAATAGTCAGATGCTTCAAAAGGTACCCAAAGGATGCAATTAGACCCTAGGGAAATACGCTATTATGTGCACATATCATGTTTTGCATAGGCTTTCCGGCATCTACATAATTTATGTTTTTCTGCATAATTTCCCCTTTTTATGTTTCCTATGTGTTTGTGAGATAATGCAGAAGTCAGTTCTCTACCACCAAAAATACAGAAAGAACTTAAGTCTGTTTTCTTACTTCACCCAATCTGCTTTACTTCCCACAAAACCCTTGGAAAAACCCCTGGAGAAATCCTTTCATATGCACCAAACATCAATGCCTGAGGAAAAACCCAGAAGGTCAAGGCAGCTCTCTGAAAGGAACCAGAACCTTGTCCACTCCCGTATTCATCTGGGCATTTGGAGGGGCCTCTGATGGATAACGTTGAAATGGTAAAGCTTTTAAACTGTTTATAATCCTTGCTTCGCATTTGAAATGTACAAAAATAATTCTGCAAAACTTTCAAGTTGCTTTTTAGCTTTCCATGCCTGTCACTTGTATCCAAGCTTGCTTTTAATAAAAAAAAAAAAAATAGGAATAATAATAAAAAGAAGGAGAGTTTTCAATCAGGATGTATTTAAAGTTGTTGCCTACTCTTCCTTTTTAACTCCATTGGCTGGAGGTTTTTTTTGTAGATTTTTAATTTATGTAAAAAACAAAAAACCTCCCCACAAAACAAAAAAAAAACAAAACAAGGAAATAAAAGGGGTGGGAAGACTTTGTGCAGGTGACCCCAGACAAGCCTGGCCACAGGCCGTGTCCCCACCAAGTACCTAAACATGGATCCTCCTCTTCCCTGGGATGCGATAAACAACTTGTGGCCTGGAAGAAATGGCTTAATGTCTTTGGTTGGATTTTTGCTGCTCTCTCTCAGGTACCACCCAGGGATTCATCTTCCCCGGGAGGTGACGGACAAGAAACGGGGACCTTTCTTGCACCAGCCAACCCCAGCCTCACTGCACCCTTCAGCCATGATGGCTGCTCCATATGTACCAGCTCCTGGAGTCATGGAGAACATGAGAAAGCTTCCTTAAAAGTAAATTTAATAGTAATAATATCATCTGCCCCTCATCTTTGCACTCATATTTTCAAGTGTTCAGAAGAGTGAGCCACTCAGACTCAAAACCAAAAATTGTGAAACACCAAAACACATAACTCACCCATTCTCCTCAAAAAAACCCCAGCCTAATACAAATAACCACTCCCAAACACGGTCCCTGTGAGTGAAATTGGGAGGAAAAAAGCACGCTTCCCCTTGTACCTTACCCAGAATATTATGGGGTAATCCACTTATTTAAAACTCACTCCTGAGTCCATGCAAAATCAGTCATGGACCAGCAAGGAGACATTACAAGTATGTTTTCTTCTCCACAAACCATGACAGCCTTCAAATTGCCAACAAAAAAAAGTCTCATGTGAATAAAAGAAAATATTTATGTTGTGAAACCCACACCATGAAACAGCAGGAATAAAGTAATCTGGTAAAATTTAAAGAATAAGATTCTTTGTAGAATACATAAGAGAACACCTGCTGTTTTCCTTATTTTTTATTTATTATAAATTAACATGTTCAAACCAAGCAGTATGCAGATGTATAAAAACAAACAGCCAAAAAAAAAAATAATTAATCCTTTTCATTAAAAAGTTCATTTGAAGTTGAGAAAATGTATGATTAATTAATCACAACAGAATCTGCTTACTTAAAAGCCTATTGACATATGTTTTAAAATCATTTGTGTAATTTGAGATAACTAGCAGCGAGGACCACGCGCACCCGGGCGTTCTCCCTGCGCGCGGGAGGTTCTCCCGGAGCCACCAGCCTCTGCAAGCACGAGCCGGGAGAGACTATAGTTGCTTGGTGGAATACAGCTTATTTTAAGACTAAAAATACAGAAGACCAGAAAGGTGCTATTCAGAGAAGATTTCAGTGTGCTTCAGCACCTCTAGTCATGAATCAAATACAGTGCGAGCTCACTCATCCTCTCCCTCTTCTCTATTTATTTATGAATAAGCATACAAGTTAGCAGACAGGGTCTCACGTATCGCAGCAAGCGTACATACGTAGGCCAGAGATTGATTTCATGTAACCAACCTGTAATCATAATAAATTTCTGAATGAGATGAAGGAGGACTTGGAAAAAGCTGAAGGTTTAGACTGGATAAAAGTCACTGAAGAGGAATGGATTTATTCTAATGAAACCTGAAACACACTAGGTCACGTCTGTGTTTGGTGGGGTTACACCGAAGGTAAGGAAGATGAAATAGTCAAAAAGAAATTTCTTGAGGAAGAAAATTACAGGTAGGAAGGACAAGGATGGGGGTGAAAGCGGGGTTCAGGAGCGGGCTCGCAGACCCACGCTCATGGCGTGCCCTTGGCCCCTACCTTCACACCCTCACCAAGCACTTCCTAAGCTATCAGTGGAGCAACTTTTTAAAATGCCTCTCTTCACACGATGTGTAAGAAATATCTTACTTTTCAGGCATGCCTGGTATCTCAGGAGAGCATAGAACTGTTTATACTAAAACTGTTTGGCCTCACCTTTGTAAGATGCAGAGCCTGTTCATGAAAGCATCGATCCCCTCTTGTTCCTATGATATTGCTCTAATCTAGAAATACAAAGAGGCTCATGTCATACATATATTGTATCACGTTTCCCAGTGGAATAGGTAAATTAAAACAAAACCACAAGAACTCTGTGGGATGAACAGTGTCCTGCTCTCCAGAGCAGAGGTGGCTGCTCAAGACAGGGCTCAGCCGCGCGGTGAGCACCCAGGACACCCCCAACACCCTGAGCAGTGTACCAGGGCTGGGGTAACCCCCTGCTTGCCAACAGTCCCAGAGCAAAGCTGAGCCAATCACCAGCTGACCCTGAAGGTGCATAAATTAGAATTAATCTTTCTCAAGATGGGGCAAATAATAGAAAGTACAAAGGAGAAGCCAGAAAGGATGCACTTTCTTCCACCTGTCCCCTTGCCAAAGCACTTCATTTCTGCTCCTCCTACTGCAGCATCAACATCCACACCAGACCTCAACTAAATCACTGTCATGCAAGAAAATAAAAATCCCTCACAAATCCCTTCACACAAAGTAAAACAAATTTCAAAACAAACTCTTTTGAGCAGCAACCGCCACCAAGCTTATTGGATGTAAAACCTCCATGGAAAAGAAAATCAACACAGTCAACACAGACAAAACAAAATACAACAACAACTGAGTCCTTCAAGATCCCTGGTACTTAAACACCAACTCTTTGGTTATCTGAAATAGCTTTATTTTCAAAAGAATTCTGATCTGAGGCTTTCCACCGTACCCCTTTTCATCCTCTTCCAGCAGTGCCAGCGTGTTGAAGCACTTTCCCTTCTGAAGTGCCCGAGAAACAGGTCAGATGAGCAGGATTTTCTCAAAACTCAGGGTGAGGTGAAGCAGGAGAGGAGAGAGGAATGTCTCCACTGACACCAATCAGGAGAAAGCGGCAGACACAGCTCCTGCTGGTCCTCCTCCTGTTGGCCCCATGCTCTTAGCCTTTCTTCCCAAGACGGAGCATCCCTCTCCTCCTACCGCCTCCGGGGATGGTCCCACCCTGCTGTGTACAGAAGCAATGCTGAAGCACCTATGAGGCCTTCATAATAGCACTGTTTTGTTTGGGGATTTTTCAGGATAACTTCATTTCTCTTGGTTTTGGTTTCCTCTTGTAACTACTGGTGATGACCACCAGTGTCCAGGAGGCCATAGTGTCACATACTTGTCACTTGACATCACACCTCACCACCAAGCTTGCGGTGCACGCTCCACGCATCCACGCAGCGGGCCTCTGTCCCCGCCATAAAAACCTCTTTGCTGAAGTCTCACACAGACCATTACTGGGTTGTTTCATTTATTACGATCTAAGAAGGCGTTATTACATCCCGCCATCCGAACTGTGCTCTTAAATAACAGCTTGTACAATAATTAAACGTAGTAGTGAGAACATTGTTAAAATCAATGACCCAGTGCGTTAGCAGTTTAAACACATTTTAAGTTAACTTGATTATACCAACTGCAATTTGGGAGAAGTTAAGCAAGTGCGAACAGTGTGGACGAGTGTCCAGAAGCTGTGTCTCCACGGGGCTCAGAGGTGCCCTGGGAAACCCTTCATCACCTGCATTTCGGTGGGATGTGCCACTTCTCCATCCATCTCCTGTGTGACTGCTCACAGGCTGGTATCAAGAATAGCTTGAATACACAATATTATCGCCATAATATTGTATATGTACCAAATATTATTACCATTTACACCAACATGTTAAAGACAAGACACAGAGGAGCAGCTCCACTTCCCCTTGTGATGATGGCGATGCTCCGAGCGTCTAAAAGGAAAAGCACAGATACACGAGGGCACTGGAGGTAGGAAGTTAGCACAATAATTTTTTCCACAAGCCTTTTCCCCAATTCAAATGTATTCACCCCAGTTGTGACCACACTCTGTTCACTTTTGCCTCCTGAAATCGTTGGAGGGAGAGGGTTTGAGGCACAGTGAGGAGTGGTTCCTCACTGGGCCACAATTTATCATGGTGCCTCGTCTCTGGGGGGACCTCAGAAAGTTCAGCTGAATTAAACAGAAGCAGGAAAACTCAGCGATGCGCCAGGTAACTGGTGGGCTACATAGCCAAATAAAAATAAGAGCAATGCAAAATAACATATGACTTCAAACCAAAGCTGTGTGAAACTTGCAACAAATGGAAACTCATTTAAAGATATTTAGGGATATGTTTTCGGGTTAAAAAGTAAATAAACTCAAAAAATTCCTGTCTTTCAAATAAGAATAAAGGCTGGAGAAGCAGAGACCAATTCTTCCCTACTCCTCTAGCACCATTTCTTATGCTACTGTGAAATTAAGAAAATAACAGGAAGACTACAAAGGGGGGTGGAAAAAAAAAAAAAATCTAATTTCTTTTAATCCAGGACTATTTTTTTTTTTTTTTTTTTACAAATTAACAGTATTAAACAAAAAGAGAGAAAGTTGTTTTGAATTCAAAATTCTATTGAAACAAACAAACAAAAAAGGACCTTTGGACAACTTAAACTCTTTCCTTAAGTGAGAAGATTTATCAAAACTGACCTCTTCTCATGAAAAACCCACTTCAATAAACTGTAGGATTTCAGTCCAAAAGTGTTCGTCAGAAAATTCCCAGCCCAAAATACTTAACCTTAAAGCACATATAGCTATATGTCAGCATTAAGAAACAATAGCCAAGGGGTTTAACATAGATTTTTTTTTTCCTGATTTTTTTGGCATCTGCTTGGCATATCGTAGTCAGTCGGATTTACGATACATGGAGGAATACCTATATATGTTTTACGTAATGTACACATAAAAATGTATTTCTTCGTTTCAGGCGGGTGGTGGAGAGATCCCAAGCAGTTTTGACCTCTGCTATTTACAGAGACCTTTGCTGGCAGAGGCTGTGCTCCCAAGTACAGCAAAGAGATTATTTTCTCACTCAACTTTTTATTTATAATATTATAAAAATAAATGTGACATATTTAGGGGATGTGTCATATTTTAAAAAGCTCAACCAAGGCACATTTTGGACTTTTTATTTTTAAGGTTTGCCCTTTTTAAAAACATAATCTCCTGAATAGTTTTCTATGTAGAAAAATCTGTCATAACACTCAGTTTTTATACAACTTCAGTTAGTATCTCCAAAAAGCAAATACACAGACCCCCTTATGAATCTGGCCAATATGAAAAGGAGCTGAATTAACAAGTGCAAATTTCTTCTGCAGGTTCCTATGCACTGTCCCCATCCTAAGCAGGCACCAGCCAAAAAAAAAAAAAAAAAAAAAAAAAAAAAAATCCTGTATTTAAGTTCAACTTAGCTGCAACTAGTTCATATGCTTTATAAGAAAAGGTGTCTCATTTAGGTCTAAGACACAGCTTTGGCTGTGCTGGGGTACAGCAGCTCTTAAAGTGCACAACAAATGCTACGTTTGTGTTTTGGCGGGTGCTGAAGAACACCAGCGCTGCTCTGCAAGGGCAAGGGAGCAAATAGGATATAGATTTTGGAAACTGAGTTTCCAAAGATCACTGGGGTAAGTTCCCCACAAATTGACAAGAAACGCCTTCTCTCACATCCAGGCTGGACTGGGGCTGTCCTTTCATCTCAAAGCACACTTCCAGTAGTACCTTTTAACTAATGGCATATAAAAGAGATGACTATTTTTAAAATATTCATGTAAGAGGCATCTATGATCAGGCTGTACTAAACCCCATGAGTGTAAATGTCTGCTCCACTCCCATCCCTGCCCTTTCTGCTCTGCTCCTGCTTTTAAAAGCCACCGATGCTGACATTTTCAATTTTCTCCCTGGAAACAAGGGTGGTTTAACAACTCCTTGTGTCGATGCTGGCACAAACACGAGGCAAACTAGGGCACGCAGGAGTACTGCAGGGGTTTAGGCTAAAGCCCTGTTGATGCCTCCCTAATTCAGGTCTTTAGAATCATCAGTACAGACACATCGAAGAGGTACTCAATGTGTAATGGTAATTCTCAGCCCAAATCATTCAGGCAGCATTGGCACATCACACAGACATAATATCTGACATACTCAGGATTTTCTTTCTTAAAAAAAAAAATTACTACATTCTTTGCTCGTTAAAGTCCCGTTGTTTTCTAAAATGAACCTAGGAAATGTAGTATCATGGTCTTCTCTGTTCACTGTCTTTCAGTAATTCTTGACCAAATTTGCTCAGCTTCCACCAAGACAATATTTCCCTCTTGGCTTTTCCCACCTGCCAGCCACAAAATTCGAGCTGGGACATACAAGACAGAATGGGTCCTTGTCTGGCTCATCCATCATCACTGGGAATGAGGATCCTACAAACATGCTCATTGCGTATTACCAACATCCAGTGCACCAAGAGAGACCATTTTGATTGCAACAGAAAATTGCAAAGTCTTACACATCTGCTTGTTCAGTAAATTCTCATCTGCGTATGCGGGGTCATCCGTTGTTAACAACTCATCTGATGGAGAGCAGCTCCGTGCAGTTGGGTGTATGGGGCTCCACAATGACCATTGCTGTGCTCAAAAAGCCTGCAAGGTGCAAAATTACCCACACCGCCTCACTGGCATTTTCAAAATCACTAACTAGAGCCAGTTGTAATAAATGAGTGTGTGTGGAGGGGAAAAAAAACAGAATATTATAACTGATTATTTAGTGCAAAAAAAGGAGGAAGATTATCACAGGTGGCGATGGCAGATGTGACAGCCCAGGATACTTGGCAAAATATGGAGTATATTTGATTACTGATATGGATGCTTCTATGGTGTTGACAGTTCAACTTCTAAACCCTTTCAATATTAAGGAGTTACATGGAATAATAAAAAATTGCAGTTACAGAGTTTATTTTTTCCCCCTTTCTTCTAAATACCTAAATCATTGCGATCAATAGCAGCTGCTGCGAGATATTAGCTGGCTAAGCAAGGCTATAAAATTCCTTCAGTAAAACAATGGCAGCAATTAAATGTTTAAAAACTGATCATCACTGTCAGGTCTCAAAATGGATGCGTGGCCACATGAAAGACAGCAGCCATACATATTATATCATGGCACAGGGCGAAAGCTACTATATTTCCAGGCAGTAATTCTGAATTATATTATTACAGTTAATTAGTGAACGCTAATTAATTTTTATGATTTTTTTTTTCCTCTTCCCCAACATTTGAAGATTTTTGCCTGGTGGAGTTTTATGGAGAATCTGGTGGTCCCCTTGGTGGGAAAGCCCCCTGGGGAGAGAGCCTTTGCCCTGACAGTGCAACCAGCCCGATTATCCCACTCTCAGGTGGGTCAAGAAAGGAGATGGTTGCGATGGTTTCGTTAACTCCATCTCAGGACCTGAGGAAGCACCACTGCTGTCTCAGGTTGCAAAGTGCCATCCAGTTGTGGGCAGAGGGAAAGCGCATGGAGACGTACATTTGCAGAGAGATGTTTTGGCACCAATCGGTAACATGAAGCCTTTTTTTGGCCAAGGAAGCCTTCCTGTACCATCTACAACGTGAAGCTGGGAAGACAGCATCTATCTCCATCGATGAAATTCCTGTCCATTGTGTTGCACATTTGGAAAAAAAAAAAAAAAAAGTCAGTATAAACTAAGGTTGTTGTTCAACCTTTCATGGGATGTGTGGGTAAGAAAAGATTTATAAGACAGAATGATGACACAAATTAATTGCTTCCAGTCACAAGCCTTTTTAAGGCCAGTTTGTTCAGACAAATTAATTTATCCCACACTTTTTATGTATCTGCAAGTAAAGAGTATGTAATCGTGAAGGCTTTATGTTCAGAATATGTACATCATCTCACATCAGTGCAATTACCATTTTTAGGAAGTTTTACTGATCTGCAGACGGAGGCAAGTATGGGAAGCACGAGAGCATCATGCAAAGAGTGAAGGGGACTTGAGTAAGTGCTACATCAGGACAGGCTCATGATGAGGTTTAAAAACAAATGATTGAAAGACCCAGAAGCTGTGCTCACCAGCTTCATCTGTCTTTGCCTCTGTTAAGAGCAAACAAATTGTTCTTCATATAGCTCCAGCTTCACCCTTAACCTCCTGAAAGATCACAAAAGAAATATGCCATCAGTACCCAGGAAAACTCCCACAGCGGTTTATCCGTACTAGGTTCAGCATTTTATTTTACCTCTCTGAAATATAGACCAAATATGAGCCCTTGCCTCATACAAATCTTCTACAAATCTCCCTTTGTTCAGAGCCTTTAGACAAAACAGAAAATTTAATACAGTAAATCTCCAGGGAGAAAGGTGAGGTGGAATGGCCCAAAATCAACAGAAAAAGGTATTTTCAGGCCATGTTTCCAGGCCCATGTCCACCCCATTGCCACCAAGAGTTGCCCACCTGGGCCTGAAGGAGGCCACTGAGCAGGACAGGCAGAGAGGGGTGGACTAACCACACTCCTACATTGGCCTGGACATCAAACAACCTCCAACTCTGAAGCAATGCTCCCGTTGCAAAGAATGGAAATAAAATGCAATAATATTCCTACTGAAAAAAATTAAAGCCCTTGAGCCATCCCTCTCCTTGGAAGAAATTAGGATGCTTTTGTCTTTTATGCTCCGTTTTTCTTTTTTTGTGTCATGAATTTGCATTTTCTAGTCAGTCTAATTCTAGCTACATTTTTTTTTTTATTTTAATATAAAATCTCTGTGGTTGGTGAAGAAGTCGGAAACAGAAGATACGCTTCAATTCTTCACATGTTTTCAGCATCCTTGTGGTGGTATTGGCCCCTCAGAGAGTCATCTTCTGACTTGCTATAAGTTTCTCTTCACAGAGAAAAATAAATAGGGAGCCAAAATGCCTCGTTTTTACAGCATCACTCATTTGACCCAAACTGTGCTTTACTTTATGTAATTTATTTGTTTACAAACACAAGCACCCTCACTCCAACCTCACTCCAACCCACCACCCACACTCAGCAGGGAAAACCCTCTTTCATTTTTACACCAACACTTCTTCAATTAAGCCATACAAGATGGTTTTAAACCCCATCCTTTCCAGAGATTACCTTTTTCACCTAGAGATTGAATCCCTATCACACAGGGACACTTACAGGAGCTTGTCTCCATCCTCACCCACATCCCAGCCCAGATCCCGGTGGAAAAAACAGTGTTTTTTCCAAACTGAGAGCAATGCAGGTGGAGGGAAAGGTGTTTCCTGAAAATCAGTAACTACCCATTAATCCTGGGGTATCCTTTATCCTAGAAGCCATGCATTGATGTAATGGATGTGAAGGGTTAGCACAAGAGAGACAAACACAGAAAAACCATTTACAAACAAGGGCTACAATACCACATTAGCTATTATCTTTCCCTTTATTTAAGCACATGTCTGGCAGCACTGCCCAAAAAGACTGCGTATGCTTAATAAGCCCCGGGTTCTCCTCTTGCTTTGTTGCATCCGTCTCATTCCTGCCAATATCCCACTTGCAACTCCATCTCATCCATGCACAGCCATTCATTCAACAGCAAAACATTTTGTGATGCAAAAACAAATGTTATTTTTAAGCAATTTGATAATAAGTATTTTCTGAGTGCTAGAGTCCCTGTGCATAGGAACAGTCACTGTTTCACCATTCACTGACAAATGACATCAAATTAACAGTAATCAAATCAGTGCTTCAGCTGGTACCAAATTGTTAGCTATACCCAGTACTATATGTCGCTAAGGGACGGCTGAGACAAAGAAAAGGCAGAAAATAAGGAGGGGGGGGGGAAGGAAAAAAAGTTTGTTTTCTCTGAATAAAGAGCTATTTTCTCTTCAGTCTCCTGCCAAGCACAAACCTCCTCTAAGTACAGCGTAAGCAACACGTCGCTTACGTTGTCTTGTGAGCAAGTCAAACTGGTTGAATTCAACCTGCCACTGCCATCTGTTTTGGTCAGCTTTCCTTTCCTTTCTCCCTTAAGCATGAGATTTTCAGTATACCCATAGCTCAGCACACCTAATTTAGATGTAGCAACAGTTACTAGATAAATGTATTTAGTAAGAGGGCAAAATTATTGCTCTAAATTCAAAGTCTTCTGCACCATGTTATGCTTTTGGTGCTGGATGAGAAAAAGAAAGAAAAGGAGAGAGAAACACCTTTATTGCCTTGTAACACAGACCAAGAACTTGCCGGCTCTGCCGAAGCATTTGGGGAAGAGGAGATTCTCGTCATTGCCCCATACCCCCTCCCACTGACTGCTCACCCTCATTCTTCTTGGGATACCTTTAGCAACCCTTTGGATGGATTAGCTGACGTAACACATATCAACCTGGATGCTGATGTTTCCTGAGATGAATTCTTGTTCGATTTGTCGCATGACCGTTTCAACTGATTTTTTCCCCGTGTATTTGGGGGAATTGTACCTACAGCTCAGCTGATCCAAATTCCTCAGAGGTGGGTAACAGCACACAGAGTAAACCAAGGCCATTAACAAACCGCTGCTAGGAATCATCCAAAAGGATTTTAAATCTTTAACACAGGGCTCAAAATAATGCAATAGCACCAGATTTTGAACGCAGCCTCCCCAGGCGAGCAATAAGATTCCCGTGTTTGTTTTCCTTTATCCGCGATAAAGAAAACCTTTGGTCTGCACTGCCCAGGTGCCACTGCGCTCCTTCCCCGTGCAGGAGCGGGTCCGTGCCGAGCAACGCGCTGTGCACGCACCCAGGGAGCATCACCTTTCTGACAGGTTTGATGCTCCCGGCAATTGCCGGCGCACGCGGCCCCGGTGCTGCGTGGGAATCTGTCCCCTTCCACCAAGGCCACCTGCACAGCCAGGAGCAAGCAGCGATTGATATCACAGGTCCCCTTCCCACCCTGCCTGTCCCCAAAGCTCCCTTGGCTGAGACATAAGCCCCAATTGCAGGAGGAGGAGGCAAGGAAGGGCTGAAGTTGGGAGGTGTTTTCAAAAATATGAAGCAAGGCTTTCCTGTATAAACATATTTCATTAGGAAGTGCCCAAAATGAAGTGTTCCACACAAGAAATTTAAGAAGAAATTCATTCTATCCTTTGTTAATGCAGCCCCTTACCTTCAGATTCAAAATGGCATTTTTTCCATTTAAAATTGCCTGAATAAGGAGAAAAAGAAGTAAATAAAAAGCCTAAATAGCACAAAACCAAAATCCATGTATATACAAGGGTTTATAACAACGTTTGGGTTTTCAGGGATTTTTTTCTTTTTTTATTGCTGAAGTCAATGCAGTTGCATTTGCATACACCAGCTCTGAACTGGGCTCAGGAAGATTTTACGCAGGGAGTAGTTATACCTCAAAAGGTCCCCTGCTGATGGCTGCAAGCAGAACTGAGAAAGAACTGGCAAGAAAAATATTTGCAAATATTTTAATAGTTGCCAACGTTCATAATGTTATAGCAAGTCTGACTGAGGCTGGAGATTTTCTTAAACCCTCAGCTTTCACAAGCAGCGATTAGAAGAAACTAGCAATTAAATGAGAATCACAGCCTTCCTTCAGATAAGCAAGAAAACCACTAGTCCCCATAGTTGCAAAAATTCTTAAAAATGTGTTCCAACTACAATATATGGACTGAGAAACAAAAGGCAAACCTTAAAAAAAAAACCCACAACCTCATTTTTTGTTATTAACCTGAATTATTTTTCCTATAAATTATCGTTGGCAGCTCTTTCCTCTTAATTTTTTGTAAGCATTTTTCCTTTTGTTTGCAGTCTGCAAGTATTCACATAAAAAATAAAAATCAGGCCAAAGACAGCAGTTGCTTAGTAAAGAATCTTGTCCCTAAGAACCAGAAATTAGGGATTTACATCCCCTCGTTTCTTCTTCTGTATACAAGGCTTGTACTGCACTACTTGACTTGGGGCTCTCGTGGTCAGCGGGGAGAGGGGAAGGGAGAGGGTTCACCATCAGAAGGAGAAACCTCCACCCCAAGCTGCTTCTCCCCACTGCCTGCAGAAGCAGCATCAATGAGAAGCTGAAATCACATCTCTAATTGCTAACTTTCCAAATCCCAGCTGGAGGGACCGCACCTCAACATTACCTGGCACAAATTATGAGGATTAAATTATCCAATCTGGGGCCAAGAAGTCACTGCGCAGCTTAAGTAAGCAAAGCCACAGCCCAGACAACGACTACCGAGTTGGAATTGAGAAACACAGCTAATCTGAAGTAATCAATAGGCAGAAAAATCACGTAAATTAATTCTTCAGGCAATTCCAGTAGTACACAACAGTACACATGGCTGGGCTGATGACTGCAATGACAGAATTACATTGTTTTTCGCTTTCCCCCGCCTCAATCTCTGTCTTTATCAACTCAGAAAGTCCAAAGATCATATGAATTTGCAAGACCCTGGTGACAAGAGTGCTCGGAGCGAGCTCTGCCAGCCCGTCCCTGGCACGGGCCCTCGCCAGCGGTAGGGCGGGCTGGGGGGACGCCGAGGGAGATGCCTGGAAGTCATTGCCTTCTGGCTCACCTCCAGTCATCCACTAAAAAATCAGTCCTGGTAAAGTTCACACCGTAAGCACTGAGATGTGTTGTGAAGTGCCGGGGAAAAACATGGGAAATGTTACATCTGCAGGGAAGGGGTTTAATAAATGTTTAAGGAAATGACTGCTCTCATGATCCCGCTCTTCCCCATAAAATTGAGATTTTGCTTAGATTTCTGTCATCGAGTTTGTTGTCTCCAAAACTGCAGTTGTCTGAACACATTTGTGTGGTCTTGTGTGATCTTCGCATGTTTACAAGTCCTGCGTCGGGGCCACGTTGCCTTGTGATTTACCTTGAATCCTTTCCAACATCTTTCCCTGGTCCTCCGCAGCGAACACAGAAAACATTTTTAGCAAGCGCCTTTATTTTCAATTCAATTTACGCTGAGCCAGTCTGATGACCCCATTCAAAATGCAAATGGAAGAGTATTTATGGAAACACCTTTTGCAGCTTTTACCTCTTGCCAATGCATTTGCATTGGTCTCCTCATTGCTAAGCAAAGAGCAAGGCATTTATAAGAAAACTTAAAAAGCATGATCTGAACCCAAGAGAGCACACTGGATGGACCTGTGCATCCCCAAGAAGCCGCATTGCACAGAGCTGTCGCACGGACCCGCTCAGAGAGCATGCAGCAAGCCCGTGCCACCAGCCAGCACTGCATTATCCTATGACTCGTTTGTTAATTTTTCAGCCAGAGAGTGGCTTATAAGCAGCAGAATTGATCTAAAAAAAGCCTCTCTCCAACTTATCCCTATATAGTGAGTATCTCTATTTAAAACATGAAAATAACCCTAATGGATATCCTTATATCCTTCTAGTAATGGGTGCAGGCTTGCAAGAACATGTGCAGGGCCATGCGAGTGCATGGCCCTGGGCACTGAACATTTCCTTGTAGGTCAGAGGCTTAAACGCATCCTACGTTAGGAGTAATCAAAAATCATTTCTCTGCTGGTAGTTGTGTGAATCGAGCTAGTAGTTCCAGTCCTGTTTAAGTGAGAGTCTAGGTCATAAAAACCACTGCGAGAACTGATGCTGTTTGCACCCCTGGCCGACAGTCTTGGGAGACAGGTCAGAAATGGGGAGCTCCCATTGGATCCCTAGCATCTGCTCTTTTACGGAGCTGTCGTAGCTAAATTATTCATTCATCTTCTAAAGCAAGAGGACCAACTATGCTAAGTTATGAAAATGAGGTAGACATATTTCTGAATTCACTAAACATACAAAAATCAGAGAACATCCAACATTAAAGTTTGCCTAAAAGGTACAAGTGTTGCAGCCAACAATTTGAGAACAGCCCAAATTACACATCGCTGCTGCTCCCAAAGCCAACCTCTGCAACCCACCTCTGGTCAAGACATAGAGGTCCCTGTCCACCCTGATCTTATGGATGTCTCTTTGAGGCTTTAGGACTTCACGACCTCTCCATTTAGTAAACACGGAATTCAACTTCTTTGAGTTGCATGCAAAGATAAAGCAATACTTGGAGCAAGTTATATCAGATAGGCACAACAGAAAACTGTCAACAGTCTAGGAACGTGCAATCAGCAATTAAGACTACTTAATACTCCCAGAAAGAAAGAAAAAAACAGACACAGAAAAGTGAGATTTATCAGGCAGTTAATTGCCAAGCATTTAAGAGTTGGGAAACTGTAATTTTAATTATTACTACATTATACATTCATACACGGAAACTCAGAATGACATGGCACATTTTAATTAAAACACAATTATTTATTGATGATTAGATCTATTCAAATAGTGCCTACTTTTCAGTACCTTTTGCTGTTCTCTTCAATGGTGAATGGCACATCAGAAACAGGAATAGCTCAGATGTGATGTGCCATTTTTTTTTTTATACATGCTATTTCCTTTTCTTTATTAATTTCCCCTTTTAAAGCTGTCTCTCTGTATCTCTGGAATGATGTAAAGAGCCACTAAATAATACACATCTCTCCTTTAGTTATCGTATAATTTGTGACTTTGTTTCCTTCTTTGCCAACCACGTAAGGAAAATTCACCCGTCTTTCATTAGTTCATCAGACCGAGCGCGTGAGCCACCATAAACTTTCCATAACTGCCATTACTCTTTTCCAAGTCAAGCTTACCATTCACAAACAGCACATGAACCAATTTAAGCTTTTAGCAGGGACCGCTTTGAGCCAAAACAAAAGAGCCAGGTGGGTTCTGGGAAGACATTTCTCTACAGGGGTGTACACAAACCCTGCTGGTTGCCCTTTATCACTTTCCTTGGTGAATTCTTCCCTCTCTCCAGTCAGAAATCTATTTTAGACTTTCTTCATATGCACATGAAAGAGTAACTTTGAAATTTAGCAGCAAAACTAACTGAAACATTTTTTAAACTATGTCCAAACCAACATAACTTACTTGTTTCTTAGCTGTAAACATGGGAAAAAGGAGGAACCATCAGAATTTTAACCAAATTTTTCCTACTTAATGTGTTATAGAGTGCTTAAAATAGCTTCAAGATGGAAAAACAAATAAAAAGAAAGAAAAAACTTACAGCAAGCAGACTTGAAATCCCACACACAAGTGCAGGAGTCCTCTTTGATCCCCAAGAATGCAAAAAGCTAACCTTAATATCATCACCTGTATTTTGAAGCCACAAACCAAAACTTAATTTTGGTGAAAAACACATACTCTTTTCCACTAAAATGCTACATTTTGCCTGTGAACTAATGAAAGGAGCAAGAATAACAGTAACTCTCTCCTCCTTCTTTAATTCAGAAGTCTCCCTGATGACAACAGTATTGGGTTCCACCACTTCCATGCTTGGGTGTGTTTTCCTCTAATTAAGGCCTTGTTACCTCTAATTAAGGCAGATTCCAGTTCACACTCCTAGTCAATCAAGGTAACGAGCAGGCTCTACCCCTCTGCTCAGAGAGCAGCACATCAGTGTTGGCACAAAAACATCAGGTCTGCTGGCTCTACAAGGCTTCATTGCCCCAAACTGGGAATTAATGCAGTGCACGGCACAGAACTCGGTACCAAAACGAGCATCAGCTATGGAGGGAGGTGGCATCCAAAGTATTCATTCCAGAAGGGAACACTAGCAACATGTGTTAGATCAGCAGATCCACAAAACATATCTAAAACACTGGTATAAATAGCATAGCTGAAGGTCGAGTGGGCAAGTGAGCTTCTCACAGAAAATCCAGTGTCTATCAGATGCGGGTATCGTCAGATATTTAGGAACTGTGAATTGCACCCCTACATCAGCCTTGCAGTCTATGCAAAACCCCTGAAAATAGCAGCTGTGGAAAAATCTGACATTAATAAAATTTCCTCTAAACCCATAATATTTTCCTAATGTTAGACTTTTTATCAGTTCAAAATCTTGATTGTCTTTCTTTGTCTCATTGGTTTTTTTGGTATGGTAACATGTTAGCCTGGCATATTGGATGGGTTACTAGTATTCACGAAAGATTGCCTGCAAGAACTTCTGGTCTCAGTAATAAAATTCCAGAGGAAATGTTCCTGGGGTGAAAAAATTTATTTTCTTAAAATGTATTTTTTTGGAAGCTCACACTGGCATTCTGTCCCATGTTTCTTTATTTTTGGATGATGAGATTTTTATTCCTTATATCATTCTTTGTTTTACACATATTCCTCTTTTACATGGTTATATGCCAGATGCTTTGGTGATCAACCCCTGGAAAGCCACCCCAGGCAACGGACGGCAGCAAAGCAGCAGCCTCTGCCCTGTGTCCCACCTCCTTCCTGACTTCTTCAAGAGCAGGAGTTGTACGACCTTCATCATAAATTCAAGGTTTACTCTGTAGGGAAAACGTTTATGAAACTATAGAGCTATTCTGGGGTAAATGATAGAATATAACTTCCCCGTGACTCATATAATCTCAGCCAAACTTGTCCTAATTAGGAAACAGGTAATTGTATTTGCTTGAGATATGGCAGCTGTATTATAAGGCCAGAAATGCAACTTTCTGCAGTTGCTGCAAACCGTTTTCCCCTTCTCCTCCTGCTCTCCTAGAGGAAACTTGGGAAGCCACGAAACAGGCGTCTTGGTGGAACACATGCACATTCCCAAGGCCCAAAAGGGGTCTTTCTCCAAGACGATCACAGGTCCACTGTGTGCCTGGCGGCAAAAACCTGCAAAGGGAGTGCAACACTGCGGAAGCCTCTAAAGGCATCAAGGAGAAAAGCAGAAGTTTTCCAGGATGATTGGCAAGAGGTAGATTATCTTCAAGCTGTTGCCAAGGACTAGGACATAATTAGATGTCAGGCACAATTCAGCAACTGCCACCAGCTCCCCTTTCCACTCCAGCCCGAGCCGCGCAGTGCCGGGCTCCTGACTGGGGATCGTTAGGAGCATCGCACAGGCACAGGTTGGGAAGTTCTTTGCCTGTAGGCACTAATTTTACGCTGCTCTCACCAATCCCGTGTCCAGGGGGTAGGCATGCAGAATTTAGGGCAAGGGGAAAAAAATAAATAAATAGAACGTGGGGGAGAGAGAGAAGCATATAGAATATATTAATTTTTGAGATTCAGAAAGGGGAAGATGAGAAGACTAGACCTTAGCTGCTTTTAAGAGTGCAGCAATGCTTATCGATACAGTTTTGCATTCTCCATGTGTTAGTTTGCCAAGGACTCTGTTTCCATGTGCAGAGTACGCACCGAGAGATGATGTGTTTGCAGGGATCGCATTTCTTAAAGGAAGACAAAAACAATCAGCAGTTAATATATAAAAGCCTGACAGTCTATCTGGGGATAAAAAAGAAATGAAAGCTCCTGGTATGCAAAACCTGTGAGAAAGCTCTTCAGTCTTACCAGTGTGAATAGACAGGTGTTGAATACTACCTAAAATCTGGTTACATGTGTTTATTTCAAGATCCTCTGAAAATTATTATGCAGGACATGCTCTTTCCCTGGGTTTATTTACTTTTAGTGTCTCTTCAGTCACTGATGCAGAATGTTCCGCGTGTATTCAAAGAGCTGGATGGCTAGGTTGGGATCTGCAAGATTCCCCTCTACGAGTTCCAGCTCTTAGACTTTTTGCAGGAGGAAAGCCTTCCTATGGCAGTTGTGTGGGATATTATTGGGACATTTCCTAGTTTTCTGGCAATGAATTTAGTGCATCTGAAAGGAAATGGTCGCATAAATGTGATCTGAGGATTAATGCCTGACAGGAGCATGTGCAAACACACGATATTTTACCCAACTGGATGTTTGCTTTTAAATTATTTTTAGACTTCATGTATGAGAGAAATGGGATTACTGTAAAACGTACTTTTTAATACTTGAGGAGGAAAATGGTTGTGCTAGTTGGGATATTATATTGCCGTTGTCTGGAAGGGATGTGATGACACACTTTCTCTTCATTACACCACACCCTACTATGAGCAACCCATTCACTGCTCATGCTGTTGCTTAAATTACATATCTTACTCAAAAAGAACATAAGACGGTACCTTTTTGTCTATTCACGCTGTGTAAATGATCACAAAACTCTTGGATTCTCTCTTTTGCAACCCACCTTGTGACAATAAATATGATTTGACTGAAGGTTCACCCAAGCTTACATGATCTTTGCCCTTTTTTAATAGACATTTGAACTTCTGATAAAAGATATCCAGGGTAATTCCCCCGCGAGCAATCTCCAGAGCTATCTGTGGAGACTGGGGTCTCTGGCCATACTGTTTCAGATAATATTAGTCCCAACACGAATGAGACTCTGTTTAAATTCTAAAGTGAAGAGATTATTAAAGACCCTGTTCTGCGGGGAAATGGGAAGAGGCATTTCATCCCCATTGATAGATGTGTTAGCTGGGAGCACACAGGACGCCGAGCCAGGAGACCCACTGTGCATGCCAGCCTGCACACTGCCTGGCTCTGTGACCTGGGAAAAAAAGGAAAAAAAGGGGAAAGAACACCCACTTTCCTCCTCCCTGCCTCAATTTTGCCACTGATTAAAAATAGGTGGGTAAAATGACTCTTCCCTTTGTGCGAGATGGATGTCAACCATGGCATAACAGGCAGGAGGCAGTGATCACTGCCGCTGGCTTGCGTGGCTTGGTGGTGCGGAGCAGAGGAGCCCGGGCCCGCTGCAGACACCACAGAGGCTGTGCATTGCTTTTCACTGGGCACTGCCCTGCAGCTCATTGAGGGTTTTGCCTCTCTGCCTCCCCAATAGCAGAACTTAGACCTTTGTCTCTGTGTTATTAATTGGCTAAAAAAATAAAACCGTACCTGAAAGCACTATTTTGGTTTTCTATCAGCATCCCCTGCACTCCTTTTCTTACCCTTTGTCACTGCTCCAGCCGCCAGCTCCCTCACTTTGCAGTTTGTAGGGGAAATGGTTTGCCGTGGCACTAGTTGTCATAAATCCTTTGAGGAGCCCGTTGCAACAGGAGGGCTGACAGCCGCCTCCGGCAGCGCCAGCCATCACCACCGGCAAGCCGAGACATCGCTGGAGCCTCCTGGCCATGGGACGGGCTCCAAACCTCACAGATTTTCACCTAAAACATCCAGGTTCAATATTCAGTACTGGCATGGATAGGGCAGAGAACAGTGATGACCATAATGCTTAAAATGAAAAATTTCAAAAGCAAGAGTTATTTATTTCTGACTAGATTTAATTGAAAAGGAGAAATATGTCCAAATGATGCCCCATCCCATTTCTGTACCGGCTGGGGAAGGGGAACATCACTCTCAGTCACTTGATGGATAACTCTTGGGAATGTTTTACCTGAGCAAAGTCTTCGAGAGAGGCTTGCAACTATTCACGATTTTCAGATTTTTTGCTGTGCAACCACGGATTTGAGTGAGATCCTTCCAGTGGTTAAAAATGGTCTCTAAGCAACAGGCACTAAAATGTTTTCAAATCTTTTTTTACTTGACCCAGGATTTGTGCTGAGTTAGATGAGTAAGTACTGGCATGATGTGACATTCTTGTTATTTATGTTACATCCAAATAAGTGGAAGATAACCTAGGCAAATTTCCATTATCTAATTATAAAAACCTTCTCATATTCCCATGAAACTAATTTTAATTTGATGAAAAACAGACAACTTGGAAATGGATTTCCTATGATTTGAGCGATAAGATTCTTTCTCAGTATGTTCTCAATTTACCAAAGACTCCAAAATTGGAGATCTCTATTAATAAACATTGCTGGTTGCTCATGCAGTGACTTTATGTTATTACAAAAAAAAAAAAAAAAAAAAAAAGTAAAAAAGGGAAAAAGATTGCTAGATTTAGCCGCTCCTCTGCTGCATTTGGGGGAAGGAGGGAGGGACCACACCATGCTTTATTTTCGAGAAGGAACTGAAACAGGCTGAGCTACCCCACTACGGCTCCTGCAGAAATCAGGTGAAGCTCCTGCTTTGTCAGAAGCTACTCACACCATGTGACGGTCATGTATGTTTAAAATATCGATAAGAATTTGACAAAAAGTTGTCTTTGGAGCACTGAGAAAGAGAATTACAGAAACCAAATTATAATCATGATATACAGGCAATTGGCCACAATGGAAACAAATTGTGCTTTGAACCTTATTTCCTATTAAAGGTCACAATCCTGCGATCCCTTACACATGAAAACGCCATAGCAGAATTCGCTGCATGAGTAAGGGTTACTGTGCAGACTACCAGAGCCTCTCCTGAAACTTCTGACATGAGGCAATATGTAAAATGACCATAAATAAGGAACAGCAGGAGAAACCTCAGGTCCATATCTAATACCCAGCAGTTCAGGCCCAGGTTTGACCGCTTTTCCTGAAAACTAAGCCACACAACCCCCCGATTTCCTGCAAAATCTAAGAGGAAGATCAATTTAACTAATGATGTGGGGGTTCTGTGTCCCCATGGACCTCACACATATTATTTATAGAATGCATTAATATTTCATTTTTCCCATCCCTAAACAGTCTTTGAGGGTGAAAAAAAGAGATAGCTTGAGACAGGTAACATTTTAATTGAAATTAATGGGATTGGTTTGATTTCACCTCTGAGAATATAAAAATCATTCATTTTTTTGTCATGAAAAGAATCTTTAAGTCTCACCGGTACCCTGACAAGCACGACGAACGGTGGGTCACACCGAGAATCCACCTCCCGCCTCTCACTAACCTGCGTTGTCCAGACCATCGCCCTCCAGTTCATGAGAAACTAGCATAAAAAAACATATAGATCATGAAAAGGTAGAGCTAAACCTCTGCTTTTCCTTCCTTTTTTAATGTTGGTATTGGTCTGCATGAGAAAATGCCGTCCCTTGGATCAGATGGTGCGCAGGCAGCTGTATTGCCATCTTTTCAACACTGCCCGTCAATGACTTTAACCTCTGACTGAGAACAGTAAGTATAAGAAGTCTTTACGCTACCTCTGTGTTGAGCTAGACCTGGGCTGCTAAACATGCCAAATTAATGTGCTGTACAGATTGCTGTTCTCTAAAGGCTTCGCTGAAGTGTTGTTGGACCGTTTACAAGAGGTTTGCCAAATCGCTGCAAAACTGAAGTATTACCAAAACCGAGAGTGCCGGCCAGCGGCAGGAATCATTTCATTACTATCCTTTTATTCATCCTCTAAATAGTTTCATGCCGCCAAAGTAGCCGCATGAACTTCTTTGCTTTAATTTATATTATTAGTATTTATTCTTTCTATAAAGCGTTAGAATGGGATTATGCTTTCTAAAACACCTAGGTTGCTTAGGAGCACAAATGCATCGGGGTTTGTGCTTTGAACTCATTTCTGCGTTTGAAAAGCTGAGTCAATGGACATCCTGCTCCTAAGTCACTTAAGATCTTTGGAAATCTCACTAAATCCTTTCATAAGCTCGAAATGGAAAACAAATGGATCACCACCCTCGAGTCCAGGTTACCTCGCAGCTCAGTCCCAATTTTCCTCCAGGTGCCCTCCTTCTCGTTGTCCATTATGAAATAATTTTCCTTTTTCTATTAAAATCTCTTCTATAAAAGCTTCTTATCATACATTTTACAGCCACTATGCATACTACAGCTCCAAAGGCAGGAAGCTGCCTAGTGCCTTCGCTGATTTGCACTGCACATGTGAATTCAGTCCCAACACAGAGGAAGGTCTTGAAATTATTTATCTTCTACTGTGCTTTGCAAATTATAAATGGGAAAGTGAAATCTGACTCACAGACAGAGGCGAGGAGCGAATAAAATCCCACAGAAGCTGGAAGAGAGTAGATGGGCAGGTCAAATACGGCGTTCTCCCCTTAGAAAGTGCAAAGAGGGTTGCAAGATTTACTTAGAATTTCTTTTTATTGCCAGTAAATGACACTGAGTATAAATAGAAAACTTATAGGGTTTCTTGTTACCTTTTTTAGACTTTTTTTTTTTTTGTTAGGGAAAGCCCTTGAAACACACATAAAAAGATTTCAGGAATTCTCTGTGAATATCAGCCTTTCCTTTCCTCAGCCTCAAACTCAGTTTGTCGGAGTCGGACTGGATCCAGGACACGCGGCACAGACAGTGAAGCACACTGCCCGTGGCCTGTTACCCCCAAAAACAAGTAAAATGATGGTACAAAGACCCTCAGCATAATTTTTTCAGTTTCAAGCCACAGACCAGCTGAGGCTAGCTCCTTTCAAGGAATTAATAGATAATAACTATGAGATGCCTGCTTCTTACGAGGAAAAGTGACCTATATTCCAGGTAAGGAAATACTCATCCCAAAGACGCACGGGGTAGATACTGGCATTAAAGGCTTTGCTAATAGCTACGGTTGTATTATTTTTCATCTCGGTGCCCAAAGGATCTTCCTTTCCTATTCACGCCCAGTGCAGGGCCACCCTTTGTTATAACATTAAAATCTACTTAATATTTTTTATCATTTCACATCACAGCCGCAGTAATTGTACCCTCAGGAACAAGCCTTCTTCCTGCGTATGCTTTTCAATATTATTGGCATCTTCCTCATTTGGGGACCTGAAATGATCTTTTTTGCATTTTCCCCATGAAATGACAAACACGGCTGGTTGTGGCTCAAGCACTATTTGGAGCATGACCCCCTCGGCTCCTGGTGTTATCCAAATTAGATTTTGATCTTTGTCAATTAGGCTTTGCCACTGTGGACCTGCTGTGCCATTATCAGGAGAATCACTGTCAGGGTTGGTAAGTCAGTGAACTTTGGAAGCCTTTCTCCACCTTCCAGGGATGCAGCTTTTACAATTAACACTATTTAAAAAAATAATCATAAAATAAAAATTTCTGTCCACAACGTTATTTCTGGCAATCTTTGCACTGTTTGTCCTTAAACCAAAAATCGCAGTACAGAGAGTTCTGCCTTCCCATGGCAAAAAAAAAAAAAAAGCAATCTTTGTTTCTGCAAGCAATTTGGCTTTCCTTTTGCTCCTTTTAATGTTCCTGGCTTTGTAATGTACCCTGTGACAGATTTGTCTGGGGGCCAGTTTTGCTTCTGGGGGAAAAAAAAAGTGGCCAACCGAACAAAAAAAGACGAACGCCAGGAAATCTTCTCCAGTTGTGACATGGCAGGGCTGTGACACTGCTCCAGCCCAAGTGTTTTGTCAGCTGGAGCACTTAAACTGGGCAGCTAATGGGGGAATGCTGGTCCTGGCATACTTACTGGCCTTGCACCTCCCGCTGCACCATGTGCCTCAAGCGCCATCACAAGTCATTCCATATGAGAAGGCTGGGTGCCAAAAAATTTCATTTGCATTCTCCTATTTAAATTCTGGCTTGGCATTTCAGCAAGGTGCACTTGCAGAGTTTCGTACCGAGTTGCACTGCTTGGGACGTGGGATCTGCTGCATGGTCCAAGGGGAAGGAGGAACCTTTCTCGCATGAAGAAAAACTGTCACACGCTTCCCAAATCAAGGTTTTCCAGCGGGAGATGCCATTTCATAGGTTTTAAGGCCAGGAAGAGCTGCAATGATCATCAGGTCTGACCCTGTGAGCCCCAAAGGTCAGGGGTTTTGCTGAACCACTGAATTACAGCATCTCTCAAAAAACTAGTTCTGAGCAAAACCTTCCCAGGATGAAAAGTCCCGTATCGACCTGCTCATGGCTCACGGTGCTAAAGACTGCGGCACATTTAAAGGCTGCTCCTGTTGCCTTGCGAGCAGCAATTCCCCCTCCCGCACCCTGGTCTCCGGTGCAGACCCGGTGCTTCTTCTGCCTCGAAGGTTTCCAGCACTTGGAGGTGCAGCAAAAGCCCCTGGACTCCCAGGCTTGGCAGCTGCTCCTCCATATATTGCCTCTGGAGAAACTGCTCTCCTGCATGCAGCAGAAGTTGATAGGTGACCTGCCTGGTTCCTACGACCACAGCAGCAAAATCATAAAAATAACAGATAGAAATAATACGCAAAATGACAAGAAGAAGCTATAGGATAAACATGAAATACAGATAAAATTTAAAGTCTGGTAGTGCAAAGTGCGTTAAGGAAAAAAAATAAGAAAAAAATATATCTAATAGTTGAACTATAATATCATGGAAAGGTAGGAAAAGGCACCGCTAACACAGAAGCTAAAAGTGTTACGGCATGCAGAATACAGCTCAAACGAGGAAAATCAGTAATTTTCAAACTCCAGAAAGATATATGATTTTCCAAACTTATCAAACTTACTATGAAACGCTGGGAAAAATAGAAGACACATAGAAAAGTACATAAAACATTGCAGTATCACAAACACATAAAACAAATAAAAATAAATATGTCATATTACTATATTTACTTCCTTGTCCTTCTTACACCGGCTGGCTGAGTTATAAATTGAATATGGATGAAGGAGAAGGTAACATATCCTCAGATTTCAAACATAAATATGTAGCTGTAGAACAAGAACAACCCAGAAGCACATATGCCATCCACCTGTCTTCGAGAAGTGAATATGTCCTAGAAACATATGTAGTTTTAGCACAACACATGAAACATTTATAGCTTGCGAGGGGAAATGGCCCGAGCCTTCCTTCTGGGGGCTGGGTCTGGCTGTGCAAGGGCAGGTGCCACGCTCGCTTCCATGTAAGCGACTGGATTGTCACCCACAGGGCTCCCAAGTTCTGTTTCTGCCACAAAGGGCACGTTTTGGAGGTGGAGAAGTCGTTCATTCCCCAACCCCATCCCCATGAGCACACCCATGTTGGGTTACCAACCCCCCAGCACATCTGTCTCCAACATCCAGGTGATGCAGCTTTTGGCAATTTTCCACCTGCAGTAATGATTTGGGGGTTAAACATAACATCAGCATTTGCTTTCTTTTACCACAACCGATTACTTTTTCCAAGCCAGATCCGACCTTTTCCCAGTGTTTCATTATCCAGCACATGAAGTAAGAGCAAGGCGGCTGGAGCGGAGGAGCCGTGCACAGCCCCAGGAGCTCAGCTTCTTTCACAGTGACTTTCTTGGCGATGCTGGTGTAACCTAGCGATAGCAAAATGAGCCCGTGCAGCTTGCTTGGGTTTGGTCCCTTGCTGCCCCATTAGCAGACAACGCTGGGGGACTAAAGGGAGGAGGTCGGGCTCTCGTCTCGCCGCTCCTCTGACCGGCACACACAAAATTTGTGAGAGGAGTGAGAACGGGAGAGTTTCTGATACCTGTCAGCAGGGAATTAAAAGTGGGAAGAGCCCCGGGGGCCGACCTTCCAGAGAGCGCTTACGCACGGAGAGGCTCTGGATAAACAAGCAGATGAAAAGGCTGCTTGGGAAAATGGTTGCCACAAGCTGCCTTGGATGGAAAGAATCGATTTTAGCAAGACTATTTACAGGGGAGGTTGCAGGACTGGTTTGCGATGGTTTGGGGTATTATCACCTCTTTGTCAGTCACTTAATTTCTTAACCAAGCCAATTTAGTCTAAATTTTTCCATATTTTGCCTTTAGTTTTAATCAGAACAAAACCTGTTAATCTTTCTGCAGGCACAGAGAGCAAGAAAATATTTTTTTCAAGTTATTTTTGATAATAAAAACAACTTATCATTTCTGAAAGGCCTGTGCTCTGGAAGGTAAAAATTTGGCATTACGACAAACCTCATGCAAAGAGTAAAGCAAGGCCCGATTTTGAAGAAACCTAGTTTCTAATTGATCAGCTTATTAGGGTTTGATCCAATGCACTTTGACATTGAAAAGGTTTGGTCCAAGCCCTTAAAATACACAGTGCTGATAGTTTTCTATTTCTCAGCTTATTCAGCATCTTTAAGAACATGTACTAAGCTGGTTTGCCTACAAATTAACTCGATAGAGAAAGCCAGCACTAGAATTTTAGGATATTTTATTGTATAGCCTGTCTAAGAAGTGAGGCTCAGATTATGAAATTCATATATCATTTTTCAGGATTTATTTATTCTTTCTTGCCAACACAGCTCCAAAGCCCAGAGGTCAAATCCTACAGACCTTGAAGGCCATAGTTTTGCCACGGACTTCACTGATGGCATAATTTCAGGCATGAAGACTAAGGTCTTGCTTGAGGTTTATTTTCTTGTTTTAGCTGTGCTTTTAATACCCTTCCAAAAAATCTCTATAAAAAACTCTAATGAGCATTCATATAAATGGCATTCCCAACTCAAAACCCGACCAACTATCCAAAAAATTTATCAAAGAAAATGAATGGAAACATATATCCAGCCCTGACTTTGTCATCTCGTGCTCAAACTTTATAGCATGGTTTTTGAATCACCTAGTGAACTATTGCAATGTGCTGCTGTACTGTGCATTCTTCAGTGTTTTTAGCAGCTACTGACAATGTGTGATATTAATAGTCATGCTGTAAGATTATACTACTGCAAATTAAAGGAAAGTATGTCTTGCCTTCCTAGCTAGCTCGAGCCAACACAAGCAATTGCACAGGATGCCAACACAAGCCTTTTGTCCTGCTTAAATCCTACTTATGCCCCACATTACACTTCGAAGTGGCCAGCGGACCTTTTGTTGGCCCCATGCATGGGACCACTGTCACCCAGTGTAATGCCCACTCAGCGTCCCAGCCACAATAGCGTTTATGGGGTGAACGTCTTTCCAGATATGGACATGGACAGATGAGAATAATAAATGCAGCGTACGACTCATTAAATGTAAAGTGTGTTTTCTCACACACCTGCAAATACTTGCGTGGATAAGTTCTGTAGAACAAAGCCAAGTTAAAGGCAACTTCCAACTATCCAAGTGGAACTCATTAATGTGGAGGCCAAGACTTTGCTGATGGTATGTAAATTGGAAGAAAAGCACCTCATTTAATGGAAATAATATTTTATTTTCATTTCACATGTGTTTAAGACACGTAGAGCTAAAAAAGAATTGCACATAACAGAAACTGTATTAACTAACGTTATGAAATTAAGATTGGAGGTCATTGGCTACTGTGGTCTGCGCTGAACCTCCTTCTGACTGGCTTTGATAAATGATGTCGGAAGTTCTTTTAATGAGGTTCGATCTTAGATATTGAAATACACACCATTTTAATCTCCACAGCACTCTGCATGCATACCCATACCCTCCTGTAGCAGAGAGTAGGTGATGGCAATTTGCAAGGACAAACAGGCCTGTCCACATACGTGTATCCGTAACTCTGGGGTGGGAGGCATATGCTGTTATTATTTAAGTCCACCATAACTTCTATGCAATTTCACACTTGCTACAACTGAAGCTTTACAGCTGAATTCTACAAGAACGGCAATTTCAGACTGAATATAAAACACAGCCAGTTGTAGCAGAGTACTTTGAAACACCAGCACTGAGTAGTGATGGATGAGTGCAGGAGCATTTAAAATCTGCTGGTTCCATAGGCAATTTCTTGTCTCTAAAGCTGGCAATGACCCACTGTCATCAGCCTCTTTTGTCGATTTGCCTCAGTTTTCCCATCTGTAAAATGGAGACTATAACACTTACCTTTCTGAACAGGTATTCAAAGAATGTTTTGGATGCTGACTTATTGACAGGTCTAAAATCTTCAGAAAAGGCAAGGTATTGTACATTTACTTAAATCCCAGGTATTACTAATAAAATTCTTCATTACAGGGTGCTAATGCACACACATAGACATATTTGTGTGCGTTTATACACATTTTAGATATATTTGTGTGTGTGCACCTATAAAAGCATATTCAGACCTGTGTTAATCTGGGACCATGCTAAAACATAGGGTTAAGCTCTAGTTTTAATTCTTTTTCTGCATTTTGCTGATAAACAGGCCTGGATCCACTTGTATTTGCTTGAACTCAATGGCAGGTCAGTAGCAAAACCAATTGTAGAACTGCAACAACACAGGCTACAACATTTATAAAATGACCTAATCCTGTTCCCACTAACTTCAAAAGACTGGATATTTATGGCAACGTCCTGACCCGTGCTCGGTCAATAGGAATTTTGCCACTGACTGCAATGAAACCAAGATTTTGGAATAAGGACCTGATCCTGCAATTGATTTGTGTGATCTACAGGAACAAATACCTCCTGAGAAGATAATGAAAGTTAGTGGACCTGGCTACAAGTCAAATTCTGCCTAGGCTGATCTGACAGCATAATCAAAGCTATGTTAGAAAGCATGTAATATTATACAAATATATATATATATTTTCTCAAATGACTCTACAAACCCACAGGAAATTTTTTTTACTTAAATGGGAAGGAGAAAATCTATATCTTGGAGAGTGAAAAACAAATTAAAGGTTCTTGAAGGGTGTTTCTTAACATTTACCAGTGTTTTTCCCCATGGACAAGATGAAAAATTAGCTTGAACCCTAGAGCTTTTGGTCTTTTGTAATCTTTTTCTTTTTTTTCCCCCACAATGAATATAGATTTTTTAATCCTATATACAGAGATTTCACATATTCAGATTTGAAAGCTTTCTTATTGTTAGATGAGATTGTTTTAAATTAAAAATGCATACGGGACTTACCTGTACAACCAAAATGTACTAGCATACAGGCATAAGCAAACGCCATGTGAATCTGAGTAACTTTTGGAGCGTGTTTTTAGAGTCTATAACAAAATAATCCTGGCATCAAGAGAAATACTGTGCTGTCAGGCTTCCCGTGATAAGATAAGAATCTTTGCTGTCTGCTTCTATTAGGCTACGCACAGAAAAACATCAGCAGTCATTAAGGAGAGCTTTGTCATCTCCCATCTGGGTCTCATCACCGCCTCACGTCCCGCACAGGACCCTGGAAAGTGCAAGAGGAAATAATGCTCCGTGCCTCAGCACAGCAGCATCGCGCTGGGGCGGGGGAGAGACATATTCTTATTTTGCTGCTCTATGCCGCTCTTCTGAGCTTGAGTTTGCTCACCTTGGACTCATCCACTTACCGGCTCGTTTGTGATTTTTCAGGCATTTAGGTTTCCCTTTGCATCTCCAGTTTGTGGGAGTTGATCACCGTGCTCACTGTGATCCTTCCTGCACTTTCACGAGGGCTACAACACCCAGAAACCTGACATTACTGCTGTACAGCACGGGGAACGGGTGCTACTTTTCATGGAACAAAATAGCAAATTCTAGAGAAAATACTATATTTCTTCATAACATATTTTAAGGATGCTATTGGCCAAATGACCTCTGAAGTGTGATCTTAAGGTTAAAACAATGAAAAGCCATTCAAAAATCTGGGTTACATTTTTTTGGCATAAATTACTTAATCTTTAAAACACCCAATTCTCTGCCAGTAAAATGGGGGTGGTGTTCTTTCCTCCCTCTCTCACCCTTTCCCTACATTGCCTGTTCAAATGTAAAAATCAGGAGGAAGAACCTTCTCAGCCTCTATGTTTGTGAGACCTCACATGTGGCCAAATACTCATTGGAAGCCTAGAAATAAAAGACAAATCATATTAGCAAGATAGATTTTACGAGGCACCTCATCGAAGAAAAAAAGCATTGACTGGTTAAAACAATTCAAATTATCAAACCATAATTGCTAAATTAGCTAAAACTAACACATTTCTTAGATATTCACAATTTACTTTTTCACACATTCTTGAACACCCATTTCAAATCCCTACTTTGATGAGAATTCCTCTTAGAGGTCTGTGGAAATCGAAGACCAAAAAGGTTAAAAATTAATTCATTTAGAAGGACCTATGAATATTTGTGAAAAATACTTAACATATTTCAGGTACAGGTCATTAACTGAAAACCAAGTATTCTATAAATAGTTAATGAGAAGTTTGTTTGCTTAGGAAAAAATAGAGAATCGTATTTGCAATCCTAACTCACTTAATTCACTCAAATATGTGCCTGACTTCCATGGTTTTGATATTCTTATAATTTTGCTTTTGAGGAGTTCCTATTGACATTAAATGACTGGTTTTGTGAGTTTTGCCCAACAGTTCAAATATTTGAAGAGCCATACGCCATATTCTTCTACTAACCCTCAGAAACAACCTCCTAACCGGACCTGCATTCCCACGAACACGTGTGCTTGCGGCAACCTCGATGCTGCTGTAAACTGCAGAACGGACTGACCCATCGGTGCCGGGACTCGGCACTGCTCACCTTGGTCACTGGGAGCATGTCACCGCGGCTGGAATGATAGAGGGGACAGAAAGTACCTCGGGACCATTTGGCAATGCTGAAAGAGATGTAAGATGAGACCTGGATGAAAATAAAGCAGAATTTTTCCATTTTTTTCATGCATTATTAAAATTGAGATTTTAAAAATTAAAACTTTATTTTTCCTTTAAAAAATGCAACAGATGTGTGTGAAGACAAAGCCGGTGCCTGCACTACCTCGTGGAAGCAGTTTTATAGTTATGTTAAGCAGTTACCGGAGGAGAGCACAGTGGAATGACTGCATGTATCTGTCATATGTTAATTAGGGGAATCTGTATAGAGCCAAGTTTTATAACCTTGTTCAATTTTAAGAGGTTTTTACAGTTACTGAATGCATTAAAAACCAGAAAATGTTATGGGGATTGTCCATTGAATTCTACACACTGGAAAGCTCACTTGTTGGGCCTACGGGGAGAGCTGATTTAGTTTTGCTATATAGCCATATGAGTACAACAAGCAAAACAACGGTATAAAACTGTGCAAATCAGAGTCGGCGTAAACCACAAGACACTCGGCAATAAACCTTAATTTGACTGCAAAAAGCAATTTATAAAAGAGAGCTCTTGAATATCTCTGGTTCTTCTAATCATATCTAATTATGGATAGATATGTTCTGTATGTAGAGCATCAGGAGAGACGTTGCGCGTTCTTGAGCTGCGGTGGTGAATGCTGGAGCCCTCACTCGGGCAGAATTCCACTTTAAAGCCAGTCTGCACTTTGCCTCAGGACTGCAGGTCAGAGCCCAAGAAAAAAAGATTTTGGTGAGATGCCTTAGATAAGCAGAGGGATTGCCTTGCGAGCAACAGCAGCAGAGAGTAAAATGCTGTACTTTTCATCTGGTGGTTTGGTGGCTACAGCAGAAATGATCGCATCCACTTTATTTTATTCATAGGAGCCATCCAATTAGCTTCAATGGGGCTACTGCCCCTGCACGCCTGCGGAGAGTGTAGATACCCTCTCTCTCTTCTGTCTGAGCCCTTTCCTGAGCAAGCTGGCCCTGCAAAGGGCAGAGAGGACCCCATCTCCACCACTGCCACCACCAGACAGGGCAGTAGGTACCCCCAAGCACCGCTGGGTACCTCCCCGAATCACAGCCAAGGTGCCTGGCAGCAGCTGGAGTGGTTTCTTCTCTGCTGTTTCACCACCAGGCATCCAAAATGATCATTTAATTCCCACCTGGAAACTGTTTGGGATTTTGCAAGACAGCTGGAGATCAGGGCAGAGACAGAACCTTCTCCCCAGGACTGACTGCAGGATGCTCTGATGAGCTGCTCAGGGACAGCAGAGGGGGACCCTGCTGGGTCTCCATAGCCAACGAGGCTGGAGGAGGCAAGAAGAAGCAGAAAGGAGAAGGTCAAACCTCGGGATTCACCACCCGCCCCCGAGGGGCACCCAGCAGCATGGGGTCGGTGGCAGGACACACCACCAGCAAGGAAGGAAGCGGCCACAGTGTGAATTGTCACTGTGTAATTCCCAGATAAATTGAGTTAATAAAGCTGTGGCCTAATTAAACCCCATCCTTTGCTCCCTCCCTTCTTCTCGAGACAGTGCGAATCTGTAAAGTGTTTTTACTTCTGGGCAGGGAATCTTGCAGCCTTTTCCCAGAAAAAAAAAAATTCCCATTAAAGTGTTTCTGCATATCTGCAATCTGGGTTCTGCCAGATCTTCAGGTGAAATGGTTTGAGTAAGCAGAGAAGATAACAGCAAGAAAAATCAACACAGGATCAAAATTTTTTTGTCACAGTTACTTAGTAATTATATCAGAAATGGGCCAGGTTGTCCAATTAACTCCACCAAAACCGTCCAGACCAGAGTGACAAACAAGATTTGAATGAGCATAAATTTTAAAATGAGCAGGGTTGAATACACAGATCAGGATAGTGATACGCTATGGAAATTTCATGTATCTGAAATATATTCACACAACAAATACAACTAAGATTCGGCACACCATCCTTATTTCAGGAGATTTAAAATGTAACAGCAACAGATAGCATGTTTTCCACGAGAAAAATGTGAATCAGCAGCTTGATCTGTTCCCAGTTTTCACAAGCAAAGTCCTGTCTATTATAATCTTGTTTTTCTCAGCCATAAACACAGTGTGAAAAAAAAAGAGAAATTTATGTTGAATATGGTTATAGTTATTATTTCCCTGCTGGGGATTTATTAAGCATGTGTTAGGAGTTTAGGTATAAAATGAAATTGTTTTTTCGCTACATGGATGTCTTCTGTGACTATCTGTAAAATTTCATTAAGGTGGTAGACTTGATATTGCAGATCAAAGTAATCCCAAGAGATTAAGGAGACCCTGCTAATTGACTAAGGTCATGTACTGCACTTCCCACTGGCACTTTGGCCTACACTGACAACAGAGGAGCAGTCCCATCTCAAAGGACCATTCTATAAAAATACCATTTTCTTTATCTGTAGTCCAGTTTTCACACTGCTATGATAACAAGGGATTTCATAAATCCAGGTGGACTGATTAGAGTTTTGAGTATGTAACTTTCTGAGTAAAAAATATACATGATACTTTTGAACAATTTTGACATTTTATCTTACCCTTTAAAACTCCCGGGAACATATTGCACGTTAGGTGTTTAAGAATAAAAAGTGTCAGCATCTATAGCAAGTTCCATCATTCAAACTTGTCACTAAAGAGGATATCGAAAGTGTTGCTGCAGACCATTAAAACCAGCTAATTTACAACCAAAGACATTGTTGCATGAAGTGCCAACTTGGTCAATAATTAGGGCTTGGAATATATATCCAGCTTTGACAAGAGAAAGTTCCTAAAAACCTTTCCCTGTTGATCAAAACATACGATATATTACTCTCAATTGGACAGTCACTGTTAGCTCCATATTGTGATATTACTGAAAATTATGGACTATCGAGGGGGCGTGGTGAGGAATTATTACTGCTGTCAGCAAGATTTGTGAACCCGTTGCTGAGATATGTGCTCCCTCTTGGATCCTACGCTTTGAAATGTGAATGCTGGAAAAGTTGGAGGGAATTCAGAAAAGAACTACAGAAATGAAGCATGATTTGGAAAATATGGCTCTTTTCTGTCTTCATCATGGGAGAAGTAAGGAACTCATAGCCAATTGACCAGAAGTTTAAGGGCAAGATTTACAGTTGCATGGAAATAAACAGGGGAGCTCAGATCATACAGCTCATTAATTTAGTAGACTATGAATAAGGACGACTGACAACAGCAAGCTGAGTGAGAAAGGTGCAAATTAGAAATTAACTGCCATTTTTTAACTCTGTAATTTATATACCAAGCGATTTTGCCAGTGTTCTTTCACTAAACGTCTTAAAACCAAATGACTTTTTTCTCCTAAAAAGCGCTCCGTTTCAAGCAATTTTTTTTAGGTTTGATTCACTGATTGTTTTTCCTCAAGTTTATCCAAGTTCTTCTTGAAGGGAAGATTCAAACTTGAGGCAATGTCATAAGCAACGGGTTTACTGGGTACATTTTAACGACGTTAATGGATGTAACAACCACCCTTCCATTCACCGGATGAAATCCCCATCTATGCAGAAGGATAGTAGAAGGCTTATGACATACATAAAATGTGTGTCGTTTGCATGGAGATGAATTTCAGACTTTAGAAGCCAACAGAATCACATTTTCCATTATGTTCACCCAGCAGAACGGATTTCATTAATCAGCCTATCATCAAGGGCTCAGCCCTACCACATTACTCACACTAAGTAATACCTAAGATGCAAATAGGCCACTAAAGCAAAGGACGCATCTGGAGAAGTTGTGTCGTTCTGTAAGTAAAGGTGCTTTAATGGACTTTGAGAAATCCCTAGTTTCACAAATGAAATTCTCATACCCTTTCAGCTCTTCAGAAAGGTCTTGAATAAATAAGCTATTCAACAGAAGTATTTAATTGCCTATAGCACTGGAGAACTGTGAAAAAAGTTAAACTGTTGAATGATGTACCTGATGAAAACAGGTAAAATTTATCATATACTACTTCTTTAGCTCAAACAGGCAGTTTGAAATTCCTTTTCATTCAGCAACTGACGTTGAACTCTTTGAGCCGCCATTCTGAGTAAGATACAGGAGGCCTTGAGTCCTGGTAATATGGAAAGACTTGGTGCAGATGAGGCTTTCCTTACTCTTGATTCAGTGGAATTCAATATGCTGCCAACATTTTTAATGTTCCATAGACCCATTTAACCATCCTATTACTTGGGGTGGTTAGGTTTATCCATGATAAGTAATACCTGTCTTTATACTGAATAAAATGTTTTTTTCTATCTTGTTAAAATGTTCCTGAAGTTGGCTGGATGCTATATTTTCCTTGCTTTATGTCCTAAACAGTACTATAAATTTTGAATGACCAAACTGACTAAAGAACAAAGCCTGAGAAATCCCAACTTTTATATTCACATCGAGTTACCCTTTGGTAAATCCCATGAAGTTTTTTGACCTTCCTTTTCTCCAAATGCAAATGAAAAGTAAAAAATTTTATTCTTCCCACTGAATTGAGTATTTGTGTATTATTGCTTGCACAATGCCTAATAGATGTTAGGTGGGCTTTGTACCTTTTCATATAGTCGGTTTGTTAGTTGTTTCCTATTGCGGCTGGCGGTATGTGAATCATTTGAAAGACTCTTTGGGATAAAATGTGGAAAAAGAATGATATATTTGTTAATTGTTGTTGCTGTTCTTGCTATGATCTTTGGCAACACCTGCTGGTGGTAGTATGCAGTGCTGTAGCCACTCTACATATATGCCTTCAACATATAGACTTTCAACTGGCAGTGCAATCGCTATCCAACTGCAAAGAGCACGGACTTGGTGACTGGGCTCAAAAATGTCAGGCCAAGTTCATGAAAGCATTTGCATAGGCTTGACAGGCTCAAACACTCTTTCATATTAAAATGTGCCTGATTTTGTTTATCAATGTATCTGCTGTGATTTGTAAAAGTTGCAATTTTACGGTAACTTAATCCAAGAGAATTTTGTACAGAACATCTTCTGTACACTTTCTAGTAACAAGGTATTTTGAGCAGCAAGATAAATAACATTTAGGCATCTAATAAAAACTGTCTGGGTTTTTTTTGGTCTCAAATCCTCTTTTTTACATAGTACAGCAGCAAAGCCTTGTATTATAGGTGAAAGTCTGTAAATCTGCAGTAACTGAAAAATAACAGAAGGCGCAGCAGCATTCTTTATGTTAGTCTATATTGATCGGCTCTAATGAGCACCAGTGGAGCTGTAGCTAATGGTGGTATGTCTGGTGTTAAGGGCAAATGTGGGAGAAGATTATCAACCCAAGGGGTTTAACAGTTGCTGGACTGCCCTCAGCCCTCAGGGCAATGATGCACTTGAGAGGTCACTGTATCAAATGAGGGAAAAGATTCAGCTTGTGCTGCTGGAAGAAATGCAGCAGGAGCTGTATTTTAGCCGAGACTACAGGCATCAACAAAACAGTTACTATCTGCTGTTTGTTTCTTCCCCTCTCCTTTCCCCTGACCACCGTCTACCTAGCGTTGCATTTCTAATTAAGAATCATAACATCAGTGATCTGGTAAGGGATAACACAGAGCAGCTCCGAATTACTCAGGCTCGAATACGCACACGGGCAAAGCAGGCACCTTGGCACAACCAGTGCAAGGGACTCGCGCGAACGCCAAGGAGAATGACAAGTTACGGTGCACAACGCTTTTACACCGGGTGCCTCTTCATTACCTGGGGGGGTCACGCTGCCATTGGATGTGAATTTGCTTGATATTTCATTCACTATGTTGCTTGCCACCCCCTTCCGAGATCTGAGAGGGGCGAGATGAGTGACCACCAGAGCAGAGAAGGCCACTGGGCTTCAAGGGAAAGTTAACTGGCAGATACAAGAGAGTGCTTGCAGTAAAATGTTAGTGCAGAAAGGAAGCTACAGGTATTCAAAAAGATAAAAATGAACTGAGAAATGCCTTGAGGTGTATGGCATGTTGCACGTTCTATGCTTTAATAGCATAATGGAATAATTTTAACTGTGTGAGGCTCCAAAACACACCAAGAAGGTCTGTTGAGAACCAAGCAGTGAGACTTCAAATATTTATCACAATAAATACTAATATATATATATATATAAAAAAGAAACAGAATCTTTTACTTAATGTTGTAAATAAGCAAATTAAACATTACCTTAGCTCCATTATGCCATGGTACCCTGTGGTTGTGGCAAATTATTTATTAGGTCTTTAAAAATTCTAAGACATGGATTCCTCTTGTTCCTTAGAGACCGATGATGGGTCAGATTATTAAAAAAATCTTCACAGTTCTAATTTTTTTGCAGTGGTTAATATGCAATAAGGCTGAATCTAGCATTCTTTGTTCCAGTCAGGGATTTCAACCAGAGTTTTGCCTGAACAAGAATGAAACAAGTCAGGGTTTGGTCAAAGACGAAGAATATTTCCTACCACTGTCAGCAAAAAATAAGGCTTTAGACTGTTACCGCGATGTTGTCATGAAAATACCTGAAATAAGTGGAGCAGGCACTAAAGCTGGCATGCACACTCACGGGGAGCAATGAGGCTGGAGACGATAAGAAACATTTTCTGCAAAGAAGCAGGAGCTGACACATCTGACGCTCGCTGCCTGATGGGCTCCAGCTCAGGGGTTTGATGTCTGCCGGCTCCCACCACTGTCCATTAGACAGGCGCCCGCACCAGGGATGCTGCAGCCACAAGTGACACTAATGTGCTCAACTGTTGACACTGGGGAACCCACAGAAAAACGTGTTCATACCTGTGGTTGCATGCACGGTTAAAAAGTGAACCAGTCTGGCAAAACGGAATGAGGGAGTTTGCATCCCCACCGCTTCATCTGTCCCTATCCTCATGCCTTGTTAATACTGAAATTTCCAAATATTCTAGCAAAAAAATAGCCCGCATTATTTTTGAATTACATCCTGAGATGTATTTATGCATTTACTGCTGTAGTCTGAATTCATACTTGGTTTAGGCAACACCATGCTGTTTCTTTACACTAGGAACCTACGAGCAGACAATGTGGCAAACTCATGACATTTATTTTCTACAGACTTGAGTGCAAAAGCAGCTTGAGTGGGCTTTCTAATTTATACAGTTATTGAAATTTCTTCCAATTGGAAACACTCTCTTGTTATGAGCTGTGCAACACGAGCAGAAGATGACCACGTTCGCTGAGCGTGCAGAAATGTTACTGGAATACTGACTTATAGACAGGGCCAAGGCTGGGTTTAGCAGCTTCAGAGAAAAAACAAGATTCCCAGCTCAAGATGAAGCAAAGAGCTAGATAGTGTTTTTCGGGTGCTCATCCTCTTCAAAGGTTTTTTATGTCAAGATATGTGTTTAAGTATGCGTTTTTCTCCTGCTCATATTTCAGCCTTAAGAGCTCAGTTTCCCATGTAGAATTGGACACCCAGAAACACAAAGGGCTGTTCACGTTTGAGAGGTGGGACCTTGTTTTCATTGTGGACTTTTCGAATATTCTAGTATTCTACACTTCTTGTCATTGAATTTTAATTTTGGACATATTCAATCTTAAGAAGGTCATAGATAAACTTTCAGATGCCTTTTTTCTTCTAATGACAGAAGTCGCCATCAAATTCCTGTCTATAAAGCAGCAAACTCCATAGTGCACACGGACCAGTTCTAAAATATATTTAAAAAAAAAAGATCTCTGTGTACCTAAGTGAAATGTTTTGGTGAAATGTTTCTCTGAAAAGATAATGTGAATTATAGAACAAAAACAGTTCTGTGATGACTTTTTTCTTAAGGAGACTTTACAGTTTTGTAATACATTATTTAATTTATTTCATACCTTTTGTTCAACATGCTGTACCTTTGGACAGATGAATGTCTGCAATTCGAAAACAGCTTTCATTGGTTTATCTGAGCTGGCAAGTAACGGCCAGGTAAGAAACAAGTGCTGTTGAATCATTTGATATTTCTCTTTCCACAGCTGTATCTCTCTGGTTTGAGGTAAGTGCCGTGTGTGCATTAGAGAGTTCATCAAAGCCTGCAAAAGACTGAAGTGGAAATGCGCATCGCAGCACTGGCAGGACACTGGGTCTGTATGGGGTTTACTTGGGACCCTGCTATATTTACCCTATCATGGATGTTAACTCCAAAGTCTAATTAGTCCAAAATGCCCCTTCCAAAGCAAATACAAAAATGTAAACGAGCACAAACATTAATGTTACCAAAAAGCTAAAACAAATAACTCAGTCATCATAATGACATTTAGATAGCAGTTTTAGAAGTGATTGGTTTACTCAGATCTTTTGCTGTGACAGGTGTATAAGGGTAAGATCTTGCTCTGCAACATCTGCAACAAAACTCCCTCAGAGTTTAATGATGTGGGAGTCCAGCTAAGGGACCTATCTTTTTTTTTTTAATCGTTGGTATTGACTAGTCATTTTGAGATGTTTGCTTTGAAAAGGACATGCTATTTATTTTTTCTTTCCATTTAAATATCAAAAATAAAAAATCTCTCTAGCTCAAAACAATAATCTATACAATGAATAACCACTCAGCAGCACAAGTTTCCTCACTCAAGTGAAGAAATATTTTCAGCTCTGGAGATTAAGTAGCCACAAAGTCTACCCCTTTACCCATCAGTCTCAAAAAATCCTACCAAGTCATTATAACCTAGGCAGCAAATAAAATTTTTCTGCTATATTTTTTCCACATACATTTCAACCACTTAGATGAAACGCAGCTATTTCAGGGGTTTATAAGAAATGCACCTTATTTTCTTTGCACTGGAGGTTTTCACTTTACAGTATCCTAGCCTTCACCCCTCAAACACCACTAAATCCCATAAGTGATCCCAAGATGACGCTGTTTAGCACAGTACTATTATTTTCAATGAAGCAGTAAGTACTGCTGCATGAGCACTTGAAAATGCATGAGTCTTGCCAGGGTGTGAGAGGAACCCAAAACTTGAACCTTGTACATTTTAGAGAAAAAAAAGAGGAAAAAGACTCAAAAACCAAAAATTATGTTAATTTAAAGCCACTTTAGAAATTAGTCTGTATTATCATAAAGTCTGTTTCATATCCACAGATCACAGGGAAATCCTCTCTTAAGGAAACAGCCCCTTTCCTGCTTACTTGACGTCCTCTCGGATGGCACTGGCTCTGCTCTCTGCATCCTAACATCTTCCTAACGCCTCCTGGGGAATCCAGCTGCAAGGATCCTCCCATACACTTCCCTTATGGAACCATCCATAATCCATGTCAGCCATGGTGGAGTGAGAAAGGTTCCTGGTCCTAACGATCCTGCTTGGAGCATCTTGTTGATGATTTAAAATAGGTAAAGTGCCAATTAAACCATTCAAACTCAAACCAGCACAACTGGCCATAGCTTCTCAGCAAAGCGGTTCTGTCATTTACTGCAAGAGGAGCTCTGCTGAATTTTCAGCACATTTCCCCTATCACAAGGCTATCTGTGAGATCTTTGGGTGATAGAAAGATTTGAACCTCAAAATGTTCTCACAAGTCATTTGAAGAATATTGAATAACAACATTTTTGCTTGCTATTAGAGTGAAATAGCCAAAAAATGCCAAATTGTCTCAGTGAAACACAACCCAACCAACACTTTCCCCTCTCTGGCTTCATGGGGTTTGCAAGACACGCTCCTCTTTCTTTTTAATTCTGTGCATCCTTCCATCTCTGCAGTTCAAGCCTGACTCAGCACAGAAAATGAATCTTCATACTGTGGTATTTCCTAAGTACCCAAATATTATATTTCTAGGAATTCAGCAAAGTCTTTCCTGGCTGAGTTCTCCTCACTGGCTGATGGTTTCAGGCCAGGTCTGCAGTGGGTCTCAACCAGTGCAGCTTTGCTGACTTTCACAGAGCTTCACTAAATTACTTGAGACAAATCTTAGGCTTCCTATTTAGACAAAGCTCCTAAATTGCTTGAGGACTATATAATCGCAGAGTGGAAAAGATGCATTTGCCTAACTATTCATTTACTTTCTTTAAGATCAAAATATTAAATGCCATCTCAGCTCTGAGACTTCCAGGACTTGAGCCTTTAATAGATTGCATTACGTGACCAGACTTTTTGGTCAGAGGTTGAAAACTCCTGTTTTCAGGAACTTTTTCCATTTTGACTTCTCATAGCCAAAAGGACAAGGTTTAATGTACCTATTAAAGCTCGTTGGAGACGAACTCTGTTAACAAATCTGTTAAATGAAATTACTGCCCCTAGCTCCCTCCATTAGTTTTGGCCAACAGCTTTCTGTCTTCAAGATTTATTCCTAAATTTTTCCTTCCAAACTGTTTCTTCTTTTTTTTGGTGGACCATCTCTACAGTGTTTTTGTCTCTGTCCGCATCAACTCCATTTCTGCTTTTGTCGTCTCCTTTTGTCCTCTGTCGTCATCTTCTCAGTGAATAGCCCTCCCGTGACTATTTACCTGCATTTCTTGCAGGTTTCTTAACATCCAGGCTCTGTATTTATGCCCACTGCCACTTGGTTTGGTCATTGGGTTACTGGGTTCAATCATCCCTTAATTTATTTTTATTTTCCCAGAGAAACAGTAGATTAAAAAACGTTTCTTTCAAAAAATAATCTCGTAACATTCAAGCACGTGCTTGATGCCTTCTCAGAATACATACCTGGGCTCCCCAATACAGAAAGACTGCTATGCTTAAAATTGAAGGGTAATGGTTTCATATTTAAAGAATTACCAACAGCAGTGCCACTAATAATGCCTTGACACAGAAGACAGCAAAACCTAATTCAATATGGAGAAAACTTTGTTGATTGAAAAACAAAGAAATATTTCATTACCTGATTGCATAAAATCATTAGCAGTAAAAGGACAGCAAGGAGAGAAAAATCAAGTGCTGAATCATGAAAAGAGTCAGCAGATCAAGGTCTTTCTTCTAAAAAATCTTTAGCAAGGAAAAGAAGAAACAGTGGATATTATTTCCAATTATTTCTCAAATTGGCACAGAGAAAGGAAAATAAAAAAATACACACACACACACACAAAAAAAAATCCCTGACTTGGTGCTACTGGAGTTTGTAGCTGGAAGGAAAGTCCTTGCTTATATTGAAGTAAAGTTCTGAAAATAAGCAAAGAACAGATTTATTGATTTTTGGTGAAGTCTGGGTGTAAAAAAGAGAAAGAATAAAGAAGTGCTCTTTGCCCGCTATGTCCAAATGACATCCCCAGTGGCCTTCTTAATGGTGGGGGAGGGGAGGGGGCAGGTGCCTACCCCGGCACATGGACACAACTGCCCTTAGGCTAGGGCTAATGGTATTGGCTGAGCCTGCTGTAAGCCTCTCTTTTCTAATAGCCAACTTTCTCTGTGCGAGAAGACAGACAGATATTGATTGGTCCAAATGCCCTTGAGTTGACAACATCTGAAATGAAAATCCACAAGGCTAGCACAAACTTTCTGCAAGTTCAATTTCTGGAATCTGATTATGAGGCTGGACTGCGAAACCGTTCAGACATGTAAAAGGTCTCCTTTTGTCGCTGGCTTTATACGTGTAATTATCAGGAGGTAAGCGACTTCGTCAGATTTGCTAGACAAATGGGAATTTTAAGAGGCAATTTAAGGGTAATAGTGTTTTGATTAAAGGAAGAAAGCAAGCCGTCTCCATCGTGAAGTTTAACGACAAAGGATCTAATTCACAAAGACACAGGTCACATTTCCTAGCTCTAAGCAATAATTAGGTATAAATAAATAAAATATGCATTCTCTTTTCATCTGCTGCTACAAGGGATGCTTTCAAAAGTTACCAAATGGCGTTAGAGAAAGCTATACAATTTAAAGAGTTCACCTTTCAAGGAAGTTTCTTCATCCACACAAAGTCTAAGATTCAAGTTAATGTTGACCACCAGCAAGTCTGGTTTTATTTTCTAATGACTTGGTTTTCCAGAATTAAAATACTGAAGGTACAGTTTGCAAATGTTAAGGATGGGGAATGGAGAAAGCTGGAGGACTTTATTTGTACCTTATTAAGCATTCTTTTTTTATTCTACAAATTCCTCCTAAATCAATACATTGACTACTGTATAAACCTTAAATAAAGCATTATTAAAGTGGAAGCAGTGTTCCTGTCTTACTGGGTTATTTAGAAGCATAAAAGATACACTCTTAAGAATCAGTCTCATGCCAGGTAAAGTACAGCTGGAATACACATTAAATTTATTCAGTCATTGATTTGTAATGTTGATCCTCCATGGCTTCATGTTTCTTTTCTCATTAATCTTAGTTAACCCTCTCAAAACAATGCCAACATTGTCGTTTGATGTATTGAAGATCCAACATGCAGAGGGTGCTGCTTTCTAGACTGTGATTCCCGCCATCAGTAGGGCTAAAGTCACAGAACCAGAGAATCTTGTTTGCTTGTTTTTGTGTTAAAAATGAAAAAGAAAGTTTTCCCTCAGAGGGAGAAACAAAGAAAGAAAGAAGATGCTGTCCTAAGACAGGGCATCTGAATGATTTGGCTTCAGAGTATTAATAGGTCTGCTGGAGGTCTCCTATGGGGCAAGGAGCAAACTGCTGTGGTGTTTCCACTAGTAAAGAATCAGCTCCAGAAGAAAGTAAGTCACTACAAAGGCAGAAAGCTGCAAAGAGCAATCCTAATTTAGAAATTAAGATCTCTGCCTATAAAGTGCCATTAACTATTTTAATTTGTGGTTCTTCTTATTAAAGTATTTCCATCTTCTACCTGCAACTTCTTCCTATCCACCTTTTGTAGAGAAGCTGGTTGAAGGGAAGGAGAAGAGGTAATTTTCAGAGGAACCAACAGCAAATATGCACAAGTGGGCAGACATGCAGAAGCCTCGGGCATGTACCACCCTGCAGGAGGTGGCACTCATCATTAAAACCCTGTCCTTTCCCGTGTGGAATGAACTGGGGTCAGCCCGTCATTCCTGTGGACTTTACGTTGGGCATGCAGAAACTGAACTGTGCCGATTACTAACCACATCTGAAAATCTTGCCTGATCTCTTTTCGGCGAGTATGGGTAACAATATATTCATCATCATATGTCACGAGGCATGTGACAAATATCAGCTGATTAAACTAAATGGCCTACTTCTACCGTACCTCTCACTGCAAAACCGTAACTAGGTTCATAGTCCTTCCTGAGGATGCAAGTGTTTTTGTTATGGATCAGCTCTATGGGCTTTGATTTCAGCATCCAGCTTTCTTTAAAATCCGTCTGTCTTTTAATTATCATGTCCAAACTTCCCCATCTGACTTTATAATGAGCTTTGAATCCCAACAATATATTATCAATACAGGACAAAAATGAAAAAAAAATCCCCAGCTTCCATTTTGCCTGTAATTATTTACAGACTGTAGGAGATCAAGACACAGATGAAGAATGGACATCCCCTTTCATATCCATAGAAGCTACATTCAGCATCAAGGGGGAAATGTTTTAGCTGAAGATAGACTACGAAGTAAACATTAGCAGCAAATGTGAGTCTTGTTTTCAGTAAATCCATCCCTTGAAACTGTTTCTTCCTTCAGTACCAAATAGTCTTTCTAATCTTTTGTCTTTTCAAATAGCTGTGATAATATTAAAACCATGCTTCACAGCAAACAGCATTTCTGGGATTTTCCTAAGAGAGGTGGCTTTGGATAAGAAAGTGCAATTGAGTTAAAGCAGTAGGAGAGCCCGGAGTCAGTGGGGTTTGTTGTGATCAGTTGACCACTTCCCAGTAGGCATCTCTGCAGTTGCTGAGAATTACTAAACACCATTTCAAGGAATATAGGTAATTCAGTCAACCAAAAAACCAAACAAAATAACCCCAGCATAAAATACATTTTAAAAAACCCTACTGGCATCTGAAAAGTAGAAAACTGTCGAGCCTGCTTTGACTCATTCCTGGTGTACTTAGCTAGGTAAAAATCAGATGGACAAAATTTCTTGATGTGTACATGGATTAGTAAACAAATATTTCTGCAACCACTGAAATGTTTTTGAGATAGAGAAATGACAAAGCTGGCTTTTTTTCCCAATACTTAGAACATATCACACCTTTCATGCAAGTATATGACAATATATTGGAGAGTAAATAAGAATGCACTACTTGATATGACAATTCAGAGAAGACATTACAACTGAAGAACTTCCTTGCTGTCAGATAAAAGCACGTCAGGTTTGCCCTGTATCAAGCATGGCTCTCTGTGGCCTGGCCATGATTTTTGCTGGGGTGCCTAGAAAAAAGCTTGTCACGCCTGCCATGTTTTCTCATAGTTTTTCACGGTGAATTGAAGCTGGCTGATAACAGCCAGGACGAACAGCTGAGGAGCATTCAGGTACAGCTCACGCAATTCTCAGGCTGTTGTCTTTTCACTTAGAGTTCCTGATCTATCATCAAAAAAATTCTGTAAAAAATTCTCAGCAGGAGTTTCATAGCCACTGTTGACAAGTAAATACGTGTATGTATGTCCATACAGATGTCACACACTTTTCTAAAACACCCGCGCATGTAAAATTGAATGAACAATATCTGTTTGTATTTTATCACTACCGCACTTCTAAGACAATACTCTGCTACCTCTGTAAAGAATGATAGGACAGGCAGGCTGGAGTAGCTGCAGGGGATCCTATGCCTGTTGACTGCCAAAGCTGCTTACTACTTAACAACTGATCAACTGGCCCCCAAGGCAACAGCTTAACAAGCCCCAGTAGAAGTGGACTCAAGATTTCTTCCTCAGCAAAGAAAATGAAACCATTTACCAGGTTTGACCAATATCTAGAAATCAAGGGTAGCAGCACCAACAATACTTCAGCTCCCCAGCTCTTTAGAAATAGCAAGGTATTTTTAGTTTGAATTCCTAAAGTCGAGCACAGCTTACTAATACTGCAATCGGAGAGGGGAACATGGGCCAGGGCTGCTTTGCAGAGACAGAGCTTGGCTCGCAGTGCTTTGCACACTTACTGCCTCCAACACCGCTGGCGAGAAGGGATGCTCATCGGTGCTCCGGGGCAATACCGTGTCGTACGTGTGTGTGAGAGAGAGAGAAAGAGAGAGAGCGAGAAAGAGAGAGCTTCAGTACTGAAATGCAGCAATTCCTCTGGGGTGAGATGTGGCAGCTGTTTACCAGCACAAAGCAATTCTGTACAGCAGTTTCGGAGAGGAAATGAAGAATACTGTACTCGGCTGAAACTACAGGGGGGATTTTAGGAAGGCAGAATTTAATTACCCAAGCTGGAATTTGGCCAGGACACCAGGGCTCACACCTCTGCTCTCGTGAAAAGTGCCAAGGGGTCTTTAATAGTAACAAACGGTCAAGATTTTGGGTTAGTGTTTCACCTGGATGACAACACCTTCAATAACACTTTGCTCCTTAACAGAGTGCTAACAAAACTTTATCCAAAAGTCCTTGGTTTTGCACTGGAGTTACCATGAAGAACAGCTTTTCTTATGAAGTTTCTGTTTATCTCAGGATCATCTAGAAAAAGCTGCCTTGTAACACGTCTTCAGGTCCCCTGCAGGAAATGAAAGGACTATTTGCTATTTTCAGACAGGGTAGACCATAGAAACTGCCACCTAATATATCCAGATTAGCTGAATCAGCTCCATAACCTACCAATAGCCTGACACATTTCCTAAAGCATCCATACTCTAGTTCTTCCATCCCTTGAGTCAGCAATGTTCTTCTTAAGAGATTTTTTTTTTTTTTTTTTAGCAATTTTTCAAAAGGAAACTTGAAGCTAGAGGGAGGGTTGGCATTTTTCAATTTGTTTCTGTGACTTGCTTTTTTATAGTTTTAATCCTGCAGCCATCAGGAGAGGTGTGAAGAAAACCTGCAAGGACAAACCTTATTTGAAAATTGGAACGACCTGTTGACAACTCACCTTCCTGCACACAGATTTATTAGCATATGTTACTAGGTGTATTTAGTGGGGCATGTTACTTGTGTGACTGGGAGAGCGTTCTCCACTTCAAATTTCTCCTCTGTTTTCACTTCTGCCGTTTCTTCCTTGGCCATATTCTCCAAATTAAACTTGCAGCTTTTTGCATGTTGTTTGATTCATGCCTCCAACTCTTCATTTCTACATCATTATTCACCTTCTCCCTTTATGAATATACTAAAGAACTTGACAATAATGAGGCTGCAGATTGCTGAAACTATCCTGTATTACGTTAACCAGTAAGTGTCACATCATTTCTTTGTATTTTCTCCTTGTAATAGACTCTATGCTTAGATTGGAGCAAGAACTGTTTTCTGCTCCGTGCCTCTGCATTGCCCTCTGTAGAAGAGCTCATAAACATTTTTGTAATGTTTGTAATGACCAAATTACCACTATTAATGAACAAGACGTCAACTCTGGAAGCCTATTAAGCATCCAGATGCTCTGCCATTTGCAAAGGCTTCTTGGAAAAAGTGAGGGTTCAAAAACCCTGGCTAACTCTAAAACGTGACAACATCTAAGAAAGTCAGAGTCCTCAAGAAGAGGAAACCATATAACCTTGAGATCCTAAGTTTTTGGAAGAGCTGTGTCAGACCTTCAGAGGCAGCTTTTGGGTTTACCAGCCAGCTCCAGCTTTTCTCAGGCATGCTCAAGCATACACATTGTAATCGAGTTTGCAAATGCTGATCTACCATACATTACCCCACTCTCAATCTGTACAGAGAAGTAAGGATGGTCTTTAGGACCCATGTCAATGAGGTCCAATAAGTAGAAATTGAGCATCAAAGCAAGAAACTAGTGTAATGTCATACCCAGTATCACATTCAACACATGAGAAAATGGATATGTCATGCACACATGACACAATCTCAGTGAAACAACCTAAGTACAAAAGAAAGGAACAAACCAGTGTAGATTTAGTCAACAAAAATATAAGCAAAAACTTTACCTCGAAATTCTAGGCATGACTGCTCTTGTGATGCTGCAACAGTATGTGAAATGTGAGCTCCGTGTCTGCCAGCACCAGGAGGATTTCAATATCACAAGTCCTAATGATTTCTATTGCCTCATTGTAGCATCCTCTGAAAGAAAACACAGGACTGGATCAATGTAGTCATTGACTGACTCGGTGTATGGATAACTGGTGCACATTAATACAGTCTACATTCAACTGGAGTGGTCCTCAGAATTACAACTAAAGGTGTAACAATGCAATCTTCACTTTAACCTGAGCAATAGCTGAATTGACTTTTCCAGCTCTGTTTTCAAGTAGACACTGCTAGCTCCATTGCAAGGAAGTGTTGCAAGCCCCCAAGCATCCTCTCCATAAAAAGTAGAGTATCTTTAGGTGAATTAACCCTCAAACACAACTCGTCATAGCATACATCTGCAACATTTAAAAGTACTTTGCACTTCTGAAGCATCTCTGTAGAGTATACTGATCTATAGGTGCTTTATATATACTCTTTAAAACCTCACAGGAGATGGTAAGAGATATGAATCAATATTCTCATTCTATAGATGAACAACCAGTTTAAACAACATACCAAAGGCTACACAAATTTTTGTACCACGTGTTCATAAACTAGAATCCTATTCCGTTGCTGAGATGCATATAGGATTTTCTCCTAAGCTATAAAACTCATCTTTCTCTCAACCACAATGAACTTGCCTGTAGCATATAACTATTCTCCAGCTTTACGGCTTCCTTTTTTTTCATCTGTTTGTTTGTTTTACTGACCCAGTATCACCTCTGTAACACGGAAACCCAGACAAACCATCAAGTCCTGCTTTCTGACATAGCAGAGCAAGGGGATTAGAGAATAACCGTTCAGCCTGTAAAATTAAATTACATATACTGTACACGCCATACCCTATTTTATGTGCCGCAGAAGAGATCTTGTCAGTGCAGCTGAGGTCTGAACTGGGTCCTAGGTGTTACACTGTTTATTTCAACGGAAAAGTGACCAGAAGGAGGAAATCCCTATGACCAATAAAATTAACGCCGTAGTTCACTAGTACCTGGAGGCCAATGGCAAGCCATGGGTTTTAGATGTTTTGGGGGATGAATACCAAGCAACCAATAATTCATCCAGCCAAGATAACTGTTCAGAGTAAACAAATACAGAGTCCCAAATATAAGTTTTAAAAGAAATGAAGCCCTACATATCTTCTTTCCAAGTGTTCATCTTAAACTTTGATTGGTTCAGTGGTTGGTCCATTTTTTTGCACAGAAAAACAAGCAAAAGCTAATTCTGCGCCAGGGGGCTATTTTTAAAGAGAAATAACAGGAAATGTACAGAGAGAGTTTAACCTTTCAAGATCCAGAGTTTCAGAAAATAGGATTACAAATTGTGCTTTAGCACGATTAAGTTGCATTTTTGGATATTACTTTGATACATTTCAACAGAAAAACTTCCTGTCTAATGAATTGAGAGAGTAAATGTGAAACATGATTACCCATAGTACAACTACTAAAAAAATTACTGTTGTAGAATTTCTTATTTGGTGTATATATCTTCTATATTGATTGATGATGTCATCTGGAAAATAATTAATAGGTAAATGCCTGAAAATAATGTTAACTTTTGAATATTTAAAAAATACTTTTGAATACTTTGAAAAAACTTTTTGTTTTCTTTTTCTTGGTTTTCCCTTATGGAAACTGGTAATTTTAATTTCACCATTAGAAAACAAATCAGTCATGAGAGTAATTTCTACCACTTAGTTTATTCAGCATGGACTAGTTCTAAATTTAAAGCAGAGAGACCATTATTTTTTGATGCCACACAAAGTCTACCAAGTTTAAGCAAGACTATAAGACATAACTGTGACTTAGAAATAGAAAAAAAAACTTTCCCTGTGTTAGCTTATTTAGCATACAGTCATCACAACTCTTAGGAGAATCATGTTTTCATGGAGGTACCGTTAGCCGGAGGTTTATCAAGTAACGCAGTACAAAATTCAGCTCCATTATTCTTTCTGAGGAATGCTGAGAAGTAATTTATTATGATCTCAGCTATAAAAGCTTTTATTTCTTATAAAAGTCTTCTCACATCCCCTAATTTGCTACTTGATGTAATTTCAGAAGTTCTCGGTAACAATTTCCCAGTTATTAGCAACTCTCAAATGAGACAAAGTGCTATCACGCATATATAGTTGTGGTATTTACAAGGCCAAAATATGGCTAAAAATCATAGATTTTAAATTCAATATCTAACTATTTATAGGTATGTTTGCATGTTTGCTTCAGTATCTTCCTTCACAGTGAAAAAATTCTAAAATACCTGTTGTTAAGTAGTCTAGACAGATGTTAGATATGTTGAAAACTTCTTGAAGATTTTCATTCTAGCCACTAAAAAAAAAGTTCACGAATATTTTCATGTCTAGGACTACCAACAATTTTTCTTTTCCAGTGAAAGAATTTCACTTAACATCATGGGTCAATCAAGTGTTTTAGTCTCAGGAGAAAGTGGAAGAAATCACTTGAAAATGGCTGGAAAAAATCTTAGTTCCAGAAGGAGTTTTGAAAAGGTGGACTCAAGGTCAGTAAAGTGCTAAATGCTGTTCCTGACTCTCGCCAATCCCTTGGTGCTCCGGTTCGTACAGCAAGTTGATTAGAACAAGCAGAGCTGACTGCCTTAAAGATGGCTTGTAATTGGCCACTGTGCATCTGTTAGACTTGTAAAAATAAGGTATATTTTATGGAAAGCCAAGGCGTACTTGTTTATACATCTTAGAAGAGGAAGAACAGATGCTCAGTGCCTTAAAAGACATAAATACATACACTGTGATTTAAGTCATAAAGATGCATAAACACATATTTTTTAAAATCATTCTCCATTTCCCTTAAAGATCTGAAGAGCTGTGCAACTTTTATGTCTAATCAAAGTAGATAGCAGCCTTTATATGATAAAATCTTTTCAGAACAGAACTTAACCATACAGCAGAAGCATTTCTGAGTTGTGTTAGTCTCATTTTGTGAAGCCTGTATGCATAAAGCACAATGATCAAATTAATGAATGTCATACTGTTTTAGAGGTGACTCTTCTATCTAGAGAACAAATACGACTATTGACCTGAATCCCAATAAACTGACATTATTATGTGCCAACCAGTCATTTTTATATTAAGAATAAGCTAGCACATGTAGAATTGATTATAAAAGCTAAATGCTCGTGGGATCCCCTACACTGAAATTAAGCTCAACAAGCTCCTAGGAAAGCTAAACAAACTGTCCAAGCTTGTGAAGCTTTGTTTAGGCTGAGGATACTGAAAAAAAAGGAAGAGAGGATTTTAAGATTTTGAAGTAGGTCTTCCAAAAAGATCAGCTCACTTGTTAAAGCACCTGTTGGATTCCTTAGTTAGAAAGAGGTTTATTTTCATATTTATTTTTTTCTTACCAATATATTTATTAATGTAATATATTCAGACAGTTCAGAACATTTTAGACTGCAATAGTTGACCTAGCAATTCGCTGACCCTACTAAGTCTCAGACTTTAACACCAACTTACCTTCTTTTTTAACTTCAAGGACACTGGTTTTTTACATCTGTAGATCAAAGGTGAAGTCCTGTACACAGGATTGTTAGAATAGAAGAGGTGAAAATTTTAAATTATAGTAACATAATGTATAATACCATAATTACATTCAGGGAGAAATGAGTACTTTTTTTTTTCCATGCATTCGTATATATGTTTTCTAGACACAGCATGTGTGTAGCTTTCAACAATAATTTCAGATTTTTTTCAACAATAATTTCAGAATTTTTGTTTTGTAAAATTTCAAAATATATTAAGAGAATCAAATGCAATAAAGTTAAGGTTTTACCAAAATTGCACCTGTACAAAACAACTTATGGTTTAATATCACTGGGATTTACTACATGAAAAATAGAGTGGTTTATCGAAAGAATAAATTAACACTACTGCATTTTATCACTACTAATTTGAATTTAACAGTAATTCAGTAAATTTTTTTACCTGACTTCATAACACAGGTGTCTGACAAAGAGCTAAGTCAAACCTCTATTTCAAGTTAAAGTTGTTCTGTCATTGACATACCATAAAAATAATACAACGGAGCTGTCATCACGTTGGGTGAGCAAGCAAAACAGAATGTGGATTGGAAATCAAGCTCGTTTTTATAACTTTGTCAGAATTGCACAGAGAGCGAGCCTTATTTTGACTCTAACAGAAAGACAATTTGATGCTTTCCCTTCCAGCAGTAGTAAAAATCACTTCAACTGGGCTGCAAAAGTTCGGGGGATAACTCCAGGACAGTTGTACCTGTGCAAACCTTATCTTTCCACGCTCACCTAGAGCTTCTGTATTTCTACAGATTTTCTATGTAATCAGATTACAAAGGCTACAAACTCACTGTAAGCTTTTCAATTTGTATAGATTTCTTCTAAAAATAGTGGTTGAATGCATGAATTACCTGGTGGAATTCCATGACCACTTATGCAGAAGGCCAGACTGGATGACCATAATAGTCCCTGTTGGTCTTAAAATCCATGAGTCAATTAATACATGAATCTGATATAATTTAGAGGCTTGTTTTCATGGATCCACTTGAGATTAAATATAAATGGCAAAGCTTTAATTATTTTAACATCTGATATTTGTCAAGCAAATTACTTCAAAATCAAACCATGACTTTCCATTCTGGTGAAAACATTTAATTACACTAACTACTAGTAAAATTAGTTCAATCTGGTCTCAAATGCTTTTGGTTAGTGTTAAATACTGACACGTCTATTTATCATCCCTCCAGGTTCTAATGCTCAGTAACATTTCCCAGTTCCATCCAGGAAAATGTCCATGCACTCACCTGCAACAGAGGCAACAAAAGCAGCTACCTGTGCCTTGTGATCTAGTAAGCATTTCCAAAGAGCTGAAGAATAATAAATACCATTATTATGAATGGGAAAAACTTTCAGAAGAGCTAAAAACATGGATTTTTGTATAAGCTTAAGAATTTTTTTTAAAAGCCCTCAAAACAATAACTCTAGGTCAATAAAACATTTATCAGTGGCAAGATACCTGCAAAGCCAGCTATGCTGTTCCAGTAAAAGGCAGCAATGCTTGGGCATACCACCAGCTGAAGGTGTTCTGATTATTGATCGATCACCTTTCTGCTGAGGACCTGACAATTTTTCGATATCATGATTCACGTGGAGAAGATGTTAGAACTGAGAGAAATACATTTTCATGCATTCTTTGATCTATTTTGCTTGCTGCATTTGCAAATTTCTTCAGTAAAATCCTTTTACATTGCAAAGATATTTTTGGAAGTGGACTGACAGTGACCTAAGCCAAGAAATAGAGGAAGTCAATCATCTGCTTAGAAGCAGAGTATTGTTTAAAAGCAAAAAGTTTACAAACATCAGTGTTATGTTAAGTTTCACTTATGGTTATTAATATGAGCATGACCACAATAAGCTGAGGTAGCAATGTTGCTTTCATTTGTTCATACTGTACATTTTCTTCATGACAGTAGACAACGTTCCTCTGGAATCACTCTAGCACTGCAATAGCTGGGAGTAGTAAGGTGAAATATGGCAGAAAAATAACATTCCGCCAAACAACATGTTACTGAACACTGAGACAAAAACTGGGTTTGATTTCAACAAGGTCACATCTTTAAAAAAATCACACATCCCGAATGCATTCACTTGCCCTCCGGGTTTCACTTACGTGGGAAGGTGGCCTACTAAAACCTGTTTTAAATGCACAAACTGATAAAAATTAATGTTGTTGCTTTAACGTGAAGAATTCTACAAGCCCAAATCCTGCTCAAAGTCCAACACCACCTGATTAGCTGACTCAAAACCTGGACAAACATTCATGTGTTGATGAAGAGCCAACTATAACCTATCCAACAACCTAAGGTGAGCAAGACACACTGAGAGACAATTAAACTAATTTATACCAATGTAGAACTGAAGAAAATTAAATGTGAGCATTTTAATATTGCAGAAAAAACATATGTTGTGTTTGTTCAAAACCAGTATGACATAATTGATGATTTTATGGATCTGTTAAAACGTCTAAGGGCAGAGCTAAGGTTGCATGCATAACCTTACCTTGAGAACTTCTAACTGTGGAGATTTGAGCAGAATTTGCTCCTAACAGCTTACATTTCCCTACGTTGATTTTTTTCTACAACAATACACACGCACTGGTAGAAAGGTGTAGTCAAATGCAAAATGCACTTCAGGCTGGTAGTTCTGATCTCCTTTAATCTTCCTCTCTTGATTAACAGTAAGGGCTTCTGTGAAGGACAATTGACGTGGTGCAATAGGTCATTTTCCGGTCTCAACCTTGACAGTGTAATCAGATACATGGCATGCTTAATAGAGGTCAGTTAATGCAAAGATTAAAATTAACTGGAAGTCAATAAGGGAATAATAAAGGAAAATGATCACCCTGTTGCTCCTACTTTGTAAGAGTAAACCTTACATTGCAGGCCAGTAGTAAAAAAAAAATTTTAGTCGCAGGCGATCCAATAGGCCTTCATAAGCCCTCCAGCAAACAATTTAATGATTTCAGGTACCCTTTAAACTAAGTGGCCAATCACTGTTAAATCCTTTGGTATTCATTGTAATAACATTGATCATGATGAACTCTTTTGGTATTAATGTGGATGTAATATATACCTTTTTAATTATAGAACAAGAAAATCCAATTACCCCTTTGCCTCATCAAAGTTCTTTGCTAGCTGCGACTATTTAAACATACATTATGAAACATTCAAACTGAAAGAGATTTTTGTGCAAAGCAAGGGCCAAATCCTGCCAGATGCTGACCACTCAACTCACAGGAATTTTGGGAGAGAGTGAGTGTGCTGAGCACCTCTGAGGAGGTGCATGGCTCCTTGCAGAATCAGGCCTTGATAGCACATGGAAAGGTAGAGGACATAGTGAGCAGCTTCAGGAAGACCCTGATTTAAAAGGCAGAAAGCATTTGTTTTTATAATGGAGTGGAATCTGTTACGAACAGTTAACATGATTAGTACTTGGGACACAATTTACTCTGTAGAAACGGGAAGAAAAAATTATGAGCTGAGCAAACCAATTTGGTTTTATTCCCTATGCCACCGGCTGAACTCTCCACATTTTTTGACCTGGCTCCAGGAAACAAGCTGTATTCCAGTCCAAGTCAACTGGAAGCAGAAGCTCGCGTCCTCTGATGCCACTAGCCTACTTTGCAGCCAAGCAGCCCAGATGAACAGATATATCTTGCTGGCCTTTCTTACAAGGGTAGAGATCTGCTCCCTGCTCACTACGCTAAGTGCACAGGACCTATTTACATGAGTAATACCACCAGGATTTTCCCCTGCATCAATAACCAGAAAGAATTATCTGGAGAAAAAAAAATAGCCTTCCTAAGAGATCAAATCCTGCTTTCTTACTCAGTTCCTATTTTGGGAAAACTCTGGCAAGCTGAATACAGAGTTCGAAATTTAACTATTGGAAGATAAAAGCAAAAAAACCCTAAAGTTCTAGAATTAAGTATTCCTTTTTGAGCTGATCTTCTGCTATAAATAAAGCCAGCTTCAGAAATAGATAATTTCAGTCAGGTTCCCACATGCAGTGGGAGTCAACCTTTTTGAAGGATGAGATCAGCCCATGCCCAATGATTACGCTTCATTAGTTAATAAAAATTGGGGGGGTTGCTCAAATACATTTATTGTTGTCCCTTCCTAGCAACTGTCCAAGAAAACCTCAATTCAGTGACTGGTTGTTTTTTTTTTTTGGCCACTCCATCATTCAGTCTCATAAAAACAATATTTACCAGAACAGTTCCGGCAGAACTTCTGGCTATATAACGTCACCAAGAAAGCAAAATATTGCAGAAACCTGCTATTGAAGGGAACCTATTAGGTATTTTCTCTTATTCCAGTTCAAAACTACCACAAAATCACACAGAAAAGAAAATTTTAATGACACCTCCAGTAGATTAATCCAAGTATAGTTGTCCCAAATGGCAAGCTATAACAGAGGTAGCAAAGCACAATGCTCGTAGGTAGGTACACTGTCTGACGAGGGATCAGGGGAGTTATGTACTACTATGATATATAAATATACTTAAACAATACATGCTTTTACAGCAAAATGGCACTGTAATCATGTCAGACTGTAATTTGTAAGATATCACTGAACATTTACGAGATAATTGCCTGATTTCTATAGCTCCATTTCAACTAGAACCTGTTAATCTTGAAAGTAGCATTCAGAAAGAACAATACCAAATTTTCACAATGCTTTAATGCTACATGAGGCAGTATAGGATTAATAAAGATATTTTAAATGTATTAAATATTGCTCTTTCTTTAAAAATTACATTATGAAAATCTTCCTTAAACATTATTTGAATAAAGCCTCATTACTCACAGTCCAAAGAAGTTCATTAAGAGAAGATCACTTTGGAAAGCATTCAACTAACTAGCCTTTCTTCTCAGCAGTGAATTACATTAGCTACTTCCTAGTTATTTAAATCTTGAAATAAAAGATGTAAACGCTACAGTGACATCTTAAGATCATTGGTAAGGCAGGTCTTGCATGCACAAAAATGCCCAGCTGGTCTGGAGATAAAACAGATTGATAATAAGTTGCAAAATGTAACATTTCATCAGGAATATTTTGAATAATCCAATTTATCTTTGTCAGATATGCGGCACATATTTTTCTTTGGAGACTCTTTGTTCTTTAACATAATATTATAATTTCAGCCTCCTAATTAAAGCACCAGTCGGTCGGACCTGCCTTGATGTCACGCCGCAGATCGGAGGCTGACTGCACTGCACGGAGATAACGTGCCTGCCCTAAGCCACATGCCACCACTAACTACCGCGGCGCCTGCTGCCTCCCACCATCCTACTGAGGCTGTAACTGGTTTGATACGGGGGAGATCAAAGCCGGCCGGTTTGAAGGGAGGAGGGCCTGACTCTGCTGGCTGGTCTGTGCGAGCGGGGCCAGCGTACAGCAGCTGGGACCGCTATTGCTGTGCACTCTCAAAGCGGAAAGCAGCCCGACAGCACGGGCTCCTACCAGCTCGGCTTTCTAATTAACTGATAAAAATGCTCTGTCCCCCTCGCTGCACCAGCCAGCCCCGGTGGTGGAGGGGTCCCGCGGCCATCCCGCAGTCCCGCTGCTGCTCCCCGCTTTTCCTCATCCCAGCGGTGCTGCGTTCACCCCCAAAGCGATGGTCGGATGGGTGAGGGCTGCCTGGATTTACCGGGAGGGGAAGGCGAAGTCTCGCTGGGAGGGAGGCATCGGGGTGGGTGAGAGCAGGCTGAGTGGCACGGGAGGGGATGGAAACGCATCTGACGGCGCTGCCAACGCCATCTCCACCGGTCCCCCGGCGGCACGAGGCAGTCCCGGCCACACGCGCGGGTATCACCTTTTCTGTCGCAACCTCCCCTTTGGCCTGGTGGAAAAGGGGGACCCTGTGTTTGCACGGCTCGGAGGAGCTCCTTAACATTTGTGATGGGAATGGCGATGCTTTTCCCAGGAGCATAGCATCTTTGAAAACAAGCTAGAGCCGGACCGGCCAGTGACAGTCACCGCAGCACAGGGCAGAAAGGAGGTAAAACCAACCATTCGGGTACTCGCTTCTGCTCTTTCCAGTGGTCCTTCTGCCTGAGAGAGGGCTGCTGTGCCAGAAACATGCTGGTTCAGAGATCATCCTGGCTCCACTGCAATCACAGTTAAACGCCCACTGTCTTTCACAGCTCCAAACTTTAGCCCCGATACAGCTAAGGGTATTGCTTAAGCAAACACTGCTTTTAAATGCACCCAGCGTGGAGGCCAAGTTTACTTCAGAGGGATCAAAGACACAAAAAGAGCTGCTCCTGCAGAGCCATCAAGTGCCTTTAGGACAGTCCTGCCCAGTCCTGATCTACACGTGCTGCTGTGTCGGAGAACAGCTTACAAATAGGAGGAAGGGTTTCCAGCCAAATTTTAGCAAAGCTGTTTTCTCAGAAGCGATACAATAACCAAATATCTCACCTGGCAGAGACAAGGCTGAAAGGTTTTCCATTAGCTCTTGCAATATAATAGTCCTGCTCCTACTCCACCTTGCAATTCAAGTATTCGTTTACACCAGTGGGAAGCAGGTGCAAAGTGCCCCTCCAGCAGCGTGGCTGTGTCTTACACCGTCAAGGGCTGAACAAACACGTGTGATCTGCAACAGCAATAACTCATGCCCACCCCACGCACTTTAAAATGTTCATTGTGCTGTTGGCTATAACTTGTGCAATTCATGAAACAAACACGTTTTCACATACAATTCTTGGACTTTTTTAATTTCAGCTGATATTTATGAGAAAAATTAATTTGGGGACCTAGATTAAAGTTTTGTGCTAGTTCTTTGCCAAAGTATCTGCAATAAGAGATGGAAGCCATGTAGCCTTATCAGACTGCACCTCTGATATGATAATGCTAGCTGTACCACCCAGAAAGTAGGTCACAGTAATTCTTCATAGCAGTTTTTGTAACCTACTCAGGGACTACAAGGCCAGCTATTTTAAAGATAATTCTGAATTTCTTTAATAAGATTTTATTGGATTCAGATAATTGATCCGATTATTGAAACCTGGGGAAAGTGTTATTGACCTGAATATATACATCAGTAATTCTCTTTTTTAAATGAATTTAGGTCATTTCAAACTTATTGTCTCTGCTTAATGTCGGGAAAGGTGCTCACTACAGGCCCAACAAACAGATGCAGGTCCCGTACTTGCCCGCTTCCCCCGGCCCTGTCCTGCCTGCACGCACTTCCCAAACTGCACGGGCGGCTCCTTCCTCCCGCTCTCACGATGGGTTGGGGGACTTGAAGCCTGAGTTAAGCACATTGAGACAGGTTTCTTATGACAATGAGAATCATGTATTTTGCTTTCTTTACATCTTTTTTTTTTTTTTTTGGTAGGCAGCATCAATAGATGTCCAAACCTCTGCAGCTGCCTGTCATCTTGTTTCTCGTACTCTGTTTCTGACCATTCAATGCTAGACAACTCCAATTTATTTTCCACCTTATTCTTTGCTTCCTTTCCATACCATCACCTATAAGACTTTTTTCCATAACCTTTGAAATATTTGTTTCCACAGAACCTAGCCCAACAGGCCTTCCCACACTTCTCCTCTCAGAGGAGAGCCTCAGCTTGGAAAGCATTTCTAATTACATCTCATAGTCCCTCTTGTTCGTTACCTGCCTCGCTGCCCGGTCTGCTGCAGTGTGGGTAAGAGGAGACATCAACTTCACCGCATGGGTCCTTTTGCAGAACCAGCATACTCGCCTACGAGATGATGTGGTGAATGGAGTTAAATCCAGTTGGCGGCCGGTCACAAGTGGTGCTCCCCAGGGCTCAGAACTGGGGACAGTTCTGTTTGATACCTTTATCGATGATCTGGACGAGGGGATGGAGGGCACCCTCAGTCAGTTTGCAGAGGACACCCAGCTGGGTGGGAGTGTCGATCTGCTGGGGGGCAGGGGGCTCTGCAGAGGGCCCTGGCCAGGCCGGGTCGATGGGCCCAGGCCCCGGGGTGAGGGTCAGCAAGGCTCGGGGCCGGGTCCTGCCCTGGGGGCACAGCAACCCCAGGCACCGCTGCAGGCGTGGGGAGGAGCGGCTGGGAGCTGCCCGGGGGAAAGGGCCTGGGGGTGCTGGTCGACAGCCGCTGGACACGAGCCAGCAGGGTGCCCAGGTGGCCAAGAGGGCCAGTGGCATCCTGGCTTGTGTCAGGACTGGTGTGGCCAGCAGGAGCAGGGAGGTGATGGTCCCCCTGCGCTGGGCACTGGTGAGGCCGCCCCTCGAATGCTGTGCTCAGCGCTGGGCCCCGCACCCCAAGGCGGCCATGGAGGGGCTGGAGCGTGGCCAGAGCAGGGCAGCGAGGCTGGGGCAGGGGCTGGAGCACAAGGCTGGGGAGGAGCGGCTGGGGGAGCTGGGGGGGCTCAGCCTGGAGAAGAGGAGGCTGAGGGGAGCCCTCATCGCTCACTACAACTTCCTAGTGAGGTGGGTGTCAGTCTCTTCTCCCAAGTAACAAGTGATAGGACAAGAGGAAATGGTCTCAAGTTGCACCAGGGGAGGTTTAAATGGGATATTAGGAAAAATTTCTTCCCCCAAAGGGCTGTCAGGCCCTGGCCCAGGCTGCCCAGGGCAGGGGCTGAGTCCCCATCCCTGGAGGTATTTAAAAGCCGGGGAGATGTGGTGCTCAGGGACATGGTTTAGTGGTAGACTTGGCAGCGCTGGGTTAACGGTTGGACTTGATGATCTTAAAGGTCTTTTCCAACCTAAATGATTCTATGATTCTATGATGGGGAGTGGTTCAGAGCAGATGCTCCACAGCGATCCTTCTCCCCCTGCCCCGGGTGGGTGGAAGAGCTCTGACTGTCCTCCCTTTCCCCAACTGCTCAATGCTCTGTAGACTCACACACGCACACAGATAAAGGCTTTACCTTGGAAGGAAAAAAATGACATTTTGCCCCTTCTTGCAGTTTATCAAGTCTCAGTTCAGGGTGGCCGGGCTGTTCTGATTGTCTGGGTATGCCCCGCTGGCTGGGCTATTGCTCACCCTATTTCCTTGCTTTAATGCAATGCACTTGATTAGATCTCACACACCAGATACAGCAGTGATGGGCATGATAGAAATACGCACAGAGACAGAAAGCTGGAACAGCCTCATTCCCACTGGTCATATGTAATGATACTGAAATTATTTGTACAGCCATGTCGTGGACATACCTCTATCATTCCGGATCAGTTCCTCATGACTGACCTTCCGCAGAAGCAGTGTCTTGCATTCAGGAAGAGTTAGAAAAAAAAGTAACCTTTTTTTTCTACACTCCTCAGTGGTATAATTCTCAAAACAAGACTTTTCCTTGACCTTAATAACCTTACTTTTAATTTGACTATGCAGAGACTGTTTACTTGGATTTTGCTTTTCACAAGTATTTTTTTCTTTCTTTTGTACAAACTCCACTCTTGCTACTTTAAGCATTTTTTCTTCAGATAGTTTCTGTCCTGAAGCAAAAGACTTTCTCCAAATACTTCAGTTCTAGCCTGTTAGCAGCTCCAACTTAGTGGCAGTATTGACCTTCCTTCTTCAACCAACCTTTCTGAATTATTTGAAACTCTGAAACAATAGGAAGGCTTTGTCTACATGGGTATGAACACAAAGCTGTATAGTATTAAATAATTATCAAGTTCAAAATAAAGTCTCATAAAAGCCTTTAAAACCAAGTCTTATATTGCAAACCGTTGGGTGACACTCTCTGAAGCATGGTCCTCAACGATCTCCAGACTGCTCAGGGGCTTCTCCCTCAGCTGCATGCGGTGGTGGTAGTGGAGGAAATCTCTGTACAGGATTCAGGTACCAGAGCAGGAGATGACAACTCCCATCCATGCCGGAGAGCAGGTGGTGACCAGCAGTTGCTGAGCCAAAGCCATCCTGAGCTTGCAGCCTTGAAGGTCCACCAGAGTCTTACTCTAGTCCTTGATAACCAACTTATTTGGTTGTGCTTTTCTGTGGTTTTTTTCCTTTGTTGATGCTTTTTATTTCTCTTGTGTTGTTGTGGAATTACATGCTCTAATTACATAAATAAATAGCCAGAAACCAACCTAAACTGCTGGGGTCCTGAGGGGTTTCCCTTCCCTGCAGACACACTGTCCATTTTCAGGTTCCCACAATCTTTGCTTTTCTCCTTCTTTTCTTCTTGTGCTGCCTAGAGGGGAGAATTTGTCACTAAGCGAGAGCAAGTGTCTCAAACTTCTAAGAAAATCATAAACAGGCTGCAGTCCCTTATGAAAGCAAAGAAAACAAATTTGTGAAAGGCAAAATCAGCTATCTTTAATTTATTTATCATTGAAAAGCTAATTGCATTCCTTCTTAGAAGCATCAAAACTGCCTCAAAGTGTTGCAAAACACACGAGCGTTTAGGCCATTCCCTGGGATTATTCCAGCCGCCTCCTGCTACGCTCCGTCTGATGCCGAAGGAGACAGCTCGGCCCTACAGGCTTCATCCCCCCAAAAGTCCCTGGCTGGGGTGCAGCTCCTCATCCCCTTAGGTCAGGCAGTGGCAGAGGCTGCGCTCTTCACTAAGCTCCCATAAGGGTTTTGTTTTTTTTTTTTTCCCCCAAGACACTGTTAGGTTATATGTGAAAAAAGAAAAGTATTCAACATCATGAGGGGGTTCAAGATTTTCCAAACCTCTTGAGGAAATAAATTTGCCCTTGTAGGAGCCCTGTAGCATTCAGCAGGTGCAGCTCCTGAAAATACCTGAATAAAGATAGAGGGAATTCCTAGAGACGTTACTTAAAAGAACTGAACAGAAATTATAATGTTACCTGGCATTTTTATAAAAACAAATTTCTACAGTTAGATAAAACCCTCAATTAAATTTTACAGTCTGGTATAAAAAGCACTGTATAAAGGTTGTTATTTTCTATTAACAATAAGGCTTTTCTTTAAGTCTCAGATATCTCAGCAGGCTTTTTCTCAGGCCTGATTTAAGACAGCTGGAGCTGAGACTGAGCCAGCGAGGTGAATTTTCCTGAAAGTTGAGTGAAATGTTGGGTTAGAAGAAGAGCATTGGCATAACAAGGATGATAATTTTCCCTTTCCCTGTTCCAAGACGCACAGCACATGGACACGCGAAAGCTGGACCTGTCTGTGGCAGCTGCTGAAGGAAGAAGCTGCATATCCAACCTGATGGCATCCAGATTTGAAGCACTGGAGCGACTTGAAAAAATGTAATAAAACACACTTAGTATCTTCTACAAATACCGTCATCCAGCTATGAAGATTTGGGGGATTACTGCAAGTTCACAGAACTTTTGTTTTCCTCTGCATATTTTAGTAGTGAAAAAATGTTAAATATATGCTGTACCAAAACAATATCTAATAAAATTAGCACAGAAAATTTATTTTTTCTGTTTTATCTATGTATTATTTTGCTGTAGACTCACAAGAAAGCTATCTATAAAGCTCTAAATCTGAAACTTGGGGTTTTACTTTTTTTTTGTTCATCCTTTCCAGGGAAATAATTGCAAGTATAGTTACTTTGTGTACAACCAATATCCTCCTGCCAGGTTAATGGGACATGTGATAACATAAAGACAGTCCCTCTCCAAAACAAATTACTGACACTTATTATTAATCATTTCTAAAGGTTTTTTCTTTTTCTCCAAGCCAAAAATAAGCAGGGAGTATGTTCTTTGTATGCACAATCATAAAGTGATCATTTGAGAGAGTTATAGATTATCTGTGTATAGTACAGCCTTTCGTCACAGGTTTATGTTGGATGGGCTGCAACATTTTATATAAACTGTAAATGGTATATAACTCAGCTGGATTCTGAGATTATTGTTGAGTTTGCAGATTAACAAAGTAAATATATGAGTAGAGGAAAATACCCCTTTTTCACCAGCGAGAAGCCATGATCTTTTCATAGAGTGAATAAATATGCCATTTCCAATCTGAAATCCACCATTTCAGTAAATTCTCAGAGCACAAATAACAAGATGCCTTTAAAAAAATATCTGTAACATTGGGATGTCTTAGCAGTCTTGTTTTAAAAATCCTTTTTTTTTTTTTTTTTACCAAAAAAAGTTTATCTACATAAATAAAACCCTATTTTAATTCATCCATTTAAGAAACAGGAAAACAAATATTATTTATGCCAAATAGAGCCGAGATATACACTGTGATACACACTAAACTTGCAATCTTGAATTAATCGTAAAGCAAAAGCAAGTTAAAGTCAGTGTGAAAAGGAAAAAGTAAGAAAGAAAACAACATCGAAATTAAAGAACTCTTTCTCTCCAGCAGTTTGGTCAGCAGCTCTGACTGTCATCAGGGGATAAATCAATTTGCAGCAGCTGTGGACAGCTATTTAAGTGTGAGCCCTGAATAGCTTAATTGGGGAAGTGTGTTAAAAGTTGACGGCGCAGAGTCATGCTAAGTTCAGGGTATACGTGCAGGCATGTCTGCATACGTGCGCACGCGTGCGCTTGTATGTGGTCCTTAAAAAAGTCTCTTGCCCTGAATTCCTGGAGTCTGCAGTCACGATGTGCTTGTCATCTGAAGTCACTGAAGCACCCAAATATTGCTGTTATTGTAAATTATTGCAGAGTTTTCTCAAGAGGAGGGAAAAATGTTGATGCAGAGGGGATTATGGAACTGATTTAAAAGTTAAATTTTAACTTTTAAACAGAGCTGAGCCTGTTTTCTCCTTTCAGGATGGTGGTGCAGGAGACAAGAGGGCTGGTGGTAGGGGCCACGTCCAGCTCCGGCAACAGCTTCCAAAAGCCTTGGAAAAGATTCAAGAGACGCCGCAACGGGACGATGCAACTCCTGGGAAACACCTTCCTCGGTCCCAGCACTAATGGAGAACAAGACTACAAGTCTCTTAGCTTTACCTCATCTAATGCAAATATTGTTATCCAAATCTCTAATTGCTCAGTTTTTAAACCCGTGACCCTCCAAACTTCTTGAACTCTTGCTCAAGAGTCTTGCAACCCATCTTCAAAACGTCCGTCTCTTGTCACCAGCCTGAGATGTGGTCCCTGCCAGGTCCTTTGGCCGTTCCTGTGTTCTTGCATCAGCAGAAAGGAGGAAAAAAAGGTATCCTCAACAATTTCCTGAGTGCTATTCATTATTTGATGCCTCTTTACCTTTTTCATTCTTGTTAGCCACAAAATTCATTTTCCAATCTTGACATGCTCTCGTCATGCACAAATCTATCCCTCCGTCTAATCATTTCCATCAACTGTCTATGAACTTTTTATATTTCATCTGTACCTTTTTTGAAATGGAAATGAATACGGCGTTCAAGGCAAAGGCACATCACCCCTTTATGTAACAGTGTTCAAATATTTCAGTACTATTTTCTCTCCTGTATTTGCATACCTCCTATGCTGTGGTTTGCTTTTTATCACAGAGGAAATGGTTTCAATGAAGGGAGTGCAATGTGATGCCGATGAGTTGGACTTGGTAGAGAGAAGTCATCTGGTTATCACTGCTGTCACCGACAACCTTCCTCTGGGACATAGGGTCAACCATTTTCTCCATACTGCAATTTTGCCCCCAAAGGTGACGTGAAGATTAAGTAATGTACTCTAGCACCCCTCATTTTGGGCACCGTAGGATACACTTACCACACGTCCTAAGGAGAGTAAGTTCCTCTATGCAACATCAGCACTTACCTTGATGTCCTTGAGGGATTTGACCAGGTCAGGATCGCAAGCAAAGGCCGCCTTGTTTCTCGATTCAAGCACTCAGATCTTCCGCTCACGCAACTCCAGCATCCAGACGAATGTGCTGAATTGGACGCTGCAAGAAACCATTTCATTTGCTCAAAAATATTAACTATATAGTATAAATAATACTTACTCTGCTTGTTGGGCGACCATGCTTGCTCTGTCTAAATCCATTTGCTTTCGAATGTTTAATAAAGGGACTTCAAAAGCTGTTTCTTTACTCATGAATGGAAGTGACAAAACAGTATTATTTTTCCAAATATTGGAACCTCAATAATATATCACACTAATCTCCTAGCCACAAAGGTATTTTATAACTAAAGCAGGGTGTTTTTTATGGGTCAGATGTTGTTGTCCTACTGTACCACAGCTTGTATCCTCCTGATACCACACATGTTTGTTCTCTACTTAATTTTTAATGTATGAATTTGTTTTTATATTAAAATTCAATAAAATTTTAATTATAAAACATCATCTATCACACTGAAGTATATATATCTGCAGAGACACACATCTGTGGTTTTACAACAGATGTGTGTATCTCTGCAAATATTTAAGATGTAGATTTTACCACTAAAATGAGCACATATCCAGCTTGATTACAGCTGAAAATTTCAGGTAGGCCCAGGTTGAATGCACCTAAATGGGTCCCTGATCTCAGTGGAAGCGGAAAGTTGATAACTAGATACTGAATATCACCAGGGAGCTGGAGGAAAAGGCAGAATTAGAGTCACAAGAAGCCAAAAGAAATGGAGAACATCTAATACGCTCAACCAGTTTTTCCACAAATGTGTTTGTATAGATCTGAACGCTTTCTAATTTGTTTGGGTTTTGCTCTTTATCACTAAGCGCATCTTTCATGCTGCCTTTTCTGAACCATAGATCTACTTAGTGTTCACCGGCAAAGGAAACATTTTTCTGTAGGTCTCTCATGTAAAGTATGCACAGCATATTTTGTGCAAGTGGCTCTTTGACAGGGCTCTGAATAAGCAGAAATCCTCTATTTCCTTTTGATTTGTAAACCAGAATTTATTGTGCTGCCATTGACATGAATGGGTGTACGTATCTGCCACGTCTGTTGTACTCTATATTTTATTTCCTATAAGCATTTCACAGATGCAAGAGCAGAGTCTAACACACAATTCAACAGAAACCTGGGGTGAGAGGGAGGGAATGAAAATAACAAAAACGATCAAAATTAAAGGCTGGTTTCCACGCTTATTTAAAGTAGCCCAAAGTTTTGTGCAATGGTCGTGTAGATATAAATCAAAAGTAACCCCAGTGAAAAAATAAATGTGATGGGAGGAGAAGTGGGCCCTATGGAGAGTAGTAATGCAGAATTTATCAGAGCAAAACTATATCAAGATGTTTTTTTCAGCTTAACCACCAGCGCTCCCAGTTTTGCTGGTGCAATTTTGGAGTTGCTTTTCTGGTGTTGATGGAGCACTTTGGATTTGCACCGACATAAGCAGGTGCTAAATCTGGTTCATGACATTCAGGGAGGCAGTCCTGGGACGTAACGTGAGCCCACACCATCGCACCAGCCTTCAGAGCGGCCGTGAGGAGCCCCTCACACAGTCCAAATCACACCTAGATTTGAGGTCGACAAAAAGCCATCATGGATTTGGGGCTTGGCCGGGATGGAGGGGCCATTGAAAGTTCCTTTCTCAGCCCCTTTATCTCTCTTATCTCGCAGCAAACTTTCAGTTTCTCAGCTTACGCTTTCAAATGAGAATGTGGAATGTTTAAATCCTCATCTGAATAATAAATAAAAACAAATCCCCATAAATTATCCAGAGGAGCTTACAACAGTGCACTACAACTTGCTTTGCAGTACCTCGTGCACATAGACATGTTTAAATTGGCATCTTATACTTTGTTGCACTAAGCATTACCAGCATTTTCGTTAAAGACATATAAAATTCAGTTACTGAAATGTAGCATATTTTCCTATTCATTGCCCACATCATAAGGTTGACCCACATAATTTTAAGCAAGAAGCTGAAATCTTAACCAAACTCCACAGAGATTACATGCGATATTATTTTAACTGTTTGCTGAACTCTTTCTATTACTATTTGTCCTTAATTTTGGTGAAATAAAGTGAATAAATAATCACGTTTCACCTGGGAGTATGACGTTCTAACAATGAGTTTTTAGCAATGAAACCATTTTTTGGGAGGGATAAGGGAGAAAGCTGAGTCTGAGAGCAAGGTCTTCAGGTTGTCTACATGGTTAAAATATTAATCAGCTGGCAACCTTTCTCCTCTGGAACAAAAAAAAAAAAAAAAAAAAAAAAGAAGAAGAAGAAAAAAAGACACATTAAATAGAGCCAATAACACTCACAACTTGAGAAACCGTAAGGTGATCCTTTCCTCAGCAACATCCATCACAGTTTAACTCCTAAACCAGAGTTAGTTCTCAGGACTGGTTTTTTTAAACAAATGAAATAGCTGTTCATTTTCTTAAAGGTAAGGAAAGGCTGATGCTAATGATGAGTTTCTGTCATAATTGCAGCAAGCTGTCATCAAAAAGAAATTGCAGCTAAGGCCTCGCGTTGGCAGAACTCTTGGGAAGTACAGCAAAAGAGTAAAATCTTCCACGTCAGACTTCTGCAGACGGTGCAGATTTATGCTATCTATTAGACTCCAATATAACGTGCTGTCTTTCACCTTTTTTATATTAAAAAAAAAGCTATTATTAATAATCTTCTTGGCATTTACCACTCTGTGATTTGCTTTTTAAAATGAAGACTCTAACTGAAGTTTTTAACACCATAAATAAACTAAAATCTTTATGCTTCAAGAAAGTCAATGCTGTTTGTGAGGAGCTTTCCCTTTCTTCTTGCCTTTTCCTTCTTTCAGAGAAAGCCTAAATGCACCATCTTCTTAGACTTTCAAAGATGACACACGGATCTATTTTTAAGCGTCTATTTTCAGATGCAGAAATAAATGCTTTCCTTATTCGTGTCCTTTTTTTTTTTTGGGGAATATTATGGGAAAAACGCCTGATATTACATTCCCTTCATTCTCAGCACTCCCAGCCGACTTGTTTGCTGCTCATGCTGGAGACACTGGGAACTCTGAATGTGCGATGAGAGCACATCAAGTCCAAAGTTCAGTCTCCCCCTGCCTTCCTGGACTAGAGATAACAAACTGGGCTTTGGCACAATACTTCGTCCTTCGAGAATCACTGTGCTATAGGTGCCACTGCTTTGCAAACCATCAATTTTGTATTTCTTTTGCTTATAAGAATGAAAACTGGACCCCCAAAACCCTTTGTAATTCAGTCTAGCAGCCATGAAAATACAAATATTTCCATAATCCAAGTATGAATTAAAAGTCAAATTACTTTATGGATTTATTTATATTTGTACACAAGGGACTTCATCAAAACAGACCTCAAGAGCTGAAAAACAATTTTTTTCATAAGCGCAGCTTTTCTCTTTCAGTGTTAGGTTAACAGGTTCAACTTTGTGATATTGTAAAGCCAAAAGGGGAAAAGGAACTGTGCTCTGTGAATTTAATGAATTCACTACTTGTGGTAGACGGCATCAAAATGCATGTGAAAGAAGCGTGAACATGTTAGAACACTGTTTTAGTGCAAGTGCTCTTCTCGGAGTCGTCTGGGCAAGCGTGTAGGTGAGATTTGCATGTGGCTGTGCCATACATCCAGTTCAGTACAACCCAGCGGCGATGCACCTAAAAGGGCTTGGTCCCGGTGCCACAGGGACTGAGCAGCCCAGATATGTTCCCCTTCTCTACTGCATAATGAGGATACGATTTTAATCATGGCTTTGTGGGGAGTTTGCTTCTTTTTTCTCAATAGCTTGTCTTTCACATTTGGAGGAATCTAGTCTTTTTACTGATTAAAATCTGGGATTCTGGAAAAAAAAAATAGTGATCTTTTGATGCAGTCTACAAAGTACTCCCACTAAACAGGCAATAAGTGAATCTAATAGACACCCCAACCCACGCCAAGTCCCATAAAATCAGGGTGTGAAGCATAAGGGAGAGAGGGATTCATATTAATAATTCATTCCAAGCAACCCCCTGGAGCAGTTTTACTATGATATGCTATGCAGAATGCTTCAACACACTAATTAATATTTTCAAAGTGTTCCACGAGCCCCTTTTAAAAGCACTTTTGCCATTCATTGAGCATTCTGCATTTTATAAGGGAAAGATCCGTTCTGCCCCCCAAACCAACTGATGAACTGCCCTCTTCAACCGAGACTTGCAGAGCAGAGGAAAGCGTTGCAAACACCAACACACACACCAAACGTTTCACATTCGTCAGATTAATACCCTGTGCATTTTTGCTCCTCAAATCCAAAATTAACTGGAATAAATTATGCTCCCTTTGCAATACATGTAACCGAAAATGCAGGTGACCTCAAGAGATATCTTGTAATTGCAGTGAAGAGTCCCTGACGCATTCCCCTTTCTAGCTAACGCAGAAAGAAAAGCACTGTAAATAACTTGGTATTGCTACAACACTAACTTCTTCTTATGCACATATCTATTGTTTCTTACAATAAATTAGAGCATATCTACTACATACTTAGAAAACAGCCCAATTTCTTACTCCAGTTAAGAAGAAAATATAGTAAGGTTGTATTCAGTGGTGAAAAAAAGTGTAGCTTTACGAGTAATGGACTTAACCCAGCATTTGCACATCAGTAGAAAAATATATCTGTAGCAATGCCTCAGCATAGGTCTCTCCGTCATATTTCTACTAAATGCACTAGAACACTTAAAAAAGGGATGACGCATGACCTGCTCACACTCCAAAATCATAACAAAAGAATTTCTTTAGTAAAAATGAGGCAGAACATACCATGTGAGTGAACTTTGCCCAAATGATTGTTTCCTGGTTTGTACAAATAATCTCTTGTCTAATTAAGTGCTAAAGAATTCAATGAGTGAATTATTTTTTAACCTCTGGCATGCCAGGGAATATTTTGTAAAGGTTGGGAGGGCTTCTAAAAAAATGACCCAGAACCAATTTTCAGCAAAAACTGGCTGGTTTTAGATGGAAAAGACAGAGAATTAAGCTGCCTATGACACCTAGGAGTGCAGGCCAAATATGCGCAAATCTCCCACCCCCATCTAAAATACAGGTCCTCCTTGTCCTTTGAAGATCCAATTTTTGCAGGCTATCTGCCCAGGGCTCACCGTATCGCATGCTGGAGCGATTGTCAGGATTTGACCCAAAAGAGCCCGTCAGCCAGCCGCTAATACAGATTGCACATTAAACTATCTTGACATTTATGAAAAAGCAAAAAAAATAAGATCATCCACCATGTAGATGGATTAGCTGCTGCTCAACTGGCTCCGCAGACATGCGGCAATAAGCAGTGGAGGGACTGTGTCTCTCCACACAAATCTACAGTAGTTCTGCCAATGCAAATATTAATAATCAAGATAATCGTGTTGATTTTGGACACTCCCTTGAGAATGCCCTCTAACCCCAGCTTGGCAATTTTCAAAAGATGTAATCTAGCACAGCTCTGAAACCTCTCTCTCCCCAGCCGCTCTCAAAAGTGACCCCATGGGTGCTCAGCGATGGTAAGAACAGCACCCCACAGCCCACAAACACCCAGCAAGCAGCAGAAACGGTCAACGAGAAGCCAAGGGCAGGTAGGGACTGGGAACCATCCTGTCCGGCCCCTGCCCCAAGCCGCCTCGCTTCCCGTCCCCAGCCTGGCTCCCCGCTTCACCCCAATATTCACCAATATACCAGACACCGCAACAACAGGGGAGGACATCTTCTGCCTGCAGAGATCCCAGTCCAGTACCAGCCCCTCTCCCAGTGTGCTGGCACCTTTAGGATGTGCATTACAGTGGTACCTTTAGGATGCACATTACATTGGTACCTTTAGGATGTGCATTACGCTGACACCTGAGAAGCATCCCCACAAAGGGCTCATTTGGTGTGCAGGGGGTCAGAAATTTGTCCTTTTTGCAACATGTGCTGTGGCTGCCCTTGATTTTGCGATGCAGTGACCCGTTGCTACTTAGTTTTTAATAAGGGGTTGCGCACAGTTTTGCAAGATTAAATCCGACTCCGGCAGCACGGGCTGGTTGACGTGCGGACGGCTGACACGGGGACTATGCCGAAGGCCTGTGGAGCTTCGCTCCTGGTTCAGCTGCTGCCCTGCCTGGTGATGATATGGCCCTTTTTTTGCATCAGTGAAACTCTCTTCCCTTGAAAAACGGGTTGGCATATGCTGCCCTAGCAGGAGCAGTGGCATTAAGTGCTGGTGGTCAAGACCTGGTGGAGAAGTCTGAAGCTCTGTATCCAATAGGTAGATGATACCTTCAGGTGAAGAAGGGAACAAAGGAGCAAGGTCTTGTTTTTTCCCTGCCAGGAAAACATATCAGGTCAGCGACATGTACACAAATCCAGGGCAAGCTGCTGCCTGTGCAACCACCATGTACCGTGAGGCTGCAGACCTGGAAAATCCTTCCAGACCCCTGACCACAATACCCAAACCCACCTGGCAGGCGGGGAGAAAGGAGCAGAAATTGCTTCCACGGCTGTGCTGGTGTGCAGTGATTTGCTGACTTTTCCGACAGGCACACACATACCTCCCAGACAGGGCGATACAGCCATCAGGATAACTGCACTGAGAAGGGCAGGATCTGCCCCCACCACCCCCCACACGCACTTTAATATGGAGTAAATTTAGCGCTCCTAGAAGCTGCCAGATTGATAGCAATGAATTCTTGTTTTTAAAAGACGCTTAATAGCTAAAAGTGTTCAAGAAAACAGCCTGCACTCCTGACTTTTGTACAGCTTAGGCTGTGCAGAATAATCTACAAAACAAAAAATATGACCTTTTTCCCCCACAAAAGTCCAAACAAGAGCTTGTTTTTGGGCTGCAGTGTTCGCAGCCTTCTCACCACGCAGAAAGGCCTTTTTTAACAGTTTCTTTTGGTGCATCTAAAATAGTATTTCCAGCTGCTCTCCATTGCCCTTCAGCCACTCAAGGGACTGAGCACTCTCCCTTCCTGCAAGACGGGGAGCGGGGCGGGTGCCCCGATCATGGCTGGATCCAGCCCGCGGTGGCGGTGGCACTTGGGGTGCAGCCCACAAGGTCACGGCGTGGGGTGGGCTGGGGCCAACCTGGGACATTCGGATTTCAAGGGGAGCTCCAAGCTGTGTGTGCTGTGTCCCCCCACCACCAACTCCTCCTTTACTTTTGGCAGGGGAAAAAATAGGTTTCACATTAAATGCCGAGTTAGATGAAATTGTTTGAAAGCTTAAGAGTGCCATCGTGTGGATAAGGGACTCGGTGGCCCTGCTCCATGGGCCTGGGATGGGAGCGGGGTCGGCGTTGCCCCCGCAGCCCCCGGCCGGGGCTGGCACGCACCGGCCCCGAAAAGCCAGAGGCGAGGGATTCACACCCCGGCAGCCCCAACATGGGGCTATTTTGCTTGCAAAAAATACCACTCCTCAGTTTTCTCAGTATTCCTACACAGAGCATCTCAGGGACGGTGGGATTTGGTAGCGGGCAAAAATCTGCCCAAGTGCTGAACAACAGCCAGGGCATGGGATAAACCTTCCAAAACGCCCAAGTGATTTGTGAGCACCAATCCCAGCAGCTTCCAAAGGAGCCCTGCAGCCCAGGAACCACAGAAATGCTCCTGAAGCCTCTTCTTCCCCCACCAAACAGTGATCTTTAGTTTCCTAATGATTCTATTTTGGGTCCCACTGACTCACCCACTCTGTACTTGCAATGCTCTTCACCCTTTTTTTTTTTTTTTAATAATCTTTTTTTATCATCGTTGTTTTTTATTATCATTGCACTTTATTACTGGTTTAACCTTTTCCCTTTTTTGTTTATAGAACACGCTTTGTTCTGGCACAAATCACATGAAACTAAATAAACCATGTTACAGGGAAGCAAGAAGAAAATAAATGTCTTCATTCTGAAGCCATTTCCTTTGTGCCTTTGGACTCCAGGGCTATTTGCATCTCAGAGTTTCATGTTTTACTTGATTTTAATCACCAAATTAAAAAATAAAAAGATACACTGCTATTTGTGCCTGTGGTTTAGTAATATGCAAAAGATTCTGATATTAAAAAGCTGTAAGGTTTTAACTTTCATACATCTTTCAGTAAAAAATGGCAACAACTGCGATTTCCTAAAGCGGGCTATGTTTTCACAAAAAAACAACAGGTAAGGATTTTTTTTCTTCAGATTTGAATGGTCACGGGCAGGCCAAGACATTTTCCTTTTTGTTAAAGTAACTGATGTTAATTAATGAAATACTGGTAACAAGATATTTAAAGGCATGGGACTGATCCTTCTCTGAACTTGATGGCCTAATTCCTTCTCAGTGCAGAAGGTCTGGGCCAAATATCTGGTTGGTTTTTTTTTTTATCGAAGAGTTTTTAATCCAGGTCCATTGAAGTCAATGCCAATGACTCACATTGCCTTGATGAGGGTGGCATCAAGCCCCCAGAGAACATCGTGTCCTTATATATCCGTTATTAAACAATCCAGGCCCCAAATGCGACCTGCCTGCCTTGAAACCATTCTGCTCTGCTAAAGAGCAGCCTCCGCATCCCAAGGATTTGTTTCTATTTTAAAGAACTTCTGAATTCAAACACAGTGGGGGGGTTGATACTCTGGCCAAAAAAGCCCAAAGCCATTCTCAGAAAAAATAAAAAGCAGCATTTTACCCAAAATGCTTTCTAGGAGCTGGTGGGGGCTCATCCTCCCGAGTGTGAAATAGCAGCTCCACGGCTCCCCGCCGCTCGGCTGCCTTACCAGGGCAGGCTGGGCATGTGGACCTGTGTACTACAACAACATCAAGCAAAAATGAAAGTGAGAATATCAGGGTAGAAAATTGCATCTAATTTGTTTTAAATTCACAGAAGTCTTAATCTTTTGGGATGTATTTTTACTTTACATATTTGTTAATGCGAAATGTTCTCATTGCCAAATATGCTTAATATGCAAGTGGAAACCGATTCTGCTTTCACCTCCTTACTCTTCCTAAACCAAAAATAAATCTGTTTTTGCATTACACAGATTTCCCTCATACACCCATCCTTTAAAATGCCAGCTGAGAAAGTATAAGCACAAATGTCACCGGGAGGGTGGGATTTTCCTTTGTTGTAAAAAATGTTGTGTCAGAAAATTCCTGCTTTTCTAACCAGATACTGTTGTGGATTTGGGAGAAATAATAGTACACAGCTTTTAACGCAGGGCACATTTATTTCGAGTGTTAAATCCCAGCAACTGAAAGCGGCTCTTATAAACTTCATTTTAAAAGCAGACTAGATGCGGGCTATTACAGCCCTGAAATTGAATAATTCATATTATTTGCGATCATTTAGGAAAGCTGCTGAATGCGAACGAATAAATATTTTGAAAAGTACTGAAATCTGTCCTTCAACAACAGGGGAAAAGAGACGCGCCAGCAGCGAGGAAGAAAAGCATCTCTCTGTCAAACAAACGCATTCTGCTGTGCGGCGGCAGGAGTAAAGGACCGGTTTAAAGATCATCCGCCCGGGTCTGCCAAATAAAAAGTCCGGTAGGAAATCCTCTCCGGATGGTCATAAACGAGTCTCCCCCCGCGGAGGGCCCAAATCGAGAAGGGAAAAGCCCAAACAAGGGAAAAGGCTTCCCCAGGAAAAGCAGCAACCTGCCGAAAACGTCCCGGTGACCCCCTTCAATAAAGCTTCAGCTGCACAGACCGGTCCAAAGCACAAAGCTCTTTAGGGTCTGGAACAAGCCCCCGCTAATAGGCATTACTTCTATTACTGCCTTTGTCATCAGTCATATGATGGTAATAAAATTTGTAACTGTTTCACTTACACTAGTGCTGCGATTTACCTAGTCTAATAGACAATGCAAATGCTAAAAGGCACATATACATCTTCATTATATAAGCTGGTGCCTGAGTCATTTTCCTCCAGAGACAGTTTTATTCATTTTTATACAATTTGCCTACTGTACAGTGCAGATGGTTTCTATTAAGTAAAATATCTGTTTGCTTCCAAATTTTTAGTTTTCATGATTAAATTACTTTAAAATGATGGTACATTGTATTATCCTCTTTCATGGCTTAATTTAGTTGCAATAGCACAAGTATAAACTCTAAAACCCAGTTTCATCCACTCAGAAAATGGATATTTTGACCACATGCTGAGAATTTCTTAGGTCTGTTTTATATGTGCTGCAGCATTTTCCCGTAAGCTATAAGAATTATTTACTAAATATATATCTTAACAAAGGATTTAAACAAAAGTGTTGGGCAATACGACGGAAAAACAAAAAAATGCGGAATTATTTTTGGATTGCGGAAAACCGGCCGCTCATCAGCGGCGTGTGCAAGGCCGCGGCAGAGGCAGGCGTGTGCGGCGTGACAGCCATAGCTGTGCTGCCATCGGGTGGATGGCTCGGAAAGCTGCACACTCCCACCGCCCCGCACCAGCGGGGCTGCGAGGACCACCACCTCCCAGCCCGGCCCCGCCACCACCGCCGTACCCCTGCGAACGGGGACATCTCCTCCTGCAGCAAGAAGAGGTATCTTCCGCAACTTATCTCTTTGCTCACCCAAATAACAATGTCCTGGGGTCGCATCTTGCTGTCAAGGCATCCCCAGGATGAGGTCCTGCGTGCATCGTTACTGAATTGGTGACAATCCCCCACACCCAGGGACCGCTGCGCCTGAGCGGACATCACTGCCCATCACTGGGGTTTCTCCCAGGTCTCCTGAGCCCCTCCGCTCCCCTGCTAACACAAAACCGGGTTCATGTGCCTGTAGAGCAGCCCAGGGCTTTGCACAGGGCCACCCCATGCATGCAGGTTTACCGCGATCTCTTGAATGCTCAAATCCTACTGGCATGTGCAGAAAGTGAAGCACCGGCTCCTGTCACACGGCGTTACATAAAAAGCAACTCTGGGACATAAACCTCCCATGTTTCACTGCTTTTGAAATTCACAGAAGTGGAAAGAGGTGCAGGAACCCGACGGTGGGTGGGGATGGGGGAACGCCATGCCGTGGCAAGGGTCCACTCCCATGGCGAATACCCTTGCGCTGGCTTTGGGGCAGCAGAAAACCCACTGGCATGAAAGGCTGGCACAAAGAAATAAAAAACAGACTACAGGGTTTCTCTTAGCCAGTCCTTGATGCCAAATATGACTTAAAAATGAGCTGACAAAACTTTCAGATGTACGTGGAGCTTTACTAAATGCCAGCAATGCAAGCAAGGCAGACTGGTAAGGGAGGGAGTGATCCAGTGTCATGATCTGCAATGGCAATAAAAGTTCCCTCCCAGGGACTGGAGGAGAGAAGCAAATCCTAAACAAGTGGCAAGCCCAAGGAAGGAAGATACAAACAGCAAACAGTAGCATAAACCCTTTCTGTTCTCTTCCCAACCCAAAAAGAAAGCTTGTCGTGTCTGCCAGAACATACAAATCTTCTGGAGGAAGATAAGAGAAAAAAACATACATCTGTAACAAGGCTCCGCAACATCAAGTAAAAATCCATTATCAGTCCAGATAATCTACTGGCAATGGCAACACACGTCCATAAATCAGACAAAACAAAATATTGCTTTCATATCCATTTGAGATGTTCAGGGAAATAAGGATCTCATCTCTTCAGCTGACACAAAAATTATCTGGTACATCAGAAAAGGCGGATTTTGAATGTCAGCAAAAACAACAAGAACATCTGTTATGTTCAGCCTGTCCACTGCCTTTGTCCTCGCTAGCGGCCGGTGGAGAAAACCTTACAGCAACTAACAGCAGCTTCTGCTGCCATCAGAGAGGGGCATGCAACAGCCATCTCCCCAGAAAAGTTCTCTGAACACCCACTCCGCCTCCCCAGACACCATACCGAAGGAGACAGGAGCCCCCTGACACCAACAGCAGGCCACGGGCTCAAAACACCAATAGTCACCAGAAATACCATGTGCCACAAACTCTTCCCCTCTATCTCCAATCTGGCAGGAAAAATGATTGGTGAGAATGCGCAGGTGAGTCTGGGAAACGTAGTCACACACATACAGAAGAACGGAAAGCAACCACCAACGTAGATCATGATACAGGTTGTAATCTTACCGCTGTCTCATCTCTGAATTTAGAGATTTGTTGAAGAGGGGAAGCAGGATACTAAGGTACAACATGCAGGGTACCACTGAAACGTAAGGTTCCTGTTTTTCCATCTGCCATCTCTCAACACCGTAAAGAAATTCCTCCTACAACATATGAACGGTCTTCTATTTCACAGTTTTTTAATGGAAAGCAAATAAAAACTCTCAAACTTTGAATTTATCAAAACCATCTTGAATAGTCTTTCAAAAGCCACCCTTTCTGATAGTTGCACCAGCTGCACCTAATCATGCCAAATAATCCATTCGCAGATATCCAGGCAGCTTCAGGGAGTAACTAGAGCGCCTGCAGTTCAAATCCATAGGATGATTTTATGTGGTTGATAACCCAGCAAAATGTGATTTCCAGCTGAAACAACACTGCGAACAAATTGCAGGTAACCAATTTAAGTAAAGCCAACATTTTTTTCAGAATTAAGTCTCACCATATGATAACCACAGAATAAAATCCTTTCCTGGCTCCTAACACACGGCCGCATTCTCTGACTACACTGAATTTTTGCAAGTGCAATACCCAAAATACGTAATTGTGAAGTTCCTAGCAGAAGGATGGTGTCACGGCTTCAACCAATGCTCGGTGTGAACCACATCACTGAAGAGGAGTGGATTGCACTGGGTTGAGGTGCAGTGAGAAAGAAAAAGCATTGACCTCAAATTCTAAAGACACCACTCCGAGATTTTCAGTTTTGAGCTTCTGTGTTCTTAAGATCTCCATTAGCAATTTAATGCACTCCCAGGACAGGACAGAATTGCAATGCTTGTGACGGTCTCTGGTCCCTAGAGTCAGCAGCAGTTTGAATTTTAAGTTCACTAGAAAGTTTTGAACATACTGAAAAAATGAATCCTGCAGAATAAATGGAATATACTGAGGTACCACAGCAAAAATACTAAAGCAAATTAAGTGCCGAAACAGCACTACAAAGCATAAACAAAACCAAAATCTTAATGCACAGAGCTCTTGGAGAACTACCCAACAATTTCTTAGGGCAAGTGAAAGGGGAAGAAAGGAACATGGTAGTTTTAAAAGGTACACCAATTTTCAGATAACAAGCAAAACCATGATGAACAAAGGAATCAGGACTATAAAAAAATGTAAAGAGTGGAAGATGGTCATCCACAGGGTCTCAGCTCTTGCAGGAGTCCCTGGGTAAGGAATACCACAGAAACAAGACCTGTGAGTACAAACATTGACAGGCAGTTCATCTAGAAAAGAAATGTCATGTCTGTTCTGGAATCAACTTCTCTCCTGAATATAAGAGTACAGAATAAAACCTGTTGGCCAAGGGGAGCAATGCTATCAAACCACCCAACCACAGGAAAGGCATAACGCAACCACCTCTATCATCCTCCTTCCCCACACAACGAGAGGACAGAGTCACTCACGGCAAGTCAAAACTGGGATGGAAACAAGATCTTACCCTGAGAGTGCGGTGGGCTTCTGAGCGGCTCCGCGTCCAGAAAGACCGTAAGACAGAAAGACAGCATCCAGCCGAGCTTTAAATGAATCGAAATATGACCAAAGCAGAAATGCTCTCTCCTGCTTGGTTCAAAGGGCAGAGAACAAAATAATTGGCTAAGTGTTAGTGATATAAAACACAGTCACACCAATAAAAACTCTTACCAACAGAAACCCTTTAAACAAAGTTTCCTTCATGGTTGCTGTCATTTCATTTGAAGTGTTTTTAATGCACAATGGTTACTCGTACTTCAATGGAACAGGGAAGAGAAGGAGTGCTGGGATTTAATACTGTTCATTTTTGATCATGTCTGAGTGAAGGTCCATCTTCTAATGAAGAATGAGCACTTGTCCAAGAAACATGTCATTGCACAGACTTCCTATGGAGCTATATTATGGTGAACATTTGGAGTAATAATGCATAAATTGGAATGTAAAGGCAATATTTCAGAAGTGGAGGAGAAAACCTGAAGAACAGAGGAAAAAGGGAAACTGCTCTCTTTGTGGAGGAAAAAAGAAAAAATTCCAAAAAATTTTAGTAGAGTACACATTTTAAACCATACGAGTGCAGTAATGTCTAACAATTAGCACCACTGCAAATGGCACGGTAGTGAATTAATCCTTAATTCAGAAAAATCCTTAAACCGTAATTTCAGCAGGACCATTCACATGCCTTTGGGATCAAGTTCTTAAAGGCAAATTAAGCCTTGATCTTAAAGTATTGGAGTATGAGTCAAGAACCATACTTTTCAGGCTCTCCGTCAACCTGAGGAAGTCGCTTACGCAGTCTGCGCATCAATAAAAGCCTTATAAAACAGCGCATCACTTCTGGGTTTGAAGCTAAAACCTCAGAAGCATTGAGATGGTCAATAGGCTTTCAAGGCACCTGATATGTGGAGATCCAATTTTGGTCGAAACTACAATACAAATAATAGCTGCTCATATTCACAGATCAAGGTCAGCAGACCATTAGACCAGTTCTGCTATCACATCCAGAAAAGTAAATACACACCTTTGTTCACTGAATTTAATCCAGATTTATATCTCATGTAATCAAAACCATGATTTTAGCATCAGCCAGATGGCCAGTCCAGCCAGCGTATTTTCTGTATCGTGCAGGGCAGTAGTCATTCAACTTGATGATGGACTAACAGGTCCAACAGTAAAGAACTTGCCCCGTCTGCTGACTGTCTCAGGTTCTGGTAAAACAAGTGGATCCATCCTGGCTGCCGGCCAGCCGAGAAGTAGAAAGATTTATGAAAACTCTCAAGAAAACATTTCAAGCAGCTGTAATAGAAAGGAAATCCATGCAACATCTGAATCGCAGAATTATTACCCTGCCACTCCATACAGTATTACCAGGGTCCCTCCAGCAACTACATTATTTAATAGACCATTTAATAGACTATTACGAATCCAGTTGTCTTCATTACAGCAAACAGGCAAATGCGCAGATAATGGAGCTATCTTGCGAGTGGAACAACTGCTTGGAACAAAAGGTGAAACAACACACTGACAAACAGAGAAGCCTCGCGACTGGCAGAAGGAAGAATGCATTATACGGGCTGAAAAACAGAAAATTTCAGGTACTAAACAGCTTAATTCTTACGCTATCTTTGCAAGCAAAATTAAATAAATCAATAAATATGAATGGGAGGGGGGAGGCATGTGGTACTAATTACCTGATATATATCACATTTGAACGTGCTTGCACAGATGTTGAACATTTTTGGGGATGAGTCAAGACACTGACTGTTTCTTCAGGACAACCCCAACATCTGCGAACAATCAGAATGGAGACAAGGTCCAGCATTTCACATCATTTTTACAGAATACGGTGATTTAATATTTGTAGGGTCATGATTCAGTTCCAAAACACGGAGTCACACGGTGTCTGATCCAAGGAGGTACCAAACAGATGAAAGAGAACAGAGAAAAGCATGCTCAGGAACAGGCAGGAGCGCTCAGCACGTCACGGCATCAGTTCCTAAATCAGCCCTACCCGCGACCCTGCTGAAGCATTGCTGGCAGCGCTGGATTCAGCGGCTGGAGATTGCCACGAAACTCCGGAGTGCAGCGCTGAAGCAAAATGCCACGAGAAGGCAGGCAGCCGCGCTAGGCTGAAAACTGTTTTCCATGATGCAAAAACTTCAAGATTTAAAAAAAAAAAAAAAGAGTTTTTTCAAATAGTAAACTCACAGCACTTTTCACAGTGAGAATTGCAAAGAGTCGCTAGTTGGCCAAGGCAGAGAGGTCAGAGCTGTGCCGGCCGTTCACCGTGGCCTTCACGCTGACGTGACTGTACGTCCCTTGCTCAAAAATCAGATCCTGGGGATCCGCCACCGAAGGGGCCTGCAGTGTGACTTCTTGACACAGTTTTTACCTAATCGTTAACCAACAACTACAGTAATTTGCCCAAATTTTTTTCAGTTTTAGTACTTCATAAAGCAAATTCAAGATTGTCTTTGTATTTTCTACATTTTAAAGAAGATATATTCAGGGAACTTAGAAAACTTACCCGTTCCTACAACAAACAATAAAACTTCTTTTTCCAGATCTAAAACATTCACATGCTTTAACTCTCAAGCTTTTCCAAGTCTAGGCGTGACTGCTGGGTCTAACTAGGATCTCTCCCTCGGGGTTTTACATTGAGGTTCGTGATGGGTGCAGGCCCACGCGCAGATGTCCTGGGGCCGCTGCCGGTGGGGATCCCACACTTCGGGACAAAGCGGGATTCTTTTGTTGTTGTTTTTAAAAATAACATTTCAAAAGAGTTCCAAACTGTTATATATCGCTAGAATAAAATCAGCCACTAATCTTGCTTTTCCACTCTCCGTGGTGTAAATTAAAGCTCCTCTAAGACTGTTTCCTTCAGCAAGACTACTGGTGGTAGTAACAAGCCATTTACAGCCTCGAACCTGAAATAAACAATTTGGACGTTTTGATTCTCCACACACTTCAGCTTGAAAGGAAAGTAAAATAAGCACGGGGACTTGCAGCTCTGCCCACGTGCAAACAATTTTAAAGACAATTAACCTTTCAGTTATAAGACTAAAATACGGCACTGTGTTAGAGCACAGGTACGCACCACGTTTGGGATATAGCACATCCAGTAGCTCTCAGTTCTGCAGATAACTTAGAGAAAAAGCAAGTCCACTTTTCCAGAGCTCCTGTGGTGGCTTGAAACAAACAGGAACTCACTATTATTCACATTAAAGATGCTAATATAATCTGCACAGAAAATTGGATCACTAGGAAAAATACATTCATATATGAAAATTTTACCAGAGCCATCATTAACACAGATCAGGATGTCTAATGTAAAATGTGTGCTCCAGTGGTCTTAAATACAAGAAAAAGTATGTCTTGGTAAATTAGTTCTCTGGAGGCCAAAGTTGAGAATGGAATAAGAGCATATCTTCATTTTCAGCAAACATCAATTCTTTTTCATGGTAATATCATTAAACAATCCTGTCAGTGCAAAATTTCTCTGGAAGCGTTCCAGGACAAAAGTACTTTTTCCTCTGGGATTTTTATCGTGCCAAGTAATCAATATTTTAGCAATGTTTCACCCATTTAAGGGCGAGCCTTGCCGCAGCAGGAAGATGATAACGCACTCATCCGTGGCAGAGTTCGAGCCATTTCCAGGGTGGGTTGTTGTCACCTGGTGGATCACTGCGATGGGGGCACGGGGTTTAGCTTTTACTTTGTCACCGGGAGTTAGCTCACGGTAGAGTGCCAAAACTGGATATATATATAGATATATATAGATATATATATATATATATATATAATGCACAGGGACTTTTCTTTAGGTTACAGAAAATTTCAGCTCCATCAGCTCCCCTGGAAAGACTGGGCTTGGTGGTCAGTTCCTGCTGAGGACTGGTGGGTACGGCGTGACCACATCCACTGGAAAGACGGGAAACCAGGGCTCGGAGCCAGATCTCGCCATCAAACCAGGAAGGTATGTTCCCATCTGGGTATTAAATAAGGAAGCAGAGCTCTGTTTTGAATGAAACCAACATCCAGATTTTACTGCACCAGCCAGATTCACTAAATTTTGCTTTTTTCTAATTTCACAGAATATCAAAACAGACAAAAAAATGTTCTAAATTACCAACACAAAATTGTAACCTGCCCTAGAGGTGATGATAAAGCCCTATAATTTCCCAGGAAAAACACATCTTTCACCAAAACTGAAAACTCAGCAAATGTACCAGCATTTGTACGGGTGTCCCAGGAGCAGAAGCTGCTTCGTGGAGAGAGAGCAACGAGAGGAGGAAAGATGAGAGAAGAAAATGGAAGGGTTTCTTACTTTGCGGCTGGGATTCAACCTTCAGGGGTTGAAAATTATTTCGCGATTATTTCAAGAGAAAATAATTTCAAGAAATGGGCTTTAAAAAAAAATTAAATAAAAGGTGTCACCGCCTCCACGTAACTAAATGAACTTGCTTACCTTGTAGTGCCCAATAAACGTTAAACCTTTGGCTTTTATTTGTCCCAGTTGTAATCCATGAAGTGCTACCATGTTTCTTCAACATCTGGGACTCATCTTATCTCTCCTAATGACTCACTGGTCTGCAGAAAAGGCATGCTGAGGCGCAGATGTGCAGTGTCACGCAGACTTAACGGCATGCGAAGGGAACAAATAAAAAGGTATGTGTTAACGATTAGGGGGGTAAGTGCGGGCAATTGAGAAGGTGGAGGATTTACATTGGGAGCGCGGAGGCAGCCAGCAAAGAGGCGCAATCAAGAGCAAACAGGCCTGACTTTCTCACTGAGGCATGGTTATTAGGCTGGGTCCTGTTGCAGGCTAATGAGCTTCATTAGGTAGAAGAGCAGCTCAAGATCTCAAAGTCTTCTCCCTCTCTGCGCTGCCAGCCGCACGTCGCCGCCGCTTGCGCTGCACGTAGGGTAAGGCTGTGGATGAGGCGGATATTTATAAGACATTTATCGTTACGGCATGCAAGGACACATCAGTCAAATCCTCTTTCTGCTTAAAGAAAAGGCAGATTTTTCTAAAGTGGTTCGCTAATAGAAATTTGACTTTGTCGAAGACATGCATCTTTAAACCACGCTGCCGGAGAAAAGCTATTTCAACAAGTACATCTTTTATAACAAATACAAGGAGATTCACAGCCAGAAAGGAAATTGTATTTAGGAATAAATTTGTGTTAGGATTTTATTACTAATTCATTACATTCTTAATCTGAAAAATCCTGAAGCAGCACAACTACTTTAGAATTATCATTAATAATTACATTGATACTGAATTCTTTTATGCAAATAGTACAGTAGACTTAGAGATAGGACTCTTTGTAAATCTCCTGAGTGTTTGCAGGAAGTTTAATTCATTTCATATCTCCTTTAGTTTGCAAATGAGGTGTGAAACAATTGTCTGTTTCTAGAAGGTGTCAGCATTCAAGCGCCACACATAGTATGTACGCAGCTCTCCTAAGTTGATGGATTGGCATATACTGTCATCCAACATAACCAATGTCATGCGGTCATCGAGTGAGGTCATCCAGATACTATTAATTATTACAATTTATTGAGTGCTGGCAGCGTGCTTGGCACTGTATAGACGGCCTGTGTCACTTTGCTGCGCGCCCCGGGTCCGTAACTCCCCATTGGCTCCGCCAGGAGAGAAGGAGACGTGCAGGATCACCCGCGGGACGCGGGGCCGGGCTGTGGCCGAGCAGAACGGCACCGGGACCCACCCTGATAAAACCGGGAAAATCTCCGGCCCATCATTAGGACCTCCTCTGCCTTCCCCAAGGAGGGAAGAGCTCCTGAGCACGTAAACATCAGGATGGCTGATTAATGAGATGCTGTAACCTCCCAGATACTTTTTGTTTTGAAAGGAAGGCATGCTGTTGCCAAATATTTCTGTGAAGGAAACAAAACAATTTTGCTAAAGAGATTTCATTTGAATATGTTGTGTCTGAGCCTCATCCTGGAGTATCTCAGCTTTCCTATCAGTCTCTGCTAATGAGTTTAGCTCCCTGGGTAGCATGTGTCTGGTAAATTTTTCAAGAACTGATCATTAGCAATGTTTTGTATATTTTATTTTCTTGTTTTCACTGTATATAGAGTTGTCATTTTTAATTCATTGCCCACTGGAATTTTACGAAGGAGAACTTACATTCTCTTAAAAATAATATGAGCACATTGGCACAGATTTTAATAGATGCATGCTATGCTGCAGGTGAAAGTTTCCGATTCTAATAAAGTACGTGAGAAACAAGGCGACACGGAGCACGCCGAGAAAGCACAATGGTTACGGAGATAAGAAACGTGCTCTTCCCATGGCAGGAGGAATAGTGCCCTGATAGTTTACAGAACAAGTCCTAATTCTTCCACATACATAATACGGCCATTGCCGGTTCTGAAGTGCATCGCTACTTCTGGCCTCTGGCTTATGATTACAGAGTTTGAGCTCAGCAAATTGGGGATTTTGTTGGCACAAAAACCTGAAAATGCAAGTTTAATCCTGATTTATGGGGAAGGGGGTAACATAATCTTCTTACTTTACAGCATTTAAAAGCGCATAGCAGAATCAAGTGGTTTAGCCTAATTTAGCTGGGTTTCTATTAGATTTCTAAACCAAGACTAAATAAAATTAACGTGTCCATGCACAGAGCTTCTTTTCATAATGGCTCAAGAGCAATTCTGGCAAAGAAAATCCCATACCATCATACAGTGTTACAATGTAATGCAGTGCTCATTGTTAATGCAGTCTTATTTTTTAGTTTCCTATGCCACTATGGCATCACAACACTGACGTTTTCCATATTACGCCATATAGAAGCTGGGTTGCGCTTTGCCGCAGTGTCTCCCGAGCTGCAGTCGAGTGCCTGAGGCGGACTCCCCCTGCGGTGCTAACGGAGATCACAGCCCTTCGGCAGCGCCGTGGTGAGCTCCCCGGCTCATTATCAACCGCAAGACTCCATTATCCCCTCTATAAAATTAACCCTATGCTTTCTAGCCATTTTTTCCCATGATCAAGGATGAGGGACTTCTCCTACTGCAGATCTGCCCCTTTAAATCAGGGTTACAATAAGACACTCACAATTCTCCAAAGCCTGTTGTAACGGGAAGCTTTCCCCTCTCCTCTGCTTTCTTCACCCATTTGGCTTGCAGAGAAATACTATGCTCCATGGAAGCATGAAACACTCCAACCCCAACTTCTTTCCACAACGTGGAAGACCAGAGAGAAGTCCTGGTAATGAATCCCATGTTTATAAAGCTCAGAAGCTGGTGGGACTCGGTCATATCTTCCTCCTCCTGAACTAAACCTCCTAACCATAAAGCTCGGAGTCTCCTCCCAGGGCAAACAGCTCTGTTCATGGAGAGCAAAGATTCCTACTGGGTCTGTAAAAATGAACTCAAAAACATACTGACGTGAGTGAGTCGCTTAGTGGTCACCATTGAATTTGAAAATCAACTTAGAAACCATTTTCTCTTTCTCCACACAGTAAGTGGGAACGCAGCCTGGCCTGGGGATGCTGGTACCCAACACAGTCCTGTAGCGCAATGCCAATCCGCTGTTAGCACATCCCGTCCAAACCTCTTCCCAATGTAAAGAATCCAGTTTTCGCATCTCTCAAAGGGTCACAAATTAAAAGAAAAGCGACCACAACTTCATGCAGAGCATTTCCTGACTTTCTACTTGAAATCACAACTGTGTTTGCTATGATGCTCATTGATCATGAGGCCGAGCATTTAAAATATTGCAACAAAACATACTGACAACTCCAGTGTCTCTCAAGGAACATACAGAGCGGAACAATATGGACATTTTGCTGAAAACTGTGCATATTAAATGACAGCATATTTATCTGCTTTTGTTCGTCCTTTGAAAACACGTTTTATTGCGACTAAAGAAGATGGATAGGCAGAATAAGTTATTGGGGAACTAAGCCCAGATATCAGAGGACAAGGAAATATTTGACATTTAGTGGTAATTTTTAATCAGGAAACCTGCACGAAAAAGAAGCAAATACATAATAAAATTATTCCACAGGAGAAAAATGTATGACTTCAGCCTTACCCACAACATTATAAATGGATTTTGTCAGCTTGTAGTCTTACAAGGCTCGTTGATAGTAAATTAAATTTATAGTTTATAAAGGTATTGCTTTCATGTTTCTCTCATAAGAGCTTACATTCCTCTGAGGTTTGGAATCACCTTGCTTCTCCTAGCTTGTCTTCTGTCTTCTATTCTTCATTACACAACAGATGACCTATCAGATATTCTTCTTCTACTCCAACAGATTTCCCGTTGCCAACCTTCAATGAGAATAAAGCCTGCAACCCTTTTTATCTTCATTCTGCTGCTGTTTTTTTTTTTTCCTAAAGATCGTTTGCCAGCCTTGCTTTCTCAGTTTTACCCAGTGGAACAAGCAGTGTCTTCTGAACTGACAATTCTGACTTTTTGCTGCTTGTGATTTTTCTAAAGCATGACAACTACTTGCACGAAGACATGGTAAACCTTTTCAGATAAGGAACTCAAAAAAAGAACAGCCTTTCAAAGAACAGTAGTAGTTACTGCAGAACGAAACAAGTCTCCTATGTATTAATTTAATTCAGTCGTACCTTTTCCATGGCAAGAACAATTAGAATCATGACTTTTTAACACATTATATTATATTTTTTTAAGAAAAAGTGTATTATTTCACAAAACAAAAACTTTTTTTTCCTAGCAACATAAAAAAAATCTTGCTAATCTTTTATATATTTTATTCTGTATGAGAAATATAAACAGAAATAAATAGGAAATGGATCACTGCCACTCTATTACAGGTAAAGGCAGGTCAGGGCAATATTTAAAAAAAAATTATCCACTGTGTATATCTCATCTTCCACTTTGCAAATTAATTGATGGTTTATGGGTATACTGGCTGTTACTGGCTGTTGTGTTTTTTTGATAATTGAGCATAAAAGGGCCGATAAAGACCCAGCAGCATGTTTGAGCTCCCCATCCGATGCAGGAATGGGCGAAGCTGCAGACGTGAAATGCATCCACCCCCGTGCACTGGCTTTTCTCTTGCAGAATACACTTACTCCTGACCACCCCACAGGGCTTCCACGCTGGCTGAAATGGAGGGGCAACCAACACTTCTGCATGTAGCATGGCAGAACACATTTGCGTTTCATACTCTTTTAGCAAAACTTCTGAGATTTTCCCTTCTCTTCCTCCCTCCTGCTTTTAAATAGCAGTGAAACTAGCTCTCTGCCCCACCGGGGCTTGCAGTTATAGCAGCAGGCCATAGTGTCTATTCTTCAAAAGACCATCCCAACATAAAGATTAAAAGAAAATCACTGTTTTTTGAATGAACGAAAAGGGTTCTTGAGTACATGCCTAGGAATTGCTTCTTTAAAGATCTTGGTGTGACTAATCTGTGAGTAACGAGGCCAGGATCGGAGCAAGGACAGGGAGGAAGTGTGTTGGAGCTGACGCCAGGGAGCTGCCTAAGGCAACGGCTGTGTTTTGGGGTGAGACAAGACAGGCTTACAGTACCACGTGAAATAAATGAGCAGTTCTTAAGTCCAAAGTCAGTCTGGATGGTCTGATCAAGTAGGTGCTGTACTGGAGCTGGGATGTGGGTGCTGTGGCTGAAGGCCAGTCTAAGAGGGGACTCGAGCGATGCTGATGGAGTGAGGGGTGCTGCCAGGAGAAGACTTACTCAGGTTTGCAGTTTGAGGATTGTAAAAGAATGATTAATGATGATGATAGAGATGGTGTTTGTTTTGCCCGGTCCTTAATACAGCTAATAGAAGTTCAAGGGGAAAAGCTGGATTCCTTTTCAGAGCGAAAGGCATTACCCATGCCTTTATCTCTGCTCTTCAGAGGGAGCTTTCATCAATACTCCACCTAGGTGAAATGCTATTAAGACATACAGTACTGAGGACAGCAACTGCTATAAATGCGGCTGAGGAGAATAAGTCAATAGATCCTTACGTACAGAAACAAAACTATTTTATCCCTCTTCCATAATGGATTGGGAGAACAGCTATCAGGTTATATTATCTTATTGTAAATGTGAATGGAGGCTAATAGTCTTCTCCAGTGCTAAATTAAAAGGAGGATTGAATCAATATATGCGAGAAGATGAATCAAGTGTCCATTTCCTTGAACTGATAGCAAAAATAATGTGATAATGCATGAGAAGCCCTAGTCTAACATTGCTAGCATGTAACTGTAGAGTTTTCACTCAGCGCCAGTGAGAGAATGAGGCTCTTCTGACTTGGGAAGTCAAAAATGAGACTTGATGTAAAATGCATTGCAAAAAGAAATGAGCACTGTGAATTCAACTACTTACCAATAACCTTTGCTCAGCAGCAAATCTGTCAACTCCTTTGTTTTTCTCTCCTGCTATATTGGAAGCAGTGCAAAACAGATCCTTTAAAATCATTTATTATCATATCTGCTATTGTTTGCTCGTGCTGGCAGCATCTCCACCATAAGCGATGGTCCTGTACCAATTCCAAATTGGCTTTAGGAGTTATTTTGCAAAACTAAAAGGCAGCAATCAGAAATACATCACCTGCTCTCTGCTGACTTTCCTAGGGCCAGGCAAGACAGTTTAAAGGTGGGAGAGCATGCAAGATGACTCAATTGCACCTCACCTCCTCACGGAGCATCTTCTTAATGCCATCAGCACCACTCACCACCTTAAATTTTGGAGAGAATTAAACTACAATTGCAAAATGGTGCTGTTGTGACTGCTGTTGTGTTTTCAGCAGTACTGATTAATCTCTCAAGCTTTTAACAAAGTAGTGAGTTCCTCACTGAGATAATGTGCAAGGAAAAAGAGGTGAGATGGTCGTTGATGTTCTTAAGGTATTGATTGAAGTAAAGAGCCTGGATTCTGTTTCCAGCTCTGGCACAGACTTTCAATGTGACTTTGGGCTTCTGACTTTCTTCATCCCATTTCCCTACCTGGACAATTAGGACAATAATAATTCCTCATCCCTCACCTTTGTGCTGTAGTGGGCAACACAGATTATCTTTTGAAAGTACATTAAAGCAACTTTCCTGAACCCTCTTTGGTATGATATAATACAGACATAACCTTTTCCTGCACTGAAAGATAGTTTTCCTTAAAAATAAACAAACAAACAAAGATCTGTATGAGAATGGCTCAGAAGCTGCTGAGTATTCCAAATAGCCTTACCATATACTTATATTATTGGTATCTGTAAGAGTCATACAATAATTGAAGTCAGAAGGGATCTCTGAAGGAGGTCTAATCCACCCAGAGCAACAGTTTGAAGCTTTTATTCCCAGGTAATAGAACTGCACAATACATTTGCCTGTTAGGCTGGAATATAGCCCAGAATGGCTCAAGACAGGACAATCCTGCCGTACACCAGTGAGAAGAGCTCCTTTCTCAGGGAAATTAAGGCCAGTTCTCTAATTCTTTCTGTCAACAATTTTCATCTTTGTTTCAATCCTATTTCAGCACCCTCTACTCACCCTTTGACTAAATCCCAAGACTCGTGAGCCTTTCTGGAAATTTCTGCTTCTCTTACTCTTCCCCTTCAGTTATCACTTTCCTCCTTTGCCCTCTTCATCTTCTGCAGAACATCCTACAACGGACCTCCAACTTTGACAACAAGGTCAATGGCTCAGCAACTTACCCACATAGATAGTTTAATGTCTATTTTTACACAAATGTCTCTCAGATCTACCTCTCCGGTCACAATTTGTCTCCTTTCACTCAGCCTTGCCTTTCACTCCTTCTTTTGATGCCTATTCCTAAATGTTTCCATGCAAATTCTAATTTAAAGTGATCAAAATCGGACTCTTGATCTTGCCTCTTAAAAGACACCCTCCTTCCCGAATTCATTGTCAGCCCTGTCAATACTCTCATCTTTCCTGTCATTCAGAACTGTAAATGAAGTGGTCATTGCTGATGACATCTTACCTTTAATATTTTAGCCAATTAATGGTGACTGGAATGACAGAGATATGAAGATAATGAGCATCTGTGCTATTATTTATAAATGTATCCATGAACTTTGGTTTTTATCAGTAAAAAGTGTTACCTTAATACAGATGCATAGCCTTATACCTGGATGTGCTAAATCCAAAATCTGGAAATAAACCTAGAAACTGTTACAGATATTTTCTGTAAATTCTCTGGAAAAAAATGGCAAGTATTAGAAAGAAAGGCTTAAAAAAAGTCCCTAATTAAGAGAGGATGCTAATGTATGGTTTATAAGATGAAATATAAAAGTTTATATGTTAGGTTTGGACTTTTAGAAAGACAATGCATTCACAATATCCAGATGTACATCTAATGCTTTCCCAGCCCAGTGAGGTTTTACAAAGGAAACAAGTTCCACGCTGTATGATGGGTGAGAATGAAACTCCTGTAAATTTATCCACCCTATAGCAATGGGGACCCAATCACTCTATTAAACTAACACAAATACTGTTAAGCAGGACCTGCCTGGTTATACTGGTTTGCAGGGAGCAGTAGCAGCACTGCTCGGGTACAGACCTCGCCGGACAGCTCAGCGCCGCGTCCATCGACGGAGCATCTGTTCACGCACCGCAGGATCTCAGCAGTCAGCGTGTTCTTCCCTGATCCATGCCCATGTGGTGTTGTCAGACAGAGAGGGGGAAAAGAAAAACTAATAAATCAGCGAAGTGCGGGAGGGGGAATATCAGACAATATGAGACAAACGTGTAGCTCTTTGCACAGAAGGAAATTGGTGGAAGGACTCGCAGGAAGGATGCTAGCCTCTGACGTCCCGCCATAATCCTCCCATAAGCAACAACAGCCATGTTCCTGGTTATTAGTGCAGAGTAAAGAGCAGAAATTCTTGTGAAACCTCTCATTTAAATCTATTTTTTAAATATCACAGATACTCTAGTATCTCCAAGGTTTCATGCTTCCCTTCCTACTTGCTACAACAGCTTCTTAAACATAATAATTACTGACTTAGACTGCCAGACTCTGTCATGTGGAGAAGCTACAAGCCTCTCCTCCTGCTGCAAGACTGTCGTCCTGCTGCACCTCACACATGCCTTCTGGCTGTAGATGCTTTCAAGATCCCCCAAAGGCTTCTCCACTCTGTCAGAAAATAAGTGAGCATCTTGTTTCTGTGCAAGATGTTGTTTTCTGACTTTTTTTTTTTTTAATTTAAGTTTTGGAACAAACAAAGACATTGTCTTGAAACGGAAAAAGCATACAGTCTGCTGTCTGCCAGGTCTTGCAGCTGTTTGAGGAGCGTCAGCTAAAGTTGTCCTAGCTGAGTTGTATTTTGGTTCAGAGAAGAGCGTTCAAAGTTCATGACAAGCATGAAATCACTTTCAGAGATCCTTTCAGTCCTGCAAAGATGCTTAACATAGATCAGACAAATCAAAATCTTATACAATCTGAGCTGGCTCATTTAACTCAACGTAAATGCATCTTGAAACTCTGGATGATTCTGGGTGCTTGGATAAAAAGAAAATAGGTCTTCCTAGCTAACACAAAGGAAAATTGTGAGCAGAGCTGAACAATCTTTTCCAATCAAAGACTGACTTGGGATTCCAGCAATGTTGCCAGTGCAAATGAAAGCAAGGGTTGTCATATTTTTTACAAAAAAGAGAGCATACCCCAGCATTGCCTGTTGCTAAATGATCGGGGCATTCATTAGGTGGCAGGGACTTGAATCTCTCCCTGTGGTTTGCTGGGTTCAGATGAAGCAGCATACAGGTGAAATTTCCTACATCCAAGATGACTAATCTGATCACATTTCTATTTTTGCACTCTCGTACCCTGAGCATGAATTTCATCCTGAAATTGAGACATGTCGTGGCATAGAAGTTTTATCAAAATTGGAAGTTTGGACTTTTCTTGCAAGTGAGCGATAAGGGCTCCCCGAGCCTTTTTTCCAGGCTGAGCCCCCCCAGCTCCCCCAGCCGCTCCTCCCCAGCCTTGTGCTCCAGCCCCTGCCCCAGCCTCGCTGCCCTGCTCTGGCCACGCTCCAGCCCCTCCATGGCCGCCTTGGGGTGCGGGGCCCAGCGCTGAGCACAGCATTCGAGGGGCGGCCTCACCAGTGCCCAGCGCAGGGGCACCATCCCTGCCCTGCTCCTGCTGGCCACACCGTTCCTGACACAAGCCAGGATGCCATGGGCCCTCTTGGCCACCTGGGCACCCTGCTGGCTCGTGTCCAGCGGCTGTCGACCAGCACCCCCAGGCCCTTTCCCCCGGGCAGCTCCCAGCCGCTCCTCCCCACGCCTGCAGCGGTGCCTGGGGTTGCTGTGCCCCCAGGGCAGGACCCGGCCCTGAGCCTTGCTGCCCCTCACCCCGGGGCCTGGGCCCATCGACCCGGCCTGGCCAGGGCCCTCTGCAGAGCCTCCTGCCCCCCAGCAGATCAACGCTCCTGGACAACTTGGTGTCCTCTGCAAACTGACTGAGGGTGCCCTCCATCCCCTCGTCCAGATCATCGATAAAGGTATCAAACAGAACTGTCCCCAGTTCTGAGCCCTGGGGAGCACCACTTGTGACCGGCCGCCAACTGGATTTGACTCCATTCACCACAACTCTTTGGGCCCAGCCACCCAGCCAGTTTTTTACCCAGTGAGCACGCCCTTCCAAGCCGTGAGCAGCCAGTTTCTCCAGGAGAAAAATCAAAAAATGTATACAGAAAAGCTGTGGCATCACTCATAAAACTTGTAAGAAGCAGCTAAGTCAACAGCTTTAGAACCAATATCAGGTCAATCATCAAAAAAAATAAACCCCAAAAACCAAAATCAAAGAAGAGGGAACTACCTGCCCCAAGGCAATACTGCATTGTGTCAGTAAGAGATCCGCCTTGCAGCCTTGTAGCAGCAACTTACTTTACACCTATTTTTGGTGAAATCTGTGTTAAAAGCAATGGCTTCACACCTTGATTCAGCCTCTCCCACAGCAGCCCCTGGTCTTGCCTTCACATTCCCCTGCCTCCTCTCCTTGCGAGCATGGGCAGCACAAACCCGCCGAGGACGGGTGGATGCCACCATTGCCTGGGGTGTAGGACAAGCAGCCATCACCCTCCCTCCATGGCCTCGGCTTCCCCCCGGAGGCTCATCCCCTCCGTCCTGGCAAAGGGACAGGCAGAGGAGCGTGCCGGTCTCGGCAGGACCGCAGCTCCCAAGGCAAGGTCTTACTTTGTCGGCATCCAGCAGTGCTATCGGTCTCTTAATAGCTGAAGCTTAAAATCAGACATCTAGTTTGTGTGCTAAAGAAACCCTTATATTTGGTTGCATTAGGGCTGCTGATGGTTGTTGGTATGCCCTGGAGTGGGTGCGATGCTCTACAAGAGCAGCTGAGAGCAGCGTATAAATGCATGTTTGCAGTTTATTCCATATCGAAGCACTTTGATTTACTTAGGAAATAAAGTATCTTCTCTTGCTCCATTCAAATGTTATATACAGATTTAATCACAAGCCCCATGATACTTAGCGTTACTCACAAAGCTGTGCTTTTGTACGTCTCAGATTCCTTTCCTTTTCCCTTTTTTTTTCTTTAAGTACCCATAAGGTTAAAAAACACAGAAGCCAAATACAGGGACGCCAATGACATTTTTCTTTTTACAATCTTATTCTTAAGCCAAATGAGATGATCTGGGGGACTCACCTCAATTCCTGAATGCTTGGGATTGCTTGTGCGTTATGAGACATGCTCCATCATTGGCATATAGCACGTTGTAAAGAATTGAATGCCACAAGTGACTCAACAATGCAGTAACAAAAAGGTACACAGTCTGCTGGGGGGGGAAAGGGTAAAACAGGCAGGGAAGGAACAGAAGCAAGGTCCTGGATTCAATTTAGGAGGAGAAAGGGGTCCCCTGAAAGCAATAAAAGCTTAGAAAAAGGAGTAAAGAGAAAAAGGGAAAAAAAGAGAAGGTTGAAACAAAGATTTGAAAGGGTCACACCTTTATAAAGATACTTATCTGAACCACCAAAGCTTTGTCAGGATTGAACTTCTGAACTTTCTGAGGTACGAAATGAATCCTTCACTTCCCTGGACTCCAACCACGTCCCCACGCTCCCCCCTCCTCCTCTCCAGCCCTTCTTCACTGATCGCTCCCCAAAACAAGTTTATCAGTCCCCAGGCAAAGGAGCTGTGATTCAGCTTCCCTCCTGCGAGCAGGTCTCCAGGAGTTAGCTTGGAGAGACCTTTGGCGAGGGCCCGAGGTTGGGAGGCAGAGCCGTGCAGGAGCCGGGGGCTGGACGGCAGCACCGAGAGCGAGGAGGCAGCAGAAGGAAAAGCAGGTGCAGCAGCTGAGCGAAAATCTGTTCAGCTCTCTCTGCTTCAGCAGATGCAGTATATTTAAGAGAGATTGCACTTACTGCCTCTGTTGTTCCTAAAACCATAGTATTTTATAGACATACACACACATATTCTAAAAGCATGTGGGATAATTTATGCAAAAGACGCAGTATCAGAAAAAGTTCTCACATGCATTTAGCATGATGCTGGCAAAATTCCTCCAACAGTCCCACTTCTGAATGGCACGTACCACTCTGAGATGAGCATACTGTTGTTGGCTATTGGGCAGATAAAGAGATAAAAGCAATAGCAAACCTTGGCTTTTCTTTTCAGAAACACCTTTGGGTGTGTTTCTCTTTGCTGGGGGCTGTCTCTGATCACCTTGCCAAGCTTCCCTGATGGCTTGGGGTCATTCTTAGACACTCCAACATCTACACCTTCTGGTTTCCTCGAATAAACGTCTTCTTCAGTGGTATCAAAAGTTCTTGATCTTTGGAAACTGTACTGACCACATCCTATCTTAGCATATCCTCTGGCCTTGGATAATTACTGATTTTCTTCATAAATATTGCAAGTGAATTCTCACTTAAAACAGACTATACCTCTGAGCTCTCATTTCCAGTTTCATTCGGGCACTGGGATTAGTTTCTGTAAGCATCCTTGGCAGTCATTTGCACTGAGGCACCTGAAAACTTCTCCTCCCCTTCTCCTTCACAAGTTATTTACATTTCTTAAATCATATTTTTGGTGCTTCCTACACTATGCCGTGGAAAAAAGCATTTCAGAAGCACTTTTTAAAGGGTACGGTGTCAGTTTTGCTGCTGTGCTAACAGCCACAGGCACGCAGCAAAGCATCCGCGGCTCCCCGCACGCGTTAGTCGGGGAGCCTTGTTGGGGGAAATCCTTCGATTCTTTTTTCCAATGAGTTTGCCAGCGCTGCCTGTATCACGGACAGCCTAATTGCCATTTGGCAGCCTCCCACCTCGGCAGAGGGAAGTTTGAGGGCAGGATTAGGAGCAAGCGGCTCCTCTCCGCGCTCTCTCCTTGGCTGCACCGCAGCAGAAGCGAGGAGGTGGACAGCAAGGCAATACCGACAGCAGGTTATGACGGAAGGGTGAGATAACCATTAAGCAACTCAAAGACTGAAATGCAGAAGTAGCCTTTAAATTGAACTTCAAGTAACATGCAGAATGTACCTGTTGTTTTAAGCAGTTTTTTCTTGCTTGAATGTCTGGTGGTAGCCAGATTTTGTAGTTAAATTCAGCCCTGCTTTAATGAGTATATCATTTATCTATAAATTTGTTTCTCCAATGCCATTCTTGCTGTCAAATGGCTATTTCTAACCCAGTAATCATAACCGTAGGGGGGAAAAAAAAAATATGATTTGTACCCTGTGGCCATGATTTCTCCCAATACAGTTTTGTAACCTGATGTGCGTTCCCCTTACGGAACTATGGCAATCATCACCCTCGCACTTTTGGGGAAGAGCGCACCTGGATTGCCTGATTTGCAGGTCAAATCTATGTCTATTAGAGAGAAATGGACACTCATATTTCCATCAAAATGAAAACCAGCAGCAGGTTGGGAATGGTTGGAGCCGGGGAGAGACTGACCCAGTGCCAAAGGGCGTCTTCGGGAATTACCACGTTGCCATCCAAGCTTTGCCGGATCAAGCCATTAGTGCCCAGGTGTGGCTCACCCTCAACTGTCTTGTGGTGAGTTGCAGCTGAGCTTTGACATGAGAACACAGTCATCATGTGAAAAATGAGCAATAAATTATTACAGCAAAGGCATTATAGGAACAAAATACTGGATCATCAGCAAATACGTCAAAAAAAACAGAGCAGACAACAAACTTGGGCTGTCTCTTCCTTGTCTTTGCTGGAACCACAGCTAGACCCCATCACAAAAAGCCCCAGTGCAGGACAGAGGGAAAAGGCACGATGAAAGCCTCCACGCTTGCAAAGGTGTCTGGTTAGAAGACGGCCACGCGACAGAGCCAGGTTCAAGGTACGAAAAAAGCCAAGGATTTAAAACTTTGCTCATATATATTCTTCAAGTGGTGTTTAATACCGCTTCTTTTGTTTGTTTTGACAATGGATCTTATCTTTTGGTAAGGGCTGTGTTCAGGACTATTATTACCCTCTATAAAAGCCTCATAGTCTTTCTTTCCACTTGTTCAGCACACCAGAGTGGCATAGCAAATTTAATCGAAGAACGCAGCTCCAGGGAGAGCCTTTGGAGACTCTCCCCTTTTTCATAATGCTGTTATCTCCCCTTCCTTGTGTTGGGGATGCATAAAAATCACAAAAAAGTCATTCTGAGTATATTCTTCCTGATAATTATTGTCAGACTCCGAGATAAGTACCCTACGTGATGTAATGTGTGTTAGACCCGGCTCTCTGAATGCAAATCCTGCAACACTTATAGGCCCAAACAATGGTCGCCCTAAACACTAGGGCCTGGTATTTTGCCACAGACAAGAGAGAGCTTTGATTTTTTGTGTTTCGATAAGGCGCAATCTGGGTGCCTTTATCTCAGCTGTTATATTTAAAGATGACATTCTAGCCTTGCAGCCTTGCCTATTGTTTTGACCCTGATTATCTCCAAATGTTGTTGTTTAGTCAAACTCACCGGTTTAATGAAAGGCCTGCTCCCAATTTAAGGAAAATTATTTAAATGCAGAGTATCCTATACACTGCGGTTTCGAAAAGAACTAGGCGGTTAATCAAAAGTTAATTGTATAATTCTCATGCAGATTAGGGCCTCTTGCAAATGAATCCCAGGTTGTGATTATTAAAAAAAAGGAAAGTGCTGGAGTAATGCACAAGGGTCTCCAGTCTGGTAAACAATCAGCCCCGGTTTAATTTGTGGTAAACAAAGTGCTGATACACTAGGGGTCTCCAAAGGAGACAAAAAGGTGAAAATAAATTAAAAAACAACGTACAGATATGATCTTTTTGTTTTTAGGCATCTTTCAAAAACACAGGCTAAATGAATAAAAAATAATCCATTAATATTTACTGGCAGCATCCTGGCAATATGGAAATGATAGCAGTTCTATAGTTGTACTCCAGCCCTCGGACAGGGATCCTGATCACGCAACGTCGCCGCCACCTCCAATAAATACCTATGTGGTGCTCCCGCGTAAAATAAACGGCTATAATGAACACTTTGATTAATCACAAACTGCTTCTCTATATGCCAATAAACAACCTGGGCAGAAAAGGGCACAAGCGGTGCGTTCAAAGCCCATACGTATGCTTTGGAGCTATCTGTTTGAGGAAAGGAATAAACTAGTAGTGATGCTTTCCATGCCAAAAAAAAAAAAATTAAGTTAAAAAAAAGAGGCGTTGTTCAAGTCAATCTTTAAAGCCTTTTATATTGAAGTGATGAAATTTATACTGACTGAGTTGTTTCTGCTAGTTATAGCTACTTATGATGAAAAGTAAAAGTGATGTGAATGCAGTTGGGGGAAGGTCATATGTGACTGCAAAGCCCACTGCTGTCATGTGGGATAGTAAGAAGCAGAAATACTTTGTCTGTCTGCCCAGAATTAGTCTATTATTCGCTTATTTATTTACTGATAACAGTATGCTTGGTCCCGTAAAATACAGACAGCAGCAGCATCCCTAGACCAAGATACGAGCTGCCGTTTAAGCCCTCATCCTGCGTGGGCAGACGTGCTAGCCACCAACCCCGGAGAAGCCACCCGGAGAGAGGGACACCTCTGGAAGGGTCTGCATTTAAAAACAGGGTCTTACGGGCAACGGCACGGCTCTCGGCACCCCCAGCCCTTCCAGCCTCAGTGGTGGGGCTCGCAGGGCCAGCCCCAGCTCCGCGCTGCCCCACGCAGCCGGCCACGGCAGCTCCAGCCCGGGACGCGGGCGACTGGTACTCACCTTCAGGCTTTGCACTTTGGAGAGGGAATCCGAGTGATAATTTTTCTCTGCAATGAAGAGCCTTATCCTCTAGGTTTAAATTAAGAACAGGATCCTCAGCCAGATATGGGTGATTTAAGCAGAAACTTCACAGCTGGCCACACTCAGGCAGACTGAGAGGTATCCTAGAAGAGGAAAAGAGGCTTATATATATATCTGAAGAGCTATATTTATATACACACAAGCACACAAATATAAATACCTATTCATCTATCCATGTATATGTGTATGTATATATATGTTTTAAACCATAATAATAATAATTTGAGGTATTCTACACAAAGCCAGTTTTCAGGGGGAAATGGCACTGCGACGACAGCGGCCGCCGTCAGGTCCGCAGCGCAGACGTCGGCAAAAGACGCTGAAGCTGTACCGTGTAACTGCAAAAGCTATCATTCTACCTTCAGTAACAAAATGCGATCATCAGCTACAGTTTCAAGAAGAGACAATACAACACACTTCCAAATACTCAGAAATTTAAAAAATTATGATCATCTGCAACATACCAGGATTTAACTGTAACCATTGCAATATCTTAGAGTTTATTTTATATAAAAGATAACCACCAAAGACAGCAAGCCTCCTGTAACGTGTGTTGCAGCCTTCATCTGGAGGTGAAGGGAATGCTATTTGACAGTAATTAGTAATTAAAGGCAAACATGTTTATTTGCCAGTAAATTGGGAAAGATTACTAAGAATCAACAAAATTTGTCTCTAAAGGGAGTTTTATTTCTTTTTTACAGTATTATTCTTACTTACAACATTTTATTTCAAAGGAAAAGGAGGAAAAATGTTGCCTTACAAATAAAAGCTCAGGATATATTAATTGCCCATTACTAACTTTAAAAAAAATATTCGGTGCCATATATGCGTATCATTATAATTATAATAATTTTCCAGGGAGCTGAAGTCTGTCTGAAAACATTTACAGAACTCCACTGCGGTACTAATATATGCATCTATGGGTACTCTTGCAGTGCACTCCAACTAAATAACCGTAGCAGAAATCTGCTGCGCCGGGTCCTTTTCACGGAGTTTGTTTGGCACTGACCTCTGCAACCACATCTGCAAGTCACCTGCGACCGTCTGCCCCCTTGGTGTTATTTGCAGGGTTTTGCTGAGAGCAGAAGCAAATGAGATCCCCGGCAAAAAGCCGAAAACCTGGAGTCACGCTGCTGGCTCCCGGGGCGGCAGCGGCAGGCAGGAGCCCCGGGGTGGTGCCGGGGGGTAGTTTTAAGAGACCAGGGATCATATATAGCATTTATAAACTGTGCATTGCTTCTGACGTGCAAAACTCCCTGCACGCAGTTTGTGATTATTGTTTCTTTTAACGGAGGAACCCCAGAACAGCGGAGACCTTTAAATAGCACTGCCTGGGGTGCAGGTAAGGGTAATGTTGACTTTTCACATATTTCAATCAGACCATCACAGATACCTAATAAATCTTACATCAGAGAAAGACTTTTGAAACTAAATTGTTCAGTAATATGCATTTTCGATCAAAACACAAGGGAGACTTTAAAAATTTACTGCGCATAAATAAAATATTTGATCTTTCTGATTCTTATTTTCCAAACCCTTACAGACACTTCATACTAATATTGACATTAAACTTCAATATTGATGTAGGAATGATAAAACAGAACTGCGCGCTATAAATATTTTAATAGGATGTAGTGGGACGTTTCCACAAAAATAAATGTTTTCCAAGAGGTTCTTGGGATCGCTTCTCCACTAGTGCGACATGCCAGCGCACGGGGGCTATTCCACGCCTGACGAGGTGACTGCAGCCCCGGGCAGGGCTGCGGCGGCTCGCACGTGTCCGTGGGGAAACCCACGGCCGTACCGGGGACCGGCGCTGCAGAGCAGCGGCCACCTCCATGCAGGAGCCCAGCTTGCAACCGCAAGCGCTGGTCCGGGCCGCGTAGCAAAGGACAGCCGGGTAGGACTATAGATGAGCCTGAAGCAACAAAAAGACACATCTGGAGGTCAACATCAGGTTTTGGGGCAATGTTTGCAAAGGCCGTCAAGAACTGAGATGGCTCTACCTCTCCCAAAGTGTTCGTGGTCCTCTGCTGCTGTCTGCCCCCAGGTGAGGCTGGAGAGATGCTCCAAGGGGTCCCTGGCCACCGCTTTGGGGCTGCAGCCTTCTCCTCAATGGTAGTCCACACGGCAGAGCCTAGGACCACACAAACAGAAGATGCCCTGCGGATGAGTGCCTCCGATGGAGTCGGGTCCCACGCTGCCAGGGCCACCGTGTCCTTACTCATCAGGTGAGCTGAGGAACCTACAGAAAACAACTCTTGCTAAAGTACATTAGATGCCTGCTTAGCGCAACAGCACTCTCCATGGCGCGTCTTACTGTTTCTACAAGAACATTACATACTTTGTTGGCTTTTTTCTCTCTTTTTTTAAAGAGCATTCAGTTATTTACATTTATGTCTGTTCTCTTTCCATTGTGGAGGAAAAAGCAAGCGCCCAGAGCCAACATCAAAAAATAGCATCTAATCTACAGAAAAAAAAAAAAAAGAAATTCAAATAATTAGAGCCAGGTTGCATGGGAATCATTACAGAAATCAATATCCAGCACCAGTAAAGTATCTACAAAGTACCAGATGGTCACTAGTAAAATAAAGAACGTGAGAATTAAAATACTGTCTTTCAGGGAAAGAAAGAAGATTGTGACTTCTCCTTGGGGGAAGACAAAACTAATCAAAATTAAATTCTTCAATTTTGTTATGAGCTTGTTTTGCTAATCAATATCTGAGCATAAAGGCCGGGCTGCAGGGTGAGCAGCGTGCCCCGGCTGGCAGGCATCCGTGCGGGGAGCTGGCCGGGCTCTGCTCCTCCGGCCGGTGTGCACACACGTGCCAAGAGCTCCTCCTGCCTTCACACAGACATCAAGTTTTGAGCTACACAGCCAGTGAATTCAAAGCAAGAATGTCTCAAAATACATGTTTGAATAAGACGTAGCATAAGGAGTAAATAAGAACTGAAGGAAGTAATCACAGTCCCTCTTCTGGTGTATCTCCTGGGCCAGGAGTAACCCACCAGCGTCCCTTGGCCACGCAGCCAACCCTGGTAGTCTGTCCTCCTCAAACTACACATTTCCACCGCTCTTCAGCGCGTAGGTCAGTTTATGGAGTTTTCCTTCTTACAGCAGGAAGGCTGGGAGGTCTTTGCAAAGGCATGCAGACATTTTCTGGTTTTCTCACTTGGTCACGTCTAAAACACCCACTTTGAGCAATGCATAGAGAGTGCAAACTTTTGGATTCAGCCCAGTGACAGGAAGCTATGTACAAATAAACACTTCTAAAAAAATGAATTCAGGGTCTTATTTGGAGTTTAGATTTGTAAAGAACTCCCCAGTCTTATGCAGTTATTTCTAGTGAAGCTCAAGGAGTTTGTTCCCCAATTAACCTTGGATAACAAAGTAAATTGAAGACAACTTTTCTCGCATCTTACTGAGAACTCATTTTTCACACCATGCCTGTAGGTACCCTATGGCATCTACAAAAAGAGTGTTGTTTTACCAGATCTTCAAGAGACTGAAAAAAATGGGGGTTTGTCTTCTTTGACAGCCTTCGTGTCAGTTATAGAAGCGTGTCCATGTGGTGACTGCTTCTATCTTGGAGTCTAATTAAAGTCTCCATTAAATAAGCGATTGCACCCACTACAAATCAAGAAGAAATTGTATGTCAGCATAAATATTTAGAGATACATATCACACTGCTGTTACTGTTGCATGCTTTTTAAAGTGGACTTTTAAGGTACAATAGGAAAGTCAAGGAACAGAAGATGGTGGGTCAGTCATTAGCAGACTTATTCAGAGCACATGGAGGTAAAAGCATCTTGGCCTGCTGAGGCTTTTCTGTTCGGTTTTCTCTGGCCTGTTTTCAAGTGGTTAATATTTGCATCTATGCAGGCAAACAAATATCAAACCAGAACTACGCAAGCCTACAGAGGCAGAATTTAATTGCTAGTGGCATCGAGGAAGGCCCCAAATGGAGACAGCTGAGCAAACAGCCCTGGCCACCTGAAGGCCATGGGCAAACCTCCCAGGATCATCGCAGAGCACAGGGGCACAGACAGGGAGTTTGGGGACCCCCTGGCCTGAACTGCAGGTGGACTTGGACCACCACCTGCAGACCTGTGTCCTAACCAGAGACTCAGTAAGTCCAGCCTTGAGTTTAACTGGTGGACCTTCCTTCTGCTTGACCTGAACAGAGGCCCAAGACCAATGACGTTCTTACCCACGGGTAAGAACATCCTAATCCAAGCAAAGTGCCTGGTGGGTGATGGCTATAGATAGCAAAAAACCATTCACAGCAAAAGCTGATTTTTAGATGAGAAACTCCTTACTTTGTAAAAATTTTACAAATCATTTGCTGTAGGTGAAGGGGATAACAGCTGAAATACAAACAAACAAACAAACAATAAACTGGAGCAAACTGCCACTGATTTCTTTAAAGTCCATGAGATTAGGAGTATTATATCCAAATAAGCGTGAGGCTTGCAGCCCTGAGTCTGCGATACGGCAGCGTGCCTCAGAGCTAGGGCCATGGAAGGAGGCCAAAAGAAAGCTAAGCAGCACGTAGTGAAGCTAGAAATTACAACTCTTGCCTTATCAGTTACCGTTGGGTCATTTTTAATTCTTTGAAGCCTATGTGTGACTTAGGGTTGAAGCCTTTTGTAATCTGTGACCTTATTTACAGGGGATCACACACAAACATAATCAGTTTGGCATGAATTTTCAGTTGGTTTTGTTTGTATCTAGATAGCCCTCCGAGCTGTCTGAACCAGCCAATACGCCTGTTATTTCAACTAAGGAATAACTTCATCACCTGGTAATTAAGAGCTGGACGCATGGAGGAATGCTAAGCACACTCCCAATACGAATTTGGCATCTCTGAAAAGGAGTGAGATCATTTTCATTATTTTATATTTATGTCAGGTTTTAAAGCACTGAGGTCACCTATGCAAATTCCCCTACTATTAGCTTAAGTGCAGAAAATATGCAGAGGCATTAATTTGGTAATTTATACTCTTCCATGAATCAGTCATGCAAAGAGTTGATGGCTGTATTCGTGAATGTCAAGACTGTAGAGAAACAGGTTAGACAGCAAATATAAATTAAAATTATAAAGCATGAAATGATAAATATCTTGGAGAAGATCCTGTTTTGAGTTGTGCTTTATTTCTCCCATCTATTAGATACCAGATGAGTATTTCTGCTATTGCAACAAAACCTGAAATACTTATAAGCTCATACAAGATGAATTTGGCTGTATAGCTTCACGGACGCTACACTTTGTGTAACAACCTGGAGAAGAGTCATATTTCATCTGTAATTCATTTAAAATAAAGTGACTGCATGACATCACTCTGACATTTCCTAAGATAGTAACAGCTAGCTGATGTCACACACTTTCTAAGTAAATATGTCAAAATATATTAGCTAATATTTTTATCTGGACAGCTATCAAATTAAGTCAACAGAAAACAAACTAGGTTGAAAGCAAACATTTCCATTTTTACAGTCAGTCTCGAAAGGGAAAGAACAAATTATTTATAACACTGCAATTTTTACATGCAGGCAAGACCTTTCTCTTTAGGCTTTAGGAAAAAGAAAACAAGGAAAATATTACAAGCAAGCTTATTTTCAAGTCTGCACAAATTCCAATTTCATAGGTGTACAAGCCAGCATTCCCAGAAGACCGTGATTCATAATTCTGTCTAGAAATGGGCTAAGTATCACTTGTTGTTTTAATGTGAACATTGTGAGAGCTTGGGAAAAATACCAGATTACTTTTTTGGTGGTTGTTTTCACAGAGACAGACACCGTTTCTGCCTCTCTCATCCCAGTCCCACTGCGAATCACAGGCAGATACTGGCACCTCTCAAATCTGCATTTCACCCAAGCCTAAAAGGCAAATGGCAGTGACTTTGCAAGCCTAGAGAGACTCATTCGGAAGAGTCTGAACCTCTGTCACACAGCTTGCTGCAGCTTTAAATAATAAATAACACGTTTTCCACATTATTGACACATTTGTCATACCAGCCGATGGTGGCAGAGAGCAATGCCCGTCTCTGTCCCCACAAGCCTCCAGGTCCCCATCCCCGCCTGTTGCACAGCGGTGAGATTCAACGCCAAACCTGACATCGGGTGGAAAGCGGCGATTGCGGTTTTATCTCCATTTTATTGTTGGCTTCGTGCCCAGTGTTGTTTCCAAAGATACAGCGTGCTCGAGTCCTCACGCTTTTAGCAGGAATATCTGCTGCCGTGCATGGATTGCAGCAACGGCGACAGCAAAGGAGGCAGCTTGAGCTGAGCCGCAGCGGTGATTATAGCTCTCCTAGCCCAGTTGCTCTTAATTTTCTCAGGTTCCTGCGGGGCTGAAATTTTCCATGTTTGCTCTCCGCCCAGAGGCAAACAGTTAGCTCCTGAAAAAGCCAACAGAACCTGTTTTGCTCCCTGCAATTGTTTACCAAAAAATTTGCTTTAGTCCCACAGTCAAGAAATGTTCACACGCAGTTCAGTGGCGGAGTATTCTTGACCATTTCCTAGATATTAATGGCTCTGAGGAACAAATGAAGTTTGAAGGAAATGATCTTTCTAGGTTGGGAACTCCAATCCTCACAAATTTTGTCAGAAAGCTCATTTGCATTATTGGATTTTCAGCTAGGATTTTGATTTAGATCACGGCTGTGAACACTGGTTATTCAGAAATTCACTTAAATTGTTGCTTATGCTAAAATCTACAGATATTTAGGCCTTTCAAATAGCAACCGAAGGAAGGAGAAGTGGGAAATACTATCACCAGTTTCCTGCAATCTTTTGCAGGGCGAGATCACTCTTTATCTCCAATGGACATGCCAGATTACCTGCAGCGAACTCGGTACATTTTTCAGGGAACACCGTATAGACCAAAGCCTCTCCTGCTCCGTAGGCGCTGGGAAGCACACGGTGGGTTTTGGAGAAGGGATTTGTAGAACTGTCCTTGTGTTAAACATCTTTAATAGCGGTTGTTGGGTAGCATCCCGCACATCAGCGGGCTGCTGCTCTCCGCTCGCAGAAACAGTCGTGTCCAGTTTCCTTCGTAATGGGTAAGCAAAAGGGAAACAAAAAGGCTGTTAAAATGCAAAATGACATTGTGCTAAACTTCGCTAAAATTTTATTGCAGTAAACCCCGCTGAACTGAATTTTATGCTAAGGAGGAAACAGATGAAGCTTAAATGACACTGAAAGAGAATGACTGCTAGTTAATCGGACCAGCACAACCACAAATTTTACTTAATGGAAATGTGTTTAGCTAGTGCCAAAGAGTTAACCAGGTATTAAATAAGCAGAAATTATCCAACCTTTAAATACACATTGACAAATAAAGATTAAGAGATTTCCTGGGTACTCAGGAGAGGTTAGTTACAGGGACCCAAAGTTTCAGCAATATCAAACCAAACAGCTCTAGAAGCTCCAGTGTTAATTTTCAGTTCTCTCGTTAATTGGAAACAAAGCAAAATGCTATGCAAAGCATTTAACTGTATTTACGGTTTTAAAAAATAGCCAGTGAGTGGTCAGGAATTGCAGGGGTAAGGTCCTTCTAGAACCATCCCGGCTCTCCCTTTTTATTTTTTTATTTATTTCCTCTGCCAGATATAGCCTCTCTTGATAGCAAAAATCCTTTGTTAAATAAGATAATACGAGCATAATGATTCATCATCATGTACACAGAAAACAACTTCATAAATTGTACTTCCTAGCCACACTTGCGTCAAATTCCTTATTTTCACTGGGGTAGCCCAAAGAATGCAAACAGTAGGTGGGCAGTTCTGAATTTACCTCAAAAATGTCTGTTTATAGTATTATAATTTTGTAACATTTGAACTAAGTGGGGAATGATGAAAAAAGAAAAAAGAAATACTTGCTTTTAGTGGGTTCTTTGATGAGAAATAAGTCTTTCCTTGTCCCAGGTCAACAGCCACACATGACACCAGTATAGCTTTCCCTATTTCTTGCAGTTGTTTTTCTCAAACACTTTTGATGTTGCACACCCACAGTAATGGCTTTTTGGACGGGCCAGCATGGCCCTGGGGCACACGTTTTGCCCCGCTGGAGAGCTGTGCCTTACTCTCCCGCGCTGGGGAAGCGATGCCACAGGAGGGATGCCGAACGTCGCGCTTGCCTCCGTGGCATTTCGGTTATCCCCGGTCATTCAGCGTATTTTAACCAGCCGTAATGAACGACTGCTGGTGGTCTCCTGACACACAAACCAGATGTTTGGAACAACAGAGCTGAAGCAGGACAAACATAGTTTTGATACTGACTTGTAGGCGATGCTCTAACACGTTGCTGTTGTGTCTTGTCTTATTTATCAGGCTATATTACCAGGATCTCATTTTATACAAGGGCATGAAGACACTACGTATGGAAACAACTCCAGAGCATAATTTAATGACTGTAATTGTCCCCATCTCCCAGCCATGCAGAGGAACAGTGACAACAGCTTCACTGTAGACACATTACATTAGAAGCCAGCTACCACTTTCATTCCATGTATTCCTTTAGTATCCCGAAGCTGCTCTGCTTTTGCTATTTTCTGCATAATTTTATCACTGACAGCGCCATATTTTGAGATAGCAAAATTTATCTATAGGTCCTATTCCTGCATTTTAAATCTGTAAGATTTTTCAAAGCTCTTTTCACCTGGGAGAGTCTGAAACAAGACCTAGCTTTCGTATGCTAAGCTCAGACCAAACCCCTGGGCCATGCAGGCACCAGTCCTTGCACGGCTGCCTAGTCTGTGTGCAGCAATGAATTTGATCAAATTTGATTGTCACCTGGCATAACGGAATAAGCCAACAATATTTTCTAACTTTTCTGGGCACCCATGTTTGTACAGAGGTTTACAAAAGCCTTTACTAATAACCAAGGTTTTATTTAACACAGCAAAGCTCACGAGTCAGACCGAGCGCCAAACTGACTTTCTGGAGGACTCTTTACAAGCAGCCTCACTAACAAATGAAGAAGGTGATTTTTTTTTTTCTTCTGGCAAAGGTTTTCCTTCAGTGGAAAGTTACAAGATTCATGGGTGGCTGAAAAACACATGCGGTATAACAGTATAAGTTCAACAAAACAGACATTGTTCCTAACGCTATAAGAATTCTACTCCAAATTGTATACAAACAATATACACATACATGAAGTTATGAGCTTGACTGCACATAAATGCATATTTAGAAGGCTGGTACAAACACTAGTCTCTATTACGGGCTCCCCAGGAAACAAATGTCCTTATTCAGTCTTTCTGCTGTGGAATGCACTGGGATTTTATGGGTCTGGTACAAAGCCTGCTGGAAGTCAATCCGTTGACTCCACATTGCTTTGAATTAAACTCATCTTGACCTAAAGCACAAGCTCTTACTGTGCGTTGGCCCCTGGAAGTACATATTATTTTATCCATTAACCACAAAGAAATTAATTCCTAGTTATGTATAAAATTCCAGCTCTCTGTCCCGATTTTTCCATTTGCTGATCCATTTCTGCCATTGTGTCAGAGACAACGCACGGCACCGAGCGGAGGGCAACGGCTACGTGAAGACAGGAACCTCCACAAAAGCAAATGGAAGTCCAGATCTCAGACCGCTTCCTTTTCGGCTCAGAAAGGCTGAGCCTTTTGTGAGCAACCTACTGGCCCCAGGGTGTGGTTTTGGGCCGAGGTGGATGGAGGTTTCACTGGAGAAGAGGCGATCATAGCCCAGGTTATCCCTAGATGATGCCTGAACAGTGTCATTGTAATGAAGCAGCTAGAACAGGGGTTGATAACGGCGTCCGAGTATTATACAGGAAACTGGACACATTTCTTCAGCTTTAATATAAACCTATACACCAACTTTTACTCAGTGTTTCCTTGAGCATAACCTGAAGTGTCACTGTCTAGTACTCACAAGCAGAAGATCACAAACTACTCTGATGACAGTAAAGTGTTCATCAAGATCTGCTACTATTTTTTAATAGGATTGCTCAGGATTAATGAAAAATACCCAGTGAAGTTGAACTATGTAGTATTTTCTTGAAACATCAATAAACTATATAACAACAGTCAGGCCGCAAGATCTAACAATTCATACGTTAAGGTAATCCAGCTGCGCAACCTTTCACAGACTCAGGTTCAGACTTCATCCGATATAAATTAACGTAGACCCACTATTGCAAGTGGAAGAACACAAGCACATTGACCCAGGCCAGTCGCCAACTTAGTTCTACAACACCACTAAAACACACATTTGTGTGGCAATGTTTTAGCGCACAACACTAACACATACATTTTTTCCTCTCCGTTCCTCACAAAAATTTAGTTCTACCTGCTGTGACAACCCTACCAAGCATGCCGCATTATTCAGGAGTTCCCATGCAAATGCATTTGCAGAAAAATGAATGCTATGTAAAATGAACTTATTCACTGACAATTATGTCAACCTTATTTTTGCACTTCAAGATATCTAAACTGTTCTTTAAGACATCAGACCAAGATCTTAGCGGATTCGCATATATACCAGCTTGGAGAGGTCTGTTTAGACAGATCTAGCTACTTCCCGCCATTTATCTTTTCGTGCTGTAGAACCCTTTTCCTCCAGACCGTGCTTTATTTCCTGCCGACTCCAAACACGGAGGTGCCACATAACAGCGTTTTGTGGGTTAGAGCTTGCTAGATATAGCACAAAGATTCAAGAGCCAAGGAGCAAGGAATCACAAAACGAGCACAAAGTGTGAAATGGCAATGCCAAAGCGCAGGAGGGCAGGAAGGACAGCGAGCTGGCGAAACACAAGGAGGGGAGAAATATTCCAGAGGAAGATATTTTAATTATGCTGAGGAGAGCACAGCTGGTGGTGAGTCCATCTTGTGAATGATCTCAACCTTGACCTGGCTTTTATCTATCTCCCATTTCTTTCTGGGCAGCACTTTGGGCATCAATCTCAAAGCCACACGGTCTCTAGTTTAGCGGCTTCTTCATAAGTCGCCACTACACGATGTGCTTAGCTGCAATACATAGGAACAGAAAAGTCTCCGTAGTAGCACCTCGTTATGATGGTAAAGCCTTTGACCGACTCCTGATTGACCAATCATTTTGCATAGCTGCAAAGACTTCTAAGTCATTTGGTCTAATTCTCATTCAGGTGAATGTGAAAACACTGTTTTTTTTACTGAAGTGCTCTGCGGAGCACAAAATAATTAAAGCAGATTTTAAAAACTACACTTTGTACTGGCACTCATGGATGACAAATATTTTTGAATGTTTCAAGAAACGTAGCTCGTAGATAAAACAAAGTGATTGAAAATTAAGTTCTGGCCACAGAAAGTACCACACTTCATTTTTGCTGCTGCTTTTGAACAAGCACCAAAGTGCAGCTCTCTGGAGATGCGTACTCGATACGCGCTCAGAATCAATTTGTAGTACATTGCGGCGATGGACCGGACTGGAGCAGCTACAGTCTATTGTGTCAACGTGTATTTTGGGCAGGCTTTAATCTGAAGAGCCACTCAAGTGTTGTGTAACTCTGTACATTAAACTCATCACATTTTTGATAAAATATAGTAACTCCCTATTCACAGCAGCAGTTAGAATTCACTTTTCAAAACCGTGACTTGACTATTTAATTTTTTTTGAATAGCAAAGGATGCATAGTCTGCACCACAGACTGACGGTATTCAAGATCATTATATAGAATAAAGTCATTTTAAATGACAATTGTCCTCTGAAAAGACTCTGTAGCCTGAAAATACTGTGTATGTAATCATTACTTCATTTATCCCTTGCATATCTACTTAAAAAATAAATACCATAGGGAAAGTGGGGTAGTTTTTACATTTAACTAAAGCAATTCATTATGCATTTGTACTTTAAAAGGTCAAACATTTGCAAATATTGACAAACAAGGAGCAATGGAGGGAGAATAATTGACTTGTGTTGAAAGAGAGAAACAGGAGAACATCAGTGACCCGACCCCATCTTCACATTGGCTTTCCAAGACAGCAACTGATGTCCGCTTACTCTTTGGCTCCTGAACGTATGACTGCTTTTCCCTGTGATTCCACCCTCTGCACAAGTCCTCAAGGAAGAGCAACGGAGTTAAGAAACTTCTGCAAGCAACACGAAGGATGTGGTTATTTGCCAAGCCTGACAAAAACACCTCTTCCTTCCCACTTCCCCAGAGCCATCACGCTGTTCACAGAATTTACTTTTCTTCTAAGCGATCCTTTGCCCCGGGAACACAAAGAGATCAGACTCTTTATGAATACCCATACCCACTGTGACTGCAGTTGATAGTCTTCAACCTTTACTGACTGCTAAAAGCAAGGCTAGGGAGGGGCCACTGCAGCTATCGTTCAATCCCCTGTTACCAAAATAAAATCCTACTAGCAGAAATTCCATTTAGCAGGGATAAAAGATAGATAGGAGAAACTGTATTAGCAACCTCATTCAACCACAGCTCTGGGTTTTCTTTTTCTCCGAACTCTAACCTAGGCCGAACTGTAGACAGGGCACCCGGTACCTCCCCAGCGAAACACAACAAATCTTCCCTGAAGAACTCATAGTTGGCTTTGACCTGGATGAACCAGACGTGGAACCAGGCTCTGATGGAGCTCTCAGCTTTCTCCCAAAACTAGTCCTGAATGAAAAACCTGCTACAAATAAGCAACCTGATGTATTCATCTGAGCAGATTACGTACCCCTCGAATAAAGCACATACGTGAACATCACCAATATTACTCAGAAAAGCTATAGATGCATGCAAAAATAACTTAAGAAAAGCTTCGGCCGACTTGAGTCAAAGGTAGGGAAATGCCATATGCGATCAAAATATCATAAACAAGATAAAAATAACCATAAAGGAGGTCACAACAAGGACACAGGCAGGCCTAGGAGAGAAAAGACATTACCAATTTTCAATGTTTTCTCTCTTTTGCTGGGCATCTCAGAGGAAGCAGGACACGAGGCAGGTGCTTTGCAAAGCAAGATGTCAGCACGCGTCACACGTACAGTGGTAATTATCAAAATTATGTAGGAATAATGCTTGCAACATGCAAAAATCTTAAGTGTAAATGTGTATGTGGTGGGTGTTGAACCTCTGGGTGACAAAGATGATTTACCAATAGAGAGAAATGTATATGATAAAGAGGTACATATATATTATAAAGACAGTAGATACAGCTAGACCATGCTCAGGAAAAGACAAGATGGTTAGAGAGATTTTAAACAGCTACAAATTGCTGGTACCCCTTTAGAGGGTGGATAAGCTGAGCCACATGATGAATTTCTTTACCACTTAGGTAAAGCTAAGGGAGGGAGCCCTACCATATGGATATCCTATGTCTTGGCTCTTTCTTTCTCTCCTGTTCTTTCTCTCCTGAATGGTCCCTGGCAAAGACTCAAGCTAAGTGTCTAGAAGTAGGGTTCAGGGTGTAACATCTGCCTGTAGTGCTGTCATGGGAGCTTGGAAAAGAATGAAAAGATGATGAGTCGATTGTCCAAGAAATTTGTCACTTTTAGCATCAGTACTGCTTGTCCCAAGGTGGATTATCAAAATGATGTGGCCCGAGACCTGTGTGAGCCTCCCAATGGTCCTGGACATTATAAGAACTGGAAAGAAGACATAAAACAATGCCAGGGCCTAAGACAGGGTTAAAGCATTTGGCAGCAAGCCTGGACTTGCCTTCTCCCTGGAGAAAATCTGTTGGCACTTGTACTGGAAAGTGATGAAAAAAAGTTTCTGCTTGTGCAGCATTTCCAGGACAGAGGGACTGAGAAACCATTCTATAGAAAGGACTTACTATGGGGTGTGTTTTGGAGACCCAGAAAGGATGGCATTTGAGATTGGATGTAAAATCGAATATATCAAGTCCACAGACAAATCACATTCTAGCATGACAGCGACAACCTTCCTCCTTCAGTTTCCTTTCATTGCTGTAGTACATAAGAGAAAGCACCTACAGTCTGCGATCCTAAGGGCCTACAGGGAGATCGTGCCACGGGAATTCTGCTGGCCCCTGGGAGTACTCGTAGGGAGCTTTCTGTTGCAAGCTGACTGTAATTAACAAGCTTAAAGTTCCCAACTTCCAATTAAAATATCTGTTATGACAGTCATAGCTGGCAGAAAACACATGATTTTATTTCAAGGACGTTACATTAAAAAGGATAGGATCTCTGGTAGAACCCCAGCTGGTCTTCCCATAGGTAATTGCACAAATTTCTGCTCCCGATGGAGCTGTAGATGCTTGACCACTCTATAATCCAGGACCTGAGGTGCGCTGGTCAACTCTGTTCTTGGATGTCAGTCTCCCCTCTCAGCTAGAACTGTGCAAGGGCAGGGAAACTTCACCAGGCCGGACTTTCAGCCCGTTCAAAGGCACATGGACCGCGTCAGAATGAGAATTATTGTGAGGTGTTTTCGGCAAGTTAATTTATCACACAGACACACGTACTCATGTTCACACCTCGTGCAAGTCAGCTGGAAATTGGCTTTCCAGAAGTCTCTGCGTTGCTCCAACTGTTCTCCTACGCGCTGATGATGCTTCAAAACATGCTCTGTTCCTCAAAAGATTCTCAAAAGCAACTAGATTAAGTAAATCGCAAGACTTGAAAATTACTCTGGCCAAATCCTGTCTCTCCAACTTCTTTGGAAATTGATTGATTACTACCAATTTAGTACCCTGGTAAGGCTGATACTTATCAAAAAACTGCTTTTCACTCTCTTATTAGTCTCTCTTTGAGACTGTATTCAGTTCCCTTTCCCTCCGGGCTGTTGTCCAAATATTTCCTACTTCATTCAAATCCCAATTTACCATTCACTGTGGAAGAAAAGTTGCAAGGAGAAAGAGTGATCTGCACTCTGTGGAGATTCTGAAAAGACGAGAATACTGCTATGGGGGTAAGAGTCTCTCCTGAGGTGCAGGATCTGTGCCATACAGCCCCTGGGAAGTGACAGCCATGCTCAGAGTGGTGCTCTGATGGTGACATTCAGTCCAGACCCTCTGCTAGTGCGGACGTGGTGCTAAGCACTACCGGCATCTCCTGCTCTTGAAGGTACTCACGACAAGGACGTTCACAGAGTCGAGGCTGCACTTTGAAGACGTAGGTAAATATTGTAGACGCTTGCCAGTGCTGGGGATGTTTCCTGCAATAGGAATGAAGAAATCGATGAAGCAATAGAAGAATCTTAAAAGTAAAAGATAGCATAGGAAGGAATTTGTGTTGCAGAAATCTAAACTGAGCATTGAAAAATAATAATAAAAAAAATAATTAAAAAAAAAAAAATGAGGGGAGCATGTGTAGACAAGAATATGAAGAAGAAATAACCAGGCTCAGGCATCCCTGCTGTTTTCTTTCATTTTCTTCTGAGCAGAGGGAAATCTTGTCAACTCTTCCCACACTACAGGAGGAGAAAAAAGAGAAACACGGTCAAGGTCCTTCCCAGTCCAGGTGCTTCATGCTGAACAGAATCACTGAAGATAACCCTGAGATGGCTCTGGAGACGCATGATGTTTCCACACAGTTGACGGGTAGTCGTGAAACCATCAGAACAGCTCAGTGATGAAAGGGCTGGGTGGAAAGCCCAATGCCTGCTCACCTGGAGAAGATGAAGAAGGGCTGCCAATGTGTCTTACCTGGTTACTCTGAAAGTCCTACTGGTTCTTGGCTTCCACAGACCCATGAAACAAGATTCCTGGCCTTAGCTGAATGAAACTTCTGGTCTGGGCTCAACTGAACCTCTGAGGAAGAAATAACTTAGAGAGTATTGCAAAAAACCCCAACCCCTTGAGCCGAACCTGAGACAGTATATAAGAAGATGCAATAGGTGATGGTAGTATTAAGGAAAAGGGGAAAAAGCAACCCTTTACTGAAGGGAAACAGAATTTGTGGAGAGAGGAGTCACAAGAAGCCAAACACTCAATATCTAGAGTCGAGCTCTGTCCTGGCTCACCATGTAGGAATGTTCTGAATTTCCACTTACTTTTCTGAAAGAAAAAAAATTTCAAATAATAAAGCCTGGGGTCTGGTGATGAAGAGTATGTCTATCTAGATCTTAATATAAAAAAGGGAACATATTTTGTTTGAACATTACAGACGTTGGCATCTGCTCAGCTGCTTATTAACTTTTACCCATAACTCTCTATATCGCCGGCTCAGCCCACTTGTGTTTGACTGACGCTGACGGTGTTACCCTGGGGGTGAGCTTGCCCCACCGCGCTGTGCTGCCTGGTGGCCTTCCATGGCCAAACCAGCTTCTTTCCATTTCCAACAAGGTGAGCAAAGAAACATTCCTGCCAAATAGTAAAATTTGTCCACCTTTATTGCGGAGAGTGCTTTTCTTATGGAAAGCACGGTTTGTTATCAGCTAACGTGGGTTTCAAAAATTAGGTATACTTCTATTTCAAAATCTGTTAAACTCCAAAGATCTCGTAGGGGTTTTTTTTAGGTATGTTCACCACAAAACCACATTTACATTTCTATCACTTCCACTTCTATCAAAATTCAAGCCAATTTACTGCATAAATTGATGCAACTTTGGAACTGAAAAGCTTTACCTAATACGTTATAAATGGAACTGATAAGGCTCAAAGTATCATTTGGTGCCTATATGAAATATTCAACAAAAAGGTCAGAAATCCTGTTTCCAGCTGCAGAAACTTCACGGGTGGATTTCTGAAGGTGGGGAACAGTATTTTGGTTTTGTTTGAAAAAAGGGTACTGGAAACCAGGGTAGGGCAAAGTGACATATGAGGAAACCACTAGAACTGTGCTGGCACGAACGGACTTGACCGGGGCAGCTGGCAGTCCTCATCCCACCATGCTGAAAGAACTGGACTGAAAACAAAAATATTTGTTATAAAATAGGAGTTAACCAGAAAGAAATGACAGGGCAGGGGGGAAAAAAAAAGTACCTATTGTTTGGAGGCTGATCCCAGTGAGACAAGGACTTCAGAAGAACAGAAAGGAGCTGTAAGTGCTTGGCTGTCCTTAATCTTAATGCCTAAATGCCTGTAACAGCTAAGGGCTTCTTGGCCAAAAGAGAAAGGTGGGAGAGTCTGAGAAAAATCATATCCTACAATTTTGTAAGAAGATTAAAAAGTACTATAACAGATACCCTGTTCACATTTAACTGCTTCGTCTTTTCTAAAGCCAAATCTGTCGTTAATGCACATACACGAGCAAAATTGTATCAATATAGTTCATACCGAATCCTTGAAAAGAAGCCTTTCCTCCTATTACAGTCTTTTTTTAAAATACATATATCTGTGGGCAGAAGAGATTTCTTTTTTACCTGCCAAGAGTAAACGCTTCTCGTTGAGGCAGCTGTAGGCATAATTAATTGCAGGAGGAAGTCTGTTTCACACGCTATCTATATAAATCACAGATTTGAGTACATGTATTTTTAATAAGTGTACCTTAAAAGCACAGATGAAATAAGATCACCTCAATATTTCAAAAGCAAAATTTTTACAGATTTGATTCTATTTCTGCCTAGACCGAGCATCTGCTTTGCTGAGTGATGGGTGTCTCTTGACATCGAATAGACATGAAGCTAAGGGAAAAAACGTCAGAACAATAATATAATCTAAAGAAATGGTTACAGAGTAATGTCTGTGTACGTTTTCTTTTGCCGTTCCATCAACACCTCAAGCCAACCAAGAAGCTTGTTTGCGTTTTGTTTTTCATTTTTAAGTCTTTGATTTTACTACTTCTCTTACTTTGTTTTTTGGTTTTACTACTACTTTACAGCAGGACAGTTTTCATGTATGTCTGCTGTGTATCCAAAAGCAATTAAACTGCTAATAGCCAAGTATTTACAAAATCACGTGCAGCACATAGCAACTGCTAACGCCAGAAAATAACCTGAAGCAGGAGAAAGATGAGTCCTGGTAAATGAAGGTTACTAAAGAGATTAATCTAAGAGCAGTAGTTTAAGCAATCTAATGCTATATTTTCTTTTCAAGATTTTTCACTAGGATAAGGACGAGACCTATTTCTTTTACTTCTCGTTCACATTTTCAGCCTTCTTCACAGACAAATATTTACTTACCTATCTTAACATGATTTCTTTTCATTCTGAAAAGGCATTCATGTAAACCATCCAAAGGAAGTCATGCCTCTGCATAAAGATAAAATAAATGCTTCAATCCTGGGCAACCAGTTAATCTCCAAACCAGAACCTCAGCTGCGCAAGGTGCTGGGCACTCAATTCTCACCAACTTCAGCGGGCAATAAAGGTGTCCAGCACCTCGCCGTTTTAACCACAAACCTTTTCTCCGCGCAGTAAAGCGCCTATCCAATTACGTACACGACAGGTATTTCCTCCTACATTAGGGACAAATGAAAACTGAAATGTTTCTTCTGATAACATGCAATGCTGCTTGCTTATCAGCTGTTTTTCACCTCTACGATACAGTAGCACCTTTGATAAACAGCCGTGCATTGATATTTAGTCACGAGCAATAACAAAGCAATTGCCTTGCTGCCAGGCTATATTACACACTCAAATACGCGTATTTTGAGTAGGCACTGGAAAAAAAAAAACCCAAAACCTTCCTCTTTGCCTTCTTCAGTTTCGCATGCTAATTGTCACGCTCGTACAGCTGAGAAATTACATCAGGCGGCGTAGCGCTGGAAAAGCTCTTCCATGCTGTTTTGCCTGTACCCTTCAGTCCTGCCCTTCTGCATCCCTGTTATTCCAGCCTTTGCCCTCTCTTGAGCAGACGCTGCCAATTGTGCTAAATTGGGTAGTGGTTTTGGAAGTGAACAAATTGGGACTAGAAAAAGACCCCAAGCTCATTTTCAATTTTGTTCTGAGCTCCTATTTGAACTCAAGTAGTTAGGAAAGCAATAAATAGGCCAGGGCCATAGGGGAACAGCACTCGGTGTACATTTGGGTCAGGGGCTACCGCTAGGATTTCTTCAGAAATCCAGATGACATGACATGAAAGAAAATTCAAACCACAAAAAAGTTTCGTATGGAACGTTTTGGCTAGTCGCACGCACAAGGCTTGCTCAGATCCTACAATAACAGCGCAATCAGCGCTGCAAAATAGACAAGAATGATATTTAGAACAAAGTTTATTTTACCCAATCACTTACACATTGCAAACTTACCTTCCCAAATGCCTCAGCTTCCATTTTAAAAGCGGTATTCTACACTTTCACAAATAATTACTATGAAAAGACAGTAATTGATGGAGGCCTTACACTTTTAGCAAAATCTGTATTTTAGTCTGTAACAAGTCAATAATATTTTAATAGCAAAATTCCAGTCCTTATCATTATTATATAGATCCTTATATCATTATTATACAGATCCCGGTCATCATTATGTTATCCAGGTTTATTATAGTTGCATAATTAAGCAAAATAACAACTCTCTGTCCTTTTTTTCTTCTTCTGCCTTGTCTAACAAGGAACACATTGATGGAAATTAGTTTGTTTTTTTAAACGGAGACATTTAAAATGGAAATACTTAGAATAATTATTCGGAGTTCGGTGGGCTATTTAGCTCAAGTTCACTTTTAATTGCCTCACACACAGGCTGTAAAGAATTTATGTTGGAACGGGCAAGGCTGAAGAAATGATTCTTGTGCTTAGACTGAAGGCGATGGGGTTTACCCACAAACACGCTCCCTGGCAGCGGGGCACGCCGGGAAGCGCTCAGCCCACGGGGTGGCAATTTACTGCATTGGCTCCCACAGAAACTTCCTCACTAAATTCTCATGAAAAATATGAATAAAAATATTATTTTATATATTAATAAATAAAATATTAAAAATATAACCTTAGTATCTTCAGCTGAAATGCTTGGAGCATCAAGAACAAGACTCAAGCCCCCTCTTTAACAGAACGATAAGATGTTGCTATCACGGATATATCCAGGTTATCACGGGGGACAACGCATCACGTGAACTCATGTTACACGCTCTAGATGTGGGGTGAGCCAAAGAACGGGATACAAGTCTTCCTTGTATCTTTGCAGACATATTAAAATCTCTTTATTTTAGAGGGGTTCACTTGCTTGTTTTTTAAAGGAACTTTTAAAGACATTGCATAATTACTTGCTTCTTTTTTAAGGAACTTTTAATGACAATGCATAGTTACTAGTATGTGAAGCACCTTTATGTTCCTTGCTGTCATGCCTTTTGAAACAACCGAGGGGGTACTTTGGTATTTGTACAAGTAGATTTGATTGATGTAAACAACAAGCGACTGTTGTTTATCTTGGCTCCTTTCGTTCCTTCGCTGTTGGACACTGTTCATTATCGCTCACTTTGGAGCGAAAGAAAATGATAAAATAGTTCTTCTAATGGAATCAATCATTCAAAGAAATGACAGAAGAATACAAAAGCCCAAGAAACACGCACCTTTGCTATTATGGAGACAAGGTCCTTCTCCCTTTACCCTTCGGGGACACCCTGGTGTTTTTCACTAACTCCAAATTTACTTCCAGGCAGAAAAGAAATCTCAAATTGTTTACAAAATTTGTAAAACTAGTAAAATCGGTGGCATGAAAACTAATCAGAGGTGCTTATTCTCATCTTCTTTCAGATCTCCTGTTTGTATCACTTTAGCAGTCTGCTTGCTGCCCTTTCAACGACACAAAATATGCACATTGGATTAGAAAGAAACTAGAAAAACAGTTCAGGAAACAAGGATGACAAAGCTCAGAGCTACGTTGTTAAATGAGGCCAGAGAGGTGGGTTTCAAAAATGTAATTTTTAACAGTAATATGGTAGATGATACTAGGTGGATTGCATGATGGGTTGCCACCTTGGTGCATAGGGAGAAAACTGCAGAAAGGTAGTGATAAGGGTACATGAGCAAAATGCTCCGTAGCCAGTTCACAGCACTAAACTTAAATATCAGAGTGAATCTCATGACCCTTGAAATAAACCTAAAAAGTCATCTGCCAAGGAATTGGCTAAGCCTTCCTTTAAAAAGGGAACATAAAGTTGGAAGAGTCTGTCAGTATCTACGTCAATTTGTTGCATTAAAATAATATTTGTTGGCATTCAAATGCCAAATTTGAATATTATTTGTTGGCATTCAAAAAGTCAAAGAGGACCCTGAAAAATTAAGACCTCTTGTCCATACAGTCCCAACTCCTGATGCAGGTTGCCACTTTGGTTTTAGACCTGCATGCAACCCTCTTCTCTAAATAGAAATAGTTTTCATGATATTAAACGTAGAAGAGAGCCAGGTTATGAAGTCCAAAATGTCTGTTTACTGATGGGTTTCATTCATGTTTATTCCAGTGAAATAAGACCTCATAAAGTTGTGACTTTTTTATTTTTTTTTATAAAAAAAGAATCTAGTCAGAAATATTTGACCAGGTTCTACACAAATGGTAGAAAACCCTGAACGGCTTTCTCTCCAGTGCTCGTTCCTATGGGGAGACCTCCGACGACTTTGTCAACACAACTGAGTGAATATGAAAAGCTGCTTCTACGTTCCTCCCGCGGCAGCATTACCGCAGCCTCCGAGTACGATGTACGTCGCACAGAAAGCTGAGCTCACTTTGTCAGACCTGTGCAGCCTGCAGGCAGAAGCTGCAGGAGCTCTGCTTGCGGCACGGTACGGGCGGGTGTGCAACTTTGGGTGTCGCCCAGCTGGCAAGGCCTGCCGAAAATCACCTCTTCCACTTGCTAACAAGGGCTCTGTCAGGTATGGTATGCAAGCAAGCAAACAAAAAGTAACGGAGCAAATACAAGAAGTTTTGGCCTAGACTGACAGCCAGCACGTTCCCCACTGTGTACGACACAGGGGTAGCAGAGAAATGGCATAAAAACTTACCAAGGTTGATAACTTCTTCCTACTGATGATCAGCGAGTGCCATGGCAGTGGAGAAACACCTGTAATGAGGCCCACTTCATTTGTAACCAACACAATAAGGTATTTACAAAAAGGTAAAACTAAAATATCGTAATTGCATGAAATATAGTTACCGGTTAAGCAGAAACAGTTTGGAAGACCACACCGTTGAACAATTAAGAGCACACAGGATGCACTGGTAAATATTAAACGTTTTAAAGTAGTACTATCCACTTCTAATAATAACAAGACAAAAAATTGGAGGAGAAAAGGAGAAAGGAAGGCTTTGTTAACTGTCACTACAGTTGTTTTCTCGTTCTCTGTACACGAGCAGAACTCTTCATTTTCACTCTCTCTTCTTTTTGCTTTAAGTTTCAGTGTCGGCCAATTAAAAAAAAATTGGATGAAAACGAGTAACTGCTAATCAATCTATCTTTTCTGAACATGGACATTTATTCGTTTGACACTAATTTACTTGAAATCAGGTTAGGTGAAGGCAAACACTAAAACTGCCTCTGTAAGTGTGCTGTTCTCAGGGCAGTTGTTGTGTGGCTGAGACTCCTCAGGATTCCAATGAATTAAATTATTCCCGTTTAACAAATCATTGCACAGAGTACCTACGTGTAAATACTGCCTGACTGGTTACCCACTGCATCTCTCAGTGACTTAGACAGAATTAAGTTTCATTATTTCTCAAACACGCCGTTTAAAATGATTTCTGGTAAGGGCTATTACGTGGTCCTGAGCCAGCATAATATACGTGTATTTTGCACACTGGAAAGGACTCTTCTGTCTCCATTCCCCAAGGCAAATGTATTTCCTCTTTCCTTCCTGCTTTTCACAAGGGAACCGGTCTTTTCAAAACACTAAAAAAGAAAAAAAAAATGGACCTGGAAAAAGGATATCACTTCAGAGAGAGATTGAAAAGTTCTTACACACGTGTACTCTAATGGCTTTTCTTAATTACTAGATCATCTGTGTTATCTTTTTGTTCTGTGTATATAGGCGAGTATAAGAACACGAAAAAGCCAATAAAAACCAAGCAACCCCTAGCTTTTCGGTCTGGAATGTAACACGGGCTCCAGGACCGGAGGCGCGGGAGGGAGATGTGCCGGGAAGGGAACAAAGCAGCCCGAGCCATTTCTTTTTCGCGCAGTAGCAACATTTAACCTGGCATTTTAAAAGATGATGCTCGCAAATACGGTTAAGTCATGTATTCAATTCTGCTCAACTACTGGTGTGAAATTTTAATCAAAAAACTAGAGAGCTCATTCAAAAAAGAAATTAGTGAAAAAACTTTGGTCGTCTCTCATCAGTGAAAACTGATTTAGTTATGCAAATTACTGCTATGAATATTAAACCACTGATGAAAGGTTTTTAATGAAGGGATCTTTTGTTTTGGAAATGCAAGGGTATATGCTTTAATTTCTTGCTAATTTACTGTTCTTTGATAATGTTCGCATTTTCCCCAAAGTGACTTCACTGATGGGTTTAATACTGTGAATAGAACTACAGGCCAACAATACTGGTTTTGACAAGCCTTCCCCTGTGTAACTATAGATCATGATTTGCAGCCCCTTATGCACAATTCTATTAGGGTGAATTTTGTCTACAGGGCTTTCCATGAAATGAATTCTCATTTTAATGTTAGCCTCCTGCAGTTTTTAATTTTTAATCTGTAATATGAAATTGCAAATTTTACAAACATCATTTGAAAAAGCCACTAGGACAGAACCGAATGCCAAAGTTTACATATTGCCTAATTAGACTGTTATGAGAAGCAGCTTATCAATGTCAAGCCAAAGATCATCAAAAAATCCAATTACTAATTTGAAAAACACATATATTTATAGGTTCATTTTGTTTAATTTGCATCCGATTAGCTTAATAATTGTTTAAAAATTGTATTAAGGTTAATAATTTTGGTTCAGTTAGCAACACACCTGGGCTGCCAAAGTGGTTTAGCGAATTAGTCGGCTACCTGACCTAAAATAAAACTCAATTGTAATCTTTTCCGTCATAAAGCACAGAGAACTCATTACTCAAATGACAAGGCAATTTTAAATATGAAAAGGTATTAAAACCGCTTACTAGCTGTCTCTCTTTACAGCTGTATTACGGGTCAAATGCTGAGGAGGAAGGACCCCATCCGTGCGGGCTGTCCCGAACCTTTCTGGAGGACGTACCTCATTTTACAACGCAGCGTGTTCTGTCTTGTAAGAGACAGCCGAGATCTACTTTGCTATCCTAACACACTGCAGGAGGATTTGGCCTTTTAAAAGTTGGCGTTAAAGGGGGAACAACAGTGTACAACGCAATTACAGTCAATTTAAGTGAAACTTCAGAAGTTTACATTTATAATTACAGCAATGAATAGGTCTGTGAATAGGTCTTACGGTTGGACTTGATGACCTTGAAAGCCTTTTCCAACCTAAATGATTCTATGAAATAGGTGCCCCATCCAAAATTACTTAACAATTTTAACTCATGTGAAAGGTTCATCACCCCCCCGTTCCTCCCTGACCTTGCGTTGGTGAGGCCAGCGGTGTCCTGAGAAAACACAGCAGCTTGCCAAGAGGGAACTGCTGAGCCTACGGACAATACTGACCCTATGGACCGGCACGGTACAACTATGGACCCAAACAAGCTGGGAGAGGAGGAGCGGGAAGGTGGTGTCCGGGTTTCATCGGGTGACGTGAACGGGCCTCTTCTCACTGCGGCAGATGAGCAGCCTTTGCCCTTAAACTCAAAAGTCAAGCTCGGTCTGTGACTTCCTTTATTGAAATGGGAGCGTGGTTGAGAAGGGCCGTCTTTTGCCTGGGGATGCTAGTCTTTCCCTTTAGTTAATGGAAAGAAGTAGGCTTCTCTAGAGGGCGAATGAGAGCAGAAACCCAAGCTTAAGTGCCCTGGAGGAACTGCTGTGTCTCTGCTGACTACACGGGGATCTTGGGAGGCAAGTCTCCGGATGATCAAATTAGTCTTTGTGCCTGCCTCGTTCCCTAATTGGCATTAGGTATACCAACTAATGAACAATGTATAGCGTAACAAAGGAAGCACACACTGGAAAAGGAGAAAAATTAGCTCGTGCTAATTGGTGGTCTTGACTTTGCTGATAGTAATTACACACATTTTAAAAGGAGGGCTACAAAGTAAGGCATACACTTTAAAGACACTACAGTGTATATATACATATATATATACACACATATTATAATTATACACTTCTATCTTGGTAAATTGACAGACTTGAACTTCAACAGATAAAAGTTGATGGTTTTGCACCTGGTCCAGCTACCAGATTAGACTGACAGAAGTCTCAGTTTTAGTTTTAAACTTAGTTCCAGACTTCGACTGAAAACACGCTCTCGGTGGGTTCAATTAAAATGAATTCGGCCCTTAACTTGTCTTATGTATGATTTCTGACAAAATGATCTGGTTGACCCTCCTAGAGGGTTTTCTCATTTTCCATTATTTAAAAATAGGTCATTCAGAGCTTTATGAACACATGCAAAATATTAATTACAAAGTTCACGCAACACAGTTTTGGTTAGCTTGTGCGATATCTTCTGTCTCAAAGAAAAGCAAGGATTTACAACAGCGTGCTTTGCTTCAGAGATTTACATAGTAAATGCTCTTAGGTGGTTAAGAAGAGACCAGTCTTTAAATATAATTTACAGCTCTAATTAGTTGATTTTTAGGAAAATTTGTTTGACCTTCTTAAGGACAATGAAACCTGCATCTTTTCCTGGTATTCATAAACACTGTTTTAAAATTATTCTAGGGTTGCAAAACTAAGTATATTAGATAACGATGTAGACGCAACTCCCTTTGAAACTAGCAGAAGAGAAGATCATGAGCTCATTTCTATGCCATACAGTAGCCATTTAGATTTCCTTATGTTCTTCCATAGTTATACAGCAGCCTGGAAAAGGCTCTTAATTGCACAACATCCCAATTTCCATTCCACCCTGCTAGCACTTCTAAAACTATGTCTTTTCCTAGAAAATGTGATCCGCTCACTGAAAGAAATAATACTAAGAAAATTAAATAGAAAAGCTAAATATTAAAATTGTTTTATTAGAAATAAACTTATATTTAGAAATACTTTTCAGACAGCTGCAAATCTGTGCAGTCCTTTTATCTCCTACCATTAATGGCAAAAAAATGGTACATTTCTGGAAATCACATACAAGCTTTTTGTTTAATAAAAGCGTTTCTTTTTTGCACCTTTATTGTTAAGAAGTTTCTCTTGCAGTGGAAAAACTTACGTGTGTACTTTAAAACAACACCAATCCAATAAAACGTTGTGTCTGTTCAAGCATTCAAACTCGATTGAACTTCTCTTTCAAAGTATCGCAGTGCAGTGAGCCCAGATCTCTCCTAATGCTTGGACATTTGTGTTGAAGGATTTATATCAGCATCATATTTTAAACTGCTGTTCTGAAGTCAGAATAGATTTTTTTTATTCCTAAAAGAACACTTAAGAGTGAGACTTCTCTCACACAGTTTTTGCTTTAAATATCCATACATCTTAAGGAGGTAAAACAAGCCACAAGGTATTTTCTGCCAAGATTTTTGTTTTGATTACTTGATCTTAGTATGATACTATAAGCTTTAAAATGTAGTAATTTTATTCATGCGATTCCAATAGTAGCATTAAAAGTAATGCTAAAAATGCTGCTGTGTTGCCAGTGTTTCTTCCTTAATATACATAGAGACAGGAATATTTGTCTCAAAGTGCTTAGATTTCCTCTGGCTTTGGCTAAACTATCTCCATACAGTCTAGAGTGACCTGGACAAGGCGATCCTGACTTATGATGCTCAGAATCAGATGTGACTGGATATTGAAGTACTTTTTCCCCTCCCTGTGTTTATACGGTATGCCTACCCTTAATTCTGAGCTCAGACCAGAGGTCTCTCTGTTCATAAGGCATCTAGCTGGGAATATAATTTCCAATTTACTTTCTTAAATACACTCTTAAATAGTACAATTTTTTTTTTTTTTCCCAAGTATAAAATATGCAGTGTATGACTTTTGAAACAATACAGGCCTGTCTTTTTTTAGCTACCACATAACATAGATCACAGTTTTCAAACGAGGATACGGCCACCTTTTCCCCAGTGGCCAGTACAGAGAGACCACGCACGGGAACGACCACCACCCCAGCCCAAACGAGGTGAGTACCTTGCTTTCTGCAGCATCATCACGGTTTTTACTGGTTTCTTTCCCCAGTTGATAACATGTGTGATGGTGCAAACTGTCTGCCAGCTCTAATGAGGTTGCCCTCACCTGCATGCTTACACCTGAAAGACACAAAGACCTGGAGTTTGTAACAGCTTATGATTGCATTTGCAACAGGTTTAAAATTCTTCTATTAAAACTGGTTAGATATTAAAACACTTCGTACCCATTTCTTGTTAAAACTGATACTTGGCAGTGAAAGATAGTAGAAAGTTTTACTCATTACTACCCTGCCATCTATCCTGTAGAAACTGTGGCTACCAAACATCAGGTTTGGACTACAAGGGTGCAATTTAGCCACACGCTATCCTGCAGTCTACTGGAATTTAAAAATTCCTTCTTGAAAAAAACTGCACTATATTAGTACAGAGAACTTGCTTAAACTCATAAAGAAAAAAAAAAAATCTAATTTATAATACTGAAGATCAGATCACTCTTTTTTCTTGACTTTTCCAATACCTGATGTTTTTCCAATTTTTGGTATCAGTATCTAGTGTTATTTTCTTCATTATACAGGTGACTTAGTGCGGAAAAGTAACGATGACAGTGCTAGTCACAGATTGACAGGTACTAAAATACCTGCTAGGCGTAAGTACTCATGTGAACCATAAAAACGTATTAGTATCTGTCCCGAGTACCATAAAAAGCTAGCGGATGACGCAATACACCTGACAGTTAAAATGCTAGTTGGGTTTTCCTTACCTTTTTTAGTACTAGAAAAGGAAAGGTTACTTCATGAGACATTCCTCAAGTTTACTGCCTCCACAAATTTAAGCTTTTGAAGTGCATGTACCTCTAGTTGCAAGCCTGAGAATATTCCCTAATTATGATTTTTGGAGTTGCGTGTAACCTCACATGCGATTTTTAAAAAGGGTGCGAGTCCCACCTGTCTCAGGGTTTGGGTTTTTTTTGCAACCTCCTCTGAGTATCAGCCGTAAATTATATTCTAAAGAAGCAGGAAAGGAAGCTGAAGTGGGAATCTATGGAGACAACCTCCTCGAAGATCATCAATTACCTGGCATCTTTTAATCATCGAGAATTGCCTCCATCAGGTCCCAGCCTTTGGGAAATTATCAAACCTGATAGTGTTTACAACTCGGCATCAAGGTTAACAACTATACTGTTCTCTCAAAATAGCATTGCACCTTAGTGTCAAGTCAGGAGAGGAGTGCCATGGAAAGATGCAAATTAAAAGGTGGAAAATTCAACCCCGTACAAGTTTTCTTTCCACACCTCATGTAATTAAGCAGCTGATCTTGCTGTCAGGAAACTCTTTCAAGCCAAGAACTTACAGTATTCAGAAAGGATATTGGATATGAAAGAGAATGTCAAGAACAGACAGAATCGTGGCATTGATTACAATGCAGCCTTGAAATATTAAAATCCAGTTTTGTTGTCAGGAATTTTCTGAAGGTTTTTAAACCCTCCATGACAATCAAGTTGCTTTTTCAACCTTATTTATGTAATGGAAGTAGAAAGTCCATATATTTTTAATAACTGTGGAGATCAAATTTAGAGTATATACGTAGGTTCCCACAGTGAATTAATGTAGACCAGTGACAATCAACAGTACGGTAGCAAAAATGCCATCAAAAGGATGTTCATACTAACACTCCTAGAAAAATAATGTCTCCTGATTAAATAATAAACACCCTGGAGGTATTTAAAAGCCGGGGAGATGTGGTGCTTAGGGACGTGGTTTAGTGGTGGCCTTGGCAGTGCTGGGTTAGCGGTTGGACTTGATGAGCTTAAAGGTCTTTTCCAACCTAAACGATTCTATGATTCTAAATATCATCAATGGTCAGCTCGCTCTATTGACAACGAGGCTTAAATTATTTATTTCTTCTTTACTACTGCTTCAAGATCACTTCACAAATGTGAATACTGAGTTGACTAAAAGCCCAGCCTTAGAAGGTAATAGTTTTGTGACCGCATTTAATAAGGTGTGATCACGCTCTTAACACGAAACCAAACAAGAAATATTCTGTCTGTATATTCACTATATCCATGTAACATTTTATTTAAAAGTAATACAAAGTAGCAGCCTTTTAAAGGATATATATTACACCATTCCTGAAAAATCTGTTGATCTTGTATTAACATACTTGCTGGTATTTCTGGAATATTATTGTTTAGTTTGGACAGAACAAATACATTTGGTTTAGTCTTTCATAATGTAATATTCAAATATATCAGACTGAAAAAGTAGTCCTCCGCACTATTTCGTACCACTTAGTTTCTTACGCTGTTCTTTTTCCCCCCCTCTTTGGTCTAAAGGAAACACGCTGGTGCTGAAGAGGCTGGCGGTTACGCTTCGGGGTTTTTTTATGTTACCTGGCCATGGATGTTCACCACCACTCTGCACCACCATTACTTACTATTTCTTCTGTATTGCCTTTTGCCATCTATAATCAACTTTTAAATAGATTTGTAGGTATAAAAATATATAGATATACATATATAGAAACATGTAAACACAAACATAGTCGTGGATAACCCTAAGCACATTTTTATGCATCCCTGAAACGTAAAGTCATTATAAAAAATATGAAAAGTCAGTTTGTTTTGCCATCATCAAACAAAAGCTTTCTAGAACCAAGGCATTAAAAGCAGTGAGGCACATACAGAAAATTAATTACATTCTTTAAAAATTCACAATCAAAACACCCTGGTTAGGTGGATAAGCAAGGCACTGTCTAGGATAGCAATGCTCCACTGCAGACAAACACATCATGGCAACATCTCCCTGACGCTTTGATCCCTCCTGATCTTAAGAACTGCAAAACCTCTTCCGACACTAGAGGTCAGCTGTTTATCCATCTTTAATTTTCAGGTTATGCCCCTTAAAAGTGATACCAATGTTTCTTTAAATAAAAGACAAACGGTGTTCTTCCAAGAGCAGATTAAAAACTTGGTTGCATCTTTGCTACAATCATGTATAGGTCATACTTTGGGATAGAAAATGACTCTGTAAGCTCACATCCCAAAGGTAAATACATTGAGGAAGTTGAGAGAGTTACAAATATCTCCTCACAGGATAGTTTACAATTTAGGTCAAGTATAAGCATTATAGCTTCTTCAAACTCCTGTAATGTAGTTTAACTTTTGCTATACTTCAATTTTGTGTCCAGAATTTCTGCGTAGGGACCCTTCTTTTTTCCTAGAATATTTATTTATCATAAGACTTAGAATAACAGCCCATTTTTAGAAGACATTTTGGCATAGTAAAGCAACTGTGATTTGCGTTCTTTAAGGACTCCACCACCTATTTGGGGTTCATTTTCTGCTTCCCAGGGAGTTTCATTAAAAAAGAAAAAGTCACAAGCGCTTTACCCGATTTCTGTATCTGCCCAGCTGATTTCAGCTTTTGTCAGGATGATCAAAAAGGGTCTTCCAGAAAAAGCAAAACGCTACCAGAAATAAATTTAAAAGAGAAAGAGTGAAATAGAAGTATGATAGTTTAAGTTTTGTCACTGTTTTGCAGCTCTACAGCTTTTTAAACTAGGCATTCAGTTTCCTGAACAGGCAAAAATATCTGGCTGTTAGTAGCATTTATAACGTACAGAGGGTATATATATTTTGGAAATATCAACAGTTTCCTGAAAGGAACTGAGTATAGGTGTAAATGCAAGAGACAACAAATGACACACGGCATGGGATGGCAACCACACATTCACACATACGCATTTGCCAGTAAAGCGTTTGAGGAAAGATTAACTTAATTTGAGACGCTTACCTATTCCTGAGAACAAATTGCAAGGTAATTTTTGTATGCTTTCTTACAGAAAATAATTCCAGGCTTTGTATTTTCCCTTGTTACATGCAAATTAGCGAAGCAATGCTGGCTTACCTCTTCGTATCCTTGAACACGTACTGGAGCGCTAGCAGCCAGGAGATGGGTACAGCAGGCTTGGTCCATGGATCACCATTCCGCCAGGAACGGAATACCAGTTTTTCTGTACTCATGCTTAAGCCCAAACAAATATTACGGTAAAAGTAGTAAATGAGTTCGCTGCCACACAGACATTAAATGTATATCAAATATTAATTACACAGTATGTTTAGAAACAGGTCAGCTGAAGCTACAGAAAACAATGGTTACTGTTACTTGCCCTGTAACTCACCTCTAAAAAGTGAAGGTTTTCGCCCTGCATTTCATTCAGCTAGAAAACAGCTAAAATATTTAAATACCTCATACCTTGGAATCTAATCCACAGATATATCTAAATTTGTATTTAATGTTGAGTAGCGAGGGCATCTTGACATGGGAATGTAAACCCTTATTTAACTATTATTTTCTCCCTAAGGTTGCATACACATCAACTCAAAGCAATCCTCCAAGGACTGCTTCAGATTCTTAAACTCAACACCTAATCTAGATACCAGGTTCTAACACTTTCCCACAAGTTCGTAGAGTGCTCCTGTCTGACTTCAGAAATGCTGCTGGTCCCTGGACACTTCCAGGCAGAATTTGGCCAGGAAGCAACCTTTCCTCCCTCTGACAACCACCCTATTACTTAACTAACTAAAAATGAATAATTAACATACTATGAAGGAAACATTTTCTATATATCAGCAAGGCAGAATCTGATCTTCTTTCTATATTGAAAAAAAGACTTGTATTAAATACATAACTTTGATAATCATACTTTACATACGCAAAGAAATAGAAAGGTTTTAAGGGATTCGAGACTAACGGTGGGTTTGGGATGGATGAAGGAATTATACGGCAGCGACCACACATCCTCCATTCAAAAAAACCATTCTAATGATCTGTAGCACCAATGAAGTGCACAGCATCTAATGATGAAATCCAACATATTTAAATACCAGTCACGCCAGAATAGTTCACTATTTCCATTAGAAAGAACATGAATAAGATAGATACTGAGCATGTAGGAAAGCGAAGATGGTTGCTTTGATCATTCAAAATTCTTGCAATGGAAGATGGAGAATGACAGGTAATCACCCATCTTAAACTCCCTTTTTCTTAATCACCCAACTTCAGAAATAGACTGAAGTAGCTTTAACTTATACTGACAGCATCTTCAGAGATACAAAAGAAATGCCCAGAAAAGCTACTGCCTTTGAGTTCTTCAATAAGAGCAAGACAACCTCCGCTTCCCGACTTTATTTTATCTTCCATTCTTTTCTTTATTTCATTATAAGAAAGTAACCTGCCCAGATTAAGGACCAAAAAGATTGATGATGCAGAAAAGTTAGCAATGAACTTTTTCTACCATGTTCCCTTTTTTTAAATTTGTGTTGGCACACAACCAACGATGATGAAGTGTCACTACAGAACAGAGGGATAAGGGAATTTGAAAATTTTCTAGAGAAGAAGTTTTCTAGAGGAAAGAGAAGACTGGTCTCTTTGGCTAACCTCTCCGTTAAAAGCTTTGTCTCGGTTCTTCCTGGGAAGTTCATTAAAAAAAAAAACAAAACTTTGGAGGTGCGTTTGAGGTAGACTTGCAATTTCAAATTTTTCAAGTGGAAACGTAGTTGCCAATACAATACATCTTTACAGAATTTGATTCAATGTGAATTCATGTAAAATACCAGTTCTACAAAAGAGCACTAAGTAAATCTACTTTGGAAACATTCTGAGTAGCGAGCAAAGCACTAGTCTACATGTGCATAGTACTCTCACAATCAAATACAGATTTGCACAATAAAATACATCAGCCAGTTATCTTATTCTCCTGCTATTTTTCCTGGTTTGCCAAGAACATTTCCACAACTAATATAACAACATTACTCACTAAGAGACTTCCATAGATTGACATTTTTGACATTAGGGACTTCCCATCCTATCTTGTTCATCTCTTCATGAAACAGATCTGGACTTGCACAGAAGATCATAGGATACGCGTGTTCCTAGCGTTACAAACAAATGAGAAGTTAGTCTTACACCGTGATCTGACTTGAGAGATCTCTCCTCTTTCTAGGAAAGCAAGGGGTACACTCCCTAAGGAGAGACTCTACTGCCTACCTTAGAGAAGATTGCGACTAGTATGCCTTATTAGTCTTGAGACCAAATCCGCGTAACTGAGGCAGCCTGTGAAAGTAGGAACGAGAAAAATAGACAATTTCCAAAAGACAATTTTAGCTGGAAGGGGAGAAACATCAGTCATGGAGCAGAATTCAGAGTCATTGCATCTGATCTGGCTCCCTGTTAGATTTCAGACTAGGACCAAACACAAAAAATGACATATCAGAGTCACTGGAGAAACAAAGAGACTCATTAGTATCAGAAAAATATTCCTCAGCGTTTACCTGCATTTCCCAACCATGTCATAGAGTTTGCACGTGTGCTTACGCAGCGGAGACCATTTTCGTTTTAGATGAGATGGTAGGACTTCGCTTCCCTCTGAGACTCTAGGGCTAAGGTTTTAGGGATGCCATGATTGGGAAGCAGATTAAAAAACAAAACAAAACAAAGCAAATTCCACTTCTCATGCCATCTACATTGCTTGGGTCAATTTTTTTACCTTTCCGCCCTCCATTTTTCCCCCTCTTTGTTAAATAGGTGTGATTTACTCAAAATCACTGTTTCGGTTCCTTCTGAGAATGAAGTGCATAGACTGCTGATCTTCAAATCCTATTCCAAACCCAAAATATTTTTCAGTTTACTAGTCAAATCAGGCCTACAAAACACTTTTTAGTTTAAAATCCTCTTTAAAGCCTTTGCTGTCACATGTAGAATCACTGGTTCTGTGACATGAGACAAGAACAGATATTGTCTTAAATCTGTTCTGAAACAGGTAAGCCTCAAAAGCGTATGGTGCTCTTTCTATCAGTGTCAGTTAGGACTAGGTTGGTTTCCAGAGTAAGAGGACAAAACCAACAATCATCCTTTGGAGGGAATTTCTTGGACTGTCTAAACAGGCCATGAGGACCTGTTTTGTTCGCAGAGACATTGTCTTCTCTGGTATCTCAGCAGACACAGCCAGCTGTTATTTATGGACTCTTTTTTAGTTATTACTTCGGTATTTACAGTCCGTTTAGTTAGAGTGGGCGTTAGCTGCCCAACAGAAAACAAACACAGAGCAGTTACTCTCTTGTGGACGAGCTCAAAACCCAGTAAGCCCAAGTACCTGCGCGCAGAGCAAGCTCCGACGCCCCATCGCTGCGCTGTTAAGCGCACGCACAGTGACCGGCTGGGTTCTAGCACGGTTCATTAGCCCCAAACTCGTCAGCGGACGTGTGCTGACCACAGCTGGATTGGTCAGACGTGTGTTGTCACAACCCTTAAAACTTCTGACTGTAAGTCTGCGGATTGGGGAATGACTGCAGCGAGCCAGCTCAGCTCCGAGCACCACCTAAAAAGCACGAGGAGACAGAGTCCCCTGAATGGATCTGCCAGAGGCAGCTGTGACTAAGCAGGCTTCAATGCCCAAACTACCTCAGTTTTTTCCATTACCTAAAATATCCCCAAATTCCATTACCCCAATAACGGGGAGCTGATTACAAGTTCCCTCTGAAGGGAAACACCAAATCCAGTAGTTGTAGCTGATCAAGAGCAGTATAGCCATTCCTCATCTACCTGAAAAGTTGAGCGCCAGCGCAGGCTTAGATGAAAACGCAGTTGGGACCGAACATATTCCGACATTGCTGTGAACTATCTGCTGCCTTGGCAAGTTTCTGGTCTTTCTCTTCCTGTGCACTGGATGCATCTCCATACGCAGGTATATGTACGATGTCTTTTTGGAAAGCCTAAAAGGCCTCTCAGGGAATACACTGGTCTGCTCCTCTCGCGGACGATCTACTCGCTGTGCCCAATTCTGTACAGAAAGGCCAACGCGCCCTTACGTCCTGTTTGCGGTAAGAGTTCAAGAACTGGCAGGGAAATTGCTAAGCACTCCCAAGCCCTCTCTGTGCTTTAACCCATCGTACCAGAGCTGCCCAGGCATCTCTCTCATACGAATCACAGCTAGCTTTCACACTGGATGCGCAGCAGGTACCTTGATATTCAGAAAGATAGGCAGTAGTTCACCAGCCCGGGTTGCCAGCGTGCCGTGGTTTACTGCTGCAGCAGCAGGGCTGAAATGAAAAACAACGCAACCGCTTCATGGCAGCGATGGAAACTCCCCTGGCATTCTTCCTCTGCCAGCGCACCGCAACGGGCCTGCTCAAGGCTTCGTTCTCCTTCGGTAGGGAGGATGCTTCACCACTGACCGCTTACCGTCTAAATCAGAGAAGATGGTGTGACCCATTATAATTTTAAGAAGCAGTTGCATGTTATGCGATTAAAAATGGAGAGTTTTCTCACAGAGCAATAGCCTTCAGCACTGTTTTCTGTTGTTCTGGAAAAAACAGGCTTGGCCTCTGCCTTAAGACTTTGATTTATCTTTAGGCCAGAAATTACTGCCTTGAGTAACTACAGAATGATATTAAAGATTGAAAAGATAAGAGAGGTACAGCCACTTGCTTCTCTTGTATGAGAACAGAGGAGAAAAATTGAGAGATGTGAGCTCAAAACCCAGCAAGGCTGTGGGGCTCACCTGGCAGAAAGGTGCTTACATCAAAAGCCTCGAGAGGTTAAAGCATTACTGTGTTCCCTCTTTATACCCACATTTCTCAGCGAGCCAAAACAAGGAGAGCTTGCTGTATTTATGCAATCGGGACACGCGGTAGGAAAAACTCCTTACGGCTCAGGGAAATGTAAATGCGAAAGCTGAGCAGCAGCTGAGCAGAAACACCAAGTTCTGAGCAGAAACCTTCGTTCAGATGGATCAGCGAACAGGACACCGCACGCGCATCAATGATTTCTCGAGGAGTTGAACGCCAAGGCAAAGCAGAGTACTCCAAACAGAAATATCCTCTGCAACCCAAGAGACGCAGATGAATACAACGGCAGATAGGTAAGCGCATCACAGCGGCGCTCTCCAACCCACTCACCTTGGCATCATATTCAGCGCTTCATTTTCCCTGCACGTGGTCGTTCATTACTGTGCATCACTAATTCTTCCCTTTGCTCTCTGCTGAGATCTAGCCATCTTCTGCAAAAGTTCAGCTAGCAAACAACAACCCTCTTTTCCGTTAGAATGTCAGATGCTGGGAAAAAACAGGGTAAGAAACGATACAACATCAATGCTAACAATAAAAATCTTCCTTTTAGCACAACTTTCAAAGAATAGCAGAGCTTGGGGATTTCAACCCACAGCAGTGTCTGCAACACTTGGGTGTTGCGGGTTTTTCAGCCTCGTAATGTGCACCGCGGCGGTAGCGGGGCTCTGCCCGAGCGATCCCCTCCCTGTACGTTAACTTCAAGGGGTTACAAACGCGAAGTTGCTTTGTCCCCTTTCCCTTCTGCGAATCAGTTGATGGTTACAGTCGCTGGGCTTCTCTGAAACCAAGAGGGGACACTTCTAGGAAGCCACCAGCAGGGGCTGATAACGCAACAGGTTCACGAAGGTGGAGTTTCGGAGTCTGTTTTTGTGGTTAGAGAGACTTAGGGCCATGAACCAAGCATGAGGGGAAAAAGACCACCCTTTTGTAGGGCGAGAGGAAACTGGAGAAGTTGCTCAGCCTGCTAGGACTTAATATAAATATAGATCTAATAAAACAGGTACAAGTCTGAAAAACTCTTGAGAGTAACAGGCCAGACCTACTGCTTCAGCTGGTGCTGGGACAAGATGCACGAAGCTACGCGACCTGAAGGTTCGGAAGATCGCAAATCCTGCGCCATAGGCCAATTAAACGCTTTGGGTAAAGACGTTCCTCACATCTGGAAGGCTGAAATCAAAAAAAGAAGAGACTCCTCAATCCTAAAGCAATAACCATCACCAGGTGCCGATTCTCATCGCAAAAAAGGCTTGGGGGGTTGCTACTATTGCAAGAGGAACGGACCATCCACTGGTCCTGCTCAGTGGAAAGCAGGTAACCACGGCACAGCAAACACACGCAGGAAGCAATAGAGCTAATCTGAAAATACGACTAGATCTACAGCATCTTACACTTAAAATCTACACGCTAGAATTGGAGGACAGAAAAAATAAATGCATTATAACAGGATAAAATGCCCAAAGCATTCAAAAAAACTATGGCTACGGACACAGCACATTCCACATGTTAAAAAAAAAAACACCCAAATTAAAAAAATCTTAGTATCACCTCTGGACAACATCCAATGCGTTCCTTACTTAATCCAACTGTTTTGGATTTTGAAGAAAGAGAACAGACTTCACAAACAAGAACTCACGTGAAGAAAGGGCCATTATCATTCCCAAAAAGAAGTGCTAACATGAACATCCAAATGTAGCATCCAACTGTCCTTCCGTAGAGACATCTGTAACTCCTCACGGACTCAATAAAAATGTAACCTTTTAACTCTGGCCTTAAAACTGCACAAAACTTAGATGCCTGAGACGAATTTTTTCCCTTTCTGCATTTAATACAGTAACAAGAAGCCGCAAGCCTTGAAGACAAACGCACACCACTATTACCCGTCCACTGCGGACACCGATCTCTCCACACGGTCTCCAAACCACACGAACGAGCTACTCCACGTTAATTGCAACTCTACCAAAAGGGGCAACATCACAACTTCACACACTCACCGCTCCTGCCTCTCTTGCCCACGCTCACCGACGCATGGCAGCGCTGCACGGCGGGGCCGCGTTTACAAGAGCGGTGCCTGCGCTGCAGAAGACCCCTGGTACGCTCTCCGAAACGTGCCAGGTGGCTAGGAAGGATGGATCTTGGAAACATGCTTCTAAGAGGACAGTATAAGTACACATTCTTAGCTTTTCTTAAGAACACAAAACACACGGGTCCCAAATTGTTTACAAATTTAATGTCTTACAAATCTGGACTTTTCAGTACAATGAACTTAAGGTTTCTTTTAAAAAATTATCAAAATTTCAGCATAATAGTTCTTCTAATACATCTATAGTTTTTTTTAAAGAATATTTACAGGACTGTAATGAAAAATAAGACTTAAGCACATGAAAATTTAAGCAGAGAATAGCTTACAATTAAACCGGCAGTAAAGCAATATGGCTTCCTGACTGCTGTACTGATCAACAGAAAGACGGCGATAAATACTGTTACAGAGAGATTCATTTTTATGTTTGCCGTTTTGCACAAGCACCCCATGGTTTAAGAACCACTACACATAGACACATCTATTAAAACAGATATCTACGCTGTATCTGTAAACAGCTAAGAAATATATTTTGATAATATCATAATTCAGCGATTGCTTTACAAAATCTGAGCTTACAATCTGAGTGCAAATCAATTCACATTAAAAACCTGCAATTTCAATTACTGAATTGATTTAAAAACTGGTTCCGTCACTGTTAAGACTGTTTTCTTGTTCTTGCGCTTGTTCTTGTGCTTGATCTTGTCTTCCTGTCCGTCCCTCCAGCAGTCCGAGTAGCCCTTACGTCCTCTTCACCAAGTTCTTCTTTAGTTTTGTTTCTTCTTCCTTTTTGTAGCGATCGGTTCTCATCATTCTCTATTTGTACACAAAAAAATTAACTGTAAATTTGTACCATAAATCAAACATTTTATACCAAATTCAATCTTCAGTTACATTGTTTTTAAAGGAAACGTCCCTAATGACTACATTCCAAAGATTACATCTATGAATTCAACAAACCAGCTGCAAACCCCACACTTCTGCACATCCAATATCCTTTAAGATAGATCCCTGAGGACTTACAGCTATTTCTGAAAGTAGGTTAACATTAATGAGAGCACCAAAACCAATTAGCTATCATTTTAGCTAAAATTCCTTCTACCGATACGTAAAACTAAAATATATCCAACACCGAAGAAAAATCCTGCAAAAATGAATATGTAGTAACTGTTTTATGGTCCAGATAAAGCTGGAAAGTCAGGCTTTTAGCTGTAAAGAAAAGACTAGACACCCACGTAAGTATCCAGATTACACAGAAAAGTTAAGCTGCTCCAAGAGATAAGCATCAACCCAAGCACCAGACATAGAAACCATCACTAAAATCCATGCAGGGAAAGATGACCTCCATGGAAGAGAAAATCCAGGCAGGTAGTAAAGCACCAGAAGAGATCAATCATTTGGCAAGTACGTGTAGCAGTATCAGGAAGCAGGAACTAGCAAGTGTGTAAAGGGAAACAAAAGAAAACTCAATAAACAAAGACAGATACCTGGCAAAATAGATGTGCATGTTATATGAGGATAAGCACATGCACCAGAAAAGAGAAAGAACCTAAGAGAAATGAAACAAAGGGCACGGTCAAATCACAGTAAGGTTTTTAACACAATTTGGCAGGAAATTCCTCCATATGTAGCTTTAAAGATTCATTGTTATTTCCAATCCATTTGTTTCATAATATTTTCTAATTGCATCACGGTAGTTTTTAAGTCACATCGCATCAAGCTGAAAATTGCAGGGAATATTTTAGATGCCTGCAGCAAGAGTTCTGTTGGCTTGGGGAAAGGAAAACAGTAAAGGAGGAAATGGGACACGCATGGAACTTTTGCTGTCTTTTTAGCTCAAATAGAGCTTCAAGCCCTTCTAGCATCAACTTCAAAAACACAGCTGATGACTAGTAAGGGTCCTCCAAAACCTAGAGATATAAAAGCAGGGGCTTAGATGGTATTTAGGAGAAAACAAGATGAACAATGAGTGCTACGAACACATTATTATCATGTTCTGTCATTACCACCTTCTTCTGCATGTAAGTTAGTTGCTGTATTTACTCTAAATAACAATTTATTGTTATGGATTGAGAGAGACGGTACTATAGAAGAGCACAAAGACATTTGAATACCCCAACAGGGGAAGAATGCATGTCATATCCCATAAACCCGATCCCTTCTACTTAGAAAAAACATCTTGTGTTTTTATATATATATGTATATATATATTTTTATACATTTTATACATTTATACAATTATATACATTTATATATATATACATATATATATAAAAATATATATATACATATACATATATATATGTAAGATAGATATAAATATATATGTAAGATAACATAGACCATATTTACTTAAGTCTTCTTGCTATATTGAAGACCTACTCTCTATACATTAGAGCATGGCAGCCCACAGTAATACTAGAATTTTGTACACATTGTTGTTATAATCTATATGCAACTTAGCTATACTTCAAAAATAGAAAGTAAATTCTTGCCTCACCTGATTTTAATTTTTTGGATGCTAAGTCATCTGCTGGCAACTGACATTTTCTTCTGCGGGAAGTGGAAGTTGCCTGTTGTACAGGGTTAACCTCTTTTCCTTTTCCAGATTCACTATTTTTTTCAGAACCAGTGGATGTCAAACACACATTTTGAGTTTCTGAAGTTTTACCATTTTCTGGCAAGTTGCCATTTTTACAGCTAGAAGTTGCTGCCTCTGATGTGAATTCTACCTTTTTCCTTTTATTCCTCAATTGCCTTGTTTTTTCCTGAGATGAATTATTTTCCAGAGATGTATCTTCACCTTCTTTAAGAATCCTCTTTTGACGTCTATCTTTGGGCAAGCCAGGTTCTTCCTTGATTAAAGTGGAACTAGTTGCTTCAGATTTGGAAGAAATTGTTTTCTTTCTGCCCACTCTTGATGGATTTTCTTTTGCAGATGGAGCTACCTCCAAAAGTATACTCTGTTGTTCTTCAGGAGTTTCATTCTTACCGTCTTCTGGCAAACCTTGAAGTGAAGTGGAACTAACCGCCAGTGAAGTGACTGTTTGCCTCGAGTTCCCTTTTGAAAGATCCATTTTTCTTTGGGAAGTAGAATTTTCCAAAATCAGCTTTTTTGCTTCCCCATAATTATTCTTTCTACCACTCTCTTTCGATAAACCCTCTTTTCCCTGAAGAGAAGAACTTGTGGCTTCTAACAAGGGGGCAATTCCTTTCCTTCTGCCTTTTCTCACTTGATTTTCTTTTACAGGTGAATCAAGAGTTTCTAATGGAACACTTTGATCTTCTTTAGGAGCTTCTTCTCTACCATTATCTGCTGGCAAACCGCGTCTTCCTCTAAGAGAAATGTAATTAGTTGTGCGTGACGCCGGAGCCGTTTCTTTCCTTCTGCCCCTTCCTAATGGCTTCTCTTTTGCACAGGACACTGTTTCCAAAGGCGTATTTTGTTCTTCATTAGTACTCTCCTCTTTATCATCTGTTTCTGACAAGCCACGTTTTCTCCGGAGAGAAGATGAACTTTTTGCCTCTGCTGCTAGATCAATCTTTTTCCTTTTGTCCCTTGCTGATGCATTTGCTTTTGCCTGCAAAGTTTTATTTCCCAAAGCTGGATTTTGATCTTCTTTCACAGTCATCTTTTTATCATCACCTTCTAGCAACCCACGTCTTTTTCTGATAGAAAGAGATCGGGATGCCTGTGATGCTGCAGCAACCTCTCGTCTTTTCCCTCGTCTCAGTGGATTGTCTTCTGTTGAAGAGGGAGTAGCTTCCAAAACTGAATCTTGCTCCTTTACAAAAGCTTCGTCTTTACTATGATCTGCAATTAATGTTTGTTTTCCCATAAAGGTAGAACAAGCTATTTGTGGCGTGCAATCGACTTGCTTTCTTCTGCTCCTCCTTACTTGTGAAGAAGGATTTTCTGAAGTCTCACGTTGACCATCTTCGTAAGTCATTCCTTTGTCATCCCCAGGTAAACTCCTTTTTCCTCCAACCACTTTGGAACTGGCTTCTTCAAGTTCAAAATTAACTTGTCTACCTCTGCCTCTTCTACCTGCAGTTCCATTGTTTTGTGCTTGATTCTCTTGCAGGATTTCAGTTTGCTTTGGTTTAAATATTCCCTGTTCATTTCTTGTCCACTTTTGACGGCTATGAGCAAGACTGTTACTGTTTGCAGCAGGTCCTGATGCACCAGCTGGGTTGTTCTGGTCCTCCGTGACTTGGCACGTATTCTTGACACAAACAGAGCTCAAAGAATTTTTGAGAGAAGATTCGTCCATTTCTGTTTCTGACTTAAATTTGGGAGTAATTAGTTCTAGGTTGGTTACATCTCTGGCGAGTTCATCAGTCTTTTTCTCCAAAGAGTCATTTTTGCCTCTCCTGTTTCTAGTTCTGTTTGTTTCTTGTACTGCACTTCTGTTTGCTTCCAAGTTCAGAGCAGTAACCGGTATTTTGTTTGCCTCTCCAGAAGGTGACTCTGCTTTTAATCTTTGAGATGCCTCTGTTGTATTTTCCTGAGCATTTTCTGTTTCATCTCCCTGAGATTCTTTAATCTCATTTTTGACATGTGATTGTGTTTCAGTATCAGTTTCAGCTGAAGTTTCCTCGGTTTTCTGAATGTTTTGTATATTTTCATGTGCGATCCCACCAATGTCTGCTTTTATTTCAGCTGAGTGCTTTCTAGCACTTCTTAAAGACTTAATTCTTTTCTCTGTTGTCTGTATTTCAAGTTTAGTTCCATTTTCAGATTCTTCTGCTGGGGCAGTCTCAGTATCTTTGCCAGAAGTCTGTTCATCTCTTTGTATCCTCTTTGCTGATAAGTCTTTGCGAAGCTTCCTTGTTGTCCCATGAAGGTCCTCTGAAGAAGCTTGTGTAACTTGGTCATTTCTAGCTCTTCTTCCTCTTTTAGGTGGAATCAGTGGTTCTGTGCTTTCTACTTTTTTTACTCCTCTAGACCTCTTCCCAGGTGACAGAAGCATTTCTTCACTGTCTTCTACACCACCTTCATTAGATTTGTTTTCAGGTTTTTTTAAACCTGTTTGCAGTTGACAATTTTCATTTTGCATGCTACTAGATACACTTACTCTCTTTATGGTTGGAACATCTTTGGTTTCTAAGATGTCATTGATGCCATACTCCTGCAAAGACTGTTTCATATTTGCAAGTTCTTTTCGTAGCACTGAAGGATCTCTGCCACAGGACTCAAGATTCTCACTTGGGTGTTTTAACTCCTTCGGTTCTTTCCTTTTACCTCTTCCTGGTCTTGGAGTAGCTGCATGTGGTTCCACAAACGAAACAGTTTCAACTTTTTCCTGATCAGGGTGCTCTGAAACAATTTCTTCTTGCATGCAACGCTTTGTTCTCCTTCCTCTTCCTTCATTTTTAGCTACTGAAGCTGAAGTACTGATCTCTCCCGTCTCCTCTTGGGTGCTCTTTTTTCCCAGACCTTGCAATTCTTTTAAATTCAAATCCTTTTCACACTGCTTTGCGGAAGCAGGATGTACTGTTTTCTGTGATCTGCCCCTTGCTGGTCTCTGGGTGGACTGGTCTTCGCTACTTGATTCCTTCTGTTGAGAATCTTCACCTTGTGAAATACTTCCTTTGTCTTCTAAAACAGTTTTTTTCCCCCCATTCAAAGATTTTACATAGAAAAGAACACAAACAAAAGTTACACATTACTATGCCTGATCAAAGTATCTGGGAGTTTTGATTTTCCTAACAGAGTCATCTTGCTCAAACAAATCACACTTAATATTCTTATTTTTTTAAATAAATAAATAAATAAATATTTTAACCAACTCCTAGATTAAAGGCCAGGCTTCTGACCAAAGATGCCTGGTTTATTTGGTAGGGAGCATTCATAGGTTTAAACTACCTTTTTGAAAGTCTTTGCAAAGAAAGATAATTTTAAGTGGAGACCTTAACATCAGGTTTTTTTACACTGGTACGTTTGGAGATGCCAACATGACCATACCAACAAATTACTACACTGTTACTTCTACACCAATAGAATTCCAGCACCTGGTGTTCTTTAGGGATGACTGCACAAATTCCATGAGCTATGCATGCTTCGCACTGTATATTTTTGAATTTTTAAAACATATGCTAAAACTTCGTAACAACATATATTACCTTGTGTATTCATTATTCCTCCAGCTAAAGCAAAAGTATTTGTACTTACCATATTTATGACTGGAATTAGCACAAGGAGGTGCAGTATCTTCTTGTTTAGAACCCATAACATTTACTGATCTGACCTAAGGGAATAAACAATAACCAATAAATGCTTGTCTGACAGGACAAGAAATAATGGAGCCAACCAATACAAATTTAATGTAAAGTAATAGTTGAAAAAAGTCTTGTCAAATACTTTTCTCTAAAAATGAAATCGACTTAGTTTTGTAACCGCATCCATATATTTGATATTAGCACAAAAATATATCAAACTTAATACTTGCCATCTGAGCTAGTGTAGCATTTTTAAAGTGAAAGATAACAAACACTGCATAAAGTTAAAAAAGTATTAATTTAATTGGCTGAAAAGTGTTTACATGAGTGCTCAAAAGCAATTTGGAGTATGGAAACTGAATCATTTGAGTATTTTGTAGTGTTTTATTGTAGTTCTACACTGATGAGCACTAAGCCCAGTGATACTCGATATTTTATCTATGGATCTGGGAATGAACATAAAAATCAATACTGATAAAATTCACAAATGACGAGAGTGATGAAGCTGTGAATTATAAGGTCAGAATGGTAACCCAGACCTACCTCAGTAACTACTTAGACTGGGTTCCTTCAAAGAAAATACATATTAACGCAGGCAAATGTACAGTGACAAAGCTATCTCTATAAAAGAGGCATCCATTCAGGAAGCAATGAAGGAAAGACTTAAGGGCATAGTGAGCAATCAGTTGATCACATGGTAACCTTTTTTGTCAAATGCTCAACACTTTTGGACGTGCAAAGAAAAAGTGAACTTAAAGTTTAATCTATAGGGTATGAAGCAGCTGTACAAAACAAAAAACCCAACCATATGCCTTGCTTATGAACAGGAAGGCTGAGAAAGAATTTGATTAGTTTGTAAGCAATTTAAAGGGTGCTTTAAACATAACAGGAACAAATGACCAGAAAAAAAAAAAAAGTGTTCAGATTCAAATTTGTAATAAGCTATGTCTTCTAGTAGGGGGGGCATTCACCTGGACAAAGCTACCAAGGACAAAAGATTGCCATCTTTACAGTTTTCAAATCAACATGAGGTGCTTTTCTAGAAGGTATCTTTTCCTCCACAGGTTATGGGCAGGACATATTTCAAGTCCTGTAACATACACGATATCATACCAGGAGGCTTAAGAATTCATTTCAACCACAGGCTTCAAAGTCTAAATACATCCCTTCCAAAAGCTAAAGAAAGTGTTTTACCTTAATTTCCTCCGGTATATCAAACATTTCTGTAACTCCAACATAGTCCACTTCAAAATCAGAACATTTCTGCCTGGGTTCTGCCATAAGCCTTTGCAGACCCACAAAATCATCAACTGGTTGATACTTCTCTCTTGGAGTCTTCACTAGTCTACTAATACCAAACGTATCATCAACTGGTTGATACTTCTCTCTTGGAGTCTTCACTAGTCTACTAATACCAAATGTATCATCAACTGGTTGATACTTCTCTCTTGGAGTCTTCACTAGTCTACTAATACCAAACATATCTTCTATGGGTTCAACTTTTTCCTTTGGTGTCTTGAAAATACGGCTGACTCCAATCATGTCTTCTACTGGTTGATATTTCAGCTTTGGAGCTTTCTTGATTAAAGCGACACCTGCCACATCTTTTACTGCTTCCCCTTTTTGCACTGGAGTCTTCCGCGATCTTTCAATCTTCTTCTGCTTGATGCCTGACATGACCTCAGCTGGCTCCAACTTCTGCTTTGGAGTCCTCCTTTTACTTCCCAATTCCACCTGAGATGCTTGTTTTTCTGGAATTCTTGACAAACTATCCACACTAATATTTTCTTCCAGCATAGTTTTTCTTTTTTCAGGAGTTTTTGTGGATATTGCATCAAACATAGACTTTAGAGACTCCTTCTCTCTCAGTAAGTGACAAATTCCTGGACTATCTTGTTTCTGTTCTGAAGCTGCTGAACTATTTAACGGTGACACCATCATCTCTCCTGAAAGAAGTAGTAGATTTATGTGATTTGGAAAAAGAATTATGCAGAAAGTCCAAGCATTCTAATTGTTGTATGACTAAATAAAATGGATTCAAACAGCCAGAGCCTTCTACAAACCAAAACCCCAAAATGTGCATCAACAACTGATTTGGTAATTCGCTTCTACAAGGTACAGCACACATTTAAAAAACTGACTATAAAAAAAAATATTTTTTTTTCCTTATTTAATCTGATATAAAAATGAATGTTTTCTGTTGTCCCTAAAATTTCTAGTGGTGCAACTTTTTTATTGCAATTTCCTTTGCGTTTTGAAGCAATATCAGACATAAATCAGAAATTTTCACATTAAAGAACATACATTTGTTGGAAAGGAAGAAAAAAAATGACAGGAGATTTTTGTAAAATTTGTATCATGCAATCATAGAATATCTCAAGTTGGAAGGGACCCATAAACATCATCAAGTCCAACTGCCTGCTCCTCGCAGGACTCCCTGAAACTAAACCATATGACTAAGAGCATCGTGCAGATGCTCCTTGAACTCTGACAGGCTTGGTGCCGTGAGCACTTCCCTGGGGAGCCTGTTCCAGTGACCGACCACCCTCTCAGTGAAGAGCCTTTTCCTAATGCCCAGCCTGAACTTCCCCTGATGCAGCTTCATTCCATTTCCTCGCGCGATGACTCTGCTCACCAGAGAGATCCGCACCTCCTCCACTGCCCCTCCTGAGGAAGGTGCAGGCTGCGATGAGGTCCCTCCCTCAGCCTTCTCTTCTCCAAGCTGAACAAGACAAGTGACCTCAGCCGCTCCTCATAAATCTTGCCCTCAAGACCTATTAGACACTCTAATAATTTGATGTCCTTCTTACATTGAGGTGCTCAAAACTGCACACAGGACTCGAGGTGGGGCCGCACCAGTGCAGTGTAGAGTGGGACAATCACCTCCCTCGACCGGCTCGCTGTACTGTGCTTGATGCACCCGAGGACACAGTTGGCCCCTTTGGCTGCCAGGGGACACTGTTGACTCACATTCAATTTGCCATCAACCCAAACCCCCAGATCTCTTTCCACGGGGCTGCTCTCCAGCCTCTTGTCCTGCAATTTGTATGTAGGATAACCCCATCCCAGGTGGAGAATCCAGCACTTGCTCTTCTCAAATTCCGTATGTTTGGCAATTGCCCAGCTCTCTACTCTACCCAGATCTCTCTGTAAAGCCTCTCTACCCTCAAAGAAGTCCACAGCTCCTTCTAGTTTAGTATCATCAGCAAACTTACTTAATGTACATTCAGTTCCTGAGTCCAGATCATTTATAAAAACATTAAAGAGCACTGGCCCTAAAACTGAGCCCTCAGGGACCCCACTGGTGACTGGCTGCCAGCCTGATGTAACCCCATTTACTGTAACTCTTTGAGCCTGACCCGGCAGCCAGCTGCTCACCCAACGTACTATGGACTTGCCTAGCTGTGCGCTGGACATTTTATCCAGAAGGATACTGTGAGAGACAGTATCAAAACCTTTGCTAAAATCCAAAAACCACCACATCTACTGGCTTCTCCTGGTCACCTACGTGGATGACCTTATCATAAAAGGAAAGGAAGTTGGTTAAGCAGGACGTTCCCCTCATCAACCTGTGCTGGCTACGACCAATAACTGTGTTGTCTCTCAAGTGTTTTTCAATAACTCCCAAAATAACCTTCTCCATCATTTTACCAGGCACTGAAGCGAGACTGACAGGCCTGTAATTACCAGGGTCTTCCTTCTTTCTCATCTTGAAAATTGGGACAACATTTGCCAGCTTCCATACGACTGTGACCTCTCCAGACCCCCAAGACCATCAAAAAATAATGGAGAGAGGTCCGGCAATAACATCAGCCAGCTACGCTCAGTTTGCGTGCGGCCTGTACTTGGAAAGACACTTTTCACAAATATTCATTATGGTCCCTGCAGAGGCACTGACTTTTGGAGTTCTTGGATTCTTGTGTGTCCTGCTCATTATGCATAGCAGAAAAGGATAATCTAGAGGAAAGCTTGGGAAAAAGTGAAGCGAATTTCTCTGGCTGTTTAGTGCCATCTCTTTTTTTTCCTTCACTATTTCCTAGCGCAGTAAGCATGAGCATTAGCACAAGCATAACCATGCTGTTTCTCAACAGAAATAGCCATCATTCCTCCCACTAGTAAAAAAGAACTGAAACAAAGAAAAGGTTACGGACAAAAGTCTGGTCAGAACAACTCATAGAAGATTTTAGAGGAAGTTCTATTTTCTTCCTGAAACACAATTTAGACCAAACATATAATGCCAGAAATGCTATTGCTGGAATAATAAATTCAAACTCAAGCCCTGAATATTGAAAGGCTAGCCTTGCTTTGGTCCCTGGAAAAATAGTGGAGCAGGTCCTCTTGAAACACACTTCTGGGCGCAGGAAGAACAGGGTGATTCGGAACAGTCAGCATCAATTTATCTGAGAAAAATCATACCTGACCAATCCAATTACCTTCTACAATAAAATAATAAAAAAAACCCAACAAAAAACCCCCACCAAAACCAAAACCTAAACAGATTTGTGGATGAAAAGAGAGCAGTGGCTATTATTTAATGTGACTTTAACAAGGTTTTCAACACTGTCTCCCCACAATATTTTGGTATCCAAACAAGAACATCACAGGCTAGATGAACAGGCAACGGGCTGAATAAAGAACTGGTTGGATGATCAGGCTCAGGGAATTGCAGTTAACGAGTCTCTACCTGCAGGCCAGTACCAAGTAAGAGTTCTGCAGGCTGGAGGAACAGGGTAACTCTAGGAGTCCCTTATCCTTAACTACAGCTCTAATCTCAATCTTAAAACTCTCTCTGTTCATTTTAAAAGCATAACCCTCATCTTCAAACTAGCAATAAAGTACATATATCTACTGGTGTCAGTTTTTAACCAAGGCTTGTAGGATCTAGCAATAACTTGCCTTTGTAGTTCCTATCCTGTCAAGTCCTAATCATAAAATGTTCAAGTCCTTCCAAATTCCTGGTCCAGCAGGATTAAGAAATAAACTAGTTTTTTCAATACATGTTCCCTGAATTACAAAACTAAAGCATTCGTGCCGTACAAAAGGATCGATGTGTATAGAATCTAAAATTAAGGGCTTGCTTGCCCACTGATTTAAGGAAACCACTAAATAACAGGATAAATAACAGCTGATAACGGACATCTTCAAGTGGATGAAGATCACTCTACTAGTTCTTCTTTTCAAAGAAAACACTTTTTACTGGACTCCTTTCTGAAGTTACTAACAAGGTTTGTTATACCTAAGCCTACCTTCCACGACATCTGAAATAAAGCAAAATGCATTTCAACTATTATTATTATTATTTTAAATATCGGAGGATTTATTCTTGATTTTTCTTGGTGTTTCAGTAGATGCTCAGTTTTGCTAAATTCTCAAGAAAACAGACTTTTAATTTCAAGAATTCTGAGTTATACAGGGACACAATGACCGGTATGCAAGGTTACTAGCAAAAGATGCACAACAAAGTAGTGTCTTAATACAAATCTTTCTAACCTGACACTTTTTAAAAAAAAAAATTTAAATAGACTTTTTCTGCAAGATTACACAATAACCTCTCCCTGCCATGAAACTTTGTCACTGGATTTAGATGTATCCACAGACAACTGATTAAGAAAGCACCATGCTTCAGCAGAAGATTTGTCTGAAACAATACTTCAACATCTTGAAATTTCATGCCAAATAGAATGAATAAGAAAATAATACCTACTCAAAAATTAACTGGAACTACAAAAACGTCTTTTAATACACGATAAAAATCAATGGTTCCTTTTATCTCAATACACCAAGTCTGCCTAGGCTGAGACTACTCACTGTCTCAAGTAGCAGACCCACCACTACCCCTAAACATACCTAAACATTTCCTTTCTTTCCAAATAACAAACATACCTGATTCTTCAGGAGTGTGCAATTCAGAAATTTCCACTGCGGTACATGTTGGTGTAAAATCAGTCTTCTGAATGGTGGCCAAAGGTAATGCTTTTCCACTCTTATTTTCGGGAGTTTGAAACATTTCATTCATTCCTATAAATTATATTCAGAGAAATGAGCATACGTTTTGACAAAAGAACTACAGAGTTGGCAGAGTGAACAACAGATTTTAAAAACTTACCTGTGAAGCTTTCGTCCATGTTCATGTTTAGCTTCAAGATAGGATTTTTTACCACTTTAGGGACCTGTCCAGCCGTTCTGATGGTGGTGGAATAAGCTCTACCTACCACTATTGTAGCAGGTGACTCTGCATGACCTGTACTAAAATGACCTTTTATTTTTCTTTCTGGAGTCTGCAGAGGGGAAAGAAAGGGAGGGGGGGGAAGTTTGTAAACAAAGATTCCTTTTGTATAAAATCTATATTTCTTACACACTGTGGCAAAGACATCAACATCCATTTAACATCATACTAAAAGCTCATAAGCTTCCAGCTTCTGTAGGAAAATACCTAACAAGTTGTTTTGTGATTATGCAAAAACGAATAAAAGAAACATGAAAAAAAGGAAAAGAATACCTTTGGTAATTGGGTTTTCTTCTTTAGGGATCTTCCTTTTTGGACACTTTTTTTAACAGTTTTTGACTGTGGTCTTGCAATACCTAATTTTACCACTTCTGCCCAAGATTTTGCAACTAGGAAGCAAAAGAGAAATAACCACTTTCATTCTCAGGTGTAATAAATGGAAGTTCACAATTATTTCTTTATGATTCCAATGGATTTGCTGCAGTCGGGCATAGGAAAGTGGTGGTTGTATCATCTGACAACACCTCTACCAAAGCGCTCTGTGAAACGCTTTCAACTTGAAGATCTAATTTCAGCTGAAGTTTACCAAAGTCTCCAAGTACCCAGGATGGCCTTTTCCACAAAACAGCAGCAACAACAAAATCTTCATACAGCGGCAAATAGATGTTGGATCCTAGAACTGAACACTGACCCAATTCTGTCCTCGCTTTTTGTAAGGAAATAATTTTTTCCAATAGAAACTTGCCACGAGCCTTTCAGTCTCATTCACTATTATGCCTGAACTTTTCCCCGGTGGGACTTGAGATTTAACATCAGAGAAATGGCTTCTAAGTGAAACGTATCCAGCTTTTCTTTCACCACCTTCCCAAGGAATGTCGTAGTCAGGAAATTATTTATTTATACTGCTTACAGCATTTAGATCTACACGCACTTGCCATAATTTTTCTTCTATCACCTTCTCCTTATAACATACTCTGAACATTCCCAAAGCAAGGTTACCTTTATCACAGCATCATTCTGTACACAGCAGAGGAATCAGGGAATTAGTGCAGCTGTGTAATAAATGAAGCTGTCAGTTGGTAGGACATCTGCCTCATTTACTTCACAAATAAGCTATGAGAAGACAGGGATCATATAAAAGAAATGATTATTTTTTTAAGTAGAGAGAAAAAGGGGGATGCTGTTCCTGAAGGATAATATTATTCTTTTCTCAGAATTGCCATGTAAGTTGGCAAAAGTCTGTAAATAAAAAGAACTTTCAAAAGCTGTCATTGCCAGGGTGTTCAGGATACGTAGAAAAATGCCAAGCATGCAGGAAATTATCTGAAAAAGCATTGGAAACACAAAGACATTTGCTTTGGATACAAATTAGACAACCAAAATTTTTAAGAACTGTGGTGTTCTTTTCATATTGCGGAAAAAACTGATGCACTCACATTAAAAACCACTTACACATTACAGAGAGGTGGTGAAAAACGGTACGTCATTAATATTTGTGAAGTACTCTGGTGCTATTAAAATGAATGGAACAACCAAAGGCACTGAAAAAAGAACCCAGCTTACTTTGCTAAAAGACTAATACCACTTTCAGCTGTATAAGCAGGAAGTATTGTGAAGGCCTGTGATTTTATCTCATCGTGTAATAATAACAATGATGAGAACATCATTGGGACATTGTATATAGTATGCTGTTCAAAATTTTAAAATGACACTACAAAAAAATGGAGACATAAAGAGAAATAAAAATTCCTTGGTGAATGGTGGTGTTGGTAGGAAACTTTAAATTTCACTTTGAAAGAGTCAAATCAATTTAACATCTGTTTACAAAAACAGATGACAGACACCTTATCTGTAAGTTTCTTCAAAGACAAAAATGTCAAGAACCAGAGTTTCCCTATTATGTTTCCAGTGCTGTCAAAACTATTTCAAACCAGTGTTCAACATTCAAATTCAAATGCTCAACTTCAAAATATTCAAATTAACACCCAGTTATCATCCTATTTTTAATTATATCTGTTATATACCACCGTCAACAGTTAAATGCAGTCCAGTCCATGGACAAAGGTTTTGAACTGTGTACAAAAAAAGCATAAAGACAACAAACTGAAGCTAGATTGCTATGAAGTGCTCATTTTCAAATCAAAATTGATGTAATTGATATAATTTGATTTAGTTCACTACTACTTGAATTTGAAGGACTTGAAGGATCACTATTGCAACTAACCTTGCAAAGAGAACCTTAATTCTACCATTTGTCAATTTCTGAACATTAAGATTTATGTTCTAAACAATTTTATATATGCTTTAGCAATTTGCTTTATGAATACGAGACAATGTAACACTTTGCAATTCCCAGTTTTTTCCAACAAGTCCAACAACCGTCAGAAGATATGCCAATCATTTGGTGGCCTCTGCATAACGAAACAACAGGCCTACTTCAGTTTTGTTCCTGTATTTTAAAGCATTAAGATAAATATTAAAAATGAACTGCTGAAACAAACCTAGTAAATTGGCATTAGAGGCACCACTTCTTCTTTTTGCATTGATAGCTGCTACGGCCCCACTTCTTCTCTTCATGGGAGTGACCTTCAAAGCAAGTTGTGCACTTCTGGCTGATTTGTCAGGCGTAGCTGTTAAAAGGGTTTTACAATCTCGGTTAACGTGAGGAGACTTAGGTGTTTTCACTCGGGCACCATTTTTCTCCTTTGTATTTATGTCTTCGGCAACACTATCCTTCTCTTCTGCGATTGGCAATGATGCCGTGACGCGAGAAACAGAGAAACGTCCTTTTGTGTAAGGTGCTGGAGAGCCTAAAGTAAATTTAGGTGCTGCCTTCCCAGAGGCAGGGGATGAGGCAGCTGGGGACTTCTGGGTTGGCAAATTTTTTGGTGACATTTTTTCCTTCTGCAAATGTTCAGAAAGTTCCTGGTAGGAAAAAAATACATAAAGATAAAATGTTACTGCACGTAGCTGAACTACAAACGCTCATCTACATCTCTGACAAGTAAATACAATAGTATAAAATATCATCAGATTGTTTGAAAAACCCTTAAATACTATTGCCTGAAAACAAACTTGTAACAAGTTTTAAATTTCAAAAGTCTCAAAAGACACATGCAAATTCAATTGAATAAATTAACTGAACTATTCTACTTTATTCAGAAGTTTTGTTCACATCAAGTACACTACACACATTTTAACTAGTTTAAACCAACAGCAAATGTTTTCAAACTTCTAGCCAAACCAGGTGGCAGTAGCTTGCACAGTCTGCCAACAAGCTACTGTTTTCTGTTTTTTATGGTAAACTGGAGCTTGTAGACACTGCTGCTAAGCACAAACATACAGAAAAATACTCCTGCATATGCATGAGAATGAGCAATAGCGTGTGAGGTGAATAAAAACACACCTCCTGTATAAAGACAGGTAGATATAAAGGGTAAGCTGAGCCCTTTCCTACAATGGAGAAGTTAAAAAAAAATGCCGATTAACATTTGCTGATTTTAAATACCATCTTAACTTGCAATTAAAATTTCTACTTCCCAACATACATCTAACAAGGTTTACTACTAATTTTTAATTACGTTTCAGAAGTCTTAGAATTTATAAATTCTGTTCACATCAGTTGTCTCAGCAACTTGATTAGTCGTAACATTTACCTGGACTGCAAAGTGCTTCACTCCCTGAGCCTTTTTCAGAACCGCACGTGGTGAGTTTCCAAATGGTAAGCTCAGCCTCGCAGGAATCGCACCTCTTTTAAGGGGAGAGTTGGGAGGCAAACTTTTATCAAAAAGTTCTGGACTTAGATGACCACCAAAAGACACTCTCTTTCTTTTTCCCAAAGGCTGGAGTAACAAATCACCATTTTTCTTCTTCTGAGATATCCTTTTTGTCTTGCCTAAAAATAACAATTAAAAATATTTTCATATATCTAAAAATCCAAGTCAACATTTTAACCAGCATAGAAAACAGTGCTTACACATGCATTTTAAAGTTGGAAATATATCAGAAGGTAACTTACCTTAAAGAGAAACAGAAACAATTGAGTAAACTTTTATACATATTATTGTGTGTTTTTATGGTCAAATATGACTACATGATAAATATTTTAGAACTAATGTCAGCAATAAGCTCTGCGTTTTATGTAAGTGGAAGAATTCTCATAAAAACGCTACGAGAATTGCTCAAATACAAAAATGAGACAGGGGATTGAACACACTTACCTGATTCTTCTCCAGCCAACAGGCCAGAAATATTCATTTCTGACACAGCCTCATCGTCTTTCAGTACGGTAGCACTTCCAGAAGACCTTCTCTTCAATGACAATCTGCGAGGTCTTGTAACACTGGCATCTTCCAACTCTTGTTTCTGATGATCCCCCTCTGTGGCGAGCTCTTCGTTAGTCCCACTGTCTTTTCTGTCTGTAGTCTTATCGTGATGCTCTTGAAGGGCATTTGTCTCCAATGCATTTTCTGTTAGCAGTCCAGAGGTCCTTGGCCTACCCCTTTTCCTTCCAGAGTCAGATTTCTGACCAGCAGGAGATGCCACATCTGATGTCAACTCTTCTGAAGCCAGCGTCTCTGAATGGACACTTTTGTTTGATAATTCTTTACTTTGCCTGTTATTTCTTCTGGGACTCTTGGAATTAGAAAGAGAGGCAGGAGTTTCGGAGTGTCCCTCTTTTGAGTTAACAAAGTTTGCCTGATCACCAATTTCTTTCAGCACTTCTTCTTTTACAGGTTTTCCTGGTGTATGTTGTTTACTATTTCGTCTTTGCTTTAAGCATTCATTTTCCGGCAAAGACAGTTGTTTGAGGCTATCGTTTCTGCACACTGAATCTTCCCTTTGAATTTCAGCTGAAACTGCTGAGAGAGACTTACGTTTCAATGACACACGTCGTCGAGTTGTTGGAGTATCGGTATTTACAGGATTCATCCCGCTAGTTTCTTTGGTAGGCGATACGAACTGAGAGCGGGGACTCTTCCTTCTGGGCGTTGGTGTAGACAGAACATATTTATCTACTTCAGAAACATTTGTCGTGTTAGTTGTTTGTGCTAGTTTATCTACTGCTATTGCAGAGCTGTATATTTTCATTTCATCTGCATAATCCAAGCATTCTATAGAGCACGGCTTCAGTGAAAACGCGGCATTTCCATCCTTCTCCTTACTGGGTTTGGCTGCAACTTCAGTACCTTTAGATCCGCCTGCTGTACCTAGTTCCTTATGATCCTGCAAGTGACTTCTTTTACCAGTATCTCTTGACATCTCCTTTGAAACAGAAGTTCGAGGACTTTTGGTAGAACTCCTCTTGGTAGCACTTCCTACAGCTGAGATCTGGTTACATTCCGAACTGATTACTTCTTGCTTTATTTTTATTTTACATTCTTCAATATCTTCACTTCTGCCTACTTCTTTTTCTTTAGTCAGGCTTCCCAGATCATAAACACAACCCGATGATGAAATTCGAGCACTTGGTTCTACCAGAACGCTCTTACCATCTTCTTTTGCAGCTTGTTGAGATACATTTCCCTCTTGCAGAGGTTTTTTCACTTTAATCTCACATTTCAGCGTTTCATAGAGTTTACTAAAGGGAGACATTTCATTTTGCTTTTTATTAGATAGATGTATTCTGTGTGAAGATTTGGGTGTTTGTAGTTTGATGGGGAAAGGTTTGGAAATATTCTTCTCTGTACTTTGTTTATTTTCATTGGCATTTTTTTCTTCACACTCAGCATTATCTACAAAGTAAGCAAAACAAAGCAAAACAAAAAGTAATACAGATGCAGAGCTACTTAAAAATTGCAGAACTACAAATATGAGTTCCATACAGATAAAAATTCCTTCCTTTCCACCCCCAAGACAGTCAACCAGGGTCCAGGATACAGTACTGTAAATAAAGCTCTGTTAACAATAACAATTTATCTTGTAATAGAAGAATTAGTATCTAAATGTTTAACGGAAACTTTAAGTTGTAATCTGGAACTTATCCCATATTCAGGTAAGGCACTTGGTATTTCACGCGTTTGTTCTTGTCGGAATCAATGGCTCACGTACATCTTTCAGGGCTGCCACGAGACAAATCTATGAGCACAGAATTAAGCCACCATTCAGATTGGCTTACCACAATTCAGTCTGGTTTTTGTCCTGCGTTTACACAGGTGCTGTACTGCTTGAACTGTGGCAATGCTTCTCTAGGGTCAAGCCAGGCTATAAAGTGGAGCTGCCACTTCCCAGATGAGACACAGCAAGTGACCGCCCGGGTGCTGCCACTCCGCTGCAATCTGGAACCGCATCCAAGGCAGCCTGAGGCCGCGTGCTTCACTTCGTGTTTCCATGAGCAAGGGGTATGTGCGAGCTAACGGAGTTCATCCCATAAGAGGCGCCTTTTTAAGGCAAAAAGCTGAGACCTCTTGTGCATCTGTACATCTACAAGCTCTATCTCTCAACACTGCTTTATGTCAGTACGAACGCCTGCCGAAACAAGTGCTCATACATGTTGACTTTTCTTAATTGTGATGGGAAATAACCCATGTAAAGATGAAGGTAGGGACTCTGACATACAAGGAAAAGCCTGTCTATTATCTTCTGGGAAAGGGGAAAAGAGAAACATGGGAAAGAACAGGAAATTAGATCTCTCCATGAAAGCTTTTACCCAACTGCAGACAAGTACATCAGTATTTTTTTTACTGAGCTGACAAGTTGTTCCCTTAAAGTTGATAGAACAATGAAGCAAAGACTGTTGTGCCATAGGACAGCGTGGGGGATCCCAGCACCCAGATCCTGTGAATACAGATGCGCTCACAACAACCCACTGGAATGGAACACTTTGAAACGGCCTGGGTTTTTTGCAGTGGAACAAACATTTGTCACAAAAAGCAAACCTGTCTGTAGATAAATAGCCTCCATCTAAGAAACCTTCTATCTTCCCATGAAAGTAGCATTACTTAAGACAAGAAGGATGGGAAGGTGAAGTCCTGGCATTTAACCAGTCCATGGCCTATAACGACCCAGCCTTAGTAGCTCTAGAAGATATTTACTGGGTCTACATGAAACAGGTATTGTAAACTATTATTTCAATCAGGAAAATTAACCCTTCCTATATATCTCCAAAATTATACCTGTTTCAATTTCTTATTAGGAAAGAATACATGACATAATGCAATATTTGCTCAAAAGGGATCTAGCTGTATTCTAGGTCAGCAGAGAACCGCAAGTTGAATTTTAATCACAAAGGTGAACTTGCCATGTTATACTCGTTCGATGCCACTGAAAAGTAAAATGTAATAGGTGCTTGTTTTGTATATCAGTTTCCGCTGCCGTTTGTATTGCATTTGCAAAGCTGGTGTACTGAACTCTCTTCTTCGCTGTAATCTTCATAAACTGAATTCGCACAAATCACTTAAAGCCATATATATGGGTTGTGCCAATCCCAGGCTAACTGCTACTGCCCATTTGTCAGGATGCAATTAAACTGATGTCTCCTGGCAGGACTTAGCTTTGGTAAATCAAGCATCTAAGTACAATGAGATAGTACACTGACATAACAAGGTGTATTGCACTCAGATTGAAAAGTCTTAAAATACCTTTCTTTTGCTCTTTTCAACCTTGTTTTTCCCTTTATGCTAAGAATAAATGCAGTTAAGGGGGAAGAAGAACACAAACCCCCTGTAAAACAAGTACCAACCTGAAGCATGAAGACTTTTAGATCCTGAAGTTTGTTTGTGTAATAATTCCACTTCTGCCACCTGCTGAACATGAAGAACCTGTAAATTTGTACAATATTACAGCAGAGCAACAAATATTTTACAGTTTAGCTTTCAACTGTACATTGAAAACCACTACATTTAGAAAAATACATGCATTGTTTACTAAACAGGCTTAAAAGTATGCAAATGAAATCCTAGAATGTTTCAAACTTTAAGAACATCGACCAATACACATTTAAGGCCCTACACTGCAAGAGTTTAAGTCTTGTTTTATCATTGAAATTATTAGTTCTAAAAGCAGCTGTAACATAAGAATTATGCAAGCACATTTGAATCTCACCTTCTCACCAGACCTAGTGGAAGGTTTTTATTTAAATAAGAGAACTATAACATTAAAAAAAAATCTTTCATAGGCACAGTACTCACAAATAACAGCATCCCTTTTAAGGGAGAAAACTTTGCTGGGAACAAAAAAAAAGAAACTGATGAAAATAAATTATTAAAAGACAGGCTTAGTTTGATATTTATAAATTCCAGCAATACATTAGTGTACTAGCATGTAGAACAACAGATTCTTTTGGAAAAAAAAAAAAAAAGAACTGCTTATTCTCTAGGGCAAACTTCCCCATTTAAAGCACAAGGATAATCAACGCCCATACTCTGCATTTCCTGCATCCCATCCTCTCTTCAAAAAGGCTAAGGATTAAATTTTTAATAGCTTACCTGTATTAGTAACATCATAGATTATTAAGTATCTATTACCAGAAACTGACAAGTCTAAAATTAATAAATTATTAATTTTAAAAAAAGTATTTATCTGAAGTTTAGTTGTATTTTCAAACAGAAAGGTAGTCTATGGCTGAAAAATTATTCCTGATAAGAAAAGAGAACAAGGAAATGGAATACCGTATCACTTCTAACACCAATGTACTTGTAATAAATAAGTCTATGGCCACAAAATTACCTGCAGCGTTTCATCTTTTGGAGATCTAGAACGCCTCTTTCTTGGAGTTGATTGGAGAGGATATTCAAACCTGGAAGAAATATTTAAAAAGTAAGACAACTGAGTTTTGTCAAATAGCTGATGATTAAATTCCCATTATTAAGATACATGACCTAGCAATAGTTGTCCACTCCCAACAATAGACACATATCACTTTTAAAGGCTTTAACTACATCAAAATACTTCTAAATTTTCCCAAAAAAATGCCTACCCTTGAAACAAAATCAAAATGATCTCTCTAGACAATTCTATCTTTATTGGTTTAGCTTAACGTAATACAAAAGCAATTTAAAAAAAAAAAAAAATCTTTAAGGAATCTTGCCTTCTGAAGAAGGTCTGTAAGACATTGTAAAGAAATAGGAAATAAACTAGATTAACTTCTGTGTCTGAAGATGGTAATTGATGAAGATTTAAGTTTTTCCCATTTATCTACAGCCATTTCTGTATCTTCATCAAGCAGTAAGAGCCCATGTCCACAAAGCTCTCTGCATTGTTTGCCTGCAGGACACATTCCAGGATCGAGGCATTAACAGTTTGTCACTGGCACTTACCTGAAAGAACGATCGATAATAGTTAACACATCTCCATGCTTCAGAGGTACGGGTTGCTGAAAACAACCACCATTCAGCTGCGTAGGATTTACTGTACTTAAATTAGTCAATATTGCCTAAAAATAAAACAAACATTTCAGCAGCCTGATGAGGTGCAACGATGCAATGCATATACCATTAAAATATGTATATCTTACCTCCTTGTTTTCATTTACTTCAATTTTACAATGTTCTTTTGAGACCTGAGGCAATTGGATGCGAATATCACATTCTGTTCTCCTGTGGGTGAAAATACAATCTGAGTTTTAAGACGCACAGAAGACGGAAAAATCTGACTGCTATAGAATTAGGTGATTTCCCAACTTTCCAGCTAATAATTGTACTGCAGCATGATACTTTCTTAAATTTGGTAACATGAAGAAAATCAACTACCTATGTCTTTCAGCTGTGGCAAAAAAACCCAGGAGCTCACACTTCTACAACATCAGAGAATCCGTATCAGAAAAAAAATATGTAAAATACCCAAATTCTGAAAAAAGCAGTTCACAACAAGCCAAAAGAGACACGTCTACAGCAGACAGCTGGTGGCTTGAGATGACTTGTTTCCTTACTTGCAAGTTGCCGAAGACTTGCGGAATATTTTTAGAAAATACCAGCATGTGCTCTTAAGCTCGCTCTTAGGCGTTCGTGACTGATCACTCTCAGAGACAGAATATTAGGTAGATGGACCCTTGGTCTCACCTGGATAGCCACTTCTACCTTCTTCAAAGTTGTTAGTAAGTGAAAGCTGCATTTCTAAGTGTACAGACTTTTTCTTTCTTTTTTTTTTAAGCTAATCTCTAATGCTTTTGTCATGCTGTAGGTCTTAGGCAGCAAACAGCTCTCAGATCAGGGGTACTGTTCAGAGAAGTACCTGACACCTCTCACTGATGTAGCCGGCAGAAATTAATGTTTGTACCATCAAGTATCACCTGCCTGGGCAGCTCTGCTGAAGCTACAGAACAGCATTAGTGACACTGGAGTGCCTCCCATAGACTTTCACTATGGAATCTGATTCCAGACTGAATAATTAGTTAAGACATCTATCTGTCAGTAAAGTGCTGAACAGACCTCGTTTAGGAGAAGTAAAAACATTTTATTTGAAGCCTATTTATGGTAAGGTCATCTAGTCAAGTCTTCACATATAGTCTTCAGGTATATTAATTTTATCTTTTAATGTGAAATAGCTGGATCAAGCTCAAAACCAACTACCACTCAACTGTGTAAGTCAAAGCAAGTTTCAGGATCGGAGGAGGGGGTATAAGTTCTTATTAATTTTTAATATTCATTCCAGATATTGGCTGAGGTATTCCATTACTGAGGTTTTAGAGAACCAAGGAAAAAAAAAAAACTGAGAAGAGCACTAATGTAACGAAGATGGTCGAATACAAGCCATGTACCTCGCTTCTCTTCCCTAGCCCATTATCTGGAAACTGCCTCTGGATAAAAGAATACCATCACTTGCTTGTCAACCGTGTATTACTTTCAGTCTCTTTCCCAGATTTCCTCTGGCCAGAAACTTTAAAAAAAAAAATAGTTCTGGCAAGGAAAGGAAAAAAAAAAAACACATAATGAAAAATAAGTTCAGCTTTTTAGTCTTACAATTAACCTCAGTCCAATATTGCCTTCCCTCCCCTGAACATGAGTCACAAATAAACAAACATTTTTTTGCAAATAAGTATTAAAAGACATAATCTGCATGAAAAATATCACTAATGTTATTTCAACGTATGCAAGTACTCAACTAATTCTCACCTTCCAAATAAACAAGAACTTGCAGTGAGTGGAAAACTAATTCCATCAGTCCCATTCCGCTTAATTACAACAATATTCCCAAAGAGCGGCATCTTCAAATGTAAGGAATCTTACCTATAAGAGAACATCAAAATTACTCATCCAAATAATGCTTTACATATTTATGAAAGTAAATCAATGTAATTATTTTTTTTTTTACTTCTGTTCAAGAGACATTTTCCAATGCACAGAAGGATCTCAGTGCCATTTACGTGTGCTTGCCTGTGTAGAAAACTGGGAACTATTTACCCCCAGCAACCACTGTTGTGTATGATTATACACGGGAAGCTGAAGGCACTACAGATTTGGAACAACTGATGCTTACACAGGGTGGCAAGAGCAGTCATCACGTGTTCCTGTAAGCTCAGCTATACTGCTTTGACAACAGGTATTTGCTACCCATCAGAGCCTTCGCAAAGACTCAGGGCCAACGCGCACTGTATTTCATCCCATGAGCAACTTAAAACTATTTTCGTGTAAACAGTCGCTCCTCCTCACCCAAATCTAGATAGTACACGTTCTCCTATCTACGTGGAAATTCTTAGGCTTGATTTTTAATGTAAACAGAGACCAACGGACTACAGTTGTGTCCTGAAAAAAGATAAAACGGTGGCATTGCCACGGAGGAGCACTCGCAGGAAGACAGCTGAAAAGAAGGCTGACAGTTTAGGGGCTGCAAGGATCTCGTGGTAGGCTGCTGAAACAACTGAGGGTGGCAAGGGCACCCGAGCGGGCACGTACGGAGAAAGCAGAAGGAACGGCGTTTAACTTGCAAAAAAAAAAAAAACCCCAAACGCAGAGCGTTTGCACAACCAGATACGCTATGCCTTTTCTGTATAGATAGGAGTGTGCGACAAAGTACAAGCAACCCTCAGAACAGCAGATATAAACTGCACTAACAAGTGTTATACATTTTAAAGCGGCAAGCTAAAAACAAGGGATCTAATGTAGTTAAGGGGGACCCTTCTGAACTTTTTTTGACGCGTTTCATACGATAGAATACTTGTTGAAAAAACAAAACGAAACACGCCCTAGGACAAGCTTGACAGCACCCTTAAGAAAAGCCTTTATCTATACGTTACAGGAAACGGCGGTCTTCAGCTTTCCTCACCCAAACTGCCCTGTTCACAGTTTCCACCGACTCTTACAAGCAAAAAACGCCACACGAGCTGCAGAGGCCGAAGTTTACGCCACCGTCAGGAGCCCAGGCTCCCTGCGGCCGCGCCTGCAAGCGGGGTGACCCACAGCCACCGGGGCGGCCGGGGCAGGTGCGTCCCGGCTCCCGCTGGCCGGGAAGCAGACGGCCACCGAGGGGAGCAACCCGGCCCAACTCCTCCCCGCGGCGCCCGGAGCCCCAAAACCGCGTCCGCCCGGCCCGATCCCCCCCTCTCACCCTTCCTCCCCACGAAGCCCCGAGCGCAGCGGCGGCCCGGAGGCCTCCTACCTCCGGCGGCCGGCTGCGGGGCCGATGTGGCGGCAGCGGCGCGGCCCCCCGCCCGCCCGGCCCCTCCTGTCAGTGCGCGGCGCCGACTGAGCCTTCCCGCGCGCGCCAGCCGCCGCCGCCGCCGCACCGGGCCCTCGCACCCCCGGCGGCCGCGGATGTATCCCTGCGCCGCACAGAAACAGAGCACGGCAACCGTGTAGACGGCCCCGGAGCCGCCGCCGCCCTCACGTACTGACAGCCGCCATGGCTGCGGGGACACACCGAGCCCGGCCGGCTGGGACAGGCGCCCCTCGGCGGCCGGACTCTTTTAGCCTTAATCGCTGCCGGCTTGGCGGAAGGAGAAAAGAATCATCGTACTGACGGTTTTTTTTCGAAAAGGCGCGCGTCAGCTCACGATTGGTGGAGGGGTGGTCACGTGAACGCGCGGCGGATCCAATGGGGAGCGCGGAGGCGGTTTGATTTCAAATGGCGGCGCAGGGCCGGGGCCCCGCCTCAGGAGCCGTTCCCCGCCTCAGGGCGGCCGCTGCCGCCGGCGCCGCCGGGCCGCGGCCGCGCTCCGCCCGCTCCCCGGCCGTCCCCGCTCCCCGGCCCCAGAGGTGCGGGTTTGGGCCTGTACCTGCACCTGGAGCGTGTGTCTTCAGCGCTCCTGTGAGGGAGAGGGAGTCGTAGGGGACCCAGCTCTGTCCCTAACACGCACCTCTTTAGCTGCTAATGTTGCTTCACCCTCATGAGAGCTACTCGCATCAGTAAAAAAGGTCGAGAGTCAGTTTATATGGCTTCAGCTTAGCTTAGGCAACTGCTTTCTAAACTAATTTAAGCATCTATATCTGTTTTCTGCATTGGTCATTTGGTACTCAGATTAAAATACTCTTAAATATAAAAAGGGGTTTTAAAGGAGGAAAAAAAACCGGGGGGGAGCAAGGATGGGAGAGAGAAAGCAGCAGTTAAAACTAAACTAGCCTTTTAAGTCCTTTTTAATCAGCCATTTAGTTACCTTCATTTATCTACAAAAATTTCCATCTCTGCTCCCTGACAGGAATCCAATACTAAGACTTGAATTTGAGAATCTGTAAGACAAACAATCGAGAATTGACAAACACTGCTTGTGCCGCGTGGTATTTGAAGACAGAAGAAAATAAAAAACCTGAGAAGCAACCAGAATTTAGTTCAGTCACACAAAGGCAGAAAGAGCTGTTCCTAGACAAATCCAATAGCATTGCCATCCACATCCTTGATCAGGCTTCTGTTTTTGATATTGCTATTGTGTGTTTGTATAAATTTAAAAATTAACCTCCAATCAATGAGATAATCTCCTGGTATTAAAAATGAGAAGAAGCCATAATTTGAAAACAGCCACAGAGAGGAAGGTACCTTTGAATATAATCTCGGATCAGAAACATTTTTCAGATTGGACAGGCTTTTAACCATAGCCCTCTCCAGAATACACGAGATGATATCTTTTTAAAATACTTTAAAAATTAGTGCAGAAAAATGCAGATGATCCTGAGACCGTGCAACCTCCATCATTATGTTCAGTTCCTCCTGTAGTTTGAACGTTTTTACTGGTGGTCTGAAATTACAAAATATAGGCCCTAACCACCTAATTTTATTCTCCGGAGTCTCCTCTACGTGATGCACAACATGAAGTTTTAAAAGCAAGCTACCGATTTGCTTTCTCATTCTTTTTGATGTCCAAGGGAGTCATGAAAGCTTTTGGACTTCTAGAAAAGAGACTGGAAGGTGCTGTTTTTGCCTCCATGAAACAGTCGGGAAAGTGCTTAAAACCCAAGGGAACAGACTTGCCAGGCAGCATGTGAAGATTCAGGTGGCTTAAGGCTCTTCCCCTCCCTGGTAGGCCAGTACTGAGCGGGACAGGCAGCAAGACTGTTCTTCTGGCATCAGTATGCTCAGACTGTCTGAAACCTCATTTTCAGGCCGCGGTTCCACAAAAATCTAAGCCAAATGAACCTCTATTGCTGGAGAAGTAAATGGAAAAGAAATTTAAAATAAGCACAAAAGCAAAGTACTTCCACGAATTCTGAGTAATTTGAAAAAAAGGGAGAGCAACTTAGTCTTACAGATTATATTTAAAATATACTCTGCATAAGAGACATAAGTAAGTTTGAATTTCTGATATTTTCTCCCTCTATTTCCTAACTGGTAACTAACACTTAAACCTGGTTTTTAATATTTCAAGATGACCACAGGAAAAAGATCCTGAAGGAGCAGCGTGGGTTCCAACTTGCACAGTATTTTTGATACGCACCATGTTATCAAAGAAATATAAAACCAAAGCATTTCAGTTACCAGACTCCTTCAAAAAGCAAACCTCATTTTTACCATCACTTTTTTACAGCGAAGACAGCCTCGCTCAATTCCTTTCTTTCTACCCCAACATCACACTTTCACAGTTGCCCCCCCAAGATGGCTGGGGAAACTCCAAGGGAAAATAGACAGGTTATTGAGTGATGCCTGTTTGGTTTTTTTAATTTTTATAATAAATATACACTACTGAGATATGGAATCTGGTGACCTTAATTCCAAGTTAAAGTTCTATGGATGCGCGGGGGAAAGAGCTACAAAGGGAGAAAGGCCTTTTACAAGGTCACCCAGTCTTTTGTGCTTCAGGGGATAAAATTCTGCTATTCAGATCTTTCACAAAGCAGAACTCCTTTTGATATTACTACTATTTTATTTAATTATCTAGTTTGCCTCAGATACTATTTTCTGTGGTATGATGACTTTAGGGTCCTTTAGATGTGATGCAGTTAGATGTAAGCAGCTTTTTAATTTTTTTTTCCTTTGAATTAAATTACTCTGAAGTCTATGTTATAAGCTTTGGTGGGGTTTTAATTTAGTTCAGCATATTAAGCCATGACCTTATTATTATACCTTCAGCTTGTCACAACAGCTTTATGCTGCGGGACAATCTCGTATTTAGATGTAAAACATTGAGACAAAATCAGAATTCTCACACTGGGTCTCAGTGCCAATAAACAGATATTAAAGTCAGATCCTTCCGGGGGTCAGGTATACCTGGACAATGTACCTAAACCAGTTTATACCAGTAGAACTCTTTGAAAGCCTAATTCATTACCGTCTCTACCAGCCCACATCTGATCAAACTGAGCTGGACAGCAAAAGAGGAATTTTGCAAAAGTAGATGTATAGGAGGGAAAAAATGACATTTTCTTCAAAAAATGACATTTTCTTCAAGGTTTAAATTTTCTGTTAGCTCGGTTTGTGAACATTTAATCTACTAGGAGTGCAAGCTGACAAATACATCTGCGTACATGGTGAAGTCAAGCTGTCAACTTTCAAAAAACATGTTGAAAAATAGTTTATTTTAAATCAGTCCTTGAATCTCCTTGCTAGTTGTTCAGACATTTTTAACTTCTTCGACCAATCAAAGGGTAATTAGGAAAAAGCCACTTCCCCGAGACCCATCAGTACGGATCTGTGAGCCTCTTCGGCACTGAATGATCGGGCTTACCAGTGGAAGACCGTGACCCAGTAAGAGAAAAAGGCACCTAATCACTACAGCAAGTCTTGAGCCACAAGAACAACAACAAAATAAAGAGAATTAGACAAACTAGCATCTTAATTCCTCCTGTGAAGATCCTTGTACGAGGCCATTTGTTCTGGTTTCTGAACAGGTGGTTTGGAAGCACTTGCATGAACGAAGTTTATTTCTGAGAGATTTGTACTACTGTTTTTTAACGGAAAGTCTAAGAAAGCACAAGTTCCAGCTGAAGCTTTTACTAGAGCAGGGCTTTTATAAGGTTATTAGGGAAATAAGGCACTAAATGCAGGCAGCACCTTTAGTATTAGCGAAAGGCCATCACCACTCAGCAGCCCCCGTTTTTAGAAGAGAGTTACCTTTGAGTACGCGAGACCCTCTCCGTGGAGCTGTCGTCTGGCCAGCGGATCCCGAAGAGACGGCAGGGAAACGAGCAGAGGCAGAAACAAAACCACCACGAGCAGCCTTGCTTCTGAGCTGCCAAAACTAAAGTTCAGGCAGAATTACACCTGGGAAGTGATGATTAAACTGCTAACAAAAAAAGCGTTGATGCAGAGATGGGATTAGCATAAATTCAGTTGCACTGTCATCACAGATGAGTTCTTAATTTGATTTAATTTATGAATTTTTACTGGGCACTGAAAAATATATATTTCAGGCTATTCACACTGTGTAAAGCAAAGTCTAGAGATTCGTACATTATTGTACAATGAATCTCTAAAAATTTAATCTTTTGCCATAGGCTTCCTCTCTTAAAATGACGGTTTCTTACACTGACATTATTGCACCTAAGATCTTTCTGAATGCTTGTATTCATGCACAGAACCGAATTTTGACAAATTATTTTATGCACGAGGAATCTGCGTAAGTTTATGAACAAACGCGATATGTTTTCCAAAATGGTTTCTAGGCACCTTTAATAAATACTTTGAAATAACACATTTCTCTTTCTTTTAAATGGTGAAAGAACATAGCATAACAAAATGCTGAGGGAAAGAAATTGTGAAAGAGCAAACTTCCGTCTATGAGGTCAAGCAGTAACGGTTATTTTAAAGCCAAAACTTCTGTATTTCACAAAATCAAGGTTCGTCTTGAAAACTAGCTTTCCAAATAGCCTGTTTTCACATGAAGCCTTCAAAGGCATGATGAAAGATGACCGGAAAGCAAACCAGACAGCGTCACGGTGAAATATATCACTTTTTAAATGTCAGTGAATACCTTGCAGTCCGTACCTGGGCGTCTCGCTGCTCTGTGTCGGTGTAACAGAGGTGCCGGTTGCCAAGCCTCAGATCTGCTCAGCGCACGCAGCAGCGTCCTGCTCACCGAAAGCAGCACCGACAGCTCTGGGTGCCGAACCAGTGGAAACCCTCTCATCGGGGAGGAAAACTCTTACTCCAGGAAACTTGGCCATTGCGGTCAACAGAGCACTCGTAACCCTAAAGGTGGCCCTGGGAGGGGTTTTGCATTGCCCGGTCAGTCCCTTTGCACATCTGCTGTTTGGGTAAGTTACTGATTTGGCCACTTGTTTACTGTGACCGAGGGGAGGTTCCGCTGAGCTGCGGTTACCCACGGTAATTACTGTGCAGCAAAATACATCAACCTCCATTAAAGCATGCAGTGCTCTAACGAGGGAGGAAAGCTATTCCACGTGCTGCTTCCTTGGAAACAGCTTCTACTCGATGCATAGGCCACCACCTGGTTACCGTAGAAATCCCAACTAGAAACTATTTGTGTAAAATTTTGAAGCAAAGTACTGTAAAAGAAAAAAAAAAAAAAAGGTATTTCGTAAAGACCACGGCAGTACTGGTGTCTCGAAGAAGACGGGAACATAATCTCTCGCAGAGACCACGAGCAGGACAGCGACAGCTCTCTGGCTGCTCACCGACTGCCTGTCGTACGGAAACATAAACCACTGCCACCAGGAGCCCAGGCTGACCTTCGTAACCTGCTGCTCTTGCGGCTGCGCTAAATAATTCCTTCTCAAGCTCTTCCAGACTGGTACAGGCTTGCTTGCTTTGTGCCTACCCAACCGGCACGAAGTCACGACTTAGACCTTGCCTTCAATGTTTATAGTTTGAGCGCGCCATCGATAAAAACACCGGAACAATTTCTAATGCAATGGAAATGGGTGAAAGAAAACCAAAATGATTATTTGTGAAAAGAACTTCCTTGGCAAAGTCTCAGCCTGATCCATAATTTAGTAATTCTCCTACTCTGTGCAAAGAAGCACAGAAAATATATAAAAGTCATTAGAAGAAAGCTCTTATTAAAATATCTAAATTACAACGTAATCCTTTAATACCCAAGATGAAGAACATTCGCGGTGAAGTTCAATTGCTTGAAAAATTCTCAGACGCATTGAGCAATTTCTGTATTAAGGAACACGTAGCTTAGACTTGACATATATGCCCTATACGGAACAAACATGTCTTTGATCTTGCTTAGTTTATATTGTTTAAATAACCTACTAGAATAAATCTATTTCATGAACAGTTTACAACAAAAGTGTGCTTTTTCTAAAAGCTGAGCTTCTAAAAACTTCATCATCTTCAGCATCATAAGATGTAAAATGCACAAACTCGATAAAGCAGCACAAGGTCTTTATGGGATTTCTTTCTAATGTTTCAAAGTAGGAAAAAACGACGTGCACGTTCTCATCAGAGCCAAGAAAAATGAATTGCCAGAGGAGTGCACAATAAAATGTAGTTCTTACCTGTAATTCAACAGAATCTGTATATATAAATAAGATTGCAGAAGATACAGGTTTCATACTTTCTGTATTGCTGTATTATTGCTGTATTCCAGCGACGTCCTAGGATTCTTCTGTTTGTTAGAGGGGACAGAGCCGAGACAGAGGGTAGCTGTTGTGAGAAAAACCCTCCCACTCAGTGGATCCTCATCACGCCGTCCCCTTCTCACGGAAATCTCTTTACGGGATGTCAGAGGCAAATATGAAAACTTTACTATCAATGCAGTACCTAAACAGCCACATGTTAGCTGCTTTAGGGAGTGAGGATCGAGCGATCCCAAGTCCTTTCTACAGCTTTAATTTGTTCACAGAACCGCTGCGATGGGCTGTATGCTAGCAGAGGCGCTCTGTACGGTTGATCTTTAATACAGAGACAGACCAACAGAAGCGCACTAGGGTGAACGCAGGCAGGCAGTCACTCTTCATCTCGTGGCTTGTAATCCCCGTTATTTAGCCGAATAATCTAAAAATGGTGGTGCTACTATACTGCTAGACAGAACCTTAATAGACTAGAAATTGTGCAGATCTGCAGTAATCAATAATTGCAGTTCTCAATAATGATTTAAATTAACCAATGATTAATTAATAACTAATACTTGAGATTCTTCTGTTTTCTGAAACCACACAAAGGCATCTGTCTGTCCTCAGACAAAACTAACTTTCAGCGGGCTCACAAGCTGTGCATCCTGCTGTCTGCTAAAAATGTACGAGCCAATCACACAAAATGTTTTATCAGCTCATCTGGAATTATTAAAAAAACAATAGCTTTTACATATAATGGAAGAGATTACTCTTAACTTGGTACTATTTAGTGCCACAGTAAGAAACAGCAGTATTTTCCTGAACACTGATGTCCTAAAGGCTCTGTATTTCAGCGTGGCGTATCCCTCTATTTAAAACTCCACAGGCAAATTCTTGATTAGTAACTCTATCTTTTCAATGAAGCAAAGACACCTCTTCAGGATGCACACGCTCGCTGTCCCAGAAAGCAACACCTAAGTTACTCCTGGCAAACGTGGTGCTGCAGTTACTCCTGGACGGTTCAGCTCGCGTTGAAAGCGGCGCCATTACCAAGCGCGACCACTTAAACGTGAGAGCCGCGCACAAGAGGGACGCGCAAACGGGAAGTTCTTCCGAACACGTTTGGAAAAAATAATCAGAAAATTATCTATGCTGAAAAAGCACCTCCCAGATGTTAGGGATGCCAGATCAAACAGGGCTGAGGGGGCCAAACCCAGAAATATCGCTTCATTAAATCACACCTGACAAACAACGTTCAACCTCTTAAATCCCAGTGACACCAGCTTGCCATTAGGATTGCAGTCTTTCAGCCTGGTTAATCCTGGTGGACACAAACCTCCCCGACACTTGCTACAACAGTGGGCCACATCTTGGTTATTTTTGGCACCAGGTCCAACATAAAGCCTGTTGAAATTAATGAAGAAATTGCTGTTAACTAGAGTGGGCTTTCAATTAATGATGGGTGACATATTGAAAGTTAAGCTACTCTCTTTATCTTGGTACGATACCGCAGTGTACCGCAGTACTATTAAAACGTACGCACAAAAGAACAGAAAGGTTTCGCGTGCTGCGAGTGAGCTCTCTCCCCTCCCCCGACCGTCCCGTTTGCTGAAATCCCGTCTCCCTCGGAGGCCGAACCCGGCTCCTACATCCCACGGGGCAGCCTGCGAGGCACAGCGGCGCCCGGCATCCCCGCTCCTCCCCGCCTCTCTCCGAGGGAGTGAAACCCCCAGCTTCAGGCAGCCCAGGGCCCCCGGCAGCCCAGGGCCCCGGCCTCTGGCAGCTCAAAGCCCCGGCCTCTGGCAGCCCAGGGCCCCTGGCCTCCGGCAGCCCAGGGCCCCCAGCCTCTGGCAGCCCAGGGCCCTGGCCTCCGGCAGCCCAGGGCCCCCGGCCTCCGGCAGCTCAAAGCCCCGGCCTCCGGCAGCTCAAAGCCCCGGCCTCCGGCAGCTCAAAGCCCCGGCCTCCGGCAGCCCAGGGCCCCGGCCTCCGGCAGCCCAGGGCCCCGGCCTCCGGCAGCTCAAAGCCCCCGGCCTCCGGCAGCCCAAAGCCCCCGGCCTCCGGCAGCCCAGGGCCCCGGCCTCCGGCAGCCCAGGGCCCCGGCCTCCGGCAGCCCAGGGCCCCGGCCTCCGGCAGCTCAAAGCCCCCGGCCTCCGGCAGCCCAGGGCCCCCGGCCTCCGGCAGCCCAGGGCCCCGGCCTCCGGCAGCCCAGGGCCCCCGGCCTCCGGCAGCTCAAAGCCCCCGGCCTCCGGCAGCTCTGCCCCGCTCCGACACGGTGCTGGGAGAAAGGAAGGGCCAGGAGCCATTGCGCTCGGCGCTGTACAAATACACGGCAGGAACCGCAGGGTCAGACTTCGAATCGTCACATTTATACTCAAAAGGGAAGGCTGCAACGGGCCGAGTCACGCCAAAGCTCTACACCGTCAGCTCTTACGTATTAACGCAGTTTGGGAAGACCTGGCCTGTCGGTTGCTGTCACGAGTTTATACGCGCTTTATACGCACAATGCTTCGGTTCCGACATGAATCAGAATGTTACTTTCAAATAGCTGCAGATAAGTACTGAAAAATTATTTATCTAGATAATGGATTTCTGCTCCTTTAGAGGACTTAATTTAAATGAACACACAGTACAGGAATGAAATTAAAAGATTTAAAGAAAGTAATACAGTTTGAGAATAAAAACAAAGCTTTGTTCTTGCATCAGAATGTATTAGATCTTGCAATTTGCATATACAAATAATTCAGCGACATTCACCGGCATTAAAAACACAGCAAGATCAAATTATAAATGTAATAAAAGAAAATAATAATAGCTGAAACTGTATAATACATACATATATTATAAAGATTTGACAAATTAAATACAATTTGGTTATACAGAAAAGTCTGAACAACTTTACATTACAAATGGTACTGAGGAAATGAAAACATTTCAAAATACCGAACACAGGTGGTCAGGCTCATTTTGAAAGTTTAAAAAACTGATACATAAAAATACCCTAAAAAACACTGGTAATTACAGTATGCGTTCTTCGTTAAGGCCCAATTCAGCAAAGCACTTAAGGGATTGCTTCAGGAACACAGAACCTATGGGACTTACATGTTTCGTGGAACAGAGATGTGGTAAAGCGAATGCTTAAATGCTTCGGTGAACTGGAACCTATCTTAACACATGAAAACAGACAGTCAAGTCACACAGTGACCAAAACCCCATACAGATCAGAATGTCCAACTTCCAATCAACTATTTGGCATTTTAAAGTAATTCCATGCAACGGAGGAAAATTTAAAAGAAAATTCATATATATCTATGTCAAGATACAGCTCCCCAGTTATTCGGCTGCTGCAACGAGCAGCCTGTTGACTAAACGCAAGAACTGCAAAGCAAGCTCTTGGAATTATAAAAAAAAGTCATTAGGTAGCTATATTTGTGACTTCTGAAATATATTATAGGTATTTCTGTTTCCTCCTAGATACCTTAATATAGCTAGCAAGTAAAAATCTGAGTACCCACTTCGGATTTGACGTTTCGGCTGAACTCCACCCTGCTCCTTGCTGCGGCGAGAGCGAGCGGCCCGCGGCGTCACCCGCGGGCAGGGGGGCTCTGCTGCAGCTCCGGCGGCCGCGGCTCCCCGCTGCCGGCGCGCCGCGTTGCCGGCGCGCGGAGGAGGTTTGCTTCACGGGGCAGCTCTTCATCCAGGCTTTTCTTTGAGGGACCCAAAAGGCTGTCCAACAGAGACATCATTTTTCAAAGGGAGGCTAAATGTTTGGGAAGATCCTGACATTGGGATCTAACGGGACCATAAAACATGCTTCTTTGGAAAACGGTGGAGATCTCTTGACGTTATTTTCTATCATCATTTAACCTCTCTGAGTCTCCCTGCGCTACAAATGATCATACCGAAAACCCCGCTGTATTGGTTTCCATACTGAATTTATTTGATGGCTTTTTCAAATTTGATAAAATTTCAGCATGCAGTCGTAATGTAAACTTACTTCGTTTTCGTTACTCAACACTTTCTGCGTCTTGAGTGTATCTTCTGATAGCAACTCACACCAAAGGTTTAGTCTTTAAACAATCTTTAAGTGCATAATTTACTGTACAAATAAATACCGAAGTGCAGCGATGGGAAGACACGAAGCAGTAAGTGGCAGTGTTCAGAACAGCGTGAAGGGAAATTTCTAAACCGCACCTTTTCCATTCAGTGTGAAAGGAGAGGAGAGGTGCGAACACCTCCCGCTCCCTTGCGGTGCCGCCAGGTACGACGCTGCTGGCTGTCAGAAACGGAAAGGGGTCACGGGATAAAATAGTGCAAGAACAATAGTGAAAGGATCCGTGTGAGCTGCTTGTTTTAAATAAGGCTTTTATGTTTGCATTGAAAAAACCCAACCAACTGGACAAGACAGAACTATTGCATATTAGTTATGTAATTAAAGTACATATTCACATACTTTGTGCTCATGAATTCATATATGCATTTTAAAGAGTGGAAAAGATATACTTTTTAATTATTCAACATTCGGATGCCCTGTCATTTTGGGATTTTCTAACCTCCACACAGATCCTGTTCAGGGCTACGATAAAGACTTTTAAAGTTTCTTTCACCAATTATATTATCAGTAGTACTTTCATTAAAAATATATCTATATACACAATCACATACTCCTTTTAGATAAAGAAGCGCTCCTTTTTTGATAATATGCGAGGGTGAGAATGTAGAGGAGCTTTTTGCTACAATGCTTAATGTTGCTAGCCTTATACTCTTAGTAAAGCGTTTTTTCAAAATTTCAGCAAATATTGGTGATTATTCTGTTGAGTCTCATCAAAGAACGAAGAGCTCAGCTTCGTCTCTTTTGCCTTTTCTCAAAGAAGTGGGAAATTACACACGAGTGCATAGAGAAGCTTTATATCCATTTCTGACAATGGCTACCAAGCCTCTTCAAGTAGACAAGTTCAGGTGCTGCAAAATATACTCTTCTGATATGCAAAATAGTCTCAAAATAGTGGTAAACTCACATTATTGTCTTTCTAAATTGATTTAAGCTGGTGTAAAATTTAGGAAAGAACAAAATAAATGGACTTTGAAAGCTCTATTTAATCAAACATTCACATCTGTATTTATACTCATTATATCTTACTGACAGTAAGACTCAAAGTAGAACTGCCATCAACCCAGAGGTTCTTAAAAACAGACTTTAAAAGCAGTGATATTTTTCAGTTGGACTGTACATTATTACACACGAAGGGCCATATTCTGATACCTTTATCATTAACAAGCACTCCACTCAAACAGTCTCGTTGCCTTCAGCGAGACTATTTGTGAAATAAATTACAAGTAAGCATGAGCAGGTTATCAGAATGTGTCCCCAAATAAACATCTATTTTCATAGTGAAGAAAGGTTTATGGCCAAAACATGTTCCAACAGATGTACCACAATTCACTTTTTTTCTTTGTACGAAAGGTAAATCACCTCTGTAAAGTTTCAAGAATTGGGAGATAACATTACTGATAAATATTTATAAGGGGAAAAGTTCAACGAAACAGACCCTCAAGAATTAATTTACTGTTATTTAGAATAAAGATTTCTATACCATCTTAGAGTGCTATACTGTATATGAACATTATACTTCGCTTTAGAAGATACTTACATTTAAGAAAACTTTATACAGCAAATGCAACTCTTAGAGCAAACACAAGGCCGTATTTACAGTAAAGTCAACAATCAAAGTGACATGGAATAAATTAACAAAATATACAACTATTTATACAGGCAAATTAAAAAATAAGGCAGGAATTTTCATTTGAAATTAGCATAATCTGAAAATATGTCGATGAAATCTTGTACCACTCTGTAGCAGAATTCATACTGTTCCTGAAAAAGAAGACGGCGTTATCAAAACGTGCTTTGGTTGCATCGTACGATTACATCGGAGCAAATCATACTTAGGCAAATCCTAGCGATAAATGCAACCCGTTCTAACGTGGACCGTTACCTGGACCAGCAGCTGAGGACTGGGCTGTTCTCATTTTTATTTATGTATTTAGTTTTTTCAAATAAAAGCAACGGCACCTCGCTCTTTTGTCAAGTACAGGTTGATTGTTCCTCTTCAGTTCAAATGATTTCTTTAAGCTTTCTAGGTGATAGTTCTTGAACTGAATCAATTCTTAGGCCTGTCTTCTCATTTAAATTAAGCAGCTCGCTGTACCTGGCTGTTACCGGCTGACGCTACAGCAGGTAACTCCTCCTGTGCAGTCCCTGGCTGCTTAACCCTGGGCTCCATCTCCTGAGCAGAAACTAACTGACAATATAACTTCTGACAACGTAACGTTAAATGTATAGAACATTAAAAGCCCTCTGCGTTCACCCGTCTGAAACGGAGTTCCCCTTGCAAAGGCTGGCTGCAGCGTATTTATCCGCTGCCTCCGCCGGCCTGCTGCCTAGTCCTCTGCATCCGAAAGACGGGACACATCCCCATCTTCTAGGCATGCTGATACGCCTTCGGCACGATTTGCTGGGTTACCAAATCCGTAACAACACTGATAATAAATGGAATTGGCATCTGCATTCACTCATGCTGGAAAGCAGAGGTTAGCGGAAGCCTTTCCGCAGGCTCAGCTGGGAATATCTGCGGCAATTACACCCTTAGCTAACGTTATTAAATCACACGGCCAGAACCCCAAAAGAAAGATTTCATCCCCGTCTCAGCGTGACTGCGGATAATCCAGTTCTACTTCGTCAGCCCCTTTCTTCCTACCTGTAGTCTGGAGAAAACACCTCCCGGAAGAAAGGTGGTTTGAGATAATTGTTTGTGAAGAAGTTTCAAATTACTGAATGGAAGCTGCTATCAAAACACAAAATAGCAGCATTTTTCTATATTTTCCGAAAACGTAAGTCTCAAAAAAGCTTTTTAATATTTATTCAATAGGGAAAAGCGTCTGGACCAAGCTTCGCATATTACTTGTAGATGACTTCAAAGAAGTCAAAGACATTTCCCCCTTTCAGTGACCAACTGCAAGCCGATTTAAGCCCAGGCATTTTAAGGTACAACTAAGGAACAACTGACACACAGCTTAAAAGGCATTTACTTCATGTTTTGTCACCTGCAACACTCAAAAGATTTTGGTTTAACTGTCTCCAGTTCCTAAAAGACACAGAATGTTTAGCCAAGTTGTATTTTTAGAAATGCTATTAAAAAAAAAAAAAAATCTGTAAAAATACAGATTTCTGATAATACTTTGTACATACACAGCCAGCATACATAATTTATTTCAATCCGCAAAAACCCCTTCGTTCTCCCCCCACCGCAATATTTACAAACATACATCCTTTGACTAAGCTCGGGATTGTTAAATATCGTACCAGTGTTTGCACCATATGTGGCCTTTGCAGTCTTAAGCTCTTCACAGCTTGAAATACATCCAAGAGCCCTTCAGCCTTCACGCGTTCCAGAATATTGCTGAGTGCTATGAAGGTACCTGTTCTTCCAGCGCCAGCACTGCAACGGAAACACAGGCGCTTGACATACAGTAGGATAAAAATGTTAAGAGAGAAGCAATAGTGATATAGAATAGCCAAATCCTACTATTAGCCAACTTCTGCTCATTTTTTGTGCCTACTTTGTCACCTCAGCTATGCGAGAAGGGAGAGAGAATTAACGGCGATTCACTCGAAGCCAGGCTGGTTCCTGACAGCTCCCGTAGGAAGGCGGGCGATCCTGGGCTGGCTGCGGCAGCACGGGGACGCCCTCGGCCCCAGTCCGAGACTCGAATAACGGGGCTGGCAAAGCTGCTTACTCACACCTGCATTTATCCTCAGCAAGGACAACTTGCGGGGCTCCCACGCTCCGCTTTCCGTTTTATTCGTGATGGGGGAGAGCACAACCTTTAGACTTTCAGTCGCAAAACTTGGTTATACGGCAAAGAAGCACGGTGCGATCAAACCCACATTTTTCAATTAGGTTGCGATTTGTACTTCTGCATGGTGGACAGACATGAAAGCATCATCATCATCATTATTATTATTATTATTATTATTATTATTATTATTATTACTACTCCTCCTCCTCCAAAGCAATTCAATGGAAAATGTCCTATCCAACTGTAGTGATTTTAATGACTCTTATGATCTAAGCCATTTCTCAAAGAGATTTACTGATATGAGGCCAAACTAAAGTAAGACTACATGTGAGGCTAAACTAAAGAAACTAAAATTGGCTGTTCTGCCTCTGTCTTGACTACAATACGCAACCTAATGTACTCCCAAATAACAGGTTTCTTTTGTTTCAGTGTGTTTGACTCTGTCCTTATATCTGTTTCAGATCGCAATTCCATGGAACCAAAATATATTTCAGTAATTATTATCTGATTTATTATGCCTAACTCTAGAGAAAAAAAAAAATTACAAAAAAAGATTTCTTTCTGTCTCCTAATCACAGTAATTAGGGACTATTTCACACCAACAAAACAGTGGCTGTGCACTGGAAGGCCAATGGCTTCGATAGGGAATAGTTACTAAAACCAGGATGGGATTGGGAAATTGGCCATCAGCCATCCACTCCATCAGATGGAATGGATTCACCGCATTGCTGAGTAAGGATAAACTCAAAATTTACTAAATTTATAATTTAAGTAGGTGAATTGTAATCACGTGTCATTGCTTCTACCTTATTTCTGTCAAATGCAAAAAAAAAAAAATGGATAAGCACAAGCCTTATGAAAAGATTAAGTGCAAACGCGTGTATCCTCAGCTGGCTACATTGAAAGTCTCGCTGAGGAAGAATGAAGAGGTACAATGGATTAGGTGCGTCGTTCCCCTTAGACAGTTACTTCCATCAGACTAAAGACAACTACGAAGTCTAAAAGGGTTCAGATTTATTTGTAGTTAGCTAATCTCTAGTAACCGTTCCTGGTTTCTAGAGTAACCCATGAGTGATGCATTTCAGAATAGGTCTTCAACTATGAAAAGAGATGAGGACATGAAGTAAACCTGTACGCACACATCATCACGCACGTTGCTTATCCATTTATGCCTAGAAGAGGTAGGTATCCATTGATTTGCACTCCATTTTCAACGCTCCTTGTGCTGGGCTCACTCTTCCGAAAACATCCTTTTAGCAAACCCTTAAAGCCCGTACAAGGTGGGGCTTTTTAATTAATTTAAGAATTTTTCGTAGGGATGCATGGAAAACTAAACTGCATTTGAAAAGGAGGAGAAAATATGTGTTGTCTCATGGGAACACAGCACTACTCTTTGCATACTTGGTTCTCTTTCTGCAATTCCCTTAAAAAAAAAGTTAAGATAACTTTTAAATTTGACTCAAACGTCATTTCTTGGGACAGAAAGTTCAAAGGCAAAGGACACGCTGAATGGGCAAAGAGTGGGCAGAAGAAAAAAGCAAGGGATCTCTGCCTAACACCGCAGCCTTGCGTAGTTTATAGAGCACGGAAAGGAGGAGACTGAAGAGAGACGAAGCGTAGGTAGGCAGGAGCTAAAGAGAAGGCAGCTGCAGACACGCACTGGAAGAGAAGGGAGTTCGGATTTAGAACAGATTGGCTTTGAATTCTGTTGGCAACTCAGCTAGCAAAACCCTTCTGAACTATTTAGGGTTATGTCTTGATTCTACTTAAGAATTATCTTTTTTAGCAGTTCCTTAAACTGTTCGTAAATCGTTGGAGAAAATGAACAGAAGTTTTCACAAGTTCACCTGAACGCTCTGAAAAAGCAGTCTTAGACTTGATATGTGTTTACTTATTCATAAAGTTACATTCATTTATATTTGAAGACTCAAGTATGACTTCATGGAGAAGTTCAGGTAACTCAAAAGCTGCGATGTACAGGCTGTCCAAGTAGGGACAGGAGAGAATTCTCAACATTAAAAATCCTAGAATACATTGTGTGGTTTGGGTTTTATTTTCTTGTTTGAATCCATTTTATAGTGATTGCAGTAGATTTCAAACAATCTAGGACAAATGCCTACCAAAAGATTAAGCTAAGGCTTCAGAGAGGCTTCAGGTCTAAAAGCTTGGGAAAGTAGAAGCAATGTATACCTCAAACCGTTCTTACACATCTACTGCGCATATCGAAGGCATTACTTACTTTTATCTCTTATTTTACTGGCTAGAGCTCCTTGATATTTTACCTGCTTTAATTATCATTCAGAGTTTTAACTCCCTAGCAATTAAAAAAAAGAGGCTGTTCAAATTTGTCAAATTGCAGAAGCAAACACAAAATGTCATCATCATCATCATCACCCTCAAGCGCAGCCACCACGGGGTGGGGGAACCCACAGCCCCCTAGGGAGAACGTATGGAACCGGCAGAGCGCACCCTTGGCAAGTCTGCAGGTGACACCGAGCTGAGCGGCGCAGTCGCCACGCCTGAGGGACGGGATGGCATCCAGAGGGACCTGGGCAGGCTGGAGAGGGGGGCCTGGGTGAACCTCATGGGGTTCAACAAGGCCAAGTGCGAGGTCCTGCACATGCGTCGTGGCAGTCCCCTGTATCAGCACAGGCTGGGGGATGAAGGGATGGAGAGCAGCGCCTAGGAGAAGGACTTGGGGGTGCTGGGGGATGAAAAGCTGGACATGGGCCAGCAATGTGCTCTCACAGCCCAGAAAGCCAAGCATCTCCTGGGCTGCATCCTCCTCAGTGTGGCCAGCAGGGCGAGGGAGGGGATTCTGCCCCTCTGCTCTGCTCTGGGGAGACCCCCCTGGAGCCCTGCGTCCAGCTCGGGGGTCCTCAGCACGGGAAGGACATGGAGCTGTGGGAGCGGGGCCAGGGGAGGCCACCGAAATGCTCAGAGGGCTGGAGCAGCTCTGCTGAGAGGCTGGAGTTGTTCAGCCTGGAGAAGGGAAGGCTGCGGGGAGACCTTACTGCAGCCTTTCAGTGCTTGAAGGGGCTTATAAGAAAGATGGGGACAGACTTTTTAGCAGGGCCACTAGCAACAGGACAAGGGGTGATGGTTTTAAACTAAAGGAGGGGAGATTCAGACTAAATATAAGGAAGAAATTTTTTTACGATGAGGGTGGTGAGACACTGGCAGGGGTTGCCCAGAGAGGTGGTAGGTGCCCCATCCCTGGAAACATCCAAGGCCAGGCTGGACGGGGCTCTGAGCAACCTGATTTGGGTGAAGATGTCCCTGCCCATGGCAGGGGGATGGACTGGATGGCCTTTCAAGGTCCCTTCCATCCCAAAGCATCCTGTGATTCTATGAAAACACTCCTGAAGCAAGAAGGAGAAAGTTTTAGCAATGAATATGCATTGGTACAAGATCATGTCCCAAAACACCAACAAATCCGAGTCCTGGCTCAAGCTCCCAGGATCTCTTTGCTTCAACAGTTCATGAAAATAGAAGTGACATTGCAGCCAGCCAAACACAAACCGTAATTCTCAGAGACTGGGGCAGCACCTTTGAAACTCAAATCAGAGCGAAAGAAAAGTCAGCGTACGCTGCAGAGAACAGCTGTGATGTGCCGTTCCCAATTCAAACTTGAGCAGCAAGCAGACAAGCTTTTCTACCAAAATACTTCCAAATGGTCAGTGAGCGTACTTCCCTGGAGGCGATGCTACAGGAACAATCTGAGTGGCACATAAATCAATATAGCTGGTTTTGGTTGTTTTTTTTTTTTCCAGAAGAAAAAATAATCAGTTACTCATTCAAAACCAGATGGATGTTCTCTGAAATGCAGGAAAAATCTAGAAGCAGCAACATACTACCTAGCTCACTGGCAAGAGGCTGGAGAAGCTTATTCATGCAGTAGTCAGTCACAGGGGGTCTCGGTCACAGTGCAGGTGCCAAGCGTTTCTCAATAGTGGGACCACAGACAGGTAGAGAAAATATCACGATTAATATAACACGTTGTTAGACAGAAAGATGCCAGGACCTTGACCTCCATGTATTGCTAGAAGATGGCCAGGGTCCAGCAAAATCAGTTTTTCTTGTACAACGTGCCCAAGAGGAAAAGATTAAAAGGGCAATACTTAGCATGAATTAAATAAGTGATTTTGAGGGCAATCGGAGAAGAAACGATGATTGTTTTTATGTCGCGGTCGAGCCTGTGAGCTTCAACCGCGAGAGACGCTGCGCTGCACGAGGCCTTACACGAACACAGCGGAGATGAGGCCTCTGCAAACCTCCACGCCGGGGAGAGCAGCTGGGGATCCGCCAGCGCATCCCGCAGAGCAGGCCCGAGCAGCCCACAGCCCAGGAGAGGTTCACGTCAAAGGGTGACCTCTTCAGGTTAATAGCTGCTGCTTTATAAAAACAAAACAAAACATAGGAACTTCTCTTCTGGAGGCTCTGAAACCCTGCTGATCCTGTCCCCGTGTACTGTGAGCTTGACTTTGTATTGACCAGAAGACAGAAAAAGCTTTATTGATTTATAAAGATTAAAATATTTTAAAAGCAAGGTATGAGTTCTGAATTAGAAAAAGGCAGAATACCAGTTTTACTACTCCTTTTTAAAAATCAGCAGATGTAGTACAGAAAAGACAAATTTAAAAGACTGATTAAAAACCCCACACTCTGAAAAATATCATTTGAAAAAATAGTGGAAAAACCCAATGTATACCTTTAAAAAAGAAGAAGGGGGGGGGGAGATGCTGCAATAAAAAAGTACATTTCAAAAAAAACCCCAAAAGTGAAAACCTGGCACAGGACAAACATATAAATTAGTTATCATGTATCAGAAAGTCATACACAAGCTACCTCTTACCATTAACGTAAACATTGTTTTTTCTGTCCTCCCAGCTCTCGAATCGGCCTTCAAGGACAGGGGTACATGTTGCCTTCTGCTTAGATGAGGGATGTATTTTTTTCTCCTGACAGTTTGTAAAAACCAACAGCGTTTTGATCCCAATAGACTATCGGAGCACTGTATCGGTGGGGTGTATTACACATTGCTGCAATAAACCTACAGCTTTACTTTCCTAATCACAGCCTTTAGCAAAACTCAGGTGCAAGACTACAACACCCCAAGTTAATCCATTTGTTTACTCCCAGCCATTACAGCTACCATTAAGGTATCTAATGTGCTAATTTAGCAAAAGACAAGTCAAAAATCCTTTATGCAATACTAGATTTTCTCTTTTTCTATCTTCTCTTATTTCTTAATTTCTATTTATTTTTTAAAGGATGCAGTCTACTCCCCTCATGAGCAAAAACTGCTGTAAAAGCAACCCGACTGGAGAAAAAGCGAACTGGTTCCTTCGCTAATGGTGGGAAGAAGAGGCGACTCTTACCTGCAGTGCACGGTAATCGGGTGATTGCCCGTTTGCTGCTGCTGCTTTTGGACAGCTGCTATCAGGTCGATCATCCCTTTTCCTTCTGCAGGAATCCCGATTTCTGGCCACCCATGGAAATGGAACTGCCGAACGAGCCTGCTTTGCTTCTCCTGGTTACCCTGCGTGCAGGAAAACAGCAGATTTATCCAGTTGTTCCTTCGAAACGGAAACGCACTTCTTACCGTAAACATTTGTAGCATCAAGTTTGCACCGCTGTAGTAGAGGGGGCTGTTTGCAGCCTGGTCCGTAATATATTGGTCATGCAGACCTGAGAGTTCTGTTTCCAAATTCCCCATCCGCTGTGCTGGTAATTTACCCCTACGGTTTGCCTTTTGATTTGCACACCTGCTTCACCAGGGCAGTACTAAGGATACATTTAAGGATTATTCATCCCAAGTACCACTGGTTGGAAGCTTTCATCATGCACAGGCCTAACCCAAAGTGCCATTAAAACAACCCAATTCATGAAATGCCCTCATCTTTGCACAACGCTACCTGCTACTTTGGAACTTAACAATTATTTGCCTTATCTCTATGCTTGCTGATTAAAACCACACTAAAAGTTGCAATAGGTATCAATACCATGCTAGTGCAGTTAGCTCTAGACAGGTTGGGATGCACAAAGGCTCTTCATCTTCGGATGGCTTAACCACCCTGAGATTTTTGCTTGCTCTTTCCCATGACTGCATTATAATAGTGTATGGATGCAACATTAATATTCTGGCAATTTTACTACATATCATCAACTCTTGCAAGCCACAGAGAGTTGAAAACACTAGGGCTCTGCTGATGCTAGGTGCTTGCAACGTGTCCACCACAGGGGACATCTAGTGAACGAGTCTGATGGGGGGTCTTGGGACACTGTTTTGTGGTAGAAGCCTGGAAGATTTCACCAATACGAGGAAAAAGGCTTGGTCAATCCTTCCTCCCAGCTCTGCAAGAGATCTTTTAACTTAATATTGCTTCAGATCACTGAGGTAGTCTAGCTGGACTCAGGCACAAAGTTACTCAGATTTCTTAGATCTGCGGCAGCAAACACTTCTAACAATGCTGGACTCTAGAGCAAAAACATTGCTGTTTGGATATTACCTAAAATCATAGAATCGTTAAGGTGGACCTCTGAGATCATCGAGTCCAACCATTAACCTCACTGCCTGGTCCACCTCCAAACCACGTCCCTAAGCACCACATCCACACGTTTTTTGAACACTTCCAGGGGCTGTGATTGCACCACTGCCCTGGGCAGCCTGGGCCAGGGCCTGGCCACTCTCTGGGTGAAGAACTTTTTCCTAATATCCAACCCAACCCTGCCCTGGCGCAGCTTGAGGCCGTTCCCTCTCGTCCCATCGCTTGTTCCTGGGGAGCAGAGACCGACCCCCCCGGCTCCAGCCTCCTTTCAGGCCGTTGCAGAGAGCGATGAGGGCTCCCCTCAGCCTCCTCTTCTCCAGGCTGAGCCCCCCCAGCTCCCCCAGCCGCTCCTCCCCAGCCTTGTGCTCCAGCCCCTGCCCCAGCCTCGCTGCCCTGCTCTGGCCACGCTCCAGCCCCTCCATGGCCGCCTTGGGGTGCGGGGCCCAGCGCTGAGCACAGCACTCGAGGGGCGGCCTCACCAGTGCCCAGCGCAGGGGCACCATCACCTCCCTGCTCCTGCTGGCCACACCGTTCCTGATACAAGCCAGGATGCCATTGGCCCTCTTGGCCACCTGGGCACCCTGCTGGCTCATGTCCAGCGGCTGTCGACCAGCACCCCCAGGCCCTTTCCCCCGGGCAGCTCCCAGCCGCTCCTCCCCACGCCTGCAGCGGTGCCTGGGGTTGCTGTGCCCCCAGGGCAGGACCCGGCCCTGAGCCTTGCTGACCCTCACCCCAGGGCCTGGGCCCATCGACCCGGCCTGGCCAGGGCCCTCTGCAGAGCCCCCTGCCCCCCAGCAGATCAACGCTCCCACCCAGCTGGGTGTCCTCTGCAAACTGACTGAGGGTGCCCTCGATCCCCTCATCCAGATCATCGATAAAGGTATTAAAGACATTAAACAGAACCGGCCCCAGTACTGAGCCCTGGGGAGCACCACTCCTGACCAAGTAAAATGCTACTTGAAATGTTACTTGAGTTTTAAATACTTTCCAATGTGACAGAAGTCAGCACGTTGACAAGGACTCTCTGCTTTGTGAACCTCGGTGTGTATTCACACCTAATCCACCACCCTCCTTCATAAGGAAACACAGAGTACTGCAAATTTGAAGTCCTTTTGCTTTGCATGTGTCAACTAATTAAGTGCATAAGTTATATGCAATGCAATAAGTAGTCAAATGAATTATATTCTTAACTGCAGGTAATTTTTTTGTTATTTTTCAAAAAGAGCAATGCAAATCAGATCCTAAAGAAATGGTGCAGTGGGTGAAGAGATGCATGCCCAAAAGATCAAAACCAGGCTTTGAGTAGATCGTGCCTGTAGCAGAGCAACATAAAGGAAGAGCTGGTAGGCAGAGGTAAGTTAAAATGCTTCATAGGATTTAAAAATATTGAATCGAATGTTCTTTTACAGATATGTGGGAGATGGGAGAAAATACAAGAATAACAGCAAGAACAAAACATTAAAAAAAAAATCAAAACCCAAAAGAACCCCACACCCCACTTTGAGCACGGGCATGTTTTACTGACCAGAATTTTCCCGGGGCTTTAAGCAAAAATGTTTCATATAAGCTTCCCCTTGGCTGATACAATGTCCGATGCCGATCAACCACCTTTATCTTTAGACAGAAATTCCAGAATTTAAGTTACATAATCCTATTTGTAAATGCCTCCAAATGCAAAAAAAACTCTTGTAATTTAAAAACATTACCTGGTTGTACGTAACGACGAAGTCCCTTACGCTGATGGCATCTAACAGGCTGTCGTTCTTTATTTCTACGGTTATCTCTCCGTGAGTTACAGAGCCCTCTGATGGCCAGTACTGGCAGCATTTTTCCTGCAAAATTGAGAGAATTGTCAACGTTCCTTGACGTTTTTTCCCCGTTATCGACGTTGCCGTGAGTCTCCGATGCGGGACATGACATACGGCACAATAAACGTGTTCGAAACACTTTGTAATGAAAATGCTAATGACTGAGAATACAGCAATGAAATATTTCTATAACATAGACCATTAAGATGAAAAGGGCTTAGGAGTCATAGATGGCAAATACTGCTTTAAACCAGAATAGAATAAAATAAGTAACTCAATTAATTAATTAACGATGTGCTAGGAGAGGTTCAGAATAAGCCACCGGAGCTTCTACTGGCAGAACAGGGAGGGAAGTTTTCACAAATCTTTGTCCAGCTGTTCCCAAATCCCAAACTGCTGTTCCGTATCAGGCATCCCTATACATTTTGTGCTTTTAATGTGAACCGGGCCCTTTCACAAACAGTAATTTTCACCAGTTTTGATGGGTTTTCTGACAATTCAAGCAAAAGCAGCGACGTTGGCCCACACCAAACAGTGACGCAAGAGCTCATTTTAGGAAAGGAAAAAAATCTCATATCGCTAGAGTTTATAGGCAACAAATAATTTATCTAGTATTAATGCTCATGTTTTACAGGTGTTACCAGCAACTGCTTTGCTCTGGAGCCGGCAGCTGTGGGACACGTACCTGCTCCCTCTCTTGAACTTCGGTGAGCATGACGATGGTGTGGCACTTCCACTCCCAGACCATCCGCCAGAAATCCTCCACCGTGTGCGGCAGCGGTCCCTGGGTGGCAATGAAGTAATCCTTCTGGCGATAGCCCTGCGGAGAAGGAGCAGGAGGCGTTTATGTCGCGGCACGCGCGTACAAGCGAAGGGGGACGGCGGTGATGGTCGGAGAGGAGATTGCTACAGAAACCGGTGCTTCCCGTGAGCCGCGCAGCTTGGCAGCGCGGTGGTTACGGCAAAGCCGGGGACGCTGAGCCCACCCAATTCTTGCTCGTTGCCAGAAACGCAGGAAAAAATCCCCCAAATTCACAGTCCTGAGTTGTACATTATGCCTTTTTACAGTCATGGCTGAAGGGATGCAGTTCTGCAGAAACAGGTAACTGAAAGGGTTTCACGACGAGATTCTCATAATTCTATAGGAAAGCTAATAGCTGCAGTGGCTAACATTTAACTCCATTTTTGAGCTACAGTTCTATTTACATACTGATGTGATCTTCACAGCTGTAGCATCCACAATCCTCAATCACTAATGGGGTTTGACTGCTTAAGGATATAATTAATTCTCATATTTAAATAAAAAGAAGACACGGTGGAAGGTGTTGCCCGGGTTCCAAGAGGAAGCAGGGAACGAAGTTCGGGATTACCGCAGGTCTGCCCAGGTAAGCCCTGGCTCCCAGACCCTGCGATAGCCTTTCCCCATGCTGAACATGGACTTCTCTTTTTCCTTTCCTCAGAAGAGCACGTATTTACATCCGTTAACCTGCACGCAGATAATGGAACCGTTGGAGGTTAGTTCTATAGCTAATTTGTTTCGCTGCCTCTTCGTTAGAAATTAATAAAACCCTTAGTTTATAAATCTAACAAGAACAATATTTAAATTACACAACCATTTAAACTGAAATTGAAGACACCAGATAAGGCATGTATTTGGAAACTCTCATAAACTGAACCCAAACAAAAACGCTGATGTTCTTCATAAGCCAAATTGATTGTGTCTCTTCAAAAAGACTTATCAGCAACAGCAAAATATTTGACTTGCAATTTAAATATATGAAAATTTTTTATACGTACATCTATGAAGGAAGCATTGATGTAGTCTGTGTACTCTTGCCCTCTTTTCATTGACAGAATCACTCTATTAAAATCATCTGGGGGAAAAAAAAAAAAGTCTAGTCTTACTTTTGTTAACTGTACGTTGATTGCTCCACTATTACATTTGTGAAAGAACAAAAATGACAAAATTCTTTTATCTAAAAGCCAAAGAGTGTCTCAGAGATCTTATCCAGCATTTAGTAAGCGTGTGGAGGAGGGCACAGCTTTTCTGCTGCTGTTTTTCCGTTCACACAGGATATGGCCAGTGAGGTCTGAGACTTTCATTTTCAGGTGCAGACACTGCCGTGCTGCTCCAGGCTATGCAAGGAATCGCTCAGAAAATACGTGGGTTTAAAAGGTGAAACTGCTGAATTATTTCATTCAGTCACAAAAAGTATCTGATCATAATACATTTTACATTGATAAAGTCAAAAACGATTCATTAAATTGTTTGCAGACATTTTATAAGGGCATTACACTTTAGAAGGAGAGGATAGTGCTGTTTGTATCAGTAAGTTCTCTAGAACTGTAGAGCAGACTCTGCCTGCAGAGAGGACAACAAAACCAAGGGGATGGCGGATGGAAACACCCCAAAAAAGGTGTTCTAGCTAAAAATGAAGCAAAACCAAAAACCACCATTCTGGATAAGCAACAGGTTGTGAAAGCATTTGAATTTTACAGGCAGAGAAGTTATAATTTTTCTCTTTAAGACATACACAGTAATTATCATCCTAATTCCAGTTTCCAAATCCAGGCAGGACCTCTGTTCTTGATCTATCCCCACAGAGCTGTATTCTGATATGAGCTGTCGTGTTGTCAACCTATAGAAATAGTGCATACTCACGATAATCGCGTATTTATAGCACTTGTTTCTCTCTATAAAAAGTTCATCTCTTACATGGGATAATCTGGATGACTCTAGCTTTCTTCATGTTTGCTGGAAGATTGCCAGTTCTCATGTTTTCCTTCATTATTCGAACATTTGTTAACTTCTGGAATAAAGCACACAAATGGGGATGAGAACTCGCTGGAACAGGAGTGGTCCTTGCTCACCGTATCCTGCACCCAGAGGGTTCCCAAGTGCCTTTGGTGGGTACTAAACAGTAACGCAGTCAAGGAGAGACTGACCTTTCACAAAAGCCACCTCATCGTCCTGCCTATAAAAATGAATTACGAATAAGTCATGTAATTTTTTCATACTGATAAATATTTAAGAATCTGAACGTACTCCCAAGGCATATCAATAAAGTTTAAGGGCTGTAAAATGACAGCAGATTTTAACCTTTCGGGTCTGGTTTTTTGGTTTATTTTCTTTTAAGACACTTTTGGACGGTCTGAGCGTGGCTTTCAGAAGCACAGAGTACCCATTCCTTTTGAAAAGGCCTCTGTTTCTTAAATTTGACATCTGGAAATTCAGTTTCATAAAATCAGCCACTTTTGAAAATACCTTTTATAATATAACTTAATTTAATAATAATAATAAATATAATAATAATTTAATAACATCTGCATGCCGTTTTATCGAATTAATTTTATTTTTTTCCCTCCCGGCCGTTCCGTGAGCAGAGGCAGGCCGCCCAGCACACCGCCCAGCGTCGCTCCCGGCAGCCGCAGCCCGCGACGGGCAGCGGTGCCGACGGGCGCTCCAGCCAGCCGGGCACTGCGGTAACGGCCTGTGCATTTCCACATTGTTCTCCAACGCTGAAAAAACTTCTCTTTTATAGACTTCACTTCCTTTATGGTCAAAGCATGAACTGAATTCATATTCATATTAATTTCCTTCATATTACTGTTATTACAATCCTGTTCGGAGTATTAAAACCCTGGTCCTTTGGTTCGGGACGGTGCTTTCCCTGCGGCACACCACCCTCTTTCTGGCATAACAAGGTCGCACGAGTTTATGGCCTGCCGTGCACCACATCCTGCAGCTTGGCTCTACGCGTTTTCAAGCTTTTGCGAGTGAAGGGACCAATATTCCTTATTATTTCTTCAATCTGTGCTGACAGCATTCCCAGGACACGGAAGACAAACACTGCTCTTGCCCCCCAAATTTTTGTAAAGTATAGATTGCACACCCGCAAGACTGGGCGAGACAACACAACAATAATAGCCTCCTTCTGCTGGGGTGGGACTTACCAGATAACGAGCAGAGTTAGACAGTTGCATTTCAGCAACTATTTAATATAAATTCGATTTAAATTAAACTTAATTTAATTTTCAAACTGCAAGCATCTATTTGCCAGGTACTGAGTTTCAGGAGCATATCTCAATTCCAGTAAAATCTCTAGTACCGGCAACAGACTATTAAAAAGAAACGCCTACCCTCTGAGAAATCACTTTTCAGCTGCTCTGTAAGGCTGTGTTCAATAGACCTCACGTCAGAGACTCTCCTACCAGTTACAGCATGGCTCTACTTTTTTGGTGTAGGTGGGCCTGGTGCTCCTGAGCCATCGAAGCGCTTTTCTGAATACACCGCAGAACTAAACGTTGCTCCCTGCACTTTAATGCAGCCTTGCTGGCACAGTGGACAGCAAAAACAAGCCTAGGAATTCGGGAAAAAGGCGAATTCTTGATGTTTTCATTTGCTTCCTTCCCTCAGACCAATACTTTTGATTTCTGAACTTGTTGCTATATGTCAGACTTATTTTTATATCATTTTCTTTTCCCAGTTCCCAATTTCTGATTAAATTAATCCTTTAGAAGACAGGGAGAACTCCAGTTAATGTCTATGTGTCATTTAATGCTTTAGACCTATATGTAGAATCAATATTTTAGCAGAGCGAAAGTCATAGAAAAGTTCTGTTTCCTCAGGACAATAAGGTCTGTTTTAAGCAATGATCACAAACAGCCAGCATGGTTGCTTTCTGCCTTTGGGGTTTCTTCACTAAACAGAAATGCCTTTTTTTTCTTTTTTTTTCCTGACAGGTCTGGATATTCAGCACCAGACGTGTAAGTCCTCTGCAATTCGCTCTGCTGTCAGTCATCACCGAGTTAACAGTCCCGCTGAGATGCAAATAAGGTGCACGTAATCCAGCTCCCTCTCCCAGCATTATCTGATCTGGCATCCAGTACCAAACCGAAAGAATAATTCCATTTTTCTTTTATAAACAAACAGAAAGCATATAGGGAAAGGTCCGTAAAACGATGTCGCTTTGAACGCGCATTTGCAGAACAGGATGTTAAGCAAGGCCCCAGCCGCCGACTCCGCAGGACCCATTCACAGCAAGCACAAAATAAAACAAGTTGTTCCGTTCCGATGGACCTTTTCTTTTAACGTTACACTTTTCCTGCTTTTGAACTATCTTTTAGGCTTAAATGTTTCCACACTTAGAAATCCTATGGCAAAGGGCTTTCGTACTTACTTTAAATTCTTCTTCTAGCCCTATTTTGACCAGGTTTGGTGCCGCGTTATGTGATGTTTGTAGATGTTTTTCTAAGGACGACACATCTAGCTCCGTGTCACCGTAGAGGTAGTATTCAAGTAAGGCTTGATAAATGAAGGAGTATTGCATCTGGAACGAGCAAAGAGGCAGATAAGCATACTGCAAAGCAAGGAAGTAGAACTATGAATTCTGGCACTTTCATCTATCTCAATGGTCTACAACGTACTAATTATCAAAATATACCTTAAACTAAAGCAGAGTTTTCCTGGTACATCGCTCGCATTCTCTCAAATTTCACTGTCGTGTGCATGGGGAAACCTGGACATGATACCTAAAGATAACGTGCCCTACAGTGGTCTTCAGAGCCCTAGCATGCCTTTATCTTCTTCCCCAACCCCATCCTTCTACTGGGCTTTGTTCATTTTCCAATTTTCCAGGCGTGCAACACAACAGGACGCACTGGGTTGCATATCAGAGTGGAAACAGAGGAGCATATTCTTCTTTGACCGCAAAAAGTTGTAATTTCACTGATTAAAGTCCACTTACGTCAGTCTGAACCATCTGCGGACGCTGATTACGGATTCTTGAAACAAACTCAAAAACATCAACTTTCTGTTCGGCGTGCATCATGTCTATTATGGCATCTATAACGATGAACGTGCCTGTGCGACCCACACCAGCGCTTAAAAAGGAAACAAAACCAAAATCTCTATGGAAGTACTGAGACTGCAGGACTTGCTACAGCAATGACACAGGCAGAACTTATGCTGTTTTTACTGGATTGAAATACTCACTGTGAAAAACCAAATTTCATTTTTTATTTTAGCAATGATAGCAACAAAAAGAGGTCTAAGTTTTTAACATAAAAAGTCACCTCTTAACAGCTCGGAAATGATAAGATCAAAATTATATTAGAAAAGACCTACGGAAAAAAAATTCCGCTTGATCAGGTATAATAATTCAGTCTAAGATGACATTTTAATTTTTTTTTTCTTAATTTTTGCTCTTTTCTGCATGGTTGCTGTCACATGCCAATTAGATAAGTTGCTTGTTACAAGTTCTACACTTCCTAACTGCCATCCCAAATTACTTATTTATTTTTTATATCCTTCAACAGCCACGAGAGGGAGCACGATCATTATAAATTACACCGCTCCAGCGACTTTCAGCTCTTCCTCCCAGAGGAAAAGGGCATGGCATCCTGTGCTAGGCGTTAAGAGCTCTCCTTTAACCCTCCGTTAGCTTACTTCGTACAGCAACTGCTGTAGTGTCCACAAACACCTTCTGAAACACGACAAAAATCTCTTCCCCCGCCCCAGCGTGTCCAAAGATACAGATCAATTTTCAGCCAGGAAACATTAGGCTTTAAGTAACATCGGGAAAGAAAATATTGCATGCATAATACAACTTAGTTCATATGGACACACACATACTTCTAACAGCAAACGCCATGTGAAACCAAAGCCCCCAAGCCCTCCTATCCCAGAGGTCCAGAGGGATGACCGAGGTGAGCAGACCCATGGAGTACCATGGCCCTCCACCAAAATTTCACGCAACTTCTTCACACTTCTTCTATAACCTTCTGCCTCCAAATCCCTTTGTGTTTCATCATGGGTTTGGCAGGCTCCCTTCTCTCCTCGCCCAGCCACGTCCCGGCCCAGCGCTCCCACCCGCCAGTCCCCCTTGGCCCCTCTGCGACCATTGACCACGGGCCACCACGGCTTCCACCCCACGGGGGCCATGGCTCCCGGCCCTCTCGCTTCCTTTCACTCATGTTTGACTTCCGCCACCGCAGATGAGCCCGCCTCAACTCCTCCTCTCTTGACTCTCCGTTTACAGAGATTTTCCCTCTTCCTGAGGTGTCCTGGAAACCACCTCTGAGCGCAGGCTGCTCATCGTCACTTCACGCTTGTCCTTCGTTGCTCAGTCCTGCGAGCTTTCACCCACCCAGCCCCGCGCTCAGCTTCCTCACTTCCCTTCCTTTTACAGATACGAGCCCTTTTTCCACATCCTTGTTCCCTCCCCGGGCCTCTGCCCCAAGGTTACCTTTCTTCAGATCAGTGCCTAATTCCATCCTTGCGCGTTCCTGCTAAAGCTGGTAGTTTCACCAACCTTGACATTTGCCTTGGAAGTTCCCTGATTTTATCCATCCTTAACCTACTCCAGGGTATCCCTTCCTCAGCTATTCCTCAATGTAGCTCTCTCCTCACTGAAAAAATGTATTTCTGAAAACTTCTGGAAAAAAAAAAAATTGGCAGAAATCCCCCCACCCATTTTATCTGCAATTCTGTACCTCCAAATGCTAAATCAGCCGTTGTTAACTTCCAAAAGATTCCGATGGAGCAGTTCTTGCTCAGAATGACTGGGTGATATTTTTATAAAAGCTCACAAAAAATGGACGGTTACTCACTATCGATGAGTTTCCCTTTCCTTTTTTCAACAATTCAGTAGTGTCATATCCTGAGCCGTAACGGAAATTAAGTGTCACCTCTCTCGTTCTTTATTTCTAAAGCAGGCTGAAGTACTGCTGTAGCCCCCAGCACTGACACGTAACAGTGTTACTGTGGTCTGTTGGACCATCATATTTAAATCTCTGCAGATTTTTACTAAGCTATTTTATATTTTCCTTTATTTTGTCTCTACTTCTCCTGATAAAACTAAGTACGGAATTTCCTGCTGGTGCAAAATAAAGCTCAAGCCCAGTACGAGTCTCCACAGAGCATCAAGGCAAAAGGCTATAAAAATATTGTGGGTTTCTCAAAGGAAAGACTATGGGAGACTACTAAAAATCGTCTTTTTCCCTTTAATGCTTTTCTTTAAGCCTCTCATGTATGACACCTGGGAGAGAAGATGAATCCTAGCAAGGCAAGGTCTGGATGGAAATGAAGAGACAGAAAGGCTGGCTTGGGCCGGACAACCACGCTCTTTTTCCATAGGACACACTTCAAGGACTCTGGGAGAGTAGCTCTAGTTGTCTGACACAAGCAAGAGAAAAAGAAACAAATAGACAAATCTACAACTATTTCCTTAAAGCCAAAACCCAGAAAGACAAAGCTGCTATTCTTTTCTTTCGATTCTAACCTCGCTATGATAATTGCTCCTGAAAAGATACTTCTTGCTCAGTCCTCAGCTTACAGTTGCTATAGAGATCGCAATTATTCTTTTAAAACTGCTTTGGAGTTTGTTTGTGGTTTCATTAACATCAAACAGTTTAGCACAAGCCTTTAATAGCAGGAAGTTCATGTGCGGGTGACCAAATGAGTGGGAATCTGCTCTGTATTGCTATGCAGTACATTTTTAAAATCGCAGCATTTAAGTCTCTTAAATGCAAGCCTTTATTCCAATCTTTCTAGGCATTTAATAGATAATTTACATAGCCAACTGCAGTTTTGTTGTGGGAGAAGTGGGGGATGAATTCTCAGAGGAGCATTTAGTGGCAAAGGTCACAGATTTGTATTACAAGTCTGTTTTTCTGACAAAGAACATATTTATACCAAACGCTGGGTATCACTCAGGGATAAAAAAAAAAGACCCAAAACAACAACTTCTGTTTGAGTCTTAAAGTGACAGCAGAGACAGATCTTTTGAAATTGTTTTTACCCTGGGCTCTCAAAAAGCTCAGCATATTATTGCCCTTTACCTACGTAAATATAAATATGTAAGTAAATATATATACACACACACATACATACACACACGCACACAAATTTCATAGGATATGAACAGAAGATTAAAATTTAGCCTTGATATTCTACACGTAACTCCAGGCCAAGCTAAGAGAATGGCTCGAAGGGCGCATACATACCTACAGTGAACCACAACTGGTCCAGCGTGGGCAGGATTCAACGTTTTGACTTTTTTCAGGAATTTCAGCATCCCGATAGGCGTGAAAGGCACCCCGAAATCTGGCCAGCTGGTGAAGTGAAGCTGCGTAACGAGCCTCGGAGCTTTACAACCGTCGTGAAGCTGCAGGGAACACACAAACTCTGAGTCTGACGTTTCATTTTTCATGCAAAGATTTATAAACAAACTGCTCTGGTTATTTATGACTTTAATTCCTGCAACACTTAGAGCCTGACTCAAGGACTGGAAGTTTACAGTGTACGTAAAATACAAACATAAGAGTAAAATTACCTTATATTATTAAAATGCATCTTTGCATTGCGGTGAAAACTGGAATAATCCCAGGATAGGACTGCAAAGAGTAAGACTCACAATTTGTTACTAACGGATCAAAGTCCTTTTTCACTTCTAAAATCTTCACGCTTCTTTTAGCTGCCTCAGATGAAACTCAAAAATTCAGCCTAAACATTCGGGATCTGCATCGCTCTGAGATGCCAAATGCCAGCTTTTGCCATATCGCATATGAATAATGAAGCCAGGACCTCGAACGCCCAGCCACTGCCAGTTTCATGACCTGACCTACTCTTCAAGAATGAAAGAGAAGCTCCTACAGAAGCACCGACAGCAGCGCTCAGCATCGTTTCACCTGCATCCACTAACCACAACCTGTCCTTACGGTTATAAAGCCTACCTGTCTCAAGCTTTCAGCCTGTGAGCCAGGGTCAAGGACATGTCTTTTCAAGTGGAGAAAGCCAACTGGTTTTGTAAGGTTACCCTATCTCCATCAATGGATAACCAAATCCTCCTAACACATGCTCAGCAGTGATCAACAAGTGAAAGGCAGCAGGGTCCATTCGTAAACTTTCCAGCCCTTCAGCTTATCCACAGTACGTACATCTCCGTACCGTCACTCCCTTCCCATTCTGCCTTCTGAGCACAGTTTCTCTGAGTATTTCTATCAGCGATGCCTTAGCAGCGATCACTAATCACACCAAAGCGATCTGCACGCTAAATCAGCAGAGACTGCTTCACAGTTCAGAATCTGTAACTAATGCTGCATGAATCCACCTGTATTTTGGGGGGTTCTGAGCTCCCCACGTGGTTCTACGCAGCTATACGTGGTTTATCACCTCTCACCAGCCCATATTGCCTTCAGTCTTCAATCTGCATTAGACAGGCACTGCACTACAAAGACGGCAGCCCGCCCTTTAGGGGGGAGGATCTCTAGCAATTTACTCCCTTACTAGGCTATGCTCTGTGGACAAGAGCAAAGTCATCCCCACCTTCTCTCTTGTGATCTAAAGCTTTAACTAGTGCCAGAGACCAAGGATACAACAGAAATAAAGCTGTAATGCCAGCTGACATCGGCCAACTAATATCCACAGACTACTCCAAATACCCAAACAGATCCAAATTCTCTCATTTATTTATCTATGCAATTTGTCCCCAAAAAGGTCAAGACTCTGCTCCTGTGCTCCCTCCCTGGCAGTCACAAGGAATGACTTTCCATGGCCCTTGGCTACAGACAAGACGAAACCAAGCAGAACCTCTTCAGACCCGCTTAATGGATGAGGGGAAGGCTGTGGATGTTGTCTACTTGGACTTTAGTAAGGCCTTTAACACTGTCTCCCACAGCATTCTCCTGGAGAAGCTGGCTGCTCACGGCTTGGATAAGTGCACTCTGCGCTGGGTTGAAGACTGGCTGGCGGCCGAGCCCAGAGAGAGGTGGGGAATGGCGTCAAATCCAGTTGGCGGCCGGTCACCAGTGGTGTTCCCCAGGGCTCAGTGTTGGGGCCGGTCCTGTTCAACATCTTCACTGATGATCTGGACGAGGGGATCGAGGGCACCCTCAGTCAGTTTGCAGAGGACACCCAGCTGGGTGGGAGTGTCGATCTGCGGGAGGGCAGGGGGCTCTGCAGAGGGCCCTGGCCAGGCCGGGTCGATGGGCCCAGGCCCTGGGGTGAGGGGCAGCAAGGCTCAGTGCCGGGTCCTGCCCTGGGGGCACAGCAACCCCAGGCACCGCTGCAGGCGTGGGGAGGAGCGGCTGGGAGCTGCCCGGGGGAAAGGGCCTGGGGGTGCTGGTCGACAGCCGCTGGACACGAGCCAGCAGGGTGCCCAGGTGGCCGAGAGGGCCCATGGCATCCTGGCTCGTGTCAGGAACGGTGTGGCCAGCAGGAGCAGGGAGGTGATGGTGCCCCTGCGCTGGGCACTGGTGAGGCCGCCCCTCGAATGCTGTGCTCAGCGCTGGGCCCCGCACCCCAAGGCGGCCATGGAGGGGCTGGAGCGTGGCCAGAGCAGGGCAGCGAGGCTGGGGCAGGGGCTGGAGCACAAGGCTGGGGAGGAGCGGCTGGGGGAGCTGGGGGGGCTCAGCCTGGAGAAGAGGAGGCTGAAGGGAGCCCTCATCGCTCTCTGCAACGGCCTGAAAGGAGGCTGGAGCCGGGGGGGGTCGGTCTCTGCTCCCCAGGAACAAGCGATGGGACGAGAGGGAACGGCCTCAAGCTGCGCCAGGGCAGGTTTGGGTTGGGTATTGGGAAAAACTTCTTCCCCCAAAGGGCTGTCAGGCCCTGGCCCAGGCTGCCCAGGGCAGGGGCTGAGTCCCCATCCTTGGAGGCATTTAAAAGCCGGGGAGATGTCGTGCATGGGGTTTAGGGACATGGTTTAGTGGTGGGCTTGGCAGTGCTGGGTTAACGGTTGGATTCGATGATCTTAAGGGTCTTTTCCAACCTTAACGATTCTGTGATTCTATGATCCATTAAACCGTAGTGGACGCTGCATGTGCTGACCTGCAGAGCTTGTTCGCCTGCCTCGGAGAGGTGCCACACCTTTCTCCATGCACAAATACGTGTAACTAATTTCCTGAATTTCTTTTAAGCAAATATTTGACGTTGTAACAATCTGCTTTAAAAATTAAAACGAAGACCCAGCAAGAGCATTAGTGTTACTTACCGACTGAACGCAGAACTTGCGGATGGTGTAGTCCACCAGAACTATGCAATCCTCCACCGACACGCGGATATTTCCGTAAGTCCAGCACCCTTGGTCAGGCCAATACTGGTAACATTTTTCCTGTACAAAGATACAGTGAGCTTTATAACACCGAGCCTGCTTTCATTGGTGGTCACTCATAGAACAACGAAGTTATTTGAAAGCCGTGTACATACGTGTGCGTATGAGCATGCAGAGTTTCTCATCTGGCACAACACAGCTCTAACACCTCGCTAGTGCTATTGAGGCTTAAATTTATGCAGAGAAGGTGAGAATAGCTTTGAAGTTACGTTTTAACCTAGCCAGACCTACACAGCTTTTGGTTTGGTTTGGGTTTTCTGCCTAACTGTGGGGACTCTGATGTCTTGACTCTTATATTTTTAAGTTTGACGTGTAGTCACCAGGGAAACAAGGTTTATTTCTCGGCCACGTGTTTTTGAGGACTTTATATATTTCAAATAAGGATGTAGCGTGCTCAGTGTGGCAAACTGTCCCCCAGGGGAAAAGAAAATAATTAAAAAGCATCTTTTATGTTTCTGATGATACATTTCCTTAGTATTTTAACTTAGCTTCTTAAGTCCACGAAGCAGGAATGCCGTGAAATGTTTCACGCGTCTCGCGTGCGTCTCGGCGTTCAGCCAGCACACGCAGAAGTCTCGCACAACGGGAGGAGCAAGACACGTACGAGGAGGAGGGGGGGGAAGGAATAGCATCGCTCTCACCAGAAAAAAGCGTTAGTTTTTGATTTTTACGTGCATGTGCCAGAAAGAATTTTGAAACCTAACTCTCAGAAGAATGAATAAAGTTTTTATCTTCGTTGCTAACCAAACCCACCCACAAGCGCAGGCTTACGCTGCGATTAAAACACAGGCATGAGAATTTGCCTTTGGCTATGGGCTACGCAGGACAAAATTAGCTATCAGATTTTTTTCCTTGAGATCTACATATATGAATTTGAATTTTGGAAATGAAAACTACACTTCTGAGCAGAAACTCCGATGTGCTAACAGGGACTGGAGAAGGAAGTGGTCAGAAATGCGACTGGCCAGACGCTGAGCACCCACGCCTGCTTTTGGAGCACGCTCTCGTAGAGACATCCCAGAGCAAACTGAAAGCTCTTTACCTCTTTCCTTTCTTTCAGGTTGGTTAACATGACGATAATAGCAGACTTCTGCTCCCATATCATCCTCCAGAAATCATTAACTGTTTCTTGCTTCGGTCCTGCAGACAGAATACAGCTTTGCTCAAGAGGGGTGATGGAGACCAGGGTAAACACCCCCTGCCCCTGCGCTGGGTGCCCACCCAGATCTCTGTTTCCTACAGACTGCTCAGGTTTTGAATATACCACATATTTCTTTAAAAAAACCCCATATTTTCTTTTACACAATCATATGCACTCAAATCTACATTTCTAGCAGATATCTCCTCTCTTGAAATATTATTAATGCTCTTTTCAGCGGGCTACGGCAGGAGCATCGTTTAGGCCTCCTGCTCTGCAGCTCTCCCCCACGCCGAGGTCCAACATCACCTGTGACCACAATGAACAACCGGTCCCGAGAGCTGCTCATCGCGCTGGGCAGGCCAGGAGCGTTTCTGAAGGGCAGGGGCAGCTATTGCTTTGTGTCTGGGATCGCGATGACAAAGTTCACAAAATTTGTGACTAAATACAGCGTAAGAATTCATGTGAAAATGCTAATTTCTGTATCAGGATCGCTTAGGCAGAAGGTATTATCAGGAGACATCATTGTTCAAACCCCCAGTAGGCAGATGAAAAATAAGGAGAGAGCAGCGAAGCCGGGGTGGAGGAGGGAAGGCGAGCCTCCTCGCTCAGAGCAGTATCTGCAGGTCTACAGGTAGTGGGCTACCTCACACTCACTTTAATTTCATTTAAACTGTAACCTCTAAATCCTACCTCACGTTTGACCACCATCTGCAGCTGAAAATAACTTCTAAAACACGTCTAAAATTAAATACGCTCAGCCATAAGCTGTACGGAACAGAGAAATGAGAATAAATTACCTTGGGCTGCTATGAATTTGTTCTTTTCTTTATAACCCTATGGAAATAAATATCACAGCAGTTAAAAGATGAAATGCCAATGTATGCTAGCAGAAAAATACGTATTTAATTCACAGTCAAAGTTTGCAGTTTGGCCAACAGTAGAAAACTGTCAACTTACATCTATGTATGATGCGTTAATATAGTCTGAAGGTGGGACTCCATCGATTTGGGTCAAAATCACTCTGGAATGATCATCTGGAAGAAAACACATTACAAGCACGTGTTCATGTTAATCTATCTGAAATATGTTTCTTCCTTGCAACCAGGAGGCCAGGCTAAGCACACATTTCCCAAACCGGCTGTCTCCCATATTGTCCCTAATTCTCATCAAGGAACTTGCCCCACAAACGTCTTGCTTTGCTCCCACACCTGGAGGTCACCGGGACTGCAGCTCTACGATACTGGAAGCCCAAACTCTGCCATATTTGATTGCCCAAAACTACCCTGAGACACTAAAACTCCCACTTGCCATAGTGTTAGTTGGTAGAACCCCGTGAGAGCTAAGGCTTTACAGGGCAGCGCCTGATAACCGCTCCAGAAAAACCTAACAGAAGGTCACTACTAGAAACACGCCACAAACCAGACAGGCTTTGCACATACAACGCATGAAGAACGTTTGTGACCAGTGAAATTATATTACTTGAATATTTTCAGCAAATGAACGCTACTACTAGCATGCTCAGTGCCAGAGTTAATTGTCCGATTCAAAAGAAAAGGTAATGTCTTACATGGCAAGATGTTAGGGTATCTGTTTTTCTCCCTGTTTTCTTCCTTATTTGCCATTTCAAAAGTTCCCTGCACATATCCAGGTGTTAATGACTAAAAAAAAAAGATACAAAAGTCAATGTGTTAGAAAACAGCTAACTCTCGACTGCACATGCCTCAGGGAAAATCTGCATTTATACATATTGCCTTGCATCCAAACGGAATTAAACATATTTTATTTTTTTTCGCAATAACTTTCATTACTCTAAAACAGGAAACCACGTCCTGGCAGATTTCACTACAGAAAACGAGTTCAGCAGTTTTGGAAAAAGAAGTAATTTTTCCACCAGAGATCGCAGTTATTTAGAAAAATTGTTAAACTCTGAGCCGCTGCTTTAAGCTGCCATCTGCCGCGGTGATTCACAGCGCCGTGACCCAGCCGCGCGGATGCGCCGCTCCTCCGGCTCGGCTCCGACAGCTACTTTTAGCACTAACAGTTGGTTCAATAACATAAATAGAGTTTGATTGTTAATAGCTCACTGCTAAGAGCATTAAATATCAAACATCTTGCCGAGACCCACAGGTGAGGGCCCAACTCTGGCGGAAAAGGACGAAGCAAAAATAAATCCCAATTCTTTTATGCTAAACGTCGCTGTACGAGCACAAGTCAAATTCTGCTAGCTATCAGCAAGATCTAGGACTGCAGATTAATTAGTCAAGCTTAAAAAAAAAAAAGTACTCTTGCAGAGCAATCAAATGAAAGGAAGAAACGGAGAGGAAGAGGGTGAAGATGAAAACAAGGAGGTGCCCAAGGTGGAGCCCCTCCGCCTCCAGGCAGAAGCTGCTGAGATGCCATCACCGGGCAAGCGGCCGAGCTTGGGCTGCGGGGAGAGCGTCGGAAAAGGCCCCGTTCATCAAGAGACAGGGCTCGAGGCTCCTGCCCCGCGCTTTCAGCTGCCCCCTCACCGAGAACGGCATAAACAAGAACCGAGTTTCATCAAGTTTCTTGTACTGAATTCCTAAAACCCGGTGTTAGCGTGCCGGATCCCACCGAGGTAAAATCCCCGCGGTTTGGGAATGCACAACCGCCTTCTCCCACCTTCTGCCTCCCACCACCCGCTCTGAATCACGTCGGGGAAGGGAAAAAACTGGTAACCGGCTGTACGGCTTAAAGCAACCATCCCCGCTTGCCTGGCAGAGAGCAGGGCTTGAAATTTCCCCTTAAAAGCAGCAATCCGTGTTGTCAGGGTGACACCGGACAAAAGGGGGGGTGCGGGGAGGGCTTCGCCACCACCACAGAGGAAACAGCAACGTGCGTTTGTGGGTTCGGGTTGTGTTTTTTTTTTTTCTATCACTTAAACTTGTGAATGTAAGTAAAAGAAAGGAGAGAGAAGGTTAAAAAAAGAGTTGAAAAAGAAAGCTGCTTTTAGCAAATTGCTTAATTCCTTATTTGAATGAAGCCCATGGTTTTGCTAATTAAAATACATTTACAATTTTTATAAAACACAGAAACTTAATTTATCGTTTGCATAAAAAGAAATAATTAGCACTTCAAACACCATTTCTTCAAACTTCAGAAGTCAGGCAACATATTCCTCGTAAACAGCCATACAAGTTCTGCATCTTCATGTGAAAAATGCATGACAAGTAATTATCTCTGGCAATATAACCTCTCCTCACTCCTGCGAGGCCCTGACACCGCCCTGGACACCTCCTAATGTCACGCTGCCGTGCCCGATGCGGGTTTTGAACCCCGGGGCGAGGACACGGCCCCTTTCGCTGCTCCCACCCATCTTCGGAGGGGAGGATGTGATTCAGCGAGGGTGCCTTCATCACGTCCTCTCCGTCACCCTGCCGATCACGAGGAGCCCATGAGTCTCGGTGGCACTGGGTCATCCGCTGCCACCGCAGTCTCATCTGCTCCCAGGAATCCCAAAACCTCTCCGAAGCTTCCGAGGGGTTCGACCTACCCCAGCGTCGGCGCATCTTCTCCTTCTTTTCACTGAATGGACGGCAGGGACATCTTAATCAAGTCAAAATTAAAATTTCAAAAGCAAATTCTTCCAGGAAGGTTTTCAGACATTAATCTGAAAATCAAGGCAATAAGCTAGGCATCATAAACTTCAAACATCCAGCTCATCTTGCGTTATAGATGATAAATAGAGGTGAGACTTATTTGAAGGGACCAGACAGAAAGGAATACGTTGGGGTTTTTTTAATTTTTTCTCTCCCCTGTGAAGAAAGAACACATTCTTCCTAGTGCTCTGTGCTCACAAAGAAATCAAATAATAAAAAATGAAGCAACTGAAGGTAGAAGGAGCCTCTGCGATTTTGGTTAGGGTACAAGCGCAACAAGTGCAAGGTACTTCTTCATTTAGGCTTTAAGGATAAAAATCAAAAGTATTGAAGAATACTTTATGTTAGGCACATAAATTTAAGAGAACTGTCCTAAAAAAATCCTTTCTATCCACTGCGGGTCTTCGTCTATCAGCACTTGCTTTGGTTTCTTTTCGCCAGAAAAACCGCTTGGGATCTAACTTCTTTGGCTGGTGCACGTGCCTGGCCACCGCTGGCTCACAGGACTGGCCGAAACGCCATTTCAAGCCTAAATCTGTTTCCAGTTCGCAATGGAGACCCTGTCTCTGGGTTCCCGGAGGTGCCTGACGCGTTATATCGGGCTGTGCGAAGCCAGCGCCGCAGCGGGCAGAGAGCCCCGTCCGCTGAGCATCCCCAGCCCTGGGCTGCAGCTGGTCCAGCAGCAGCTCCCGCAGCCTCGCCTGCCCGGCGGCGACGGCTTTGGACCCATCCAAAAACCGCAGGATTTGACAGCTACAGCTTCGCGGAGCAGGTGCAGGTGTAACCTCGGCTGGAGGGAGGATGGAGCTGAGTACCGGGGGATGCTCTGGAGGTGAGGTTGTCACACAGATGGGTCCCGATTTCTCAACCCTCTTCCTTCCACTGCTGCAGTAACAGGCTCCTGTTTGTCAGCTTTCCTGGTTTATGCTACAATATCAATCACTCCGATTTTCATTTTTTCACCCTTTCTTCCCCTCTCAGGCTTGAGCAAACAGCTCACATATCCGCACAAGCAGCCACAGGAGATACAGCAGGGAAAAAAAAAAAAAAAAACAAAAAAAAAAAAACACAACACATAAAGCATCAAGCAGACTTTATGTACCACCACCCCGTCACTGCTCAGGCTGCTCACTTGTGGGGACCGGACCCCGGTCCTCCGACTCAGCGCTTGTGTGCAGACAGAAACTCACACGCTCACAGCGTGGTGCAGAAAACGATCCAAGCAAAGCAGGTTTTAAAAATAAAAATAGATGGCTCGTTTCACTCCTAACTGCAGAACGAATTAATCAGGAGAGTCAAAATTCACAAGCGCGCATCTTGTCAGATTAGTTTTCACATTCATTTTGTTGACTTTGATAAATATCTCCACAATGCTCCCTCTCTGATAAGGCAAAGAAATTATGTGTTTTAAATATATCATCAAACAAATTGCAGATATAAATATGCTACCAATTAAGAAGGTAACTTAACAGACTGTCTAATCAATGCGTGCATTGGCTTTGACAACTCTGCGTTTGACATTTAAGCTACTGCTCAGTGCAACTTTCTTCTGCTGTTAAGGGAAGCGAAAAGAATAAAAGTATGGAAGAGGCCCCCAAATGCAGACGTGCGAGAGCAGACTCGTCGCGCCGCGTTTCTCCATAGAAACCGGCTCTGCAGCAGCTCGCCACAGACTCCGGTTAAGACTTGTCTATATGACCACAGGCTACTGAAGCTCAGGTTATGGGCAGAAAATAAACTCCCCTTTCTGACCAAGACTTAAAGAAAAACCCTTAAAGTTGAGATACTTCATAGATGCATATGTGCTAGGGCACAGGGTGCTGCAAATAGGGAAGGAAGGGGATGATAACGAAGAGCAAAGGGTCAAATTACCAATAAAAAAAGAAAAGCAGTCAAACCTGACTAGGGCAATATTAAAGGCCGCACTGTGTCTTGTCCTCTAAGTACTTCCCAGAGAGGTGAAACACTCAGACTCCCAAAAAAACCCTCCACCCCCACCAAGAAAATCAATGCTAAAGAGATTCATATTCAATTTTCCTCTCCTCCAGCCTTCAGGCAAACACTGAAGACCTTCTTTAAACGTTAGCAAGTGTCAAACAGTTTATATACTAGCAATTTGGCATCACCGTATCAAAAAGCAGTTATCGTTCCAGATTCTGCCCAGATAAAAGGTTGCCACACGTGACAGCACGTACAGACAGCACCAGCACACTCACACAAGTGCTGAGGCTCCGAGACGGCACCATCACACACCAACCGCTTTTAAAAGAATCGTTAACATTTGCAGGCGTTTTGATTTGCCCCCCACTTTTCGCCATGCAGCCGTCCACTCCACATGTGAGCACTTACATTAAACTCCTCACGGAAGAGTTTCCCTTCGTCTGCCGATCGCATCCGTATCTCCTCTTCCAGATTTTCTACCGGAATAGGGAAATACTTCTTTGGGCCCGAGGGAGACCTACTGAGCAGCATCACCCGTTGCTGTTCTGTCAGTACAAGGAAAGTATGTGTTAAAGGCATGTCCAGAGCAACAGATAACGAGCTATTTCCAACTACAAATTGATTTTTATGCTGGAAGATGCCAAAACATACTTCTCACATGAGACTTCAATCAGTGATAAAGCTGATTTAAATGAAATAAAAAACCAAAACCACAGGCCAAGCAGCTTCTTTGAGAACATCATAAAATCAAGTAGAACCACTACTGGTAAAACTAATGGTTTCTGTACTTACACCAGATTAAAATGTGACCAAGTTTTATTTAGAAAAGGAGAAGGTTCCTTCTGCTGACGAAGAGCATACCAGCCCGGAGCTGCTCTGCCACAGGGCAGGGACAGCTTTTAGTATCTATCACCAAAGAGATACTGCTAGATTATTTCACTTGTGAAGGGGAAATAATAATAATAATAATAATAATAATAATAATAATAATAATAATAATAATAATAATAATAATAATAATAATAATAATAATAATAATAATAATAATAATAATAATATATCTTTAACTTGGCAGCCACCAGAAGCTCTGCACCGAGATGAGCTGTTGCTCTCGGTTGCCCCAGATCACCCCAGCCCCGGCACGCCATCGCTCTGCGGCCGCAGGCTTCGGTACGGGGATTGCTGCGGGCGCTTCTTGCCACCGAGACCTCAGCTCACACAGGGAAATAAAGCCCCAGGACACCTTCACCGCCCTTCAAGAACACAGCTGGAAATTAAAATGAGCATCCTCATGGGCTGCCGGGCACGGTGGCTGGAAGAAGCGGAGGGATTAAGCCCGCTGTTTGGTGAAGACAAGTTTTATTTACAACCAAAGGCAAACAGAAAGGCAGACCACTTCCCTACGGGCTGATAATGACGGGGCGATTTCCACTTGTGAACTAAAACTCACTGGTGGCTGCATGAACCATTTATTGCCCAAGGGCTTTACCCGGCGCTGGGGATCTCCAAACCGCGCTCCCCGGGGTTGCTGCGCACCGGCACCGACCCAAGAGGAAGCTGACGGGTATATTTAGAGGTTTGACTTTCTCTATGACTGCCACCGTGTCTGTTAACCCGCTCTTCAGTTCATACGCAGCCATGTGGAACTGGCACAAAGACGTAATTCTTCCTATCATTAAGTTTTTCTCCTTGTTACGGCTAAAATGATTTATAAGCAAGAAAGGAACGGCTCCTCCACAGTTGCTAGGTTTGAACTGAGCCCCAGAGAGCGACCCACCCGAAGGGCTCCCCGCTGCCAGACCCAAACCCAGCACACGGGAAAAAGCCAGGGGGAAACATTTTCAACTCCTGAGAGTGTTTTATTTTAGTGCCGCTGGCTTACGATACTGCCCTGGCCTCATCCCCTTGCTTCTTTCTCTTTACATTCAGGAACCAGCCTGTAATTTCACAAAGTTAAGGACTTTTTTTCCCCTTTTAAGAAGAAATATTGCAATCCCTTCTCTAAATACAAGGATCACAGTGCCAGAAACCTGACTCTCAGCTGGCATCCTAATAAAACACATATAAGGAGCATGAGAAACATTTACAAAGAAATATTTGCTGTATCCCTACTTAAAGCGAAAATTATTTAAAACCAACAACTGAAAGTTAAGATTACATATACTAATACTTAAATATGGACCTCCTTTTTTTTTTTTTTTAAACTGTTTTCTCTTTAATAACAATCCTATAACTTATAAATAAAAAGTAAACATAACTGAATAACTGAATTCTTAATTAGAAAATGAGCGTGCGCATACACAAACAAAATTCAGCATGAGAAGGAAAGCAAATCTCTCCATACCTTGTTCTTCTAAGATCCCATTTGGCATCTTTTTGTCCCCAGAGTTCACAACAGCTTTCCTATGTCTTCTGAACCTGAAATACATGCACCACGTTAATCCGAGGAACTACGTTGAAAGGTAACAAGCGTTTTTCCAAACCAGTCTTTACCAACCATGTAATTCTGGAGAAACTCTTTCTGTTCATCTTCAGAGTGAGAGCCACCGCCGCCGCAGCACCCTGCTCTACGCTGTGATGGAGGCTCCTGCCTCACCATAAGTACGCGTTTCATTTCCTTGTTAGATCATATCGAAACAAGACTGAGCTAGTTCTGCATGCACAGCTCCGCTCAGACCTACCTGAAAAAATAGCCAGCCAACAGAATGAAAATGATGAAGACCAGGAGCAGAATCAGCATCGAAGTCAACAGGTCCTTGTGCAAACTGTTCTCCTCTGTCGAGTCTGTGGATTCAACACAGCCAGCGTGAAACTTTACAGACACGGATCGCCTGATCTTGTATGGGCAGAAACTGTGCTTGGTGTATCAAAAATCTGTGGTCCCGTGCAATATTCTGCTTGTGCTTACTAAAAGCATCACAAATTACTGAATACATGCGAAGCTGAAATTGAAAGTTCAATTTTTTTTTTTTTTTTTTTTTCTTCCCTTTGCAGGCACAAACAAACTACCTGCTGCTGAGAACGTCAAGGATGTTTTTGGGAATGACTGGTTAAGCAAAGAATTTACTTGTAATTAAGTCTAATAGGTGCAAGTTTTTAAACTAAATCTGAGGCCCATTCAAAAGGCTTGCTGCAGTATCCTTATGCGCATCAGCTCAGCCAGACAGAAATCACCCAAGAATGCCACCCGTCGTATAGATTTTATTGACTCCAGAGATACAACATGTGTTTTAAACCCATCTCATTTACCAGTCCAAAACACCGCTGCTGGCTGTGTTAGGCTGTAAAGCAGATGCTGAGCATGATGGAGGGGGAGGCAGGAGGGGACAGTGCAAACTGCAGCATCTTCTACGGCTTATATTATATATCCTGTATATATTATATTATATATAAATATAGGAATGAGTAGGAATGATGAGACTTTTAACAAACAGAATGGAAATTAAAAAAATGAAAATTTTGTTTCATCTAGTATAAATTGCAAGTCTTATCCTTCTGTTAATAGTGTTTTTGTGTATGTGACTCTTTACATTTCAGTTTCATTATGCTTCTGTAACCTTTTAATTCTGCTGAACCATTCCGTATATAACACATTAACATAATTTAAAAAGCAACATGTTTTATTTAAGCAAGCAAAACTCGCAGCCTTAGCCTTCAGCAAGCAAAATATTACCCTGCTGCCTGTTTTTCTCTCTGACCAGACGGGTAAATCCAGGTTAGTGGAAGAGCGGTGGTGGAGACCTGGCCAAATGGGAAGGATGAGGCCTCTGCGCCTGGAAGGTATTGCCCAGGCCACGGGACAGAGCACGAGGCCGGTGGGTGCTCAGTCACACCAGAGGACCCCGCGGGGCAGCAGCCCGCACTCGGGGCGTCCACCGGGATGGTTCCCTGCCGGTCCGGACCCCCCAGTTTCTCCATCATTACACCAGCCTCCCTCAGCCTCCTTCAGCTGCGCTTTTTATATACCTTCTTAGCAACGTACACTCTTCCAAAATTAAGGCAACTTTTGTGGCTGCTGGTGTGGTTTTTTTTTTCTTTTTATACTACATTTGCACACCTTTAACAAGTTCCTCACCGTTCCTACGGCGGGCTTTGAGAACTGCAGCAGTAATTCTCCTAACACCTCCTGCATTCACACTTTTAGCAAAGGCTTTTTGAAGAGACCTTGCCACAAGCCTTGACATAAAATATCACGAAAACACAAGATTACCGTAACTATTTAAGACTACGTAACACCTGTAATATTATACAAAAGAGCTCATATGGATAAACCCACTATCCAGAATTGATCCCTGCAAAACCATTTGAGTGTTGGTTTGTATCTCGTCAGCAGCTGGAAACTCGCGGGATGCTCAAACAGGGTAATTAGGGCACGGAAAAAACTCCTTCAGAGGCATAGGTGCACGAGGGGCAGACAAGGAAAGAAGGTATCTCAAGCCAGCATAACAGTACAAAGAAAGGGAAGGCAACAAAATGCATCAAACTTGACATTTAAGTGGTATATAAAGACAAAAGTGACAAAAGTGACAAACTTGTAATCAGAACTTGACGGGGCTGCAGAAAATCACTACTGGAAGGCGTCTCTGGATGAATGTGCATCACTAGAAACAGCTTAACAATTTCTGTGTGGTATTGAGCAATACTGCACTCTCTATAGAAACCAAGGTCTGCCAAAGAAACAAACAAACGAAAACATCTATTTTTGGCCCTCACAGGCAAAAAGGAGCCACTTTAACCCACTTTTGAAGTTTAGAAATTTCAGGCTCAACCTCTCAGAATCCTGCAGGATTTAGGGGTTTTGTGTTAGTTCTCATCATCAGCTCCGTGTCAAGATCCATGACACATGGGGAGAAAAACAACAACTTTGAGTCACGAGGGAATTAAAGTTTCCCGCAGTTCATTAGACAATACAAAATCCCCCGTCTCCTCCTTTCAGAAAAACTGATGTACCCAACATCATGCTTTTGGAAAACTGATTCCCGGTCAACCACAGAAAGCCTCAATCCAACCCAGGAGAAGAGAAGCTCAACCTCCTGCAGACTACCGTCTACATTGCTTTAGTTACGACAGAGCAGCCCTGCAATGACCAATGCAATTCTCTGAATCAAGATCTCACCTCTCCTCCTACCATTTCACAAGAAAATTAGGTCAAAACCCACAAACAGTCCCGTCTTCCTTGTAGGTGGGCACATCTGTTTTCGAAGCCTTGCAGTGGCACACCAATGGCTTCATTTCTGCAGAGCCTGTGCGTAAGGCATGATGTGATTTTAACCAGCTGCATTTATTACCTGCATCTTCTTCCATATCTGCATTGGTAATTTTATAAATGTAGTCCAAAAATTGTGAGAGAAAGTTACAACCGAGCTTAGGCCACTGTAGACTCAGAGGCTGAAAGATCTTTGGCCAACACAACTCCCTACATATTAAGTGGGATTTTAAGGGGAGACTGAAAGACAGACCAGAAATATTTTTTTTTAATCAGTGCTGCCTCAAAAACTGACAACTGAAACCTATGAGTAAACGCACGCAGAAGAGGCAGACGTCCTCTAAAGCAGATCTCTACTGCAGCCACTGCCAGGGAAAATTTTCCACTGCTCCAACACAAAGAGCGCTGTGGTCCAAAACCACAGGGCCTTCTGTCCGCAGCTACACGAAAAACATCGCCCCAAGGGTATTTTTTTAGAAATACAGTGAAATAGCGACTTTCATCTTGACAAGAGGAGGATTATCACCAGGAGGATGGTGGCAACCCCTTGTGCTTCCCCTGCCACCCACCGAGGCTGACTCACGGGTTCTTCCCAGCTTCATTCCCTGTGCCACCGGCCCAGCCAGCTCTTTCTGGAAATGTATCACCGTTTCCTTCAGGGTTATGATGTTCCCACTTTCCGTATGTGTCAAAAACAAAACCACCCACAAGAAAAAAAAAGGGAACCAACAGCAGTGTATGCACATTGGTAACTGTCCCGTGATCCTCCCTCCACACTCTCTCCCAAACTTTGCTTTTCTTTATCCCTGGATCGATTCCTTTGCATGTAGGATCTGAACGGTAAAATGGCCCATGAATAAAAGTGTGATTAAAGCACTTTTTCTCTCCCTCCACAAAAGCAAGCTAACAAGGGAAGGCACATGGCTTGCCCTAGATTAGCAAAGTCAGGTACCTGAAATTATTCCGGTGCTTGACACAGAGCAGACAAGATATTGTTTATCTGAGCACAGGAGAAATCCCACAACAGACTCTATTTATTCACAGGTCTTTCAAACTTCTTTTCAAACAACAGAGAAAACCCTCCACCTCTCCAAAACTAAATCTCAACTGCTCTCACCCATTATTTGGGTTAGACTTCAAGCGGGTTTTCTCAGGGTGCATCCTTCATCTCTGCTGTCCCTTCGGCAGACACACAAATGTCCTTTAAACAGTCCTCAGTCAAATCTGACCACAGTGTTTTGGGTCAGAACTGTTGTTTCAGACATCCAGCCCTGCAAAAGACCCCAACCTCCTCCGACATTTATTTTACATGAAAAGCGGCTGTCACAACATCTTGACGCAGACCTTATCCATCGCACGGCAAACACGGTGCAAGCAATCTTATATAGTGCCATGTTACAAAATACATGATTATGAATAGAATTCTGGTCTAATTTTAATAGAGGTGTTCTGTCACCTGCAGGCACGCACCCCAGTGCTTCCCAGTTCACCACAATGTTGGTACTTACTCGCGACGTCTAGCAGAGTAACGCATCCCCCACGTGCGGGATACAGGAGCTCTCAGACATGTCTGTGCTGAAGAGCTCAGTCCAGCTTGCACCAGCTTCTGCAGCTAGCTTGCCTGGTGGCCGTGCAAGACCTCACACATTAATTTAGGGCATCCTTCAGACCGGATAACCTATCATGCATGAGAGCGTTGAGTATCTTCCATATTACTCCTTCACCTGTTCATGCATCAAAGGGCAATGAAGCATCTTCGTTTTTTATTGTAGTCTTTCAGTGCTCCTCACGTGCCCCACAGAGCAGGTAACTCTCAAAATTCACCAAGAACAACTGAAGGGAGCAGCAGAGCTCACCAAAGGACACACAGCCGCGGGACAGAAACCCTTTTGCCTGCCCACCTTGCTGGGGGTACCGGGATGCTGCTCACAGTGCAGAGGCGCCGTCCTCATGCCATCATTCGCACTGAGGCTAAGGTGAAGACACACTCAAGTGACTCAAGTGCACTGAAAACCTACAAGTTAACTCAATAAAAGAAGAACCCTCCTCCTTTCTGAGTTTTCATCTAGCCACCCTGTCTCCTTGAGGTGCAGCTGAACTTGTGCTGCAACAGCTGGGCAGGAGAAGTCCACCCAGGGCAATGGGGATATCACAAAGTCCAGACTATGCCCTCTCGCTATTTTTGGAAGAGAAAACCCCAACCCTGCAGAGAATCGCTGTGCTTCATCGTGCCCTGACTGTGGAGAAGAAGGAGATAAGCAGATGATAACCAGGGGATGCATAAATAATAAACCCAAATTAAAAAAAAAAAAAAAATAATGGAAGGGCAAAGGAAAAAGACAGGCAGGGAAGACAAACCAGTGTCCGCAGCCTGCAGTACGCAGGAAGGCAAGCAGCAGCAAGCGAAGGAATTGCGCTTGCGTTTGCCATCCCGGAGCCGAATGCCGCACAGCCGGACCGAGCACAGCCCCGCCTGCCACCGCAATCACCGAATCATAGAACAGTTTGGCTTGGAAGGGACCTTTAAAGGTCATCTAGTCCAACCCCCAATCCAAAACCACCGATTTCTGAAGTTCTGCTTCTCAAACTAATTCTTAAAATTGAGTATCTACCAGCAAAGCATCCCTTTGGCTTTTAAATACCAAGTAAAATGAGCCAGCCTCCTTCTTCAAAACGCAGTTTTCTGATGATGCCTCGTTTTCTACATAAAAAAAGCCTCGTTTTCTACACGGGTCTAGCACGAAAGTCCCCATCTCTAGGTCTTGTTCTGGCTATCGTATAGCAAGACTTCATTCTTTCTATACATTGCTTCCGTTATCTTCAAAGACACCCACTAACTGCTTGAAAGTTTAAACCAGAAATAAATAGGGCATCAAAAGCTGCACCGTTTGCTGCCTTTCAACCTCCCACTCATCTGATAAATTCATTACCTCTGCATGTTAATACACCCGTAGTGGAAAGAAATTGTAAAGATGGGCATGAAACCCATGAAATATTCATCGAGTAAACACCAAAGAAATTTAAACATTTGGAAAGGACTTAAAAGCTTTCCTACTGCAACTCTCAGGCTGCTTTCACATTTAAACTACGTAACAGTAAAAATGTAAGAGGAAGTAAAAGAACCCTGCCTATGATTAATACTGGATAACTAATTAATATTTGAGTAATCAGGAATTATTTGAATGCTATGGACAGAATCACATCTAAATAGTCTGTCACGTATTTGATAGCATAAAGTTTTATCTACTTGAAATGTGTTTATTTATGCAAATCCAAATAAATAAATACTGGTTTGTAGTTAGTTAATATAGTTGAATGCGTTAAATACATGGCAGTGCAACTTCTCCAGTAAATGGCAGTGCAATAAAACCCAGAATATTCTTTTTTTATGAAAGGGAAATTTCATGGTAGCAATTTCATGATACTCTTGTAGGAAGCAAAATGGCAATAGTGCTGAAAAATTGAGCAATACAGACCAAGTATCCATGGTTAAGATAAGAATAAATACAGTATTTTAATTCAAAAAATGTTTTAAAAACCAAGTCAGCTAAAATAATGACATGTAATAAATTAGAACTACTCCTTTCAGAATCAAAAGCATCTTATCTTTTTGGATCATTCATCCAATTAGTATGCAAAAGGAAAGCTGGATTTTTTTTTTTTAGATTCCTTCAGCTCTTTCCATGTTCTTTTAAATGGAGTTTTCTTGACACTTCAATCAAATATCTTTATTTTTGTATTAAAAAACCCATTGTATTAAGTCAACGGCTATCAAATATATTAGATAATCCTATTATCTTGGAAGTTTCTGCACAGCAGTACATTTTCAGTGTGCATGCACTTGTCTATCAGCCAAAACTTTTCTTCACTTCTCACTGCAAAGTAATGAAGGCTTTGGTATTTAGAAAAAAAACAGCTTAGTCGTACTAATCATTTCTAACTTGTATCACTGAAGTTAAGATTTAATTAAAACACGGATGATAAGATTACTCTTATCCATATTATCATACTTAAATTCAACACAATTTTGAATTAAGCTTTGAAGATGAACAGCATCTATGGAGAAGCTCCCTTTTTACTAATTTTATTAAAATTCTGGGAAGTGATACAACTAACAAGTTACTTCCCTTTCCCAATTCCCATATTCTTACATATTCAGACCAATAGCAGCAATTTATATGTTTTGAAAGCCCTAAGCAAAACAACCCTAAGATTGTCACGACTAACGGTAGAGCCCCTCCACTTCCCCCGCGCGGTCTGGCAGGGCGCAGGCAGGGCAGCGCTCAGCTGCCCCTGCTGCGCTCCGGCCTCAGATTTTGGTGGAAGCAAATGCCAAACACCTAAATTTATACAACCAAGGACCAAAACAAAGTGGCCATCAGCCATGCCTGGCATTTGATTCTTGCTTGGGTGTAAAGTTCACAGGCAGATTAAAAACAAACCAACCAAAACACAAAGATACCCTCCTATAAAGACTGGGTGTCAACAACAGTCATCTGAAAAGTTACCAAGGTATCACCACCCTGTTTATATGGAACATCATCAGCTTTACTTCCCTTCACCCAAGTCCACGGAGCAGCTATCCCTTCGGAAATCCCCCTCTGACGTAAGCACGGCGTCACGCACGGCCACCGCCTGAACGGGGAACCACTGCCTGGCCAACACCACTCACCAGCACAGGGATTTCGAAGGTAGCTAGCTAGGACCGTGAAGGATAAGGACAATGTGCAAGTAAAATATATCATCCCGTCACAGAACATAATAGTAGAATCAGTATCTTCAATAAAAAACCCCAACAAACCCTTATTTGACTTGAACGGGCCCCTCTCCAGGACTGTAATATGTTAGGACGTAGTTGTAGGAGGGCCTGAAGCAAGAGGAAGAAATTCCAAAAATAGAAATGAGGATGAATAAAAGATGCTGTGGTGGACCGGTGAGTAGAAGATTGCTCTCAGGTCTCGGAAAAAGGTTTTTCTATTTTTTCACCTGACCTAATCTTATGCAGGACACCTGCACTATTATCCATCTCCTCAAGTCCTGCCTTAGACAGCTCGTACCATTAGAAAACACAGAACACACATGAAGGCCGCAGTTCCTCATGATGTTTAAATATATTCATCCTGTTGTCTAATTGAGAATTTCTTTATTTCATATTATCTGTGTCCAGGTCCCACCACGTTGGAGATCCACAGCGACAGCTCATGGGGTGCGAAGACCTGGCAGCCCAGGCAGGAGGAGACATCCTGTGCTTCTCCGCCTCTCCCAAAGCTATCCTCTGCATTTCCCATACATGGGAAAGAGAAAGCAAAGCGTACAGCACCGGTCGTATAGAGATCAAATACAGAGGTCATCTGCAAGATTAGAAGCACATTAGCAGGGTCAAAGTCCTGGAAAAATATCCAGAACTACATCACCAGGGAGACCTCACCAGAAGTCCCTTTCCACACCTGCTCCCATTCCCGCAAACCAAGCGATGGCCTTACTGGTTGTTGTCGTTGGCTTTGGCAATTCCGTTCCATTGGGCGGCGAGGCTTGCGCAAACAGAAAACTAACACAGAGCAGCAGGAGCGAGCAGGAATGTTCCATCCTGGACCTAAAAGAAAACGAAAGCAAAAGATAAATTTTCAGGTTAAATTACTCTTACGTTTCTTCCTCACGTCAGAACAAAGATAAAACAAAAAACAACGTTTACTGTAGATGAGCAATGTTTTAAAACTTGGTTTTTACTCTCCCATTTCCTTATCACTTAACTTTCAGTTTTGATGCAGAAGGAAAAGGAAAATACCAGTTGCGCGCACTAAGAATTCATCAAGAATGTTGTAAATCCAAGACCGGGAAGAGAACGCTCAGCCATCGCTCAAAGGCGACGACAGAAATGAGGCCAGAAAAGCTGCTCCACATCAGTAAAACACAGCAGCTGAGGACACTGAGGCGAGGAGCCTGGAAGTCATTTCCATAGATAAGAAGAAAACTCAGAAGTACCAGCAGAAATCTTGAGAATAAATGCAAATCTTGAGAATAAATGCAAAAATCACATATTTTTGGTGGTTCCTGCCATGATTGCACGTATTATATCTTCTGCAAAGAGCACGAGGAGGAGCAGCATGGGCTGCAGGGAGGGGAAAGCAGCCCAAAACCCCAGCGTGGCCAGACCCTGTCGGAAGGGTCCAAGTGACTTTCCTCCACAAGACCAATACTTCTACACCACGCAACTTCGACACGCAATTTTGGCATCACAGATGCCTGGAGACCGAACCAAAGAAGGGAAGCTTTTACCACCGAGCAGACCAGTAACAACCACGAAGCTTGAAGCCCGTGTAACAAGCACCCTTCAGAGTTGCCTTATCCTACCTTGATTTCCTATAGAGATACACGCGGTGCTTCATAGATACATTCCTTTGGAGGACACATGGGCCACAGCTACGAGTCTGCGAGCCGTAAAGCATTTCACCAGAGCCTTCCAAATACAGCGAATTTCAGGTTTTGTGAGACCAGAAGATAATTGCCAATGTAGGGAAGGTCAGAGAAAAGGTGTGATGAGAACGTGCTGCTGCTTTGAAGACTATGAGAAATTCAGGGAAATGAATAGTTGTAGATAAATGAGCTGGCCTAGAAATACTCTAGTCCCTCTAAACTGAGGTTTATGTGGAAAAAATAAATGTTGTTATTAATTTGCTGTAAATTTATCCAGTCCCTAATAAACACATTAATTATAAGAGGCTGCCATCTCATCCATTAGCTGGCCTTGCTTGATTTTAAAATATTTTCTTTGGCAAAAAACATAGCACACAAGCATTACTTTCTGTATTTCACAAATGCCAGAACACATCCAGATGGTGGCTCTACATCCATTGCTAAAATTATAACCGCAGTAATACTGCACAACACAGCTCCCCGATGTTTCAGTATAATACATTTAAAATTACAATTTCCACAGGACATTATATAGTACAGCCTAACAACAGGAAAAAAAAAAAAAATCCAGGAACTTGGCAGTCATTGGAATAACCATTTGAAAATCCTTCCCTTCAATGTAAAATGGGGCAATCCACCAGAAATAATCTGTGGATAAGGTCAAATGTATAAAAAACTTCTGTAACAACAACTTTCAGATCACCTTTTCGCCACTCTCACGTGTTACTCAGAAGCGAACCTTATTCCCAGCCTCTCCGCTACACCTAGGACTAAATCCAAACTCAACAGACACCGGGTATTCTTTAAAAGTGAGGAACAGACTTAAAAACTAATTCTCTCGCGCTTTGAAGGGATGTCAGCAGCAGCAAGGCTCTGGGCACGCCGGGAGAGCGCACCGGAACCGGCGGCCACCTCGGGGAGCACCGGCCCTGCGAGGACGGGCACCATCGCATCCGACATTACCGTTCAGTATTTATTCTCTTTTCCAGGGCTCTGTAAGATCCAGAGCAGCCCTTCTGCAAGCAATTAAAGCATGCTCAGTTTACCAAGGTGACCACTTCCAGCAGGGATTGCAGGATGCCTTCTATCCGTTGCCCCTAAGATGCTATTTTAAATTCTTCCAAGTGTTATGAGAATACAGGAGTAAGAAAAAAAAATGAACATGAAATTAAAAAGACAAAATATATTTTTGAAGAAAAAAAATAGCATAAAACTTTTTTTTTTTACATGGGAGCACACACTTAATAGCATTTCTTTATTCTTGCTCCCCTTCTTACAGTTTGGAAGCTCAATGGATCCAGCTGATTTTCTTCTTTAACATAGTGAGTGAAGAAAGAATAATAAAAAGTATTATTAGCATCAAATTTTATTTTCTTAAAGTCGTTTTTGTTTTCCAGTCCAGCTTCCTACTGACAGATTTACTCATTCAATTCCTTCTACTGCTGTTCATAATTTAAGCAGCCTGGATGCCTTCCACTAACAGGCTCAGGCAACAGCCAGGTTAACCCCGAACTGGCCATTCTTGGGGTTAAGTAACTAATAATGTGTAACAGCTTACTGCAAACTGTACCTACTTTGGCTACACTGTATTTAGCATTATAGATAACCTTCTGAAATTTAACAATTTAGAATTATAAAGCAATAGTATGCTGGAAGCTCAAAACACGCAGCAGCGGTTTGGGAGGGGAAAGGAAGGAAGAGGATTTGGAAATCTGGAATAAAGCCAGAATAAAAGTGGGATCGATAGGGAAAGGGCTGGCACTGCCAGGAACGCGGTGCTGAGTGCTGCCGTGCCTTCCGCCCTCGGCCAAGGCTGCTCACATCCACTGGGCTTTGGGGTGATCGGCCTGGCAGGTACGGCGAGCCGCTCTGCTGAGCCGTCCCGCAGTGCAGCGCCGAGTTCACCGACTCACCGGCAAAATACATCCAGCTCTTTAAAAAAAAAAAAAAAAAAAAAAGAAAAAAAAAATCGAAGTTGCTGGCAGGTTTCCAAAAGACTGGAAAGTGCAAGGAGCATCAACATTTCTCAAAATTACTGTTAGGAGGGTTTTACAGATACAAACCCCACTCCAGACATCTTGTACCTGTTCCCTTCAAAGTGCTAAAGCGCAACGTGAGCATCCAGTCGGTGCTCCACAATTTAACCAGAAATAAAACACATCTACAAAGGTTCTGTGAATTCTGGGATCTCATTTTTGTCCGAGGCACTTTGTATTTCTGCTTGCTAAAGAAAGCAAGCTTATAGCGAATGTAGGTGCCGCAGCACGGAGGCAGATGCAAGAGACGGAGCTTAGCAGGACCGAGCACTAGAGACGACCGAGCAGTCGGCACTCCTCTTCAGGCTGGGGCGGGTGCGGAGGTGAGCAAGTCGCAGTAGCATAAGAACACTGTAAGCTTTAGATGTATATTTATGTATATATTTATTATGTAAGCTGTAGATGTATATTTATGGACTTCACATACAGGACCGCAACAGTATCATTTTTTGAACCAAAAAACCCCGCTGCCATAGACACAGCAGCATTTTCCATCCTCACTATCATGATACAGTCTGTTAAAAAAAAAGAAAAGTAAAAAAATAACAACAACTCCTCTCCAGAGAGGACAGGCAGGTAGAAGAGCACTGCTGAACAAGAAAGGAGAACCGCGTACTACAAAAGAAGCCTCTTGTTGATAAAATCGGAAAAGATCCAGGTAGAGACATCCACTGTCATTATTACAGGGCTTTGCTGTAAGGCAACTGCTGCCCTGCCTGGAAAAAGAAATAGGAACTGCTTTCGTAACTGCACGGGGATACAATGCATTTTTATCTACTTATGCGCTACTACCTCCAGCCTTTATTGCGTGGCTATGTGTGGGTAAATGGCTCAGGCACTTAAACGTTAACTCCATGGAATAATATTTTTTGTAATGAAGGATTCTTAGCTATTTCTGATTATCTGAAGCCTTAAAAAGGTGCCAGAGATTCCTGTTACAGCCACAGTTTTAAATGCCTGCATTGTTATAGATAAAGGCTTCTATGTCCAACAGTGAACTCGATACCATAACAAGAAAAAAAAAAATCACTGTAAAATTGCACAGCTAACTCAAATCCTGCCAAGGCGGCGGAGCACTTGAAATCTAAATGCAATCCAATAAGGTCCGGCTCAGAAGGCAGGGGAGCGCGGGAAGCCTGGGCACAGCTCCCCCCAGCATCGGGATCGCTGCCGCCGCTTCTCGCCCGGCCCAAGGGGACGCCACGGGGATGGCCCAGCTCCCCAAAACGTGAGAAAAAGGGATTATTTTCAGGGATTACTAGTACACATGCTTAATTTCTATTTCGGCTGCAGAACTGAATCCTCATCTGACCTGACAGCTTAAGAATAAAACCTGGGTTTTAAGAAAACACGCTAATAAAACCTTTGTCCTGCTGCGTGGCGTTGCTACGGCTGTGTGACTTTTTTTCAAGGAGCCTGATGCAGAAGCTGCTGCAGAGCGGGTTAAATAGATACCCGCTCCCTGCATCCTCCTAAAGCAGGAACAAACCAGCAAAACATCCCATCTAATACAGAGGACAGTGGAGAGACTGGTGGGTTTTGGTTTTTCCCCCCTGGGCTTTAGTATCGTGCAGCCCAGGTCACCTCCCAGATTTTTAGTGCTAAAAAAGTAATATTCTAAAGGACAAGCTCTATCAATTCAGGAATTACAATTAAAAATGAGAGACATGAAAGCATTGTCACTGCAGGTTGACAAATGCGTTGGCACTTGGGATGCTGGCCACACCAAGGGCAAGCGCCTACCCAAAAAGTTTGATAGTTTAAAAACAAATAAACAAACAAAAAAACCCACCAAATATAAACAAACTCAAAAAGGGAAGGGGGGAAGGCCACGCTCTCTCCTTGCTCTCTTTTCTCCTTTTGCTCTCCCTGCTTTTCACCCATAACCCCCCAAACCCAGCTGGTCCCGCTGAAGGATCTTACGCCCCAGAGGCCGTTTTCTGCAGCTGGCTGGGGGGCTGCCCTACCTGGAGCCGGCGAGCCGGGGCGGTGGCATCCCCCCCGGCCGGGAGCCCCGGGCACCGGGAGCAGCGCTCATCTCCCGCCGGGCTGACGGCAGCCACTCTCTCTTCCCTGAAGCCTGGGCATTCCCACGGCGGCTCCGCCAACCCGTCTTCGCACACCAGGCAGCGCCGAGTTACAGTTTAACTGGAATAGCTCTTGCGTGACTGCATTTTTGGTTAGGACTTTATTGCACCATTATGTCATAAGGCGGGTAAGGAAGCGTTATTATTCATTTGAATTCTGTTTTTACAAAATAACTGGAAAAAGAAGGGCTCCTTTCCGTTCCAAAGGAACGGGTGGAAAGCGGGAGCTCTCCGCCGCCGTCCCCACCTCGGGCGCTCGGCGTCAAAGCCCGTGGAGCAGCGGGACCTCAGGCGCCGGTGCCCAGCTCCGCGGGCGAGCGCATCCCACCGCTCCACGGGGCATCAGCTGGAACCGGCTTTGCAGTATTCCTCGTTTGGGGTAACCACTCAGTAACGATTTGTTACTTGGAGTTATACGTTAAGCCCCAAATTAAATTTCCAGAAGTTCGGTAGAAGTCCCACATTTTGACCTGCTTTCAAATTTAGGAGCTTTAGAAAAAATGAATACATCAGGTATCTTTCCCTTTTCTTTTTCTGAATCCCTGTAATTCTGCCTCAGAGACTTAAGATATCCCAAAATCCAGAGGAAAAAAAGAAAAATATTTGAGATATTTGTGCGGGCGTTCAGTGCAGCCCAGCAAGCAGCAAAAAACTCGGGTAGGGACCTCTCTGCCTGGGAAACGTTCCTCAAAATTGAGCCGCGCGGTCTGCCGCACGGCCGATCCTCAGAGGCAGGTTAGAAAACACCCCACGATGAAAAGTTACATTTCATCATAAAAATGTATTTTTTTTTAATGGGACTGCCTACAGCACACTCACTGTTGGGGTTTTTGTACGTGTAAATACAAGCTTCGTTTCTGACCTCTTCAGGAATAGCATGAGAATTTCAGGGATAAATATCTAATATTTAAAATCATGTATAATGTAATATAACCGCTCACAAAATTATATCTGCCAATAACAATTCCTCGTGTATGCTATACAAATACTTGCAATAAAGATCATTTAAAGGAGATGAAAATAATTAGATTAAAAAAAATACAAATTAGAATAATCACTTACACGTAAGAGACTGAGTGAGGCAAAGTACCAATTAACTGAATAAAATGAATCTCCGTTCAGAATAATCAAGCTTGATAGACTGTCCTACTTGCTTAGTCACTTCGTCTCTAATTCAGGTAGACAAATTATGACATTTGCTTTCATTTTCCTGCCAGAGGAGGTCAGCATATGCAGCACAGAGTATGCGTGGGGCAAAAAGTTACAGCAGACAGTTGAGAAACGACGACTTCTGATCTGCCACACACATTCATGGACTACAGGCAGCTTAACAAGGACTTACAGAGAAAATATGTTATCTGTTCAAAAAAGTTATGTTTAAAGACACCTAACAGACAAAATTTACCACTTTTGTAACAGTAATTTTTTAAATTCTACTGACCCAATATAGCTGGTCTCTATCTGTCTTTCTCAGCATCGTGAGCAAGTCTCAAAACCCAGCCTACCATGGCTAACGCTAGTTCAAATCCATTTCAATTAGCGAGGCTGAGATCTCCAGTGAATATAAATTACTGGTTGTCACCAGCAGATTAAGCGCTGCATTAGCGGGTCTGCTCTGAAAAGGATTAAATGACAGTGTTGACAGTGGGGTTGACGTGCCACCGTTACAAAGTGACATTTGCCACGTTAGAAATGGTGAGGAATTTTTCAATCAATCGGATTCTACAAATGCACCCAGGACCAGGAGGCAGCAGCGTTGAGTATGACGGCGACCTGTTTTCTTCTGTTTGCTTGGGTTTTTTGGTACTACAGCTCACCAGGATTAAATTCAAAGCAGTTATGAAGATAAGCTATGTGCTAAATTGTATTAAAAAGAGGATTGGTTTCGATGTGTTTAAAACCAGGAACGTAATGAACTTTGACTGCTGCCTTCATTTTGGAAAACTATGCATATCCCACTCATGTATTACCTATATGGCTTATCTGCAGCCCCATAGTTCTGGAAATGAAGAAAGAAGGGAAAAAAAAAAAAAAAAAGAAAGAGAGATTTCTTTCCCATGCCGTGCTGAGCGGCTCTCAATAAAGCAATATAAAGGCTGTGAAGATTTTGGGACATCATATCTAAAACCACACAGGTCAGACTTGGAACAGTCAGCTTTCACATCACCAAAATTCAAAATTAGGAAAAGAGCACACAAAAGAGAAGGCATTACAACAAGAGAGAGAGAAATTATTTTCAAATTCACAACCATATTTCCATGCTGCAATAAAAAAGGTTAGGATGATTAATACATTCTCTCCCTCACAGATGTACCTTTACTCTCAAATACTTTTCAAAGAACTTTTTCCCGTTTTTGCAGTTGTCTGCCCAGCTTTTGCAGGAACCACGGTCTCAGCAGGTGCGTTTCTGAAGGAGTCATAATCCACCTCCGCTGGCTAACACCGAGACCAATATTGATTTAAACTGAGCTAACGTAAGCCAGTCCACACTAACCAGAATAAATGAAACATAATTAATCAGGATGAAGCCAGCAAGAAAATTGTAATTTATAAAATGGCCCCCCACCTCATGGCGCAATGACTAGCACTATTTGTAGAGGCAGCATTATTTTCAGACGTGATGAGCACCGTTATGGATGTCTGTCAAGCCCAGACTGCTGTAACCAGGAGCTATAGCTCCAAAGTCAATGCACCAAGGACACTATTTCACAGCTTTCTTACCTGATGTACAGAAAAGTGTTTTAATATTGCTGAGAATTTAAACAAAATTCTGTTATTAAAAAAAAAAAACAAACACAAATACCTATGTTAAATAAAAATATCCCCCAATAGTATATTTTTAAAAGATTCATACCTGGTAGGTCATGAACTGAGGCTTTAATCGTTAAGGGGGAAGTTAAAATAATTCCTATCTAAAGCTAAATGTAAAGTCCCATGATTTCAGTGTAAATAATTAAATGAGTCATGTTTTATTTAGGTGTTTACACAACTGCAAGGGGATTAATTTAAATACAACCAACAGAGCTGTTAAGTGCTCAATAATACGGCGGAGCAAGAAGGACCTTCTTTGCAAAAGGTCCTTGAGAAACCACCGAGGCCATTCCCTCACCATAGGCTGGACCAACTCTGCCTACCCCGTTCCTGACATGTTAGTCTGAAGCGTGCATCCAGATCTCCAGGTCTTCAGCATCCCTCAGCTCTGTATTCCACTCCTTCGCTTTTTCTTTTCCTTTTTTAAATTTATTTTCCCCGTGTAGAGTCAGCCCACCGCTCCTCTCCCCCTACCCGGAGAGACGGATTACAAACTACTCCCATTTGAACCTCCGATGCTTGAAGACAGGCATCTCCCTTTAATCTTCTCTTCTGTAAACTCATTAACAGCGGCAATTCTTTCAGCTTCTCCAAACACATCACTTCTAAACGCCAGCAATGTGCTTTACTGTCTTCTGGACTCTCTCAGCCCAAGATCCTTCCCGAAGTCCTGATGCTCTGGGTAAGGGCTCATCAGCCCAAAACGCAGGGGTACGACCCATTCGCTATCCCATAGGTTCATGTATTTTACGCAGCGTGACATGGGAAGGCTCAGACAGGTCCTTTCCTAAGCTCTCCTACGGAGGCAAACTACTCCAGCAGCTCGCACGGTGCAGCTGATGACTGCTTCAGACTTTGCAACTGCTTTGCATCTGCATGCCATCCTCTCCACAATGCTTCCCTCATCAGTCAAGATTAATAATGCCATTAATACACTACTTCCCAAGCAAGCCAAGCCGCTAACAGACACAATACATAATAACATCCAGGCTACTGTGAAGGCCACACACCTGCACTCTTCAGGGTAGAGCTTTTCCAATTAATAGCTGCTCTGAAAGCATTGGTGTCATCACATCCATCTTTTCCTAACATGCTTCGGAGAAAGCATCGTCTCTTTGAGACAGGGGCAAAACCCCACTGCAGCACCTACAGGTTCTGCTGAAATCCGTAAGGCATGCTACCGTCACGGGAAAAAGCCTGATTTGACAGGACATGTCACTCCCTGCACATCTTCCCAACAGTTTCCAGGGGGTTACTGACATTTCTGGGTATTTTTCCTGGAAATGGAGTTAAGCTGATGGGTCTGCGAAACCTCCAGCTCCTCCTCGTCTCCCTCCCAAAGCGGACTCACGTAATGCCCTCTGCCCGCTCACGCGTCTCCTGGCCCCTGCGAGCCCCCAAACACAAACCACCCAGAGATCGCTCCAGCCTGTTCTCAGATGAGGATTTCACACAGGCCACTTCAGTATTTTCAAATTAACTCCCTCTGAATGCTAATTTGTCCTTCCCTCGTCGCAGCCCGAGCTCCCATCCCTGCACCCTGCTGCCACGCGGCGCTGGTGCCCGGTGGCTTTGGTTGCCCGCTCCCCGCTGGTCCCCAGGCAGGGCGGGCGCCCACCGCGCAGAGCATCCTCTGCCGGGGAGGAGAGCCACGCCACCGCTCTTCCACACGTTCTTGCACCCACCTTTAGCAGTCACATACGCAGCCCCTGAAGGACTATTTCTTTCAGTGACACTTAAGCCCGACCACTCACAGTCATCTCGTGAAGGTACAGCTGTAAAGGAGCAGAACGACATCAACTCCGCAAAAACAGAAGTCTTCTCGGAAACCAGAAAATTCACGAGAAGTTGATTCTTCTCTTTTCAGTCCCAGGGAGAGATGCTCTCCCTCGCGTCTTAACTGCGATGCGCAGTCCTGCCCTCAAACAGCGAACGGCAGCTCCGGGGAGGGAGCTCCTCGCCGCAGTAACAACCTTGACCTGAAATGCCAGGTCCGAGCCCAAATTCCACTGCATGACAGCTTCAGCTGGCGCGGAAGAGGCAGAAACTGGAAACCTGTACACGTCGCGGTGTCATCGCCCCGATGACCGCGTCTTACCCACTGCCTGCGCTCAGCGCCACGCGCCAGCCGCTGGCAGGTGACTCCATACGCAGGCGCGGCCTCAACCAACTGCTTCCATGCAAAACACAAGAGCTGCTGTAAAAGCATTTCTTGAGCTGAAGTCTATTTCTTGAGCTAAAGGAAGAGCTGAATGAGCTGTCTGCAGTATTTAAATCGCAGTATTTCTGCAGGCTCATCAGATAATCCTCTAACGTGAATCTCCGTTGTATGACACGTTTACAGGAAGAGCAAACTATTTTCAGTTTATTGCCCTTTTCTTACTTCTACCGTGCAGTTGGGCTTGGACTGACTTCTTTTTTTAATGACCACTTTCACCATTTCCTTTTTGCTAGCGTTCCCAATTTCAGCAGCGGTTTCTGCAATGCAGGGCTGCGTGCATGAAAATTAAGAACGGTGCCTTGTTCTCAGTCATTTGTGAAACAACTTACGGAAAGCAAGTGATACCTGCTCTAACTACTGCTGGATTTATGAAATAGTTAATAGGACATTTCGTATCGCATTAGTGGTATCGTGAGCCAGTCATGCAATTTTATATATAGAAAAACTTACAATCAGTGAGGAGCCAGCCCTCCCCTGGCCCCCATTCCCCGGCAGAGGAGACCATTATATCAGTGTTTTGATGAATGTCTGAATAACTCCAGCTTTTGGAGTGTACAAAGAAGAGCCAATCTATTCAAAGACAGTGTGGGAGAAAAGGCGTCATCTTATTTTTGGCAGAGGAGGTTTATAAATTGCCTGGGCTCTCGCTGCTAACCTCGACTTGCCCCGTCAATCCCTTTCCTACCCCAAATCTCTAGAAATTCTAGATCAGAGGCTAAATCCTAAAAGACACTTTAAAGTTTTGAGACAGATACTCAGCACAGAAGAAATTACATCCAGATAATGAGTTACAACTTTAAAGTGAAAAGCCTCTGCAAATCTCGACATGAGGACGAGCTCTAACTCATGGTTAAGGAGAAGGGCAGTGCTGGCACAGGCAGGACGCCGGCGCTGAGTCAGCAGGAAGCCCACGCTCCGGCCACCGCCACCGTCCCCGTGGCACGGCGGCCCGGAGCAGCGCTCAGAAAGGAAGCGGTTGTGACGCCTGGGTTGGTGGTGGCCCCGCTGGCAGGGCAGCTGTGGCTCCTGACCGGCGGTGCCACAACCGCACACCCACGCCCCAGCCCGCCCCGCCGCAGCCACGGCCCCGGGGGTGCCCGCACCGGCCCCCGCCTTGAGAGCTGCCCAACACCCGAGCGGAGGAGCAAGACATGGAAGAACGAGTTGAGATTAAAGCACAGAACATTATTATGGTGAAAACGAAAGAAAAAACATTGGATTATTTTAAAAGCACATGTTGCCTACCATTAGGTCTATGCCACAGCCATTTTACATTCCTATTTCATATCCAAATGTCTCTCTCGCTGCATAAATATTCATTGTCCATCCTTCTTGGTCTCATTTTAGATAAATAAAGATCTCCGGAGCGAGGCTCTATTTTGAATTATTTACTATTTTACCTGCAAGCTCACCAAAGGAGCGAGTTCATTAACACAGAAACATGGAGAAGGAGAAGAGACTTGTCAAACAGCCCACTGCTTTCAGGGCACTAATCAAACAAATCAACGTCCACCAACAAAAAAAGTTCCAGGACTTCCTTATAAAATCTTACAGGAACAAACATTTCAGGAAAAATACCTTGACTGATTTTAAAGTCTCATTAATATCCTCTATAATACTAAACAACTGCTACCCAAACCCCAAATTAATTACGTTTTACTGAATACATATGGAGAACCTTTCAAGCAAACACAAAAATTTGCATTTTTTGCAGGTTTCCAGCATCCCCCTCTCCCAACAGGCCTGCGCCGAGACTTCAGTCACAAATTAGGGTCACCTTTCCCTGTGCATTGTCAGCAAATGGATCTGCGACGCCTCTCAACCAGCTCATACATAAATTAGGCAGTCTGCTATCGATTCGCAGGAGAAACCCTCGAGCAGCGGAGTGAAACACCAATAAAATCTTACTATTAACTTGAGAAGTTGCCTTTTGTTCCGTCCCAGTGGCCCTTTTATTCTTCAGTTGCAGAAAACATATCATCATACAGATGCTCCCTTGTAATAGATCTATATGAATATTTAAAATTGCTTCTTGAAAACGCAAGTTAATTATATATGATAGAAAATACATACAGATGAATTATATGCCGCATAATAGCCAGATTAAATGCTTGTGTTTCAGCAGGAAAGTATTTCATTTTGGAGGAGAGAAGGGAAGGAAGGGAAAAACCAAAAGCACAAGTGTGTGCCCTGTCTACATATTGAGACAAAGCAGGAAAGGAGAACATGACATCTGGATGGTTGAGGGTTCATTCGTAACACATCAAGAAGGTGTAATGCAGAAAGGCAGGCAGCAGCGTTACGGCTTAAAGCTGTTCAGCCCAGCAGGGCTTGGAAACCTTACGGGTACATCCAAAGCCGAGCATGGCTTTGCACCGCAGAAATTCCAACCCAAACAATGTCCCTGCAGCAAAAGCAACGCTCAGGGTCCCAAGTTAAAAGGTGGATTTCGTGGTGCATCCAGAGACAGGGCACTTGGACGCTGCTTTCGGTGCCCTCGCTGTTCTTGGCCCTAACGCACAGCCAGCGTACCAGCTCACCCCCGATCCTTCTTCCACTTCCCTGCCTCCACCGAGACCTGAGCTCCCTCCACACCAGGTCCTCGGAGCCCGGTGGCCGAGAGCCCCACGTCCCACTGGGAACCCCACAGCCCCTCCGGGCGGGAGGCAGCACCAGAGGCACTCTTCAGAGCTGATCTGGTAAACCAGTTGTTATCCATGAAGAAAAGCTAAGCAGCCAAGCCTTGGGCATATTATTCAGGGTCAACCCCAGCGCTGGGCCAAATTTAAAGACAGAAGTATTTCTTCAGAGCTGAAGATTGCAATGGACACTATCAACATTAATAGTAAAGGTTCTCCCTGGCTGGTGTGGGAGGTCAGCTCGCTGGTGAGACAGGCCAGGAGCTCCAGCCCCACCACAACGCTGGTATGGCTCGAGAGCGCTCAGAACTGCTCCTTCCCCTGATTTACTGCTGGAGATAGCTCCAGAGCTGCTCCGACCGGCTGCTTCAGGTAACCCGCTCGTCCTCCCTCCTCCTCGGTGTCCTCCACGGGATTCCCCCGCTCTGCAGTTAACGTGCCCGATGTGTACTTTCAGTACAATAAGTTCTTGGTTTTAAGCCTTCGGCTGCTTCCCCTGTACAGCAACATAAATTTTTAGCAATTGTATAACTGGAGAAATGGAACGGTACCAATGTGTTTCAAGGCTTATAATTACTCTCGTCGGCTCTGCACCGCAGCTGCATGTGGCTGATGCCCTCCTCCAGCAGATTCACTGGGGCACAGGGCTGCCGAGACCAAAAGGAAGAAATTTTTTGCAATGAGGGTGGTGAAACACTGGACCAGGTTGCCCAGAGAGGTGGGAGATGCCCCATCCCTGGAACCATTCAAGGATGGGTTGGACGGGGCTCTGAGCAACCTGATCTAGTGGAAGATGTCCCTGCTCATGGCAGGGGGTTGGACTGGATGGCCTTTCAAGGTCCCTTCCAACCCAAAGCATTCTGTGATTCTGCACTTCATGGGACAGACAAAGCTTTCTGGAGCCTTGCCCATGATCTGAGCTTAGATCTACTATTTACGGCCCCCAGGTTCACAGAATTCTGTGAAACCTCCTCCTCCCAGCACACACAGGCACAGCTCGGAGCAAGGCCAGAGGGGCTGTATCGGCCTCTGACTGCCGCTCTAAAATACAAAGGGTTTGATAGCACAAGGTTTTACACGCTCTTATACCTTTTGTCTTCCTACTACCTCACGTGTTCCTACTTACACCAACACAACCATACATCATACTGCCAACCCATCAGATTAAAACGAGGGGGAGAAGGAAGGAAAGCTCATTTTTCTCTTAAACCTGAAGCAGTTTAATGATCAAACTCACTTGCATAGCCCAACCTACGGCTGAGCTAGTGAAACTGAGGTGCCCACGTACTGCAAAGCCGGCACAGGCAAGGGACTGCAGAGCAGCAGCAGCAAATACAGGGCAGGGCATCTCAGAGCGGGAACGGTACCTGACCCAGCCTGGTCAGGAGTAGCTTGGCCGTGCCTGCAGATGACACATGCACTGCAGGTGGGCTTCCACATCTCTCTCTGCTTACAAGGACTGTTTCTTCGCAGCCCCCTTGGCAGAGCTTGCACAGCTCTGGGCCCTGCTGATGTCCTACAGACAGACAGACAGGCTGAAATAACGCCTTAACAGACGTTATTCCCCGAGGTCCCCACCCCAGGCTCTCCCCTTTCTTTAAGCACACAGTATTTTCTATAACCATGCTCGACCCTCTTCTCAACCCGTTAGGACCCGTGTCCGTATCTCTGACCTGGCCAATGCAGACCCCTGTGTCAGCAGCAAGGATGCACCATCCACACCCCGAGCTGCCAGCCAGGCAAGAGCAACTCCCCCCAAGCCACCGGCATTCCCAAATTCCCATCCCCATTTTGGCTGGGAACCCAAACTACCCCAGGAAAACACCCCTCCATGGGGGGGTTTGGATACAGCCTCCTCACGCTGAGCCAGCTGTATCCAAACCCTGACAAGAGCGCGAACCAGAATCTTTCAAACTACAAGAGAGCAACACGATAAATGTCACTTTGGGGATTATTTTTAAAGCTAAAGCAAGAGGAGTTCTTGATGTTCAAACTAAGCCACTCATCATGCCAGGCGAGCGGAGGACCACGCTTGCTTTGTACATCCCAGGGGCTCACAGAAAGCAGCAGCTTCAAAACAGCAGTTTACAACAGGCAAAAATCCGTACTCTTTGTAGCCTTTTTTCCTCTGCACCTTCCACTTAGGAAATGTGTGTGTGTGTATATCTCTCCAATTTTTTACAAAGAAGCACTAAAACTTTAACTACTAAAAGTTACCCCGTAATATTTATCCTTCGTACAATCCAATCATCCCCCGAGACTGACAGCAGTCACACCAAACCAGCAACCAAACCAAAGGTTAATGAAATAGATGGCCACGTCCTCCTTGCGAGAGCCCGCGGCTTCCAACCAAAAGCGCGTCCCCTTGACCAGCCAGGCTACGCGGCGAATGCAACGCCTAAGAAACAATTACAAAACTAACGAAGCAAGCTACGCCAGATGTTGAACTCACGCCCCAGATAATTTCATGTAACACCTGTTTTGTGACTGGTGTCGTATCGTAATGACAGCGCGCGGCGACGTGCACAGAGATTCACGGGTAACATCTGTTTTTATATTTAGTTGCTTGCTGAGCATTCATCAAAAGCCTGATACTCCAATTACTTATTTGAAAGACATCGCTGTCTCGGGGACAGACGGCAGCTCTCTGCTCTTCCAGCCCCCCTGCACTAAGAACTAAAGCAACAGCAGGGCCTGCGTTACATATATATTGTAGCATCTGTCACCGGTGTTCGGTATTTCTCTTTTCCTGCAACATTCCCAAAGTTAGCAGATATATTTACTTCATATAACTAAATTTATGCTATCAACAGCAGCTTTAATTCAAAACACGGCTTTGGGACATGAAATGCATCTGATTTTCTCATCCATTATTAAGTTCTAGGCCTGCTAATAAGCCATTTATCTCAAAAGAAGGTCGTTAACCAATGCAAATTTCTAGGGATAGTAAAGTTCTTTACAGCCTGGAGTCTCAAGAAATAAATAGAAACTGCATTTACTATTAAAATTAAACTAGCAAGCCTCTGAGTTATTAGAAATGTAAAATCCAAGCCCGCAGCGTGGTTTGTGCAGGCGGCTCTCGGAGCCCGCGCTGAGTCCCAGGGATGCAGGCACTCAAGCCTGGCCGCAGAAACCACAGGCAGCATCCCTGGGATGCTGAGTGCCTGCATCCCTGGGTCTCCCCCCCACACCCCGATGAGTCGCTGCGGGAGGGCAGACGGCTGCCCCGGGCACAGCTTCAGCATCGCCAGGAACGCCGCTGAAAGCATTAACACATGCTGCTCTTCTCCACTGAGAAAATAAAACCCCTCCTGAATAAGCTATCTGCAACTTTTCATGGCATAACAGAGGATTAAGGTTTCTTGGCAGGGGGGAGAAGATTTATCTTTGCTCAAGTCTGAAAAAGAAGAATTAGTATCATAAAAGAGGAACAACAACTAGGAAAAAAAAAGTTAACCCCAAGAGAAAAATGCTGATGCAGGCTGGAAAAGCCACCAGATAGAAAAATTACATGGGTAACAAGCTCTCTAATACTCTCTGCTCTGCAGCAGCTGGGGAGGTTAAATGCGGCAAGAACTCCTACCTCCTCCCCGTAACGCCATCTCTGACGGCAAAACACTGATGCTAAAACACTGATGCTAGACCACGAGGGCAATTCACCACTGAAACCATCTCTGCAGTGAATTTTCCATCATTTCGGTTCAGATCAGCCTTGGACTGGTAAAATACAAGAAAACCCAATAAAACAGTATTGGGCTGAGCTAAGTCCTTGGAGCATCTTTCATAGTCTGAAGCCTTCTCAAACTTTAAGCTTGCTCTGGATTTGGAGAAATGGAAATCTATTGGAAGATATTAAAACAGAAAATCAAATTACTTTCATCTCTTTGAAAAGATGTCCTCCCTGAGACACGGGTGATAGTCGGAGCCCGGCCAGCCGCTCCCCTCCAGCACCCTGCCAAAAATTAACCTTTTTCATAGAATGAGAAAAATGAGGGAGCAAGGGGCAGGGCAGGAAGGCACAATTTAAATGTTTGAATCTCCATTGGAAACACCTGCATGCTATTCAAAATTAATAATGGTGGGCACATACTTTTAAAAAAAAAAGAAATTTTTCAGTAAGTGGGAGCTCAGAGAATATGTTCCAAATTCAGATCATGGGACAAATCAGTCAACTCTGTTTTAAAAGGAAAAAAAAATAAAAGCCATTAAGAAAAAAAAAAAAAAAAAAAGAGTCTGATAAAAAAAGTACTACAACGTCTCTGAAGGGCAGCACGTAACCTGCAGCTGCTTATATTAACATGAATCATTTTTAGGACTCAAGACTCAAAATTCTGCTTTTTTTATGTAGTATTATACCTTTAAAAACCTACTGATCGCTTCGAAGAAAAGAATGATCAGCAAGAAAACCCCAGACCAAAAGCTGATCTCTGTACAGGCAGCAAGCGAAAAGCGATCAGGGCTTTGCCGCTACCCCCGGCGCCGGCCGAGCCGCAGAGCTTCCCCCCGCGCCTCGGCCAAGGAACGCCACGCAGCTGCCAGCAACGGGGCAGAGTCTGCCGTTCTGTATGGGTCATCTAAAACACACAGTTTGAGCACTGCATGATGGCAGAAAACTTCCTAAAAAAGACATTTAAAAAAAAAAAAAACAACCTTTTTTTTTTTTTTTTTTAATAAATTAATGTAAGAAAAAGGAATGAGAGCCTGGACACGTGCCGTAATGCAGCAGAGAGAGATCCAACGTTTTATCACTAGGGAAAAATATGTTTCCTTTTCTCTAGCTGACCCAGGATTACAGCTTGACTTTTACTACATTTCTATAAATGTCGCTAGGAAAGGAAAGCCAGCCCTCCCAAGTATAAATGTGCAGAGATTCCTCGTGAAGCTTCGCCCGGGGGGAAGCGAACGGCGCTCGCTTTTGCAGTTCTTGGGCTCTCGAAGCCTCCTTTGCGATGTCTTCATGCAGGGGAACATCTCCGTTGGTACCAGCTGGATTTAGGAGCCCAACTTAGCAGCTGGCCAACCTGGGCTGTATTCGAACAAATGGCTTAACTCATTCACCCTTTTTCTGCAGATTACAATATACCCCCAGTGCACTGGAATGAAACGTGCCGAATGTTTTGTTGTGTTATCTAATTGGCTTTAAAATACTCTTGAATTAATGAACAGGCACCCTATTAGCAAAGTCTTCTTGCAATGGGACCAAGAAATAGGGCTGGGAGGAGGTGAGGTACTGATAAGAAAATAATGGGCAAGATTTTGGGTCTAGAAACATCCTGCACTGTTGCATCTCGTTCTCCCTGTATTTACTGATTATTAGAAGACACAGGCACTCTTTAGTTTAAGCTGCATGATATAGATAGTAAGCATTAAGATTAGAAAAAGGGATAAAGCTTTGCACAAGTTCTTCTTAGCACCACTACTTGCACAGCTAAGCTTAAAAATTGACCTGTAAATTTGTATACACTAAAAATGATGCTAGACATCACCTTCAAATTACACAACAGCTGATGACTATTTTAGATAAATCATTCTGAAATCAAAGATACAGAGAGCTGGGGTAAAAACTCCCAGGGAAGACTACGATCTCTGATGGTTACATTGATAGCGGACACAGAGCTGCCCAAACTATCCACAGCTACACCGCCGGAGATGGCCTTTCCATGGGCTCCCCTCCCGTTCATCACCATCATCTCACTTTTACAGCCCTACAAGTTGATGGATTCACATTAGTTCCTCCAGGCAGTAACATTCACATTGCAAAGCCAGGCTCTTGATGAGCTACAAAAGACAATTTGTCACCCCTCAAATTATAGCTGGCAGCGTGGACTCTTCTCCACCATTACCACCGCAGCCAGCTCGGGTGTCTTTGGGTGAATGCAAAAGTATAAGCATCTCCCATGCAAGGCCACCCTGCTCGCTCTCCTAGTTAGCGTGCGCTTCCCACGAGAAACCGGATTGAGCCTCAGCTTGAAGATGCTCTGATTAAATGGTAAGAATTCACGTGGGGGGAAAAAAAACAAAATGAGGTAAAAAAAAAATAAATAGTAACACCACCCCCCACCGCAACAAGCCAGTTAACCATCTCCATTGTTCTTAGTGTCCGGGCCACGCTTTGGGACTGCGTGCAAACCTAATCTACATAGCAATACTATAAATAAGAATGGTAAAATGTCCAATATAAGGAGTGAAAGTGATACAGTCTGAGAAACATGTTAAAAGAACATCAAAAGGAGATTTAGAAAAAAAACAAAAAAACAACCTGAAAAAAATTACTGCTGCCACTGTTCCCCACTGCCCCACTGAGTTACTTGTTCTTATTTCTCGGCTCCTCTCCACTCCTCCTAGGCTTGACCCTTCCCCTCCCCACGCACCCCCTCCAAACCTTCTCCTCCTGCTGCTGAGCCACCTACCCAGCCGCTCTCCAGCTCTCTCAACCTCCAGCCTTGCGAAGCAACAGTTTTCTCATAAACAATCCTTCCAGTTTCATGCCATCCTGTTATTCTAACACAGGAAACAGCTCAAAACAAAACTGAAGGTTTCCAATTTTTGTTTTGTTTTGTTTCATTTGCCACCAAGCACACCACTGCTTTGGCTGAGTAATAGTTGTCATAATATTGCTGCTAAAACACTGTAAGATCGCCTTTTTTCCTATTAAAAAATCTCTACATTTTTGTACTTATATTTGATATGGAGATAAGACAGACATCCAGTTCTTTTTATGAATCCAAGGAGTTACTGAAGCAATAGCTTGTTGAGCTATCTGACATCGGTGCACTGAACAAAATCCTTTAATTTCCATGCCCGAGTACCCTGCTGGGGAAGCTGGTGTTGCACATCTCCTCTCAGCAGAGGTACAGCAATCCTGTTCAAAGACTAGGCTGGGGAAAAAGTGAATTTATCTTCAGAATAAACACTGTGATGGCATTTCCATTATTCTGCTAGCTGTCACTACAAGCAGGATCACAGCATCAAAGCAGTGAAACACATCCAGAACCACCATTTTACACTGAGGCCCTACGCATATTTAAGGTGCTAGCAAAATAATAAATACTAACCCAAACCTATTTTCCAAGTAATTCAGAAAATCTGGTACAGACCGATGCTTTTGTGCTACTGTACACAAGGGAGGTACGCAAGACCTAACTGCCCAATAAATATCAACTTAGAGCATTTTAACCATCTTTTAAAAAATGTATTTTTAGGGAAAAATGCACACCAAAAGTACTCTGTGTTTCTGGTCTATGAGGGAACAGATAGGAGGAATCATAAGCAAGGAACTCTTACAAAGAAAACCAATACTGAGTCCCATGTCAGCGCCTACGCCGCATCCCTCCAGAGCATCCCGTTCCATCCGCGGAGGCGCGAAGCCCCTAAGGAGCAGCAGCCAGGCACCCCCTCCCCTTGTTCTGTGCGCACAGTGCCCTTCCTGACATCCCCACTCCAAGAACTCTAACCAGAAGGTTATTCACATGCATAAAGGAGCATAATTTTCCTCTACTTCAATTTCAGATTCACAGGTCTGCTACTTCAACTAACTTATTAGGAGCAATTTAAATGCAGAAAAGAGAACAGAGCCTGCCCACAATTCTTCCACTACAGCGACTGCTCTGCAGGGTGGGCTGGGTGCCCTGCCCTGCCTTTGCGAGCCGGCCCCAGCCCGCGCTGGCCACCTCAGCAGCCCAGGGTGGCACCAGCACCGTCACCGCTTCTCAAGCAGCAGCTGCCTCCAACCGTGTTGAAAAAGCAGCTGCAGTATCTCCAGTACAGAAGCCCCTTTTCTCAAATGATGCTAAACACCCTCACTGAACTGCAGAACACATGCAGGTCAACAACAGCAACATTTTTTTTACCTTTTCATCTCAAATTTGCTAGAAATTACGGGCTCTCCCAGATGCAGAAAGTCAGTTTGTAATAATGTCCCTGCCCATTAAAAGCACCTGGACATCGAGTATGTTAAGCGAAGACTAGAAACTTTAAACTCTGTTAATTAGAAAACTTATTTACATTCTCAACTGTAAGTCAAAATATATGGACAAACTCAGAAAAGTCCATTTGCCTTCTGTAATTAATCTGCCCCAAAGCTGCGCACTTCAGGCAGAAAGCTTAAGGCCGAAGCCTTTATGCATCAAGAAGCACACAGATAATTCTTCTTCTGTAACTTCTTCTGTCTAATGTTGGATGGCTTCTATTTTTTCCTTCTGAATGAAAATATAAATTCCATTAGTGGAACATTATTAAACTTTTTTTCCCCCCCCATCTGAAAAACCAGCATCATCATCTGGGCATCCCAACTGTCAACAACAACAGCCTTAGGCTCTGACCTGCAAGAACTTAACCACTTAGTAATTAATCGGAAACAAAGCTGAGTAGTAAAACACATGTTATACAGTGTGCTATAGTTATTATATCTGCAAAAATGAGGGTTGTGACTCCTGGTATCTGTGAGCAGCTCTTAGTGTCTGCACTACAGAGTACAGCCCAAGTTCATGATTTCTTATGCAAGTCAACAGAAAGCTTTCCTTAAATAAGGGCTGACGGCTGCATTGTTTTTCCTTCTTCTCCCTGAAGTGACATGACAAAACTTCTGTCTCCAAATATATACCTCTTCTCCATACATCTGCAGGATGACGGGATTCCCTGTGACAGTCAAAGTGTCTGCCTTACACAGTCCTCTGCTCCTTTCCACTCAATCCACGCTTAAAGGAAAAAAAAAAGTTACTCCGCCTCCAAGATATCTCTCTTCGTTGCTGATGGCTGAAAAAGTCTTCACAGGCAGAACAATTTGCTGAAATTATTATTTAATTTGATTTTCATCTTCACAAATATTTTATTAGCAGCATCCTGCAGCCATGCCCTGTACGACAAATGGTTCTTCACGCTCAGGGAAGGAGCAGGCAATGACAGAATCCCCAGCTGATATTCACATTTTTTTGGTATTGTAATATTGCAGAAGAAACAAGGCCTTTGCAAAGGCACCCATGGCTGCTCTGCCCCCTCCTTTCCAGCCTCCCCTGCCTCCCCCATCGCCACGACTTCTCCAAGCCAGAAGCCCGCGGCCGCGGGGCGCTCCGGGGAAGGGCAGGTTGTGGGGGGCTCACACCGGAGAGAGCGGCTGGCAGGCGGCGGCAAGCGACTTCAAGCGGAAGAAAATTAAAAATACACAGCAGAGGGTATGTTTGCAGCCTCTTTAGTGCGTTAGAGATGCTGCTTACAAATGTGAGGACATCAGAAAAAAAAAAAAAGTCACTATTCGTAATATATAAAATTTATTGACAGCATCTCATGAGTAAAGAAAAATGTTTCTCTACCTAGTGCTTCTGAGCCTTGAGGAAATTTGAACTGTTACAGCCAGAAAATCATCTCCTCTGAAATATACATTCAAAAAAATTAATGAAAATTAGGCATAATATTCAGTCTAACATGGTGCACTTTAAATCTGTTCTATACCTCCACCCTAAGTTCACATCACTAATATATGAACATCGAAGACAACGATAAATTGCAAGATTGTTAAAGAAACTGGGTAATAAACACAGAATAATGCAAGAAAAGTCCATGCAAATTTATTGGGTCCTGTAACCCTAAAAATCTCTAAACCCCTACTGATTTAGAGGACTAAGATTGAGATCGCTTTCATTTAAAAACCTCCCTGTAATGGAATAGTTCTCAGATAACACGGATTTAGGTCAGCGGCTTCCCTGCCTTCTCCCAAAACTGTGCTACTTACCTAAAATACAGGAATCTCTCTGCGGTGGAGCTGCTGCATCTTTTGAGAAAACGTATCATTAGATCAGGCAACCAAGGTCGGGTTATTTATTTTGCTCTGACGGCTTCGCTAAATAATTACATCAGGATTTTTCTCTCTTCAATGCCACCTTAATATAAACAGCAACCTTCAATTCAGAGACGGGTTTTCTGGTCAAGTGTGGTATTCACTGTGAACTAATAATACTGCAACTTCTGTGGCAAGGTTCTTCTTGAAAACCTTAAGGAAAACAATCCATGTTACTCACTGCTGCTTAAAACAACATGTTTATGCCACAAATTTTGTGTTTGTGAGATCTGATTAGGTGTCAGAGACCTCACAGCTACAGAAGTCACACCAATACTGCTATAGCAAGGGCAGACTATCTTCTCATAAATATGCAAGATAACTGCACAACCTTCACAAGGCTTATATTGTCTGGATATTCAGAAAAGAGCATACTTCATCTATTTTAGACCCACTTCCAAAATGTTGATTGCTATGTTCTCTCTTACTTTTGACTATTCAATGTTTCAGCCTACTATGGTATGCATCCATGAAGGACAAAACTGTGCCAAAGGGTGCAAATTGTCTGAAATGCATTAAACTATTAACAAGAAAGCCGGGAAGAGCAAGCACAAGCGCTGACAGCATAGCCAACCTATAGCACTCACAGACATTTCAACGTTTACATCCACCTTTGTGCGCCTGCCATCCTACAGCACTGCTGGACCATTCGGGCCAGGAGATGTCAAGAAGACAAAAGGAGGTGGCTGGGGGACGCAGAAGGTTTTCCCTGGACGACAGCAGACCCTGCAGCTTATTACCACCAACCTCCCCCCCAGGTTTTACTTCCAGCTCAGACACAGAAGCAGTATACTACACGTGTGCCTTCTGCTTGCAGGTTTTAAATCACTAAAATAAAAATTAAAAAAAAAAAAAATATCACAATCTGATTTATTCAAAACAAGCGAAGTCATTAAGCCACAATGAATACTTGCATGTGCACAGCCAAATTTTAAATGCCAGCCATTTTTGCAAGAGCTCCTGTTTAAAAAACAAGGTTTAAAAAGCTAATGCACAACACAGGGCTAAAGCCAAGTATGCACAAGGTCCGTCGACCAAAGGCTGACTTTCAGAAGTTGGATGCTAAAGCAGATTTCAATGCGCAGCGGCATTCCATACGCAGCCATCAGGTCCACCAGTCCCCCTTCCAGTTGGGTGCTGTTTGCAAACTGGGCAAGGGTGCACCCTGCCCCACTGCCCAGCCTCAGAATCACATTTTAGTAGGGTAGGAGAATAGTATATAAAATTTATGTATAGCCCTCATGTCTACAAATTACTTCCATTGCTGCCTATACACTCAGTAGTCATATTCAACTCTCAAACTTGAGCAGGAAAGTGAGCTTTTCTTGCCCCAAAGAGGAGAGAATTATGAATTAAACATCATCACTGTATTTCGAAAATAAGCTTTTTCCACGGCAGTTACAATTATGTGAGTGTCTTAACATTTTGAGCTTCCTTGGATAAATAAGTATTATCTGCAGCAAAAAAACCATTTAAACATGGCACATTCTCACTTCCATTAACAGCTGTATCGAAGAGGTACAGCTTAAGAAACCCTTCCCAGGAAAATCGGGCATAAGGATTCAGAGTCACCCGCTGCTCTCGCCCCTGGGCTGTACCACTCCTGCATCCCTGACACTCCTCAATCCACCCATTTCCTAACTCCCACCTTTTACTATTCCTAGCCCCAGTGAACTCAGAGACTTTTTTTGGTTGGTTTGCTTGCATTATTAAAAATAATATGTTTTTCTCGTCAGAGCTTTACAGAATGAGAGTTGGAAGATGCTGGATGGCCTCCTTTGATGCGAGAGGTTTACACTTGGCCTTCTATTTTCCTTCCTGGATATTTATAGCCTGTCGGCGCAGAAAACCGAACAACGCTACGATATGCGTAAGGACCCGCTAAAGTGAACCTTAGAGCCTTCTCCTAAAAGTGCATCTATGGCACTTGGTGCTAACATTTTTTCTTCAATAGTAACTACAGTGATAAATGAGAAATCTTCAGTTCAGCTCTCTTGGCATTTGAGCTAGCTAAATAGATGATTCCAAGCAAAAGTTATCACTTTTTTAAGATACTGCCTCAAAAGACAAGGATTAGTATTTCAAATACACAAACAAAATTAATCCCAAAGAAATTAAACAGCCCCTGAAACGTAGCAGCTGCAAAACCCAGCGCAGCAGTGTCCTGAAGCGCAGCGCGCCCGACTCAGCTTCGCTATGACCCCTGAAAAGGGGAACGTTCACTTCTAAAATGCATACATGGGTCAAAGTACAGCTTTATGGCTCATTTCTTCATCAAAATGGAAAACAATGCGTCTTTATGTATAAATAATTGTCAAAGAATACTTTTGTGATCCATGAACACTCGTTTCCAAGACATTTTCAGCATTTTTATTTGTCTTCATACGCCTATAATCTTTAATTCCTTTTAATCAACATGAAATACATTGTTTATCTGAAAGTAAGCCAATTTTTGTTCAGAAGTAAGGCAGCGTCATACGTACGAGAAAAGCGAGGCACCAAAGCAAGCTGGGGAAAAGGTAAAGGATTACATTTTAAATGAGGTCAAAAACTTTGTTGCTTTCCAGGGCAGGCGAAGGTACGGGGCTATCTGCAGGCAGTTCCAACAGGGAACGCTTGACTATGCATTTGCATTGCAGAATAGCTCTGCAGCCCACGCTGAAATCAGACAGGAGAGTAAATATACCGTACAAAAGTTATTTTCATCGTGATCACGTTTAAATTACTTTAATTATATTATTTTAACTGTGAATAGCTTCAGAAAAATGGCAGCTGTGCAGAATTTTTGAATGCATCTGCTGGAATGCACTTAGATATACCCAAAAATAGGGATTCCCTATATGCAACACATACATCGACTTAGGGGAAAGGCTGTATCATATTGTGAAAAGCAGCCTAATATGCTTATGCTCCTGACAATGGAAGCAGTAAGCCCATAATACTTTTTTATTCCATTCTTATTAACCAAAAGATTACGATCCATTCCCACCACTGTGTTTTTCTAACCACTTAAGCTAACACAGCCAATACATATTTATTGAAATTCTTCATGCAAACCTAGCAAAGCCCTTGAAATTTAAGCCAAAAGCATTAAAATTATCTTTAAGTCTTCTTTGGGACTGTTTTATACATGTCTTTTATATAGTCTCATCAGTAACGTGATAATCCAGAATAATCCGAGGACTCAACTGCAAATTCACCGAGCATTCTCAGAAATGTTCAAGATCATCTGAAAATGTTCCCTTTTGATGTTAACTTGGGAACAGTTCTTCGGAAAAAAATGTAACTTCAAACACTCAAGCAAAGTCTAATATCCACCGCTAACATACTTGTAAAGTGTCCCTGGAGACTTGCCTGTTCAAATGCAGTACAACCTAAGATTACAGGCATCATTAAATAACTTTCTTTTAGAAGTGTGGCCAGAGATTCTTCTCCATCTCTTAACGACAGGGAACTACGCTGAACTGCAAATGGGAACGCTGGGCAGGGTTCAACCATACTGACTTTTGATTAAAAAACAAAAAGGTTTTATTTACTTAGGTATTACTTGCCCAAGTAATGCACAAGGCTGAATCCCTGCAGCTGAGCACGAGATCCACAAATTATGTATCATTCAGCCAAGCCACTGTTTTATCAAACCTGAGAACTTCTGATTCTGTATTTTTAAATACTCTTTAATTGTCAATATTTGTTTTAAGTGCCTGTTTACTTCGCAATAAAGGCAACTTAATCCTTGGTTTTAATATCACAGTAGCGATGATAATTTTTAAAATAATAGGTTTGAACGATCAAAATGATGTATAGCCAATACTCGTCCTATCTATGCATTCAGAAAAAAAAACATTCCACTTTCTCGGGAAGGAAACGGCATACGGAGCTGATCTATCCCACTGTCAACTTTTTTCCATGTATAAACAAACAGAGGAAAACCATCACAGGCTTCAAATGTTAATAATGGGAGGAAAGAGGTAGAGGTCAGGTCTTTATGGCCAACTCCAAGTTCTCCACCTTAAGAAAGACAGATTTAATGGACCGAAATATATTTCTTGAAAATAACCTAATGCCAAGATTACAGTTATGAAAAAGGTTAGTATGTTTTTCTCAGTAACGATTGCTTGTTATCTTCTTGAATTCATAGTAAATCTTGGAAACTCTTTTTATATGCTACAGTGGAAGCAGTACTTCCCAAATTATGTACAGGGCTAAAAATATTTCAGCAAGTTCCCTCAAAGTCTAAAGTTTCTAGAAGAAAAGTAGCTTTCCCACAGATAAACTCACAGTATCCATATATATAATTTAAAAACGGTTCATATTTACTTCTAGATACCATAAGTATGAGTAGGACACCATATCAGGTCTTCAAATCAGGTATAAAGGTAAAAATCCTGTATCTTTGGTCTGAAGTCTGGTGCCTTGATACTTTGGAAAATTTCACTGGGCAACTTTCAGTGCCTTTAAGTACCTAAAAATGTATGGATTTAGGCTTTCAAACAAAACATACGAGTAGTTTGTGCAAAGCCAGAAGATAAACCCAAGACTCCAACCATCCAAACTGGTGGGTACTATTATTGGGAGACCCATAGATTTTGCCACACCAACATTATGAAGTAGAAGAAAATCAGCTTTTAGCAGTTAAAACACCTAAGCCTTCATTTATAACAGACACACCAGTCCGAGCAGGGTAGCGTCTTCATATATCCCTCCAGTCTCCCATGCCTTCTCCATTTGCTGGCTGCAGGCTCCCGTCAACTCTCCACCTTTCTCTCATCAACACAGATCAATAGTTAAAACGCAAGAGCCAGAAATAACATGAAAAGATCCCTAATCGTCACCCGAACCCATGTTTAAGAAGGAGCTGTCACTAACTGTGATTAAAGGAGGAAGAGAAGGAAGGAGGTGGCCCCAGCAGAGCCCCGCTGCTTGCGGGCACGGCACGGCACGGCGACCGGGCTCGGGAGGAGCTGATGAACAAATAACCACACTGATGGGGCAAGAGACCCCCAATTGCTCAGGACTCACCCCTCTGCTCAAAGAAAAATTAAAATAAAATTTAAAAAAAAAAAAAAAAAAAAAAAAAAAAAGGCATGGTCTAGCTTGGCAAGCAAACTTGACTTTCCATTACAAATGGTAAGATGTCTTTGAAATTTTACATTTCACATTTATCAGTTAGGCTAAGCAGAAGCTATATAAAATAGGTGTTATTAAAATGCCATATGTAATATCATATGGTATTTTCTTACATAGTTCGGTTTCTTAGCTAAAGAGGACATGCAATGGTAACTCTATGCAAAATAAGCTCTGACTCAACAGCACACTGCTTTTGTAATTATCAAATTCTCCATTTTTATTTACAGGTTTTCGAGTTTCGTTAAATAGTTTAAATAATTTAGTGACTTCCTGATTATAAAAAAACAAACAACAAAACCCAACAATTTCACAGTTTTGTGTATACAGAACTAGAGCGAACTGACACCTTGAGGACTGGCAAAGGAGCCCAATATTAAAAATAGGGTTCTCACATTCAGAAATGACTGGATGCATGGCTACTTCCTCCAATGTCTTATAATAAAACCAAGAAACTAGACCTTAAACGTCACTTACAGAATCAAGGTGTTCTGATTTTACACACAGCCTTATACACGTATGCACACACATTTCATGGGGGCTGCACGCAGACTTTTCTTTTAGTTTTTAGTCTTGCACTTAGTAGCTTTGTAAATGTAATTAATGCAGTATTTCTTCTATATTCTTGGCTTAATCCCATTTATTTTTCTTGAACCAACAGTACAGGCTTGCAAGTACCTTCACCTGAGCAGTAGAGAAACAGCCATTGCCATTTGTTTTTATTGACGAGAAACTTTGAAACAAGGATGTGTTAGCGCTGCAATCAGACACTAATAATAATTCTTGGCTGCAACAAAATTTGAAATCTCTCCTTTTCCCAGAAGGGGCCCTTCTTTTCCCTGGTTGCCATGGCGATGTTGCAGCATAGCTGCTATGGGTTTCTGTAGCTTCCCACCTGGCTGGCCGTGGTACAAAGTGGGGAGAGGAGCCCCGGGGCTGGCGGGGTACAGCTCCCTCACCGAGCCCCGTCCGCTCACAAGATAAAAGCAAACCACCGTCTTCTGCTGGGGCGTTTAGGGCAGGACCGCGGAGCCGCCACCAACTGGTGTTACACGTGCTGCCAGGAGCCCATCGCAGAATCGTTTAGGTCGGAAAAGACCTTTAAGATCATCAAGTCCAACCGTTAACCCAGCACTGCCACGTCCACCACTAAACCACGTCCCTAAGCACCACGTCTACCCAGCTTTTAAATCCCTCCAGGGGTGGGGACTCAACCCCTGCCCTGGGCAGCCTGGGCCAGGGCCTGACAGCCCTTTGGGGGAAGAAATTTTTTTTGAGACGTGACATGGCAGGGGAAATGCCGCCAAGCAGAAACCTCTGCCCTCGCAGCACAGGTCAATTGGAGGTTTCTCTCCAGCGGCTTCACGTAACCTCCAAGTAGGAACATTTTCCTAAACCTCTAAAGAGGTGAAACTAACTCCCATTTGCTTCTTATTCTTTAGTTTCCCACCAACAAAACAGGCCTGCATCGCTCCTGTCATTCTGTGCAACTTGGACATACCAAAATATTTACTTGAGAACAGTCTCCATTTATTCCAGCAAAGTTATTGCTGAATCGGAACAAGAGACGCATTTATTCACATTATTCACGTTACATTAACTTCCAGTCCGGCTTGCTTTTGGTGCACCCTAAGCAGCATGTTTTCTCCTTTCAGAAGGCTTTGGGCCACACCATTACTGAGAGGTCTCGTGTAGGACAACAGGCTTCAACTCATAAATTCAGGCAGAAAAAGGTACGAAGTCCCATCACCCACAGTGCTTTACTCTGGAAAAGTAAAGCCTCACGTAAGCTGGCTACTACATTTGTCTTTGCTTCTGGAAGAGTAAAACAGGGGTTGGCGCTCTCGAAACATGCTTTATCCCCATGGAAGAGAAACGAGCAGACCGCGGTCTGATTTACTGACAGGTTTATCCGCTCTTAAATGGGAATATTTGGCGAGAGCTGCAAACCGCAGGTTACAAATCACAGCCGGGGCAAGCCTGGGCGGCATCCCGACAGCGGCTTGCTTCTGCAGCGGAGAGGGCTGCGTCCCTTCTGCAACAGCCCCGAGTCCCCCGCGCGCGATTCACCGCCCCGCACCAAAGGTCTGTCCCCTCCCGACGCCGCTGTTCCGGGGGAGAAGATGGATCTCTGGGGAACGACAGATAACGAGGCTGCAGCAGCTTTTTCTCATCCTGCAAGTACGACTGCTGCGAGATCCATGGCCCGTATATACGTACACATACATTTCCACCCACCATTTACAAATTATTCATCTTTCAGGCTATGAAGACCAAAATGAAAATGCAACTCAAACTAGTTTACATCCTAGAGTCATACCTTTCCAATAGAAATATTCTATTAAATTAAGGAAGGTCAGAGTAAGCGCAAACTTCTCCAACAATTCCTGATGCCAAACTTAAAATAATCGTGTGCCAAGACATACTTACAAATTCACAAGTCAAAAAAACCCCACAAACCAAAAAGTCCCGAACAAGCTGTGTTTTTCATTTTTGTTCTCTTCCTTTCGTAATAATGAGAAATCATATGACACCAGTGGAGTCATCAGGAGAATATCTAATGATTTTAAACCTGATTATATCTTCCTAATGAACTAGTTTGCATGTGCAGTTCCTTGCAGCAATGTGTCACTTGCACCAATCTGCCACGTAACAACAAACCAGACTGATAAATGTAATGCCCTTCGAATACAAATGTGAAGAGGCTTAACAGACAGATCAAAAATTAAAAAAAAAAAAAAAGAAAAAAATCAACAAAGCTGCTTCCTTCCCTTTTACTACTCACATTTTAAAAAAAGAGGTCAAATCAATTCAATGGAAGCTGGCTGAAGCTGTGTATTTAGGTTATCCCGCAGATCCCGCGCTGTCAGCACGATGCGCAGACGCCCGACGGCTTCGGCATAAACAACCCTCGTCTTGCTGAGCACGGTGACTTCTGCGCCTTAGCGCGATGAGCCAAGCAGCATGCTTAGCAAATCGGGTAATGTAGCAGTAATATAGATAATTAAATAATAAGTAATATATAAACTGATTATATAAATATATACTGGTAATCATGGGGTGTAACAAATGTTATTGGGAAAATACTAAAGCTAAAGGAAAGGGAATCCGCCGCAGTGGAACAAGAATACCGCTGCTGAACCCGACCGCGGACAAGGCTCGCGGGCTGCTACACCTCGCCTTAACACAGAGCCCACAAGAGTCGGTTTTCGTCTGCAAGCCAAGCCGACAGCAAACACATGTTCAAACACTGCCAATCCAGCCAGTGAAGCCCAAACAGTTGTTCTGTGATAACTGTAATATTTTTCATTTTGTGTTTCAGTTGTGCACAGACCGAGTTCCAGGCAGCGTCCACATCGATGAACATCACGTGGACGTTACAGCTGCTTTTCTGAAGGAGACAAACGCTGTACAAGATTATCATCGTGAACAACCACCTGAAAGGCAGATATTCCCTTATTCACAATACCAAGATCTTTTCTGACCCCATAGACTAAGAGCAAATGAAAATGAAAGGTTCTGCTTCCTCCAGACCTTGTTTACACCATTTCAACACACCCGGTACATTATTCTGCGTGTGACATTCCCCGTGTCATCCCGACTTTGCCCGCCAGCTGCAAAGCTTGCTTTAGATCTTGGACCGCAGTTGACTGCATTCAATTCTTGCTGCAGCTTGACATGGGACACAGCGAGCTTGCTTCTGCCATTTTCTCCCTCCGTTCCAGCTCAGGCTTAGCTCTGACTGATGTTTGCTCCCCTTCATTTCTGATTATAGTCAGTATGAGTTTAATTAACGGGTATAGCAACCTCAAACTATTTTCAAAAATTTTACGTGGAGAAAAACAGCAAAGTTCTTTAAAAATTATAAAGATTATTGTACTATGGATGAGCCACAGTACAACATAGGTCTTCTGCTAGGGAGAAGACATGATACAGTGACCTGATACAGAGCCCTGATACAGTGACCCCATCAGAGTCCAAGCTCCTGAGACTTTCTGCTAAAATACTTAATTTTCCTCTTCATCACCTTAAGAGTGACCTGTAGATTTAAAGAGCTACAAAAAGCTGTGGCATACAACTGCTCTTTGAATCAAACTCTTCTGATGAGCAGAGTTCACTGTAGAAGTTCACCCAGACCACCACCACCACGGCTTTTACTGCCACTCACATGCTAGAGATGAGTATACTCCAAGTCAACACCACAAGGAGAAGGAAGGTCAACCCAACCCTCCCTCATGTCTGCAGATGCTCTCAGGAACGTCCTCCCTCCTCCGGATTCTCCCCTCCATGCTCACGTCAACACCACCACCTCCAGGAAAGCACTGTACTCCTGCCCCCAGCTAACAAGACTCCTCAAGAATTAGCAGAATGTCTCTCCAGAAAGAAAGAAGCTAAGGAAGAGTTTTACAACCTTTAAAAGATTTTCACTGTACGCTTTTCCCCCCATAATCTAATTGCCTCATTTAGTGCATTTAAGAGACACACAAGAAGGCAGAACCACATGGAGACCCATAAACCAGGCAGTTCTTGGATATAACATTTGGCCTCACCCAGCCAAGTTTTTGAAGTAATTTTAAAGCAATTCCATCGTTCACTGGAAATCGGCAAGAATGGTTTCGTTTGCCTGGACTTTTGGTAGCTACCCAATTCAGGACAAAACCCAGCAGATCGCTAGAAGATGGAGGCACATCTCCAGGTGTGCTACTTCATGTTTTGCCCAATGTCGCAGTTCAGACAGAAGATAATTCATTAGAGGAAATATTCAGCTGCTTATCACAAGCAATAGTTCATTATTTCAACTCAGAAACTCAGACCTGTTCAACACCTATCTAGTAATCCTCAAAAAGCTGACACTTTGAGAAAGAAACATTACAGTTCTGTGATGGGAATAAGTATTCACCAGAGTAATTCTAAGAGCTCAGACCCCTGTGTTGTCCCTTCCTGCAAAAGAGAAGTGAAAGAAATCATATCTGCTCCGAACGGCGTGACCCTTCTGGAGAAATGAGCTGCTGTATTTTCCCACCGGGGTCTGGAACAGACAAAAGTGGAGGACCACAAAAGCTGATGACCACTAAAAAATATTTGAAGTAGTCTGGATCTAGAGAGTTGCTTGCCCTCACTGCAATTACCAAATAGCGCATTCAGTTGCACTGATGCTAATGTGTGCAACAAGTTAATTTACACCTCAATTAACTTCAAGAAGCACTTGTGTTCCACAATTAATGACAGTTCTTCCTCCCTTTTCCTATAGTCCCATTTTTTGCCTGACCCTTAGTGCAGCAAACCACTGCTTCACTTGTTTCAAATACGGTTTGAAGGATGTGGGTGAAATTAATAAGAAAAATGCATTTCCAACACATGTAAACAAGAGTAAGAGAAGGAAAACCGTGCACTGGATGGGAGCAGATGGATGCCAGATGGTTTCTGAGATACAGCTGTAACTGTGTATATTTAAGCAAAATCAGGAAAACCCACCAAAGGGAAGTCCAGCACAGAAAACCGGGCAACGCTGGTACCAGCAGGAGGCTGGTGGCTCCTCCGGAACCTCACCAGGTCCGAACACCACGTTGCATCAGAGGCTTAAAATCTGCTTTCAGCTCGAGCTGGGAGAAAAATTAAAGCCTGTACAAGAACTCCCCACAGCAGCATTAGCAGACAGGGCCCAAAGGCTACAGTTTGCCATTGCTTATTCATGAATAAAGTCCCCATAAGTCCTTCTCAATTTTTTTTTTTTTTTGGAAGGAGGTTGGCAGGGGCTGGACTTCAATCAAAAAATGGCAATGTAGCATTTAATCAGCAGATAATTTCAAGCAATAAAGTAAGGTTGAAAGCATCACTCGGAAGGAAGAGAAGCTGGCAGATGTACGGTAACTGGGAAAATACGATGAGAAATAAATCAAGAGATGACGAGACGTCTTCCCCAAAGCCCAAGCGGAGGCTGACAGTGAGGAAGGCAGATCCTCCTGGACACCCACGACGGCAGCACGCTGGGGTAGGAAACACCGATGCTCCCCAACCCAGCCCCAGCAGCCCTCGCTCCTACATTTGCCGTTTGTCCCATCCACAAGTAACACACAACCCCCTTTTTTCTTTTGCTCGGATATCGACAACACAAGCTAACAAAGAAGTGCACAAACATACGCTAATTTGAAGCGGTACCATTCAGGAGTAGCAGTTTGGCAAGAGGCAGTGCCTGATGGAAAATGCAGCTATTGATTTTCCTATAGGTTGCTGTCATCGCTTCTGCTGCCTACAAACAAACAACCTAAAGAATATTTGCTTTCCAGTGACAGCTGGTGTCAACAACAGTATGCATTTACCGACATACTTTCTGCAGAATAAACTGGTATTTTATTATTTAATGTGTTTTAAAATCATCACTGGAATTCCTGATGCCATTACTGTTGATAAAATGTATGTGTGTCTTAAATCCCTGGCAAAGCACTGAAGATCCATAGCCAGTTAGCATTCAAATTCTTATCAATTCTTTTCAAGACATGGTATTAAAAAGAATTGCTACTCTTGAACATATTTACTAAGGAGCAAAAGAAAAACTGTATGTGATTAATAGTACAATAATAATAGCAATAATATAGAAGCAGACTCTTGGGAAATATTTAGCACAAGTGAGTTTTGAGTGCTGCTCGGGGTATTTACAGCAGATTTTGTTATAGCTCACAAAAACATAATTTTGCAAGGATTTCTAAAACCATTTGTTCCTCTTCCTTACACTGTAAGTTGGATTTTTTGCATAAAGGAATGTTTTTCTTCGAGGACAGGAATAAAAAGAAAAGGCAGAGTGTTTTCCCACCAGCCCCTGACAGCTTTCTCTAAGACACCATGTGTACAAAATACAGAAGAGTCCCATTTTGGAACCTCCTTGGAGTGAAACACATAACAAAGTTGTAGATTTGACCGTCGTGTTCAGCGATGCTGGCCTATTTCATCCAAAAATACGATTTGGTGGAAAATACCCCTTGGCCAAATGTGGGTTGTTACCATGGGAATAGCTTTTTGGACTGAGACTGTATCCTGGACCCAAGATCAAAGAGAATTATTTTTCTATTTTGGAAGTAAAGAAGTATGTTAACTTAAAAAAAAAAAAAATCCAGCATTTGTACAGGACACTCAGTTCCAGATCTGCAAGCTTTATTTTCACAAACACAACAGCAGACAACGGCACGAGCAGAGCCTACAACCTGGTACTGTCTGGCAGGCACGTGTCCTGCCCTCGCTCCCCGCCGGTGCCAAGCACCAGCAGCATCCACCAAAATAACAGGGTAGGAAAACCATTTGTTTTCTGAAAGGGCAGATTTTTTTTTTTTTTTTAATAAAAAATGAATTTTTTTTTCTGTCCCAGTGTTTATTATGGCATCCTCTGCAAAAAGGAAGCTGGCAAGAGCTCTGCGTCTGCCCGAGCCATCTGTTTCTGCTTACTGGAAACCTGCTGGTAGCCCAGACTCACGTGGAGGATGCACAAACACACACTCCCCTGCGCTTCAGACAGGCCTGGCGTTCAGTTATTCACTTACGTGACATTTAGGTCACTTATTTCACATTACACCTTGAGGATAAAATACAAGCGGGGGTGTCTTTGGGGGGAGAATGCAAGGATGGGTGAAAAGCAAGATTCACACCACGGGAGGAGCGTGAGCCAAGGCACCACGACGTTCCCGGGAACGGCTCTGTCCCTCCCAAGGGATTACGGGGACACTGAGGGGTCCCGAGGTCCCAGACACAGCGTATGTACACGCTGGGGTTGCTAATCCAACCTCAACACTTGCACGGTGCACGGCTGCTTCTCTAAGGCTTTTACCAGGGAATATTACAGAAATAATTTGTTATTCCAAAATTCACCCCCCTCCATACTTCCACTTACCCGCAGAACAACCGAGCACCTGCATATAGATACCGTACGCCTCAAGGCTCATTTCAGAATACAGATTTTTCTTTTCATATGGAAAAGAATTTGAAGTTTTCACTAGAAGTACAATTTTGCAAGTATCAAGCCAGATTTTTAGGCATCAGAATAGCATGTTCCCATTACTACTTCTGACAATAAAAATACACTGCCAGGATGATATAGTCAATTAAACAGTAACTTTTTAATAAGACAACTACAAAACTTTCAGATAAGCTCAGGTTCCCTTAGGCTACAGAAACATAAACACTCAATTTTAGTTTGTCAAGACACAGCAGGACGCAAAAATTACTTAAATGACACTTTTAGCTCCAGAGGATATGAAACTAAACCAGCCAACCTTACTTCCTTCTGATAACCCTTTCTGATGAAACAGGTTTAAAACAGTATCACCGAAATCTCCAGCACGAAAGCAGTATAATTTACAAATGCACAGGTACTAATATTTTTACTTTTTTTGTTTGTTTGTTTTGCATCTTCATCTTGTATTTTGAGTAGTCAGTTACCGTGTTGTAACAAATGAATGTCTCTGAAACAAGGCATCTTTCAAAGCAGTGAATATTTAAAATACCCTCCTAGTTCTCTGCGTTTCCTGGTCCAGGGACCATTATCTTGGGTTTTTTTTTCCCTGTACGTTCTCGACCACAATCCCTCAAAGCACAAATAGAGACCCATACTTTTAAGCCGAAGCCATAGCACCAGCTTCATAAAGATGAGTCATGCACATGTACATTTTAGGGTAAAAAATATAGGACCAAGAGACTAAGGAAGGAGATCCTCCAAATTATATTTACAACACTTTTCACCCAAGTAATTAATATTTTGCTGTTCTATAGTCCCCCTTCTAATTTTTTTTTATTTTAATGTTCCTAGAGAGATTATTTCAGGTAATTTATACAATTAATGGACAGCCTACTAAAAGTAATGTTGATTCCTTTTCTGTCCTTCAATCTAACTACTCTAGTTGAGCTATAGTTCAGCACGACCCGCATGTTAGACGTGTTTCCACTGTCCCAGTCCCGTCTCGGGGCCCCGACGGTCCCTCACTGCCTCCCTGCACCCCAGCCCTGCCCTCCTCCTCCAGCAGCGTTGGGGCAGATTCACCCCTGCGTGGCAGAACAGGACACACTCAACATCTCCTGGGCTTCCCTTCTGTAGTCCCAAAGACAACACATATCTAGAAATACAGGCACACCTTGTTCAATTACATGATACAAACTGATTATTTTTGTTTTCCTTTTATTTACCTGCTTTCCATCTGATGCAGAGCTGCCCAAGAACAAACGCCGCTGCCCCACGGGATCCATTTTTTCCTATCTGTCGAATGCTGCTGTCTGTCAAACTTGCCTTTCAGAATACATCAGCCAAAAAAAGGGCGAGCTTTTTTATAGAATAAATTCAGTGTGCTCGTGTAGTCCCACCCTGGTGATGGAAACCCTGATTGCTGAATATTTTGCTTGCGGCTTTAGCATGTGATAAGTGCTCATCCCAGAGATTCAATGGAATAACCCGAGAGGCTCTGGCCATACTATAACGTCAAAATTTTCCTCCTGTGACTGGAAAAGGAAACATTCAGGCCGATCAATGACTGGCTGAAGCTGCCACAAAGTGAAGTCCCCTCTTTTTTCAACAGAGCAGCTACTGAGAACCTGGCCCTGTATTTCTATCCCAGGAAATAATGGAGAAAATCTACTTGTACAGGTAAACAAAATATTCAGTACACAGTGCTCTGCCTCCTCACACCCTGTTTACAAACACTGGGGGCGGAGGGAAGGGGAAGTCACAAGAAAATTGTTTCTGTGATTCTCCTTCATCCCCACAAGTGCACCGTCAGTGTGCTCCCACGCGGCCGCCTCCTCTCCGCCACGGGAAAACCCAGCTTGAGAAACTGGGCTCAACTTCTTTAAACCTAACCGCTGGCGATAATGCACCGCTCGCATTGCTTGGGTGCCCCTGCTCCCCGCTCCCCAAAGGGGGTTCCTGCAACCCACTTGCATGAGATGGAGATGGGATTTTGAATTCAAACCGCTTTATTTTCTCATACATGTAGGGAAACATCTCACGAGAAGGAAAAAGGAGAGAAATTTTGTGCTTGAAGAAGAGGCACGAATCCGAGATAGCAGGTACCTTTGGAAAAAGTAATCAGTTTTTTTTATCTCCAGGTCAGGGTAATTTTAACGATATTCTGTTTTCAGAGTCCAGCAGGCTCCGGAGGACCGTCTTTGTACAGGCATCTGAAAGAGCCGAGAGTCGCGCTCCGTGAGACGGCAAAGCTCATTTGAAGCCCGTTAGATGTACAAAAGCAAGGAAGTTGCTTTGCGGGAAGCCGCACCAACCGACGGCGTAACTCACGCGCTTCTGGAGCGGGGTGGTGGGAAGAGGAGAGGTAGGAGTTCACCCATGTGCTTCGTGGGACTGTGTTTTCACGGAACAACAAGGTCTCTTTCTTTAGACGTGATCAGCAATTGCTACTTGTGGAAAAGCCAGAGAGGCAGCAGATAAACTCGAGTTAATGAAGTCTCAAAATGCTGAAGAACTTGAGGCCTCATTAGATGGAAGACCTGAACTGATTTTTTGGCAAGAAATCTTCCTGGCAGCTGCAAAACCGACAACGGGTAGGTCTGATTTTGCCAGATTCAAGTCAACCTTTTTCCATTGAGAGAGGAAAACGAGGATAATTTGCTCACATAGCTCCGAGCATGGTATGGCTGGCAGAAGCGCTCGCTCCTGCAGTGGTAAGGATTATCCCAGAGACCTCAAGCGCAGGAGGCACTGCCGGGGCACTGAGGGCTTCTCCCCATCTCGCACACTTTTCAACAGAAAAAAAATAATGTGTATATATATATATACATACACATCCTACACACAGCATACTGCAGCAATGGAGAGAAATGGAACCAAGCCGCATTTACAAGCAGCGCTGCAGTCTGTGGCTGAAACATGTCCCTTCCTTTCCCATCACATCAGGCATTAGCTACAAAAACCTGCCCTGTGGCATGCATATTGTGTGCTTATGATCTGCTTTTCCAGCTGAAGTCATTAATGTACAATTTAGTGCAACTTAGCTGTCTCATAAAACTTATCTTAGCCTTATCGAAGTAGCACTGGAGCAATTCTCAAAAGAAATCATAGCCTCAATTCTTCTGCCTTCATACTCAAGTGTCCCACAGACCTTTCCTGAAAGGCCACCAAAGAACCACTGCTGAAAAATAAATGAGACAAAATAATGGGATTGTAACTCATTTCCAGGCTCCAACTGATTTTGCACCTATTTCACTGTTTTCGTGTTTTGGCCACATCACAGAACCAAGCTACAGAAAGATGTATAAAAAAAAGATTGCTAGAGAGCAGAAAGCCAAGTCTAATTATCAACAAAAGTGATGGTAACTAAACTTAGGTCAATACTAAGTCAATGCGGCTCTGCAAAACAGCGCTTCAAACCAAAACCAAACCCCAAAAACATACAAAAATCAAAACGCACTGGCTTCCAAGAGACCTCTTCTCCACAGGTCAAGTAGATCGACTATAAAGGAAAGTGGTTTTGTGGGAGACGAGCAAATTAAGTCATAAACATCCTATGAAATGAACCCCCCCCGTGTCTGAACAGAAGCTTTCTGCATCTCCTGGCTGCTCAGTCATTACCTTCTCCACCCAGGTCAGCGAAGGGAAATGCAGACGTACAGGGCAGACTGAAGCAGCCCTTCTGCTGCTAACAACGGGTTCAAAGGCAAAGCGTGTGCTGTCAACGGTGAGCAACTGCTAGGACAACAGCAGGGTTGAAGGAAAGAAAAAAGTCTTTTGGCGAAGCTACACAAAATCCTGAGATATATCTCAAAATTTCTTTTATGGAAAAAATCTTGTGTGTTTTCATTCATCAACATCCTAGAAACTTTGTTTTCCCCTCTCACACACACAGACACAGAGCTTTGATTCTTGCAGGGAACTGACTAAAGGCATTAACTAAAACCCAAAAGCAAACCAGATCAGCTAAAGTTGCTTCCTTAACAAAAAAAAAAAAAAAAAAATTCCTATTTCACAGCATGCTAATTAATAGAGCAGAACCAATATTTTGATATCATGATTAAGAACAGTTCATTTTCAGCATCTTTCTCAACAGCAGATCAATTTAAGATGCAATTACCACCAATGCAATTATCTGGCAATTTGCTCACTAAATGACTTTCCAAGATGCGTTACTGAGATAAGGCAATGCCTTCTTTAAAGTGCCTTTGAGCTAGTGAAAGATGAACCTGCAGGGAGTATTTTCTAAACAACGCACATCTCGATTCTTCAATAATAAAGCAAAACTTTTGCTTCATGAGTAATCTACAGGCACACAAACAAAATGTGAAGTGGAACAGCAAGATATTTGCAGTCACTGGGTTGTTCTTCTCCTTATTTCACAAACAGTAATCACTAAGAATAACATTGTGATGGAGGACACATCCAAAAGACCATTTTTGGAAAAGATAAAACTGAAGTTCTTGACTTCATTGTATTTTAACCACGGGACACAGGTGAAGACTCACTAGCAGGTGAACCGCTTTTTCTGCCCCTTACTCTTTCTGCTCTAACTACTTACTGGTTTTCACAACGGTGTTTCACGAGGAGCTGGGCTGGCGCCTGGACAACATAAATAAAAGAAATGCCATTCTTCAGGGATCTGGAAAAAGGATCAACACGGAGGTGACAAAATCCACAGGTTTAAAGTTATTCAGTTTGGTCAAAGTTAACATTTCTGGATCAGATTTGGGGAAAGGTATCACACCACTCAACCACGACCAATGCAAACTGGTAAGATGGGGGAAAATGCTGACTATACACACAACTGGTCGTCTCTAAACTCAGCAGATAAAAAGATCTTGAGAAGATCTTGCTGGCTCCAAAAAGGCCCACGGCTTTCTGCCCGTCGCTGGGGACCAACTCGCCGCAGCCAGGGGCCCCGATGGCTCGCGGTGCTGCCAGAACCCCGACCCATCTGCAGCTCCCTGCGCGAGCAGCGATGGAAGCAAGGAGGTCCCCAGGCAGGGCTGCTGCCACGTGCTGGCTCGACCAGAGAGCGATTTCTGACCAAAACGCAGAGATTTTGGTGCTCAGTTAAACCATGTGCTGTACCCATGGGAGTCGGCTGCAATGGCCGAGAGCCGCAGCTGTAGCCCACTGTGTCCCTCCACCTCCCAGCACTGATAATTAAGTACTTTTCTAAGTATTGCCCAAAAGAGGCCACAGAGGTCTTCTAGCGATTCATTCACCATCAGCCTTTCTAAGCCAACATGATTCCCCTGCAGAATATAATTCAAAACTTATCTGCACACCTTTCTGTACAGTTCCCCAACCTTTTCCTTCTGTGAAGATCCAAATCTAAACACATTTTCCATTTATACTTGATGCCTGCAGAGGTTCCACCTTCTGTTCGACGGAGGGGAACCCTTCCCTGCTCCAACAAAAAGATCCATGACTTTTACTGCTCGATGACTTTTAATTAGTGCGTGCTCATCCACATACGCAAAATGCGTCATTAAAAACACAAAAGTAGACGCGTTGTAAGACATAACTGTACCAACTTGACAAAAACTGGCTTATTTTTCAATACTGAAAATTCAAAATAGAGTAAAACTATGTGTTAGCTTTCATATATGTATAGCTATGATACATGTATGTATATAAGTATACATACATGCGTCATAGCTACCACACAAAGCCATAAAGATATATATCTTACTTCCTCTACAAACTGTTTCTGGTGTTACACATCCTGGTTTAATGGGCTAGGAACAGCACTATTTTTGATATAAATACCACCACAACAGGATGGCTCAAGAAGATAAGCTATTTCCAGAGAATAAGTGGTGGTGAGCGACCGGCATTCAAACACATTATCTTTCGATCACTGAAATACGGATTCACTTCTTAGTTTCTTTAAAATTGTAAACCATGGACTGTAATGATGCTGTTACCAACAAGATTTTTAGTTCACTAAGTCAAGTATACTGATCAGATTCACATCGCAGGAAAACAACCCTTTCCAGCTGTAAGCAGAGCTCCCCACTTTTCCCTGTAGTCCGTCATAAGCACTGACACATTAAGTCTTAGGTAAACCTAAAATTTTACTTTGCTTTGAATCAACAGAATTGTTTTTGATTTCCAGTATTACACCAGCTAACAGCATGGCTAAAAACACAAGCATAACAGTATATCCACTTCATGAAAATTAATTTAAAATATAATTCAATGAACACCTGTAACCAGAGGATGTTTTAAAGCAGTGCGGTCCCACAGAACAGCCCCGACACCTGCTGTGACAAGCTACGCTATTCTCTCAATACAGACTCTGAATAGAAGTGTTAAATATTTTCTTAGCCTAATCATAATTATTGACAATAATGAACAAGTTAAGCAGATTGATCATAAAAAGGGTCAAGATCTCCAGCTTTTTATATATATAACTATATATGTATACACACACGCTGTATATATACGTGTGTGTATATATATACATACACGCTGTATATACCTGAGTGCAGTTGGAGTTGCACACAGACGTGAATTCCCTTTCATAAGTCATTCAGAGGATGAATTTTTTGCATTTTTTCCTTAATTCACAATTAAGAATAGCAAGTCACTTCATAGCACGTACAGCTTCCCGGCAAGGATTTTAGGCGGGCATCAACGCTGAATGAGACAGAATAACTTGGGCTGAGGAGGACCTTCGGGCTCATCCTGCCCAAGCTCCTGCGGAAAGCAGAGCTGGGCTCCAGGCTGCTGGGACGTCTGCTCGTGCCGGTGGGGCTCCAAGGTGGTGCTGCACACCACCCTCACAGGGAATTTTCTTCTCCTCATCTAACCAGCTGCAATTTCCCCCTATCTAACCAGTTGCTTGTGCCCACTGCCTCCTGCCCTTGCGCTGTGCACCCTGGGGTAGAACTTGGCTCAGTCTTCTCCATTACCTTCCTCCAGGTAGCTGAAGACTGCAGTTCAGTCCCCACCCCGCAAGCCCTCTCCCTCTGGGCTCGTACTTCACGTCCTCACGCCCTTGCATTTGGCTTTGTCCAACGCCAGGAGGCTTTTTGATGTCCCGCTGGACAGCATCCCTGCCCTCCGGCACAGAAACCGCTCCTCCCAAACCGGGGCCATCTGCCAACCTGCTGAGCGTGCACTTCATCCCATCATCCAGGTCACTGGCAGAGATGTTGCATATGAATATATGGCTGAATAATATCCAGTGGAAAATTATGTATAAAGACCTTTGCTCTCTCGTGTTTGTTCAGATTAAATGAGGAACAGCTGCTGTGCAAATCAGACTTCAGAGTTTGCTCCCTGCTACAGCGCAGTAGCAGTCATTTCATTTTGATCCCACGTGGCTCCAATGATAAGACGATGATATCACACAAAAGTCCTGAATGATCTCCTGGAAGGGCAAGAACATACAGGACATGCCAAGTTTCACTATCTACTTTACACAAGCTTCCACAGATGTGAACTTATTTGGTAGCCTTCTTCATGACAAAATAAGTAATTTTTTTTAAGGGTCTCGGCCAATGCAAACAGGAAAAAACCACTGTGTTCAGACGTCAGGCACTGCATGCCTTCTGTTTCTGATGTACAAAGGATGTTTGTTAGGATGTTTTAGATGTATACTGAATACAAAATCAGGACTACGTTAACTAACATGCAACTCTTGTACCGCATCTTAAAAAAAAAAAAAAAAAAAAAAACAACAAAAATTGCTTCTTGATGAATATAAAATGCTTGCAGACCTGCAGTTATTTCAGCAGACTTCAGTTGCTGATGTCTTGACCATTTGCCACAAGCACTCAAGAGAGACGAACTCGCAAATGTCATTACACCTCAATGCAGCAGAAACACAAAACAGCTCAACTCGGATGCTCACGGACGGGCGTGCAACTACATTTCTTTCTAATATGCTGGTTACTCGCCCTGCACTAATGCATGCGTTAAAGGGATCTGCAACCCCACTCCCCCAAAAACAAAAAAGAAAAAAAGAAAAATGCTTGAAACCAGTTTACAGGTGCCCCCCAAAGGCTTCTTTTAAGCACCCTTTTCCACCTGAAATTAATTAATTGCATCTTCTGAAAAGGCTGCGAGTCCTGAAAGAAACATGCCAAGTGATTTTAAAATTGATCATAGGAAAAAAGCTGAGGTTGGCAAGGAGCTCTGGAGAGCACCTGGTCCAATCTTCTAGGGAAAACGGGCCTCAGATTAGGTTTTCCAGGGACTGCCAAACAAAGTCAGGAGTATTTCCTAAATTTATTTTAGAACGGTAATTATGAAAATGACTTCTACCCTGCGCTCATTAAGGCACTTCCTTTCCTGCACGAAGGAGATGAGAACAACTTGAAGCGTCCGCTGCACATCCAGCTTTAGATAAGCTCACAGATGAGCTCCTGATCACAGCAGAGAGGTGAAGCTGCACCAGGCCAGACCCGGCCAAAACCCTCAGCCGTTACATGGGTTATCTCGGGGATCTCCCCTCCGCATACCTTCCCCTCGCCCTCAAAACACAACGGCACCGCCTGAAGAGCGGGGAGCGCTGCTTTGCAGGAAGCCTGTAAGGCTGTTGGTTAAGTCTATATATTTTCAGTCACTTCTCTACACGGTTTTGTCCTGAAGCAACACATCAGGACAGCAGCATATGTCTCTTCAACTGGATTTCCAACGTGACGGCACTTTATTTGACGCCGACGTCCTCCCACGGGCAGCCACACGCAGCATAAATGCCATTTTCCCCGGGACCATAATTCACGCCGATGCCACACGGTGGTAGCACTACGAAAGGGACGGAGAGCAGCGAGCTCTCACAAAGCATCTGGGGTCACGCTCGGCTGCAAATTGCGGTATTTGATGTTCCTCTAGGAAGCCCATTTCATCTAACCTCCCTGGAGCCAAAACAAGATGACACCATCCTAATTTCAAAGAGAATAACAATTTGCACTGGAGTTTTATGTAACTCCATTCAGTCATTTTTCTGACATCTGTGCCTAAATGAAACAATGAAGCAGAGTAGATGCAATACAGATGCCTTGCAAAGTCATTGAAAATACACAACTGCTATGTTTTTCACCACAAATGCATAAACTGGCCCTTAATAAAGCTGTCTGTGGATAGCCGCCGCAAAGTCCATCATCTTAATGGCCTACAATTTCACAAGAAATCACCCTGCAGCAGCATGTTTCTTGGTCTCAGATGCACACAATCCCAACCCAGTCATTTATTACGATCTATTTACAGAGCAACAGGACGCAGTGGTTTCATAAGATGCTTATAATCATCTTTCTAATTCAGCCAAACATCTTACTGAAGGTAAGAGTCAACTAAAAACAAGAAAAAAAAGAAATGAAAGGCCCTTTCAGCTTTACATTGCAACTGCCATTTGTACTTTTAAAATACAGTTTTCCTACTGCCTAACATGTTTCCAGAAAACAGGAATCCATGGATTCTCAGGCCGAAGTTTGCCATCAGCTTCTCATTGGAAACAAGCCACTCCAGGTCTGAAGAAAGACTCAACCACCAGAAATCTGCTGCCACAATAGACCAGGAGGACAGAAGAGGACACGGCGGGGGGAGAAGGAGGCATACCTGCCCTTAGGAGGCACTTGGCCTTTTTCACTAACGCTTGACCAAATACCAGCCTTCACACGTTCAGTCACCTTTATTGATCAGTTATACCAGAAAATAACGCTGAGACTTTGTGGATTTGGCTGTAGAGCAGGAGATGGGGAACAGGTTTGGGAAATAACGGTGGAAGAAAAACAAACTAAAAAATCCCGAAGCTTCAAATTGAATCATTCAAGCATTAGGGAGGGAAATCCGGCAAGTCAAAGTTGTCCGTTCACTAGGATCACTCGGTTCTTGGTACTCAACCTCAGCCTCCTCCAGCACCACCTCTCCCCTACCTGGACCGCTTCGGCAGATGAATGCCAACAGGCTACAGAATTGTAGCTGCTGTAGACAATTACACCAGTTTTTTTTAAATTGTACATTAGATATGCACGCAAAGATTCCAACCTTTCAAAAGTTAACCCCCCAAGACCCCCCAAAAATCCCATCCTCAGTCAAACTGCTGAGCACAGCCATCTCCCCTCCTCCCAGATCCTGAGCAAGTTCTGTGAACTCCTCATGAATAACTCCTCCGTAGACACAAACACTGCTGTATTCATTTAGAAAACAAAACCAGTATTATACGAAAATATGCTGCTCACAGTTCTGGTGTAATATCCTCAAACAACAGTGTAATGTCAAAAATGGCATTTTGCTTACCCTAACTCGAACAGTGAAATTTCTGGCTCTCTATAAACAAGCAGAAGTTTCAGGTTTTCTTCTTCGACAGCAGGAGACCCATTTTTTTCAAGACACAATTTTATTATGAAATCAATATGCTTAAATCATTTTTAAGGACTTTGTTGTTTTTCCATTTTAATTACCGCATATGAAAAAACTCATGGTACAGTTACTGAACTCGTACAACTGCCTACATCGTGCAAAAGCACACAGAGAACTTCTGCCTCCAGCAGACTGCGGTTCGTTACAAAATGTCCCAGCATTAATTCAGAGCTGTCTACGCTCATGAGCATGGAAAAAAAAAAAAAATCTTAGCATCTCTGCCACTACAGCTTATGTTTCTTCCGAAACAAAAAGAACCAACATAAATGCAACTTTTCCAGTCTCTGGAAAAATTCAGCACTTGTGCATCCTTGCTCCTGCCAGCCTCCCCATCTCTGCTGCTCCTCTCTCCCAGCGCTGGCTCCAGCACCGTCACCTTAGCCGGGGCACCAAATTCCCACCTGAGACTGCATTATCCATACTACTCCTTGGACTTCTTCAGGTTTCCATGCTCATCATCATGTTTAATTCCACAGCAAATAACCAAAAAGAAAGAAACCACCACAAAAGTCATTTAAAATATGGGTATTTCCCAGCTGATGACCCTATTTCTTCTGCTCTTTAGTAGTTACTGTGGAGTACGCAAGTAAAATGTAGTGCAGTACAGTCATCTTTAGGAAAGGTTTTTCTTTATTTCTAAGTATTTACATTGTATTAAGATCAGCTATTTAAAAGAAAATTACCATAACCTAACTATACTTACAAGCTATGTAACAGTTTCCACTTTACTATATCATTTCCATAGCATTTTGGTTTGGACTTTTCTGCAATAGGTGCATTGTCTATTTTTTTTAAAAAATAAATGTATTTACATGATTTTTTTTTTCCTCCAACTTAATGAGGTTGCAAAAATAAAGCCTTGGCTATTTAAATATATTATTCAGATAAGATATTTATGGAAGGTCAATGCTTACACTTTGGACTGCAATCTCATTGAGATCAAACATGTACAACTACAGGGCTTTAAAAGTTGTACTGTAATGGGGAATTGAGGTTCTAAAAATACCACTAGAAAAAAGGAAGGTAAAACTCTTTTTCATCCTTAACTTCAACGTGAAACCGTGGCATCGCATGAATATGGATTTTGCATTTCCTATATATAATCACAAGTTTGTAGGGTGCCTTGGGACCTTTGAAGAAGGCACAGAATAAATGAAAATCATTTTAATTAAAAGCAAATTAAAGGGTCTTCTAATCCAGGCAGCAGTAGCAAATCCATGGAGACTTTTTAGAATATGGATCCTCGAAATTACATTGCTTATAAACCTCCCTAATTCCAGCTTCCTTCCCTCACTTCCCCCCAAAGGAGGCTCTGAATCTGTACGAGATCAAGTTTATTATGAAAATTCTGCTCTAGTTTCTAAAAAAAGATTTTGCTCTAGTTTCTGAGTGGCCACAAGCACTAGCATCCACGCGGAGAAAATAAAAACAAAGAAATGAGAAAGGGAATGTTTTTCCCTCACTGCAAGGAAAAAAAGATAAGATTCTATTTTACGCTTTTAAGAAGCCATTTCAACGCTGATTAAGAAAGTTGGGAGTTCTCCTCCTTGACAGGAGGCTTTTGAAATACAGCTCCAAAATAAACTAAGCAACCACATACTAAAATGTTATCACAGAAAGGGCTTCATATTAGAAAATGCACGAGGTAAAAGAACGTGTAGAAGTAAAATAGACATAACTGTAATCTTTTTCATTACTGTTCTTACCGCAGGAGGACGTTACTGGTGAAGTCTCACAGGTCTCCCACCGCCTGTCCCCAGTTCACCATGCCTATACCGATAAATAACAGAACGCATTTGCAACTACTAAAAGTGAACAGGAATCTAAACCTAGTACTATTATGTTCATTTCTGTCCAAAAGGCATTTCTACACGCATTTATCTCATTAAGCAAACTGAATTCCTCCATTAAGAGGAAAAAATCCCAAATCCCAACCTTGAGGGAAAAAAATCCAAACAGCCGAACAAGAGGAACAGAAAAAGAAAATGGGCAAAACGCCTGGAGAAACACTGCTTTGATTTTGGCACATGGGAATAAATGGAAAAAATATTCAGCTAACCCCCCTTTTTTTTTTTTTAATCAAAACATCTTCCATCTCATGTGCAAATTTCAACAGCTGAGAAAGCATCCTACTCAATCTCCCCAAAGTGGTGTCAGCATGTTTTATGTAAATACTAGTTAACAAGGGATGTGTGTTTGCAGCAAACATTTTAGGGTTCTGCTTAAGAAGCTCTGGATTTGCCCTCTGTGTCGGAGGAGAAATTGTAATTCTGAAGACGATAACAGGAGATATACACAGAGGACATAGGAGATTTATTTCCCTTTTTAAATAGCCAAGATGTATTTGTTATTGAAAAGTTTTAAATAGTTATTTAACAAATTAACAGGAGAAAAACTTGATGGCTAAGCTCTGCATCAATATGTGGCAATGTACGTCTTGAAAACAACTTTATTTTGCAACGTCTGGAAATAACGTTAGGGTTTGATAACATGCTCATTCTGAAAGGATTACTGAGACCAAGGCAATTTCCCCCGGGACACACAAATGTGACAAGCTAAGTGGCACAAGAGTGCGCTCTCAAACAGGGATACCCAGGGGAAGCAACAAATTGAAGTCCTGATCTCGGTTCCTGGGCAATGCCAATTCCCTCTGCCCTAAGGCAGTGCTGGCTACGGCACCTCCTGCCACTGCCCGAGGAAAGGGCAGCTCCTTCACAGCCATCCGTGCCTTTACGGAAACACAGTTCTCCTCATCGAGTTTCATATTGATTTAGTAATAACTTGGTTATTATTCTTGCTGTTCGATTTCTTTACTTTTGTCTTTGTGCGGCGTCTTTAAGACACGACCACCAGTTGCGATGTAGCTATCTAAAACACCATATAGCCATAGGGGATCTTCTTTTCAACATTATGCTGAAAGGAAGCACAGCTCACGGCATCGGGAAAACAAGAGTACGGCATGTACGTGAATACAAACAGCAATAAAAACAATGTCCAAGATCAAAGGCCTCTTCTTTTTTTTTCCCTCTTCATCTTTTCTCCCCTCCCTCCATAGCTGAGCACCACCCCAGCCGCTCTGCACCACTCCACCACTGGCGCTGGCACAACTGTTTGCTGTAAGCCAGCCCAAGAGACTATCTGGGTTAAAATATATAAATAAAATACTACAGTGAGAGCCCTCCAGAAGGAAACGTTTCCCTGATCTGATTTACAGCCTGCAAATAACAACATTATACATCTTCAGTGAGTGGCAGCTCAGGGGCAGGAATAAGCAACTGAGGACAGGCAGAAACCTATCAGCAAATCTTTGCTGGAAGAAGACATTCATATAACCACAACAGCCTGCATTCAAATTGACAAAACAAGAATACTGTTAGTTCATTTATTTCAGCCTTCGCCTGTCTCCTCTGTTTAGTTTGTAACTTTTCCTGTCCAAAAATCTCCTTCGCGTAATGGCTCCCTGCGGGCAGAAGGGACGATAAACAGGCCAGACAGACCGACCGCGATGAGCGGAGCAGCTCCTCCGAGCAGCCAGGGAGACGCGGGCTCTGCTTGCGGGTCCCGCCGTCACCTCCGCCTGGTCCTCAAGTAAATTGTGAGCCGTTTGCGCAGACTTCAGAAGAGTTTTTTCCAGTGTAATGCAAACAGAAGCATATACCCCCGTTCCTATCCCGGAGACCGGCGCTGCCAGGTCAGGTCTGCTACAACAGACACTCATCTGCAGCCCGGGAGCAGGATCCACACTGGCAGATCACTGATAAGAGTTAACAACTTATTTCCTTCAATTCCCTCTTCTACAGCCCACATAATTCAACTCTACTCCACAAACATGACAGATTGCATTAAATATTATTTAAAGAATATATTTTTCCATCAACTAGAGTGCCTAAAAAAACAGTTCCAAATGAGATGACACCAGTCAGTGGATAGCAATTTCTATTTTTATTCTCCTCAGAATTTTATCAGCTCGAAAGAAAGGTAACGTCCAGATAAGTACACACAATCTCCCGTCTCTGAGGCATTAAGTTTTATCATAACAGGATTCTCACAATCACATACCTCAACAGCAGGAAACATTTAAGTATCACCTTCATCTTCATTCTAGCACAGCCTTGCTTTAGCCCTGACCACTCCACGATCAATCAGCAAGATTCAAGTAACTATTTTGTCATCGAACATCGCAGTACAGGAGACATGACTTCCCCCCCGCCTTATGATTGCCAATTTTCATTATAAATGTGCTTTGATGCCAAGTTAACCTATAGCCTTTTCTTCCCTTCTGTTTAAGAACAAATGTGATGTGAATAAATCGTTTCTCTGCCTTAGTGCAGAAGAAACTTCCAGCTTCACATATTGAGTCAACTGGAGAGGAGCCTTCCTTGGAGACCTGTAAATGTGCAGGAAGGACAGCATCCTCCGGGGACTCGCAGTGGTGCTTTAAAGAGCAGAAACTGGTTCCAAGTTTGGTTTCTGTAACACTGAGGGGATAAATAAAAGCTGTGGCCCTCAGGGAGCATTTCATGTTTGCATCTACACAAAGTTCCCTTCATCTGAATATACTGGATATGTCCTACAAGGACTTGACCTTTTTGCTTGGACACTGCTACCCTAAGACCTTCCGGTAGAAACTCAGAACTGCTATTTGCCTAATGCGGGAGATGAAAACCTCAAACTTCTATCAGTTTTTGCTTATTTCAGCTATTCTTCCATACGATTATCCAAACAGAAATGGTGAACCTCCTTAAGTCATTATTACTACTGGCTCCAGGAGCAGGTCAGATGTTCATGTTTGAAGATTGGATAAACAACCAGAAATCCAGATGCAAAACAAAAACTACCGGTGGGAGGGTGAAAAGAAAACAGATAAATCTCCTTTCAAAAATACCAGATTTCATATGGAGCCTCACTATTTTGCAAAAATATGATAAGGAAGGAGTTCAACAACTCCAAGCTGAAACACATCATGAACACCGATGTATTTTCGGGGATCTCCAGCCTCAGCCTTGAGCAACTCCTGATCACCAGTACTGACTCCTGCCACCTCCAGAATCCCATAACTTCCAATGCATACAATACACATTTTTTTCAGAGTGAAGTCCACGTATGACAGGGTTTTACAGTCAAGAGGTAGGCTTGACTCTCCATGGGCTCTTCTGCTGCCCCAGTCTCTTCCACTCCTTAAATAGTGGAGAGATATGCCAAGCTGTTAGCACAGACTGTCTATTTTTCCATGAAGAAAACAACCCTCTGTGACTTGGTTGCTTTCTAAAGGATCAAATAACAGCGTCTGTCTTTCAGGTGAACCTTTCCCTCCAATACTGGCGGTCAGATAGGCTTTTTCTGCTCATGGGCTCTTCTCTCCCACTTGCTCCGAGGCTGAAGCTACAGGAGGGACAGAGACAGTGATGGGGCCCGGCAGGCAGGTCCACAACCCAGCAACAACGACGTGCATCGCTCAAGAGACTGATAGGCCACACCACAACCGACCGTCCGTGCTCCAGGGACGTGGCAGAAAATCAACACGCAGCCTCTTGGGTCATGCACGTTCGTGTCCCATCGCCCTGCGGAGTGTAAAGGGCCCCTACTGCAACCACAGCTCCCAGGGAGATCTGTTTCAGGGGGATGGAAACCGAAGGGCTCCAGTTTTAAATACCTCTGCCTGTTCTCATCCTTCAGCCTGAAGCTCAGGAAGCCGAGACCTCAGAGCTACGACCAGCTTAGCAGCTTCTCACTAGCGAAACCACAGCTCAGGGGGGAAACCAAAGAGAAGAACCACAAGCCAGCCCAGAGCCTTCAGAAATGAAATGACAGCACAAATGCTTGAAGATGACTGCTACCAAGTCGTCAAAAACTCCTCTAAACATCAAAAAAATTTTTTAATCTTTTTGAGATGATATGCGGAGTCACTTTTACTACAGCAAATACATCTGTGCATTTAAGGAAGGATTTCTCTCTTGTCATTCCTCCTATGTTTACTGTAAGGAGAAGCACCTTTCTGTACCTCCTCTTCTCCAAAACCTACGTTTGCCAATGAGATTTCTTCAGTCATGTAGTAAATTCTGGACATCATCATGAAAAAGAATTTTGACAGCAACTCTTACTTCTTCTTTTAATGGTCATGTCCTATCAGAGAACTAACCTCGTCCCTCTAACAGACATGAACTACAAAAATATCTTCTTGTTACCAGGCATGATCACTTTATGCCTCAGTCAGAAATTTAAGAAAGCTCCTACACAAACCGTCCCCACCAGGTCGGCATCAGAGGCCAAAATTATAGAGCCTAAGCCTCAAAAGGAAACAGCACCGAATGCCACAACATTAGCCCACATATCTATCCCTGTTAGTGTCTTAATACCTTGCAATAATGTACTCGGTACGTTCACAATACCATGCATTATTTCACAATATTGGTAAACTTTTTATTTCAAGGGTAGCAGAAATGTTGCTGAAATAGAGGCTGCGCAGACTACGTTGGCTCCTGGCTGGTCCTCGTGGGCTACTGGCAACTGAGATTAACTCAGGGAGAATATGCAATAAATTTGTTCCATTTGTTACGCAGAAACACTGTAAAAGGAAAATGAAAACCAGCAGAGTTTTTTTTTTAAATGCTAACAGTAAACATGTTATTGGAGACATAAATGGCGAGAAGGTATCCCCCAAGAGATGAACCGAAACGAAGCGTAACATCGCCCAGACACAGCCCGCCCACACACAAGAACTGCTCAGCATTCCCAGCAAGAAAGTTGTTCCTTCTCTTGTAAAAATAACCCCAGAAAACGCCCCAAATCTGCTAAATTAAACCCAGACAGCATCAAACCGGACTGTTGTGCTGAAGTACCGTTCAAGTGCTTGCTTTCCTTCAGGCTGGAGCAAGGGACCCCTGCCTGCCCCGGGGCATTCAGTTAACACGAAACAATATTTTAAAATAAAGTTTTAACAGACCTCTACAGAATCATGCCTGCTAATATTATTCAAGGGCGGAAGGAGAAATAGTTTGGATTCAGATCTCTGGACCACAAGGCCATGACATAATTTAGTCCCCTCTAGCATCCAACACTACAAAGGTTCCTCACTCATTCAGATGCAAGTGGAAGATCTGAAACGGTTTTTTAAAGACTCGATGCAACCTGGCCAAAAGCTCACGGACGGACACTCAAGACAGTCTCAAACAACATCCATCATCTAACCCTACACACAACGCTCCCTCTTGCTATGCTATTTATTTGCATCATTTATATTCCTTTTTTACTTTCTGCTTTACCTTCTGGCAGGACACTGACACTACCTTAGCTGGTTCGATTTTTGTTGAGAATTAGTTTTTGCTGAACTGTTCAGATACGGTGGTACACCACCCGCAGATAAGCTGTTCTGGCATTAAGAAAATAACCTGCCTCTTCAGTTTTAAAAAAAAGGGGGGAAGCAGAGACATTTCCAAAATAAGGAAAGCTAGCTGTCCACTTGGACTTTTGTTATATTGCTCAGGATATCAGGTCAGAAATATTAAAGGCTATTTAAAAACAAAATGCAGTAGTAGAGTCCCAGAGGCCCAATAACAATATCCTTTCTCCATTGTCCCGACTTTGTTTGCTTGGAAACAAAGCACACAAAGGATTCTAGCGTTCCAGAAACTCGATAAACAGGCAATGCCTCCTTTGCCCATTCTTCCTACAGAAAGACATGACAGCATAAACGTATTCAATACCTGCTGGCATGCCTTGGGAAAAAATTAAATAAAATGAACAGCTGCCAAACAATCTAGAAGCAACATGGGCTACAGGGATTGGGTACAGAGACATCTCCCATTTGGGGGCCCAGCAACACTAGGGAATTGCTGCCATAAACATCATTCTTGCTCAATTATTTCACTTTGGTCATAATTACAATAAACTGGGGAAAAAAAAAAAAAACCTCAAACCAAAAAAACCCACAACAACATGGCTGTCCCAACAATCCCAGAATTAATTTTACTACAGCAGTTACCAATTGCCACTACTTACTATCCTGCTACAGCCTGAATTTGTTTACCATGACCTAGGTATGATGCTATTTTAAGGACACACTGTTTCACAAATTTCTATTTCCAAACAGCGTGTGTTGCAATTAAACCAGAGTTTCAGTATTTAAAGATTCTGATCAAAGAGCGGGCATGTGACGCAATTGTTTATATGTTTCCAGGGGGACCTAAAAAGCTAAAAAACAATAAAGACCTAAAAAGCTAGAAAACACCTGTTGGTTTTAAGAGGTTCCCATGGGATTTCTTAAACACAGAGTCAGAAATTACACAAATGCCTCTGCGGTTTCTGAGTTTTGTTTCCTTTCGGCCCTGAAAATTAACAGAATCTGTTTAATACTTTTGAAAATTTATTAGCTACTGCTCAACTGCTGCGAAGCCCTAAGCAGCAAATTCTGACATGCCACCAATTCCCAGCAAACGCAGTGCTTCTCCTGATGTTTACACGCTGTATCATTTCTAACTATTGATTTTAGACGCTGAAACTAGCCAAAAAAGTTCCCCTTTCCTTCTACCTGAGATCACAACAATATTTTAAAGCTGCATTTATATTCCATAGATACAATTCAATAATACATATATAATCAATACAGCATTTTTAAAAAATAAATTTTAAAAAGACCAATACTACAAGGAATCTTTAAGGAAAGCATTATTACCTTCTGACCTAATGAGATTAAAAAAATAAAAACCTCACTTATGAGAAAGTTGAACATATACAAAACCCAGGCGTAAGCCCCAGGTACTAAAGAGTTGATACCACCTGCCTTTGGCTCAGGGAAGAGGGGGCTTCCCTACGCTCCAGCCTTGCCGTTGACAGGATGAAACAAATCGGTGCTGAAGACGGGCATTTTTCCCCTCAAGCTTTGCTGCTTCTGTCCCAGAGGAAAATTCCAGTTTCTATGCAGAGATAAAGATTGCTGTCAGCCCCTTGGATCAGACCCCGTGAATAGCTTCAGTGTTGGGAGCCGTATGACGAGCGAGCTCCAGAGCCAGTCCCGTTGCCCAACACAATGGGTATTTGTGGTTCCTCAAGTCAAGAGTTGAGCAGCAGCCTACTAGGCATCAACAGATGTGCTTGTGCCACCTCCCGTGAAAAATATTCAAAAGAAATACAATATTACCTTGAAAATTTCAGCTTTTTTGTTTCATTCTTGTATTTTGAAGCAACCTTCAACCCCTGCCACTTGCACCTCCAGCCCGGCCCAGCCTGACGCTGCCTATGCGGCCGGGGAGCCTGTCCCCAGGAGCGCTGGAGGGGAGATGGGGTGGGGGCACCTCTGCCAGATCCCTGCCTGGGGACGGCCGCTACTCTGAAATACGAAGGGCTTGCCATTCTGCCAAGGGCCGAGTGCATTGATTACGTTAATGCTGATGGGAAGAAAGATGCAGACACGACGCTGCAGAAAGGATGCGCGAGGGAAGAATCAAATCCAAGGAGGTAGCACGAAGTTGGAGAAACAAATGTTCGTGCAATGATGAAATACAATAAATGTTCATGGAATGATGAAAAATTTTTTTCTTTGGCTGGAGAGGGTGCTGGGCCGTCTTGTGTAGACCATGCTTTTCCCAAGAAAGGCTGGACAAGATGATTCTTGAGGCCCCTTCCAACCTGGTATTCTGCGATACCATCAAAGCCACGGAGCGTCCCGAAATGAACAGCAATCAGGAAACGTGCTTACCTAAGTGAAAGCTACAGCACAGCCCAATTCAATTCATTAAAAAAAGTGAGGGCAGATTTTGCCATAAAAATCATTTTTATGACAAAGTCTTTAATGCACATTTGCAAGCTGTGCTTTGGATCCAGGTTCTTCTTATTCAAAGCAGAAAGAGGGAAGCCTTACCAGCTATCACCCTTACCAGCTGCAACTTCTGCCCTACACTGGTTATAGTGAGACGGTGATGACCAGCAGAGCCAGGAACTCACAAGCCCACCCCCACCTTCCAAACCTGCCCTTTCTGTGCGTTTTTCATCACCTCACCCATCTGCCACTCAGCCCAGGCACCACCACAGCTCTCTCAAATTCACAATTATCTGTTCTCTTCATCTTGCCTTTCCCCCAAACAGCTCTGTTTTCTGACACAAGCCACCACCACCCCCAGAAACTAAACACCAACAGGCTGAAGTTTCACTTCAAACCTTAAAATCACACCTCATTTATTCCCATTCAAACTGCCCGTGTACTTTGTCTACCAGTATTTTATCAGGTTATCATTGTTATTCGTATACAAGAAATAATACACTGAAAATATTTTAGTCTATTTGTCTTGTTATGTTGGCTTTGATACGTTTCTTTTACCTGTAAGAATCCATCTCTAGATATGTATAGACACAAATAGATCTATAAAATGTACATTACCCAACACTGGAACTCGACCAGTTAATCTCCCCATGCTCCCTTCCCTCATCAGAGAGAGGGACAAGGTAGGACAAGTGTCTTGAGACAAGAAGTGCCATCAGGACAGGGCAGAAGCCCACAGGTCGTCTGAATTATCCCTCCAGAAGATTCTCTCTAGCGACTAAAGACAGAGCTTAAGTAAACCAGCCTGCTAGTTTAGGGGTACAGTGCTGGGGAGTGCATATACCCAAGTTTATAAATTGGGCAATACAAGTTTTCAAATTTCAGTAATATTAAAATAGCAATGTATCTAGGTTCCTAGAGGCTTTAATTATGTGACATTCACAAGTAATTTGCCTTTGAAAACACATGAATACATTAAAATTAACCTTGGAAAAACACAGTATTAAACAGGACATTTGAGGCTGATAAGTATATTAACAGCAGCATGCCTCATATGCAGACACAACGGTTTGAAAACCTACCCAACCATCAAGTTTCCATTCTGATCAGGGCAAAAGCAGTAGTCTTAAAATACATCAGTGTGAATGCACATTTCTTATATACATAAATTCGGCATTCTGTATATGCAACCACCGACGGACCATCGAGACGCAGCCCAAGGGCCCGAGCCTGCTCTGCACAGCCTCCTTCCATCCCAGCAGCACCCGGACCTGCTCCCAGACACAGAAAAATGACACAAGTTCGTACCCACACGCTGGGTAAGAGGACTATTCCTCGGAGGGGCTGCAGAGCATGTCTCATTCTCCTTGCTATGAGAATAACCTGACTGCTGGGAGGAAGACAGAATATCCCAGCTCCGACTCTGGACTGCGATTCAGCATCTGTTCTCCACTGAACTTCACTCCGTCCATTTACTTAAAAAGGAAGCATATGAACCTGAGCGTGAAAGTATTGTCAAACGGGCATATCATTCTTTGCAGGACAAGCCTTTTAGTTTGGGTTTTTTGGGTTTTTGTTGGGTTTTTCTAAGGTTTTTAAAAGTAAGGTACAATACAAACATTTTCCACAAATGTGCTTTTATAAAAGGAATATGTCTTCAAAGCGATCCTACCACAAATTTTACTAAAAATTTGATATCTATCAACACATGCCACCAGTCTGCTGTCCCACTGACCTTGAATCATCAGCCTCTACTTCTTGGCCATAACAAAACGCACCTACAGGGACCAGTAAATGAGGATACGCTCATTTCTGTCATACAGCCCAGACACGTGAAAACCACTTGAACCACGTCAGGCCCTCACTTTGTGCTTGCTACAAAGGCGATGTTTCTGTTATCAGTCACACAATGGTCACTACGGGGTGTAGCACCACAGGCGAAAACCCAGGGGTGAGGACGAGAACGCGGCTATTCGCTGCCGGGCAGAGCGCACGTATTTTGGGGAAGTAACTGTCACGCCTTGGAGCCTCTGACAGCTTCACAAACATATTTTGCAAGCAGCTTAATAAAAATCAAGCCTGATAGATCCAATCAGTGACGAGGATATTAATTACTTGGATACAACAAGGGTTGAGAGCAGCGGGAGGGAGCATTGGCAGAGCTCCTGCGGGACAGCCGTGAACGAACACCGTGAAAAATATTACTGCACATTGAGCAATACGTTAAGTGAATAAGCAGAAATCCACCAACCTTTCAACACGGCTTTGCATAACAACATCATCATTTACAATGTTAAAAGCTGGCCAAAGCACTGTTGGATAGATACGAGGATGTATAACAGCGCAGGACAACAGCTTCATATTCAGCTGTAAGAGAACGCGAGAGTCTGGAGGTTTTGAAGAAGGAGACTCTGTTTAGTACAAGTCACTAAACTTAACAGTTTGAAATAAATTGGGGTATGAAGGCAAAAATAAAAGCATATAACGCACCTCCAAAAAGCTGGTATACAGCTGTGAATGCATTTCTAGCTGAAAAACTGACAAAACATTGCTCTCCCCCCCCGGCCCCCTGACAGCTGGGCATATTTCTGCAAACGGCCGGCCGGCAGGATAGTTCCTTCCTTTCCCACGCTCCAGAGCTGGTTCCGATTACAGCTCCCAGCGATGGCAGCGTCCCGCGGGGCAGGCAGCCGCAGCCCGCCTTTCGGGCCGAGGTGCCCTGGGGACAAAAGCTCGGGGATGGCCTGTCCCCAAATCACACTGTACGGTTTTTGAGGGACTGAACGGTTTCTCTCTGGAGGGGACAGATCTCGGCAGACCAGGGCCAGGCTGGATGGGAACAGTGGATTCTTATTTATCCATCTTCCAAGAAGTCCAAGATGAGCCTTGTCTCCAAAAATACAGAGTCGCCTGAGGGTCCCACCTTGCCACAAAGGCTAAGGTAAATAAATGCACCCTCTCAAAAACCAGAAGATTTTTCTTTTGCTAATCTATTGCTGGAATACCTTTCATCTCGTTTTGCAAATGGGATAATTTCTCCTTTAAAAAAATAAAAATCACACAACCCTCCCCCAGAAGGAATTTTCATAGAATTGTTAAGGTTGGAAAAGACCCTTAAGATCATCGAGTCCAACCATTAACCCAGCGCTGCCAAGGCCACCACTAAACCATGTCCCTGAGCACCACATCTCCCCAGCTTTTAAATCCCCCCAGGGATGGGGACTCAGCCCCTGCCCTGGGCAGCCTGGGCCAGGGCCTGACAGCCCTTTCATTTTCTAACATCATCTTTTTTCTCCTTTCAGCATTTCATAACCAGCCACCTTTAAGTCCAATTTCAATAAAAGCACCCAGAGCGAAACTCTTCTTAAAGAACATCTTCAGCACCAAAGCATCCTGCGTAGTATTAATTAGTTAAAACAGGAGCACCGTGCGGATCACGGGGCAGGCTGGAGATGCACCAGCAGCGGTGCCAGGCTCTGCGCTCCCTTCCTTCCGACAGTCCCCGCGTCTCGGTTCCCTTGCACACAATCCCCGAGAGGAACAGAAGGCACCTCCCCTTCCCACGGGGGCTGGCGGCTATGAAAATATCAGCTGCAGTCAAGTATCAGCCAGAAAGCGTAATGCCCCAAAGAAGTCGGTATATTATCAGGGAACGGGACGGTGCAAGCTGTTTCCAACTTTGCCAGCGGTATTTCACTCCGCTTTTCTCTCCTTCTAAGACACAGAAGATGCCACGGAGGCTCAGTCACTGCAGGATGTTTTTCTTGCAATTTTTTTTTTTTTTAAACAAAACCAACATCAGGAATATAGACGTTACAGCTGCTAAAACTAATGTGAAAGAGCATGGTAGATGAGGAAGGATAGAGTACCAAAAAAAAAAAAAAAATCTAAAAGATATCGTGCACAATTAACCTGCTAAAATTTATTATATTTAAATATAACATTACCAGAGGACAAACCAGTACGCAGACCTGCTGGCGGGACAGCAGCAGACTGGCAGAACTAAGCCTGAAGATGTTAACTGCACACAGAGCAACACTAGACAGCATTTGTAATCTCTTTTGGAAGGCATCAAGCTTTCATTTCAAATAATAAATTGCTAACCAAAGGCCTTTGGAAATGTAAAACACTGTTTACAGAAAAAGTTTTGAGGGTTCAGTGATTTTTCAAGGAAATTATTCAAGTTTCTTCCTCTGAAGATCCTGGTAAATGAGGCCAAATTTCAAGGGCAAAGAGGTTGATCTAGGAGAGAAATTCTCAAGCTTTTTCAGCACAAATTACAACTCAGTCATGTCACACGTACACATAACTTCTAAATAACTTCTGCAGTTTGCTAGTCAAAGATCTTAGAAAAAGAAAAAGTGAAGAATGTGACTGCCAAGAGCTCTCCTGCACATCATTCTGTATCCCGGGCCAAGCCAGGCTGTGCTCAGGTGAAACAGAGAGGGACTTGCAGTGGAATAGGGGCAAGTCCCCTTGAAAAATCACACGTTATGATAGTACCAATTATCTCAGCATCACGTCTTCCTAAGTTCGTTTTTAATAGTTTAAACTAAGTAATGCAAATAGGTCATTATTTAAATATAGTTCCCTGTTTCCACCTTTTCCTTTCCTCCCCGCCTTCCCAGAAATATTTAAGTCACTAAAATTTCCTCTCCTCCCAGTTCTGCCGGGAACCAGCGAGGTGCTGGAGGTGGGAGGTTAGGCTGTGAAAAACACATTAGAATTAAGTGTTGTATCTGTGGCCTTGAAATGTGCCCTCAGCTGAGTTTTTAATTTGGCTTTTCAAGATTGATCAGCACATGTGTAATTTAAAAGCAATCTGAAGCAGCAAGCTAGGTAGTTTGACTTAAAATTAATGAGCTTTTGACAACAGCAAACAAAATGATAATGTGAATCCATTTAAACACATCCCTATATTTAACAGGAAAAGCATGTATCATTTTAACTTGGTTATACAAAGGCTTTTCTTCCGCATTATGAAAGCTTTTTTACCACAGTCTTGCTCCCAGTAGCAACTTGCCGAATTCACCCAATTGTATGAGATTAGTAGAAACACAGGCAGCAGATAAATTAATATTGTTGAGTAATTAAATATTTTAAGTGACATTGTGCAGTATGATTAAATCCATTCATGAAACCCAAATCTAAATTTAAAAAAAAAAAAAAAAAAAAAAAAATCGGAAAGTACCCGAGACATCTAAACCCGCAGAACACAGGATACAAACATCATTCATTGCTTGCTTAAATCAATAGCCTACTACTCATGAAAAAGCACAGCACAGTAGCTCAAGCTATATACAGCATATTACAGCAGAAACTAAGGCTAGGAATGCAAAGAAAAATAATCATCAAAGGACAAATGGCGAAGATGACAACATTAAAGGGCAAAAGACAATAAAAATGGAATTTACTAAAAGAAATAGTAAGCAAGGCGAAGGAAGGGCTAATAGAACTATTTGTATTGGACAAGACTGGTTTTGTTTGCTTGTTTATTTTTTCATTTGCACTGTTAGTTTGGAATCCAGTTGGGAAACAGCTACAGGTAAAGAAAGCAGCACGTTCAGCAAGCAAATCTGTCAGGAAAAAAGTAATTCTCAGTACGCTTTGAAAGGTTCACACTCTTCTAACCACAATCTCACAGCCTTGGAAGTCTAAAAATTGCAACTGAAGCACACTAGGCGCGAGAGCAGACCTAGCACTACTTGGGCAAGTGAGACAAGAAGGTATCCTAATAAGTTACGGTAAATTCCCTGCAGATTTTACACACAGATATGCTTAGAAATTGCCACATTATATCAAAAATAAATTAAAAGACAGAAAGGTTGGTTGAAAAGTGAATTGCCCCTCTAAGAAACAAATTAAAATGCATCCCAAGTAATAGTGAAAACTGCTCTGAAGCTAAAGAATTACAGCTCTTGGTAAGGAAATATTTCCAGATCCTTTATCAAATATACTGAAAAACAAGAGGGTCTTTAACCACAAATTCTCATCGTTGGCTTCAAGTCATGATTACACGGGCTTTCTCTCATTTGCCAAAAGGTTATCTTTTGTTTCTGATAAAATTTGTCATTAAAAGAACCAAGGGAAGTAACAAATTATGGGAGCAAATGCCAAGATAAAAGACGACCTAGCGTCAGCCTCATGGAGTGCGGTCCCACCCTTGGGAACACAGGGACAGGACGGCAGCAGACCTGGGCACCAGGACCTTTGGATGGCGAGACCGCAGGCCAGGGAAGCGCCGGCTCTATACAACCAAGCCAACTGGTCTGTCCTCACTACAATCCACACTGCACCACGTCCACCGGAAAGCGATGTTTAAAAGCACCGTGCTCCTGTAATTCATCTCAGTCTCTGGTTATGCTGGCCGATGATAATCGAAATTACTCTGCTAGTCTCAATCAGTCCCTTGCAAGGGGCACCACCAAGAACTACAGCAGCGCTCCATTTTATCTAAGCTTTCTTTGAAAGTTATTTCAGATGAAAGAGATATAGATTTTACTGAAGCGGAAGAAAACTCAAGAACCACAACAATTAAGGAAAAACCCAGCCACCAGGAAACCTGAAACCCATTGGTCTCAGAAGAGTAAGATCTTGTCATGAAGGTGGAGTTGCATATTTCATTCTGAATTATCCTCTAATGCCTCCAGAGCAACAAAACCTAGAAGGAGGAGGAGACCTAGTTCATCTAACTCCTTTGCTTTGGCAGAAAACTTTATCCTCCAATTTATCTAATCCATTTTGTCCTGATCTTTTTAAGTGACATGAGTTAACGCAATTTTCACTTGCTTTCCTCGTAAATCTTCCACTACTTGCTTATTTCCTTTTTCTTAAAAATTCATACTACTATTTAAAGGCTGCGGGGACACCTTATTGCGGCCTTTCAATACTTAAAGGGGGCCTACAAGAAAGATGGGGGTAGTCTTTTTAGCAAGGTCTGCAGCGACAGGACAAGGGGTGATGGTTTTAAAATAAAGGAGGGGAGATTTAGACTAAACATGAGGAAAAGATTTTTCACAATGAGGGTAGTGAAACACTGGAAGGGGTTGCCCAGAGAGGTGGTAGATGCTCCATCCTTGGAAACACTCAAGGCCAGGCTGGATGGGGCTCTGAACAGCCTGATCTGGGTGAAGATGCTCATGGCAGGGGGGTTGGACTAGACGACCTTTAAAGGTCCCTTCCAACCCAAAGCGTTCTGTGATTCTATGTTTTCTAGACTGCATTCTTCCCGGTCATTCTTGATGTTGCTGCATCCTTGTTTGTGTGCATTCCCTTCGGCGAACAGCGGTGCGGCTGGTACAGCTCCATCCAGCTGCTGGGCACCCTGGCTCTCCCGCGTGACGCAGCTGCCTCCCAAAAACCTCCACTTCCATCGCTCATGCCTTTTTAGTTTGTATCTCAGCACACCTCTACCTGATTTACAGTTGTTTTTTGCTTTTTGGGGGTTTTTTTGTTTGGTTGGTTGGGTTTTTTTTTTTTGTGTGTTACCTGCTCGGATCTCTCATTCTTACCAATAATTATTACTTTACGTTAGAAAAAGAAAATCTCCAATAACCTAAGTTTTCAGGACTGAGTACTTTTTCCTTTTTACAGTGGGGAGAAAAGGGACAGAAAACCCCACGTCTGAGCTGTGCCACATTTTCCAGTGACAATAAGCTGTCATCAGAAGCAATAAACTACCCCAACAAATTTCTTTCCAGTTTTCTTTCCTCCCTTAGCCAGGAAACACCTTTGAACACAGATACATCACTTCTGCGTGGGCAAGCACCAGATCTCTGCGAGCAGCTTTTTACTTTCCCCACTTCAACAGTGAGTCACCAGTCAGGAGTCAAAGGAAAAAGGGCATTTTTAGGGCATCGCCGTTCGACAGGAGATGTACTTGGTGAGCAGCGGACAGGGCAGCTCCCCCCTGCCCACAGACCCAGCACCGGGCAGGGCGAGGGCCCCCGTCCGTCTGCCGTAGGTGCCAGGACAGACTGTCAGCGAGGTCACTTGTCCCCAAACTCACTGTCAGGACCAGGAGGATAGAAAAAAGCAGCCTTGAATGCTACTCTCATTCAGGGAGCTGTTTCACTGGAGATAATCGGTTGGCTGGCTTACTTAGGAAGAAAAATCTGAGCACACTGCAATCAAAATACAGTCCAACAGCATCACCCTCGCCCATCAGCAAGAAAAAACTCCCATCTATTCTCCCACTTCCCAAAGGCATCCTCTGCAGACAACACAGAGGATTTTGGCAGGCAAAAGGATATCATTGATGGAATTATTACACCTGCAGTAAGTCAACTGAATTAAAAAGCACAACACTGTGCACATGCCTTAAAAATATGTTCCATGTTGTGAATAACTCAAAAATAAATTCTGTACAAATACTTCAATAAATTCTTGCTGCTGACTTTCTCCTAATCTCTGGCTTATCAGTATCTCATTTCAGCTCTGGCTTACACAAGTTCTCCAGTCTGTTGTACATGTATATTTAAAAGATATGTACATTTCAGCAAAAAGTTTGGAATAAATACAGCTGCTTTTTTTTTTTTTTTTTTTAATATTAACCCTTAGAGCATTTGGGATTATACAATACATATTGTTATCAGACAGCACAAAGACTACACTGGGATGCAACCTCGTGCAGAAGGGCAGAGGCAATGAGAAAAAAAAAAAAAAAAAAGATAAGTTCACAGTTAAAAAGGACGCAGAAAGCCTGCGCAGAGCAGCCTGGTGGCTACAGCCATTTCTTATTCAGCTTGAATTCTGCTGCATCACATCGCAAATCAGTTAAAGCGACCTCTGAATCACTCCCTAAGACAGCTCTCAACCCATAAAGCGAGCATCACATACAGGGTACCCATAAATGATGCTCCACAAAGAATACGTAATTCAGAACTCTTTAATAATGTATCAATTCAATTTACAATACTTTCGATTACGGGGCACCAAATTATATTTTAGGTTACAGAGGGATTCTGCTTTCATTAATATTGTATCAGGAAATCAATAATGAAATGCCTATCAAGAAATAAAGACCTGCTCACTGCCGGCATCACGACGGCAGCCCCCAGGTTTGGCTCCTCCACTCCTGCTTCCCGGGCCGCAGGGATGCGGCGCTGCAAAGCCACCGCATCCCAGTGCGCGCTGGATGTGGAGCAAGTAACCAAGTTTAAGTTTGCATACATTATTCACCAGGCACACCAAGCAGCACTGTTCTGACTACACTATTCATATATGAATTTAAAAAAACCCAAGTATTTCTCTGAAATGCAGCATACGGCTTACATTCCAGGATCAGGTAAACCGCGTGGTTATCTCTAAAAATGGCCTTCCATTTTAAACAAGCAGCAATTTCTTATGCGTCTCTTCATCTCCTTTGCATGCACCACTCTTGCTAATCCTAAGCCGGTCCCTTCTTCCCGACCCCCTGACGCTAGCACTGTCTAGCAAAAACATCCCTTTTCTTGCCAACTGCTTTGGCTGAGAAATTTTCAGCGTACTTCCAGATACAGAGTCATTCACCTTCATGTTTCTATATAAAGGCAAGGTTTTTTTCCACTAAAGCATCTTCATTCATTGCTGATGGCCTTCAAGTGCTCTGATACAACCTTCAGACATAGGCTCTCCAGCTGGTGTTAAGCCCTGCCATAAATCTATGCTGAAGAGTGTTTTGGAAGCAGCGATTGAAATACAATATCGCATTTACAAAATGACAATATCATTCAAAGGACATACACACATAACCCGCAGGTTCTCTATGTAATTGAACAGTATCTCCTGCAGAACCTCCCACTCCTTCAGCGAGCGGGGTGGATGGGCTGCGCTCCCATCAGTGAGGCAAACAGCCAGTATTCCTTTTTATCTTTCTCTTTTTCATCCTACACAGCATTCAACGCTTGCCTTGGCTCTTTTTTGTTCTTCACTACAACTGACCTGCTCCGAAATCTTGGTGAACGCATTTACAGGACATCAAACACGAAGTAGTATATAAGCACTTTTACTGATAACGTGTAGCTGACTTCTCAGCAAACACCAAGGATAGCTGTGCCAAGGCAGCTTTGCACCAGACTTCCCACAGCTCTTTTTCACTTTGCAGTTTGTCAACCCGTGCTCACCCATTTTTCTTCATGTAACCTCTTAAATGAAAGAGAAAAAGGTCACCAAGTACGCCGATCTAAGTACTCCTGTAACATGCTCTGAAATTAGTTCAGTCAATAACACAGCTCTGCAGCTTTGGTCCATAAACCAACGGCTCCAAAAAACCAACTTATGGCAGCAGTTGTCTTACAGAAGAATCAGAAAGCACACGACACGCACAGCGCAAGGCAGGTGTCTTGCAATCGAGAAGCTTATTTAAGGAGAGCAGGTTTTGCCACAATGAGGCGCACGCCATCCTGTCAGAAAGACGCCAAGAAAATACGAATTTCAAAATCCCCATAAGCCTTTCCACTTAGGAATGCGCAAGAGCCCACTCGCGTGCATGCAATGCAAGGACCGGAGCTCTGCCCGTCCTCTGCTTCAGCCTCACGGGAACCCACATGGAAGATGAAAGTCTTTCTTACACAGACCTCGAACCTGCAGAGTCCCCAAACCACCACCTTCCAGCTTCCAATAATTTCAGCCCACATGGTGCATTTCTGACATCGCCCAGGCCACGTAATCCAGGAGCTGGCAATGCAGTGGGGGGCAGGGGAAGAAAAATAAGACCAAGAAAAACAGGGATTCAAAACAGCTGCTTGGGTAGAGATCAGCTGTTAACTCATGCAGATGAAAAAACCTGATTGAGCTAGATAACAGATAGATAAACATAAACATGAAGTGGAAAAGGGGAAAGAAAGCAAGATACAAAAGCGAACTAGGACCCAAAAGTGCCAAAATTATCATCTTTGCACCTGCATTTCACAGGCTCGGAATAAACTACCGTAGTCCAAACAGCAGCATCACACTGATTTGAGGTATATAAAGATGTCTGGTTTTATTAAAGGTGTCAGAGGCATAGAAAGCTTTTAAATTAGGAACTCAGTTTTTATCTTTTACTTGGAACAATATGTTAAATGCATTTAAGGCACACAGGGTATGTTAGTCAAAGCACAGCAAGCAAGGATGGCTGGTGTAACACAGCTCCTATGCAATTCTTCTATTTGTGAGCAAAGACAGCAAATTAAAGGAATCAAACACTACACCCACACCATTTTGTTCCTCACACTGTTTTCTTTCCCTTCTTCTCCCAGATTTCTAAAACAACTGATTTTGTCACTTGAGAAAACAAACCTTTTTAGCTTAACTCCCTTCACTCCCGCTAACGCGGAGCCCCCGTGCAGGATGTCTGCATCCACGCTCGTCTCGGAGACCTCAGCCGGATGGTCGCCACTCGTCCCACCTCCATCCTCACCCCCCTTCTCCCTCGGGGCACAAGTGCCACCCCCAGCACAAAGCCGAGCCCCGCAAGCCCCCCGCGCCACCAGCAGTAATTAGAGATCATTACCCCATCAGGGACCCCTCTCCTCAAGGCCCAACTTCCACCTCCGGCGAGACGACGACGGGGCCGGTGCCACCGGACCACCTGCATCTTCCCACATCAAGACTGAAACGGTTTCATCCATGACCCAGCAAAGCAAACCAGGACCTTACGGTGCCTCCTGGATGAGGAGAGCCCGTTATATCCACATAAAAATCTCTTGTAAATGACATCGAGTTTCCAGCTGCATGTCATTAATTCTCATCAAAAGTTACCTTTTTTTTTTTTTTTTACAAGCCCCAAAGCACAACATGCACAGACGCTAAGATTGCCATGCATATAATAAATATTTTTCACTTCTCAGCCCCTTTATTTCTACTTCCCAAGTTTTCTCAGAGAGCTTACAACATCTTAGGAAAAAAAGCTCGATAAGCGATGTAATTTCTTTTAACCCAGCAGATTCTACTCCATCCAAGTCAGAGACAGACAGTGGTTTAGAAGCTACGCAGCTGAATACACAGCAAATCACCTCACTCTATGGAAACAAGCCTCAAGGAGAGGAACCTCACAGAAAAATTAAAAAAAAAACATTAAGAGACACCCTTTCCCAATTAAAAAACTGTTCAATCTCACAGCGGATATCCATTAACCCTCTCTACAACCCACGATTAAAGTGCAAAAACACCAAAACCCAATGACGGGAGACAGTTAAAAGTTGCCTTTATGTTATCCTTCTGACAATTGTCATTATTTTCCACAGTATTTTAAATGAAACCATAAGCAGAGCGGAGGGGGGAACACGGTATCTTTGGTTTTGGAAGTAATAAATCAGATTTTTTCCATGAAAGCCTCATTTCACTTCTCCCTTATAGCCTGTATAAGGAAAATACGAAGTTTTTCACCAGCTGCAGGATTTACACCTATCTCCGTACATCCAGGTGCTTTCCTCGTCAGCGGCCCTGGGGAGCCCGGAGCCCCATCGCGCCCGAAGGCTCTGCCGAAGGGACGGGGCCACCGGAGCGCAGCACCGACGCCGGTTCCTCCGGTGACCCCCTTCCTCCGGGCACCGTCGGTGCCAAACCGCAGCATCGCCAGGGCACCGCGCTGCCGGCGGCGTGAACCGGCCGGCCAACGTCATCGGAAACCAATAAATGGCAGAAATGGAACTGTACGGTTTTCAAACAGCGCTAATCTTGCCCACGGGAGAGTAAAAGAGTTGGTAGGCAGCCACGTCACCCCTCAGGTGTTGGTCCTGGGCACCTGAACGCCGCATACACCCACAGCCCCGCTCGCCTCAGGAGGAGCTGGCTGAAATGAGCGTGGCTGCGCTGACAGGAGAGAAATGGCTTTTTAGAGCCGAAGTTGACAGGCGAGCCCCATCCCGGGGGCCGGGGCAGAGCCTGACAGCCCAGCCCCGTGCTCCCCAGGCGGGCGGCGCGGAGGCGAGGGAACGGGGATGCCCGGCGGCGGGCTCGGCCCTGCCCTCGCCATCCCGCGGGTGCCCCGCAGGGCCCAGACGCCCGGCCCGCCCTAGCGGCCCCCCGCCGGAGGCGCCCGGCCCCTGCCCTCCCGGCTCCCACGGGAAGGCGCCCGGCCCCCCGGCCTCTCCCGCGGGCCGGCCGGCCCCGCACGAACTCCCGGGGACGGGCACCCCACGGAGACAGGGACACGCGTGGGCTCGGGGACACCCCCGCGGGGCGAGCGCGGCCCCGGGCGGCAGCGCTGGCAGCCGGGGCCGGCCCCCAGAGCCCCGCGGGCAGGAGCGGGCAAACGCCGGTCGCTTCCCGCCGCGGACGCAGGGACGGCCCGGCCTCGCAGCCCGCCCCGTCCGCCGCCGCCAGCACCTGCCGACGGCAGCGGCGGCTCCGCGCCCGCCGCCCGCTGCCCCTTCCCTCCCTCCCGCCGCACCGGGCTCCGCTCACCTCGCCGGCTCCGTCGGCGGCGGCTCCGCGGGCCCCTCGGCGCCCCCGCGCAGGGCGGCGGGCGCGGCCGGCCGCGGGACGCCCAGGCGGTCTCCGGCCCGAGGCGGCGGGCAGAGGCGGCGGCAGCCAGGCAGGAAATTTCCCTCCGCCGCCGCCGCCGCCGCCTCCTCCTCCTCCTCCTCCCCTCGGCGCCGCGGCGGCGGGCGCGGAGCCGCCTGGCGGACACCGGCCGCATCGGCCGCGGCGGCAGCGGGGATCGGGCCCCGGCGGCTGAGGGGACCCCGCGTCCTCAGCCCGGGCTCCCGGGGGGACCCCCGGCCCTCAGCCCGGGCTCCTCTGCGCGCCGGCGGGCGCTTCATCCCCCGGTGCCGGCCCGGGCCTCCCTCAGCACCCCCTCCCCCGAAAGTGCTTTGATCTGCGGATGACAAGTTACTGTGCCTGAGCACCCAAGTTTCAAGCGGGGCTTGGGCTCCGCTGCCTGGCACGGTCACGACTGCACCACCTGCCAAAATTTCCGAAGTCAGCCTTGCTATCCGTGCATGCTGAAAGGGCCTCGTTCCTTCGCGCGCTTCACAGAGGATGCGCGGGAGCAGGAGGGCCGGTGTTTGGCGGCGCCGAGTTCTCCTTGGGCGTCCTCCTTTCCCGAGGCCACCGGTGCGACGCAGCTTGGCGGGGTCTGCGGGTCCCCCGTGGGGATCAGCCAGCCTCCCGGGATCCGTCCCCTTTCTGCTCACCCCACCGTGAGCGTGCCGCTGCTCCACCGGAGCCGGGCGGGAAGGGACAAGCCTGAGGCCCTTGGCACCCACCTCCCTCTCCAAGAAACCTCTGCCGCAGCTCGGGCTGCACGGGGCCGATGAATCAGGACGGTGAAACCCAGAATAGAAACGTCAGGCTGAAAAGTAGGGCAGGGAGGAGGGGATTACTGAAGGAAAGGCGAGAATCAGGGAGTCGGAAGGCACGTCTTGCTTTCTTTTGTCTCCAGCCCCTAGGATACCACCTCCCGCAAAACAAGAAAGTCCCTCAGCAGAAGAAATCTCTCCTCCAGGAAGCCCTCACATATGTATTACTTTCAAAAACCCGTATCCGTGCACACCATATTTATATTAAGTCCACCAAAGGATGTCGGACAATTAGGGATTGTATGAAAAGACCATCAAAACAAAATATTAGAACATCTGTGAATATTTGTGTCTTCTGCAGAAAACTTAATCAGAGCCTAATTATGTCCCTTTGGCATCGTGTTGACTAGGAAACAGCAGTTTAGTGGAGCGCTGAAATTCTTCAGCAGACATGGCAGTGCAAACGGGCACGCTACCAGGAAGGCGTTTGATTTTAATGAACGTGTTTGTAGATCAAATGACTGCAAGTCAGCAATTTTCTCCCTAGTAACCATTTGCAAGAAATTGTATATTAATTTAAATGACTGCTTATATCCAAGCAATAAAATAAATGGAATTATTTTACATGTTGGATAAAATTACCGCATTTTTTATTAGTGCAGAAATTAAAAGTACTATTATACCGCGGTTCCAAAATTAGTCATGAGAAAGAAAAGTGAAGCCGAAGTTATACAATGAAGAAGCAAAGAAAATGCGCATTATAGTTATTAATACGTTATTTGGGGGAAAGAGATTTTCTGCAGATCAGGGGAATATCTAAATAAATTGTACAGTTGTGAAATAAAGTTATAAAAGAAGCTTCATCCAATCTTGCTCCAGCATCCTATACTCAAGTCCTAAGTATAACTACTGACATAAGGTGACGGAAGTTTAGCCTTGCTAATCCCCGTCGGTGTTCCTAGCTCCGCTTTCTTGCAGTCACGTCCAGGATACTTCTAAGCCCGGGTTTATGCCGCTGGTGCGTTTCAGGAGACGCTAACGAGCCGGAGCCAACAGGAGCGAGTAAGCCCCAGGCTGATTTTATCTGCGGTTGCTTGCTGGAGAAAAACAACGCAGTATGATGTTCTCTGATACAGTGCTTTATCCGGAAAACTAGATTAGTCCTCCACAAAGTCTAGGAGCTGGGGATCTGAAGAATGAAGCGTCTTTGAACCCGTTTTCAGTGCTCTCCAGACAAGGTCTGAAGAGGATTTATGCTGTTAAGAAAGGGGAGAGGACGAAAAATGAAGCTGCTGTGGGATTTGAAGCAATTTAGCTACATTGACAGAGCTTACTCGCTTCATCAGAAGATAGATTTAAGAAACTGGAAGACTGAAATACGATAGCAAAAATAAGATAATAACGGGTAGATGTCCTCATGCTTAGCCCAACAGAGCTCCAGCAGTGGCTTTTCTTTGTTCATCTCACAGTTCACTGGTCACCTGTCTTTTCCCTTCTTTCCATCACAGCTCAAATACGTTCTCAGCAATGTCAGCTCTTTGGCAGCCGTTTCACCCTTGCTTCCAATTTGCCGGAGGAGCTGCAGGACCTCCGACAGCTTCTGGCAGGACCCAGCACCTGCATCCCTTGTTTCGCACCGTGGAAGCAGCATTATTCCAGTAGAAGCGGTGGAAACTTTCCCGTGAACAATTATCATCACTTTGCTACTCTCTGTTACAAAGAGTATCATCTCTGCTCCAAGCTCAAGAAATATAGGCTAGGAAGTAGGCAATATTGGAACACCAAAAATTTATTTCAGGTATTCCAGCATGATAGCGAACCTGATAGCACCAAATAAGATAAAATTATGTTTACTGCTTTCTGTGCAACGCCTGTAAAACCAAAAGACAGTAACGCGTGCTCACAGCCCTGAGAGAAAGGATTTCAAGGAGGAGCATCTATGGTCCTATTAAAGCATCCGATATCCAGTCTAATCCTACCACTTTCCTTCACTTAGGCAAAAGCTCCCCAAATATTTCCCAGGCTTCCACATTTACTGAGAAAAGGCCGCTCTACCCTTGGCAGCAGCACGGTAGATCCGTCTCTTTGCTGATATACTGGAACACAAATTGTAAATGTACAGAAGAAGTTAGAAAATCAGAGGCAGCACGGCAAATAACAGATACGGACACGTGATTTCTGTAACTGCAAATGTATCTCAGCCTAAAAATACACGAAAAACTCTTTAAAGTACAGATAATTGGGCAAAAGCATGAGAATATGTAACATCCCAGCAGTAGCTAATTTAATGACTTCAAAGAGGTATTTGTCTAAGATTTTTACATTTGGAATCTAAAATTATGAGTATCTAGGAATATATTTAAGTATTCAAGACTACATATCTTTATAATTGTTACAGAAATTGCAATAAATGAAAGCCTGCCCTGCCAGCTCTTCTCTCCATCTCCACCTCCCGGGTTTGTTCTAAACATTACAAACCTTGACACAGCTTCAAAGCCACGTTTTATTAAATTGAAAATATTGCAACGGCTGTATTTTCTGCCTCTTATGAGGCCAGAAGGCTTTTTTCCCCTACCCTTTAATAAACTGTACTTGACCACTCAACTTGCACTATTCAGGCATGAATGACAGCAGCTTTTGAACGCCTCAACACGTTATTTTAAAGTTTTGCAAGTCATCTGTTGAGGTATGGAAAAAAGATACCCTCGGACATCTTAGAGGCTTTAGTGGAGCTCAGCTGTTTTGGTAACTGCAGGCGCTGACCTTCAGGGTTAAAGAAAGATGGAAGACATCTCTAGGCTTTCAAAATTTTATTTTATAATTTCTTATTTTACCAGAACGGTCTGTGCTGTTCTGTTCAAATCCCCCCAAGCAGTTTACAACCTGGAAATGGGGAGAAACAGGACGAGCGAGAAGTCAGACATTCAGTGAGCTGCCACCGAGGTACGGGTCTCCTTCACCTGCCTTGGCATGTGTTGCGTGAGAAGTTTTAGAAGACAAACTTTCCAATGGAAGAATTAATTTCTTATCAAAACTTAATGCTGGCTCATTTCTTAATCTCAAAATCATTGAGAAAAGGCAATTTCCAGGGCTGCCCGTGCAGCCGCCGTGCGAGGCAAGTGGCGTTCCTGTTTGGGCAAGGAGCGCTCATGGCAAGCGGAGGAGATGCTGAACGTGGCTTTTCCTCCTCTACCGAGCCCAGGCATATTTGGCCATCACCTCTTCAGGTGTCTGAGTAGAACACACAGTTGTATTGTGAATAGATTCTAGAGTAGCACGGGCTGTGCCTCAAGATACCAGAACAGACACCAGCTGGCTTACTGGGATGGTAACGCTGAGGAATGCTCTTGCAGCAGGCAATCCTTTTACTATGGGGTTTTGCTCATTGCATTTGCGTTGATACCAGCGTGGTAGCTTTGGGAGCTTCTGCCTTTTTTTCTTTCAAGATGAAACCCACCCGTGGCTGTTCCTGCTGACTGCTGATGTGAAAGGATGCTGCTCCGGAGGGGCTGGTGGCAGCACAGTATTCCAGCTGTCTCCAATACTTACCAAGATGCTCCAGCGTCAGAGCTCAGAAATCAATAACTACCTAGTGACGGAGTTCTCAGCTGAGAAGACTTAGTCATTTTCTGGGAAGAAATCCAAACAACATTTAAAACATGTTTGGTTTCTTTTTTTTCAATAGTGCTATAAAAAAGGTCAGAGCAAGAGAAGAATGAAATCAGAAGATGGAATAGTACAAATCCACTGCACAGCAGCATTGGCTGTGGATGCACAAAACTTGTCATCGCATCCCTCTCGCTTTCCCAAACAGTTGTTGCAATAATTTTGCAGTTCAGTTGAGCTTCAAATTTTTCATCTTCAGCTGCAATAGAATTAGTGATGCTTTATCCGATTTTCCTCACCCAGTCCAAGGAGCATAAACAAACCCCTGTTTCAGCCACCACTCAGAATTCTGGCTGCAAAGCGACCAGGGGAAAAAAAAATCAATCTCATTCTTAGTATTCTATAGTACATTTATAATAATTTGTTTATATTACAATTTATCCATCTTGGAAGAGGTGGAGGCAACGTTGGTAATGCATGGCCTGATCCTGCACTGCTGTGCATACGTGTGCCTTGTGTGGGGCTTTATCGACTCCTTTTGGGGTCAAGTGCAGCACAAGGATCTCAGCTATCTCAGATGCTGAGCTCCTCTGCAGTTAGACATGGAGAACGGGAAATAAAAAGGATGTGAAAGCTTTGTGTGATGTACAAGGGTGTACCACAAAGGTGGTGTCCAAGGAAAATCACAAATATCGGTGCAACTGCCAGCCAACCACACTGCTAAATCACCTTGCCACCTGTCAATTGTTTTTTAAATGAAAGTTTCTAACTAAATATGGAATTTTTTAAACCACCAGTAATTGTTGCTAAAAATTGTGGTTGCAAATTATTTTCTGTTCTGCTGCAATGGCTTCACTTTGAGTTTCCCTGGCTGCCGTGAGCCAGTGAGGCGTGAGCCCTCGGACCCTGCCTGCCGCAGCCGGGAGATGGCATCCCATGGGAGATGGCATCCCTCAGGAGATGGGATCCGTCTGGAGCCCTGGACAAAGCAACAAACCACCCTGTCATTCCCCCCCCCCCCGTGTAAGAACGTGTTTGTAACATAGAAAAATAAATGTATATGAAACGTTTGCAAATAAAAGCTTTCATTTTCTATTTTTACATAGCTGGTTGCTTAAAGCAAACTACCTTGCACATGAACAGAAGAGAAATACTCACATGCTCTACCTTTAAAAAACACAGCGGTTTATGTAATTTTATACAGCAAAGGATTCCAAATCTCTCTGCTGTCCGTCTGATTCATAACGAATTGCTCTGCTTGCTCTCTGTGACCGTCGTGCAGGGCTGAGTCGGTGTTAGCGGGGGCAGAGGAGGTAAGGTGCTGATAGCGAAACATTTTCTCTGAGTCAGATGAAACCAATCTCTTCTCTCGAGTGATGAGGTGTGTCATGTCAAACTACAATCTTCATTACAAGTTATACGATTTTTTTTTTTTTTTAGGTAGTTGTGAGAAAAAAAGACACAAGGAACCGTACCATCGGCAGAGAATAGATTAACTTCAAGGTGACAGGGAATAAAAAGGCAAATGACGGTCTCATTTACAGAGCAATTCCCCTGGCCTCAGGAGAGTTTCAGTGATTTGAGCTACAAAAATTTGATCTGCGTCACCAAAAAGTAAATATAATCGAATAAGATTGCTTAGAAAGGAACTACAGGCTATTCACTACAGCTCTTACTCTCTGTTACTTCGCATTTTTAAAGGTGTGGGTGCTCAGATCACTTAAGTTTGGTTCTGTCAAGTCTGCCCAAGGAGGACCAGTGAGCAGCAGCTGAAAATTTATTCCCTCAAAGTTAGTACCAAGACAACTATAAATTCTTAAATATAGATATTTTTCAACATATTTCATAGGGGACAAGTGGCACAGCTGACAGCACAGGGCTGAGGGCAGGCGGGCAGATTTTTACCTCAGTTTATTAAAAAAATATCCTTGGAATATAAATACTTGGACTATGCTCTTTGTATGCAACTCAACGGTGAATAGAACTATTGGATTAATAAACCTGTAGAGGTGGATCAGTCTAATAAAGTTTACCCATGGTAAACTTTTTACCTACGGTTAAAATTTAACTGACGGACCGGAGAGAAAAATGAGACAGGTCTCTCGTGTCTTATTTCTTTAGAAGGGCTGAAAAGCTTCCCTTTGGTCTTCGGTGCTTAAATTGTGTTTTGACTGATCTCCGCTATGTTACACATGTTAAGTACATATATGAAGCATATAAATTATTTATGAATAAAATGTATAAATTCTTAAAAGCAATTACATCAGAGGTATCATTAAAGTCCCATGCAATTTGAAAAAAAAAATACGGAAGACCATATCATGTAAAAGACCAGTTGTACATCTCAGAAATAAGATACGTTGATTTCAAATGTGATTACTGCTTTCACATTTTGAATCCAGAAATCAACCCTAGAGCAATTACAGTGCAGTATCACGGCAGTACAGAACAGGTATTTTCTCCTCCCAAGAAATTCTTTGCCATTTCAAATTCATAAAACTTTAATCTCTCAATGTCCTTACAGTACAAACCGGTCAAGCTTCAGGAAGATAGCTCAACGGGTTTATTTAGCAGCACTGTTAAAACAGACTGCTTTCCAAAGATTAATTAAAAAAAAAAAAAAGCTGGGTGATCCAGAAGCATGACTTGAGTATAATGTAGAATAATGACATTATAATTACTAGAAATAAAAGCTAATGGAATCTCTTTTATTTTATCCCGACAATAGATTATTAATTTAGGTTTCAGATTTCCCACAAACAAAATGGGGACCCTGATGCCTATTTTACCTCAAATTCTAGAAATTTGGCTTCAGTCTTATTATTAAGCAATGTATGTTCTATTTGATATCATGTTGTTACTGTCTTTTGTCCTTATTTAGGCAGAAGAAAAGAATATATTCTCTTGCTTTATAGTCCAAAACAGATTTTCGTCAGTATTGCTCTCTTTACATATCCACTACTTCAGTGAAATGAATCCCTATTTAAGGTATTCATGTCAAAAAAAAAGGGAAGGAGCTATTGCATGAAAATATATGAAATTTAGTTAAGAATTATAGCTCCTCTGTAGAAAATAATCTATTGACAGTAGATGATAGAATCTCCTTACCCCCAAAAGCCAAGGCCAATGCAATGTTTTCACAAAGAGCATGAAGAACTTAAAAGAGGCCTCAAAAGAGGTAGTTGGGTAGCTATTAAGCAAACAACTTCCAGAGAAAGAACATTTTATTACTTTTTACCATAACACATTAGATGATGCGGATTAGATACAGATTTAGCAAAAATTCTTTCCAGCCTGGTTATCAGCCCTTCAAGCGAAAAAGCAAGAACAGGCTGGAAAATTTTGTCAGGGAGTAAAAAATCTGCCAGCAAGCCGTAAGGCAAGCCGGGAACCCTGGCCCCGCAGGCGTCGGGCTCTAGAAGGGCTCTCCAGAGCCGTGATCGGAGAAGCTACGGGTCGGCAAGGCGATCGTAAATCATCTGCCGACGATTCCTCCTGGCCTTGGCCAGGCTGGTGGTGTTGTAACTATGGCAACACCTTTACTCCAGACCAAAGTTCAATTATTTTACATTTTTATTACCACTGCTGTTTGCTTAAAGTTTACCAGGGTAACTTTGCGCTAGAACAGAGAGCAGATCCCAGAGAGCGAGGAGGAGGAAACCACCTCATGCTAAGCAGGACTAAAGAGAAGAAAATACTCTGAACCGGTGGAAAAGCTCTGCCTGACAAAATGCCGTCCAGAAAAAAAACGGCCATGTTTGCATCTGCTTTTTGCACCTGTGTTTTCTCTTTCGCGATGATTTGCGTCGTTCTGGCGACCCAGCACTGGATGAGCAGCGAGGTTCGCTTTTCCGTCACAAACTCCAGCGTCACGGTGAGCCTCACCTACGGGCTGTTCAGCGGTACCTGCGAACAGTTCGTCGATGCGGGACTTCAGGTTTCAGAACAGACTTTCCGAGGTGAGTGGTGTTGCGCCTGGAAATGGAGGGCGTCTTCTTGCTAATGCAGGCGACGGACGTAGGAACCGCGGCTCACTCTCTTATTCGTCTGTTACTATAACACTTTAAGAGAGAACAAGAATATCTGTAAAGCAGTCTGGGGATTTAAGTGGTATAAAATAAGACCCCAAAAAAGCACAGAAATGCTGCAGCTTTCTTGCCAATAGCAACTTCTTCTAATTACTTGTGATCTTAGCCTATGCCTTGGAACAAGGGAAAAATACAAAATAGGAACTTCATGTAAAATTGATTTTAATTTTCGGAAGCTTTCAGTGAGGAACAGAAAAGCAACATTTGACTACTATTTTATTAAAGGATTACAAACCTAATTCACTTTCCAGGATTTTTTTTTAAATTTTGTTATGTTAAATTAATTGTTTAATTTAAAACATTTTGCCACCTACTATCAAATCAGTATCATTTTTATAGAAGAATATTTTATGAGGCTGCTGAAGGGAAAACAACAAAACGCGTAAAACAATAATTTAGACAGATATGGCGTTTATACCTGTGCTGTACCTACACATTAACGACAGTATTCCTTTCATTTCTTCCTTTGAAAGCACACCATTCCATTTTTAAGTGCCATTATCAAACTTAACCATTTGGTTAGTATTTTCAAACCTTATGCTTGCTCATGTCTTTTTTTTTTTTTTTTTTTTTACACTAGACTGTGAGGTATGGATTACAACGTAGCTCGTCACCTTTTATAAACCCCTTCTTCCCCCACCCAATGCACGGTTTTCAGGTGATTCCTCGTCATCGTGACTTTCCAAAAAAAAAAAACAAAAAACAAAAAAAAAACAAAACTCTGAGATGAGCTTTGGAAACAAGGTTGTTGGAATAACATTTCAGCAAACATCCAGTAGATTCAAATTAAACTGTATCTTACGTTGATACGCAACAGATCTTACTTTTTGTGCATCTGCAGTTCTTGGTATTTATCCTCAATGGTAGAATTATTACAGAAGAAAAAAGAATAAAAATGGTTAAATAATTAAGGAGGACAGAATAACTGAGAGAGAAGGGAGGAGAGATGCTACATGGGGATAAAACGAAGTTAAAAATTAAGGAGAAGAGCAGAAGGGGTTTTACGTAGAGCAACCTCAGAGAAAGTTAAGACAAGCATGAAAAATCCTAATATGAGAAGCAAAACATGAGAAAAAGTAAACCAGAAACAAGAAATTATGCATACCAAGTACGAACCACAGACTCAATACTGATTTTACACGGTTCAGCGAAGATTTACTTAGGTCTGTCAGGTAGCTCTACTCATGTGAAGAAAAGCATTCACAAAGCCCAAAGGTAGATAAGCCTGAAAGCTGTTGCGAGGATTTGCACTGATTTTATGTATCTTGCTGTCTCGCCGAGTTCAAAGCAATAAAATGAAGAAAGCCAGTCAAAAGAAACCTAATGAAAATTTGGAAGAGTAAGTCAAACCATTTTGAAACACGAGATGCACTGTAAGAAAATTTTTCTTTTTTGGTAGGCTGTTGTAAGATGTCCCAACACAGAGAAGCCACCAAGGTAGAGCACAGCAGACCTAAGCCTCCAGATGGTTCCCATCGCCTAGCTCTTTCCCACCTGAATGTAGTACAGAAATTGCATCTGTACAAACAGGCACCCAAATTACCACGGTGGCAAAGCTATATCCCACAAGCCAGTTCACATTGTAACAATTATATTGGCATGAAAAACCTGAACACAGCAGTGTTCCTAGCAAAGCATATAGCATGTATTGAGATCACTACGTAACAAATACAAAATCACAAGTCATTCAAACCAGTTTATTTACAGTCACATCAGAATAATCAAAGTCATTTTTATAAGAGTAAATATACATTTATAAAAATAGTTTATATATGGTTGTATCTCCCCATGCCAGTTGGCTCAAGCCCCAAACCTCGCGCCACGTGGGCAGACTTGCTGATTTTAATAGGGCTCCGTGTAAAGCCAAGAGTCCCCCGTTGAGCGCTGACCGCAGGGCGAGGATGCAGCCTGGCAGGAATTCGGGACATGTGTCTTGCCTTTGTCTGCACAGCAGCTATCACAACCCAATCCTGGGGCGTGGGCACTATCGACATATAGATTTTAATTACAATTAGCAACAAGCACTCACAGAACACTTGCATCAGTAAAGGATTTCAGTTCTTTGCATGGTCTACAGACATTTTGGTGGTGGTGGTTTCCCCCCACCAGATTTAGGGTTTTGTGCTTATCATTTACAAAATGTCATTTCAATTCTCACATTTAAGCCATTTAGGGATGAACAAAACCAGTGAGCTTCAGGAGTTGCTAGTTGCCTTCAACAGCTGCTGAAAGAAAGTTGCGCTTTATGAATAGTCTAAATATGGATTTGCCCACACCCCTCGCTAGTTCAGTTGGGCACATATCCAAGATGAAATGAACTGATTTTAAATTAATTCTCTGGCTCTATACTAGGCATGATTGTCACATTTTATATTAAGAGTGGTTCCGTACATTCTTGAAATAGAAGAAATACTTCACAGAATTGCATACGTACTATTTTTAAATTCAAATAATCAGGTCCTCCTAAGACAGTAGATCTCTTTTGTTTGGCGATATCCTTAAGTAAATGGATTGCCTGTGCGATGGAGAAATGAAGTGCTGTGCTTTCTCCACTCTAACATTTCAGACAACAGTAAGAAGAGGTATAAGCATCCTTTTAAATCACAGCCTGATCTGCCGCTCAGCAGGCATGGCCTGGCTGGGGTCTCTGCTGTGCACCCCGAGCGTGCTTCTCAAATGGCATTTTCATACTTGGGTGTGAGAAAAGAATGGAAATCATGGAAGAGTCCATCAAAGATGGTAGCTTGTGGATACAGAGCACTTGTTAGCCATAGCCTAGGTTGGCCTTTACTAATGGCCATAGAAAAGCAGATTATCAACAGCCTTTACAAAGACCATAACTTATTCTTTTGGAAACCGCAACATTCTTTCAAAAAAGAAATTTCCAAGTGTAAAGATGAAAGACAAGCAAAGCAATACGGTTTCTGTAAGCGTACAGCGCATGAACTGCCTGGTCGGGGTGGCCTCTTTAACAGACTGCCATGAACGACCTTAATAGAGCAATAAATCAATGCGGCTACTACAGAGGCTCTGGGGATGATCTGGCAGAATGTAAAAGTTATTAAATAACTTAAGTCCTTAGAGTCTTCATTAGCTGTTTGAATGATTTGTCTTAGAAAGGAACCACTTATGAATATGAAAAAAAGAGCTTGTTTACAGCCTTGCTTGTTTCCAAGTCAAACACGTACAAATTGCGAGGAAGGTGCAGGAAGAGGGCTGCCCGGAGAGCCCTGCTAAGTCAGGATTTCTCTGACGGCTGGCAGCCAGCAAGGCCGACAGCACCCAAGGAAGTCTGGAATCTGCTGTGGCAGAGAGGAATCGATTAACTTTCTAACTTTTAAAATACATGGCAACTGCTTGAAAATCACTGGAACTTCATTAATGTTATCAGCAGTTTCCAGGTGTGCTATGGGATCTCCTGAAAAGAGCAGAAAGCTAGGTTGAGCTTTACCTTCCTTGGTTTTGTTTCTTGTTTTTTTGGTTTGTTTTTTGTTTGTTTTTTTAAATGAACAATTCATTATGTGTCGTAAGAGATCCTAGACCTCATAAAACCTGCCAGATAAACACTGCTTAGAAAAGACCTCCAAGCTGGCAGCTGGATGTCATTCACATTCAGGTCAGTAAAAATTTGGGAAATTCTATCCAACCATACAAAAGTTAAAGATGAAAAAAAAAAAAAAAAGAAGGCACAGAAATTAAGGGGAGACCTGGCGAAGGCAAAAACCTCTGCTTTCATCCTGGAATTAGGTTATTTTACACTGCTGCAGAGGTTATCCAGTTGTGTGTTACTATCAATCCCATTCAAGTAGATCAGCTACTGTAGATTCCTTCAATTTGCACAGGCTGCTTTACTTAGATAAAAAAAATCTGCTGCCACAAAACCAGCATTTTATTTAAAACCTTTAGTCTTGCGCTGTTGCAGGCGTGCTTACAACAGGCGGAGTCCGACAAAATTACATCCCCTAAACTGCAGATTGCTGTCAGAGTAAACAAGATCAATTAGGGGGTGCAATAGGTGGAGCCAGTCAATCCTGGAGATGTTCCGAATGATAGAATTAAGTGAGGCTGCCAGAGGGAAATTAGGCAAACCTGTCTGATTTGGCTCCAGACTTATTTCTTGAACCGGGCAATGCCCAAGCAGTGAGGCTGCTTCAGCGCGAGCGCGCGGTACAGCCCGTGGTGTGCTCACTTCCATTGAATTGAGTGATGTCTCCCGAACGCCTGTCTTTCCTAATCCTCTAGGAGAACTGCTTAAATTTACAGCTGATTTCCATAACACATCCTTACCTGCCATTTCCTCAAACAGAAATTAACTTCTACCAGGAATATTATATAAAATGAGAGAGACGCTCTCCTTTTCATTTATTTCCAATAGCTCCTCTTTTTGTCATGAGTGTTTATTTCCTTTTTATGGGGTTTTGACTATTTTCTCTGCTATGATTTCTCCAATTTATGCACTAACTGAATACTTTGTAGTAACGGCTTTGTATTAAAAGCAGCATAGAAAGGAGGTTTTCCTACAGATGGCTGTCTATCACAACGCCCATTTGAAAAGAGCTTGAAAACATTGTTGTCATATTTGTTATAGGGTAAGGCAGCCACAGGCACATTATAGCTGCCTTTTCAATCTTTAAATTGAAAGGAGGAAAATAATATACTTCAACACAGCTATGCTGCAATTACACTTTGAGTATATTGCAGTCACATTTGTGCCTCTTATTATCAGCAACATATCAAATAACTAGAAGGATTTAGGCAAAACCAATAAAATTGATTACAGTCCTGGAGGGCTTGACTAGATGTGCCATGTCTATGTGGCCAGCCACGCATATAGCTACAGAAACCACAGCGGCAATAATCTACGCGTATCAACTGTAGTAAGCTGGAGCAAAAAGGAGAGGTGCCAGGATGCTTGCTGTTAAGATGCACGACTCCTTGAGACGTGGCCTCAGGACTGGAGACCTCGAGAGCAGGAGCCCGAGGGCAGGGCTGAGCCGGCCGCTCGGGAGCCCACCTTTGTCCCCTTGCCAAGCCCAGGGCCACCAGCCGTGAGCAGAAGTGCAGCCCCTTGGGAGCCAGAGCTCTCCATCCACCCGGTCCTCCCGGTGGAAACAAAGCAGGAGTTGCTCCTTTCTTTTTTTAAAAGAAGGGAGCGAGTACTACCTCTACCAATTTTTTTCCTGCAGGACATGGAAAGAGACAAATCTAGTCCGGGTGTGAACACCAGCGCAGCCATGCCTCGGCTGTCCGTGAATGACCGTGCTCAGTTACGTTTGTCATACAAATGCACCTGACCCTTCCAGGCTAATGGCTTTACAGGACTTTTAGGAGCTGTTCCCCTTGTCAGATTTATTCCATATGAGGGGAACTGCTGCTATATTAAAAGGAAATAATCTACAATTGGAGCCAAGTTTTAAGTCGGGTATCTGTGGAAGTTGCCAGACATCTCAGGAGCAATGGGCAGAGGAACACCTGGTTTTCTGATCTGATTTAGACACAAAATTTCTGTCTGGCCTTGTCAAGAGGAAATATTTACAGAAATATTAAGGATGAGAAGTTTACTACCCAACCCAATGCCTGGGAAGTTCGTGTGCCTGCAGGATTAGCAGACATGCACTTATTTCAGGCTAATGTACCTTCATCCCATTTCGGATTTGGGTCCATGTGCTGTGTCCAAACCCGCTGTTCCCCTTCTACATCCCGATCCTTGCAGACCAGCCAAATCTCTGGTTATTAGCTTTTAATTACGACGACGCCACTAAGTGATCAGGTCATCCGAGCCCACTGGGCTGTGCTGGGAAGGCTGATTATCAATGCTGAGCCGCTCTATTTCAGTTGCAGATAACCTGGAAAACACCAAGGCGAAAAGCATGATCACTGCAATTATCGTGATTCTCATTCTCAGTTTACTGAGTTCTCTTCTGAGTTCTGGATTTACCTGCACTAATGCTGTCAGTAATCCCTACCAGACGTTTTTGGGGGCCACTGGAGTCTATACCTGGAATTCCTTATGCGGTGAGTAACGCATCCCATGCTGACCACTTTCTGCCCACCGTACAGATGAATACTGTATTCTCATTGATTCCAAGATTAAGAAATACCACAAGAAAAGGAAACACTTGGAAAAGTATTCTGTTCAGTTGGTTTTGGTTTTTAACTGTGTCTGCTGGGATACCTGAAAACTATCTTTTAAGTACCAGTAAAACAGTCTTATTTAGTTGAAGCGGCACCATCGATCAGGAGGAGTCTGGATTCAATGGCAGCAAAAATGGATGTGAAAAGGCCCCAACAGGTGTAGCATCATTTCACGCGTGTCACACGTCAGTAAGAACAGAGTAAGCTGACAAGTACAGAACAAAACCGTAACAGAAAAGTACGCACTGCATGTGACTACAGTGCAATTTGTAACCTCTTTAAGACCTTATCTCACTACTTTATGGTATTTGTAGCATATTTGTTGCTGGGTTACCTACATGCCAAATTAGGCCTCAAAGGTCTAATCTGTAGGATAGACTCTAGCTTCATTTCTGAAAAATGCGTTGAACTGAATACATCCACAACAGCATTAACATGGGGGGGTGGCAGTTAGGAGGACTGAGTCATGGCAAAATTTATTTCCTTCTGTAAAAAGCACTTTCACAGATCAAAATAAGTTTTAACGTTCCCTAAGCAGAAAAAAATGGTAGAGATGCTGCGTTGGTAGAGACGTGAACTCTGTGAAACAGCTCCCTGGAGGTGTAACCCATCGTTCACCCGGCAGGCTTGAGCCTGGCTGCTCCTAACACACCTTGCTACCCTCTTCATCTTGCTATGGTAATGACTCCAGCTCTCACACTTAATTTGTCTCAAGAGGATTATGCATTCCTCTAATACTAGGTTTGCACTCGGAAAATTTTCTTTAAAGACATCTGATTACAGAGTACTTCAGCATTGGTGTTTTCTCCTTCAAAAGTTCTTCAGGTCCGAAGATGCTCTGCTTGCGGAGCGGGAGCTTGCCTGCCTTTGAGCAGTGTCCTGTCCCGGGGCCGCACTTTGCCAAAATCAGACCTTGGTGGAAAGGGAATTGCATAAACGTGGTCTTAATCACAGCAAGTACCGGTTGGGGAGTGAAACCCACCCTTTTTTCTCTCCAGCCATGGCTAATACAGCGTATAAAGATAGATGATGCTTCGAAACACAATAAGAAAAGTGAGAAAAAGCCTAGATTAGAAAATTATTCAACTTTTGAGACAACCAGATCATCGTCTTATCGCATGAGAAAGTTCGTTTCCCGAGCCCAGCACCTGTTATGCAGTCTGAATCTGCAAGCTTTGACCTGAAATGAAAGGACCGTGGGCTTGCCAAGATAAATATTAGTGAGAAAGTAAACCCTCCATGTTGACTGAGAATTGTGGTTACTCTTTACAGCCCTGTAAGTGCTATGACCTGGAAGTCTATTTTACCGTGGGCATATTTTTACGAAAAATCATGCATCATTTGATGTGTTAGCGTATCTTGAAGGTTCCTAATTCTCCTACCAGATGACCTGGAAGTTCAGTGTCCTCATGCAAAAACCTGAACGTGTTTCAGAGGGACCATCTGTAGGATGGTGTACCTAAGGGAAAGGAATAGAAATATTTTCACCAATGTTCAGAAATTATACCTGTTAGCACTATGAAAGCAGAGATGTAAAAGCATTACTTAGCTAAATGTCAAAGTAACCGAACTCCACTTATATTCAGAGAGCTATAGGAAATAGATGCAGATCTAATAAGACATCTCATTTGGGCTCATCACAGAGCCATTGAATAATTCAGATTGGAAAGAATGCGAGGCCTCTAAGTCTAAGCTCTTCAGCAAAGCTGGGCCAACCCTGAACACAGACCAGGTTGCTCAAGGTTTTATCCAGTTGTGATACTACATATCCCACGAATTTGGGCTCATATCAAATAGGCATTCTGCAAATCACTCAAGGGGTGAATATATTATACTCATCAGCACTAAATTCAGTGAAAAAAAAAAATCACATTAAATGGCCTTATCTAAGAATAGTCAGTGAGAATCCGTTAATTTTAGAAGATCTGGTTGCCAATGTCAACACGCCTGGCAGATACTATTAAGTGGGACAAAAATTCTTTAAATGCCCTCATATTTTACTAATGGAAAATATTAATCTTTGTCCTGGTCCAGGTATTCTAACCAATTTAAATAGACTGTTTAGAAGTAGCTACATAAACAGTACCACCGTTCTACCTCTAACATTTGTATTTATATTTTCTAGGAATGTTCATACTTCTAGCCATGATACTTTTTCCTGTGAACATCGGAGAAAACAACCTGTCTGTACAATTGGCCCGTGGATGTTTTTCTTCTGTGCAGACACATATCAGCTCCACACACTTTTACGGATATTCGTATTGGATCATGCTGCCCATCATTTTTCTGAACATTGCTTCTATCATCATCATATATTTCTATGACCATGCAAGATACACTAAGAAGAAAGAACAGGAAAGACCCATTGAAAATGCACCAAAAGACGTCATTCTGTTTTAAGGATGACACTGAAAAGAGGGTGTAAAGGAAAATAACTGTTTAGTGCGGACAATCCATGGCTGATCATTTCCATTCAAATTGAAGCCGTGCGTATAGTTCAGTTAACAAAATAGCCTATTATGCCTTCAGAGCAATTTGATTTTATCTTTATGTTAGATATTAGTGTAATACTTACAAGTTTTTATTGGTCAATGTGCTGCCTAAACACATCCGAGTAGACGTGGCCCGAAGCGCACAATGCCAGCGCCGTCCTGTAGGAACGGGCCTCATGCACCTTACGGCTCTGCTCTGCCCCGGAGGGATCGCTGTGAAAACACGCTCCTAGAAGGGATCCCCCTCTCCGTACCACCGCCACCACCTTCCCAAGTGGACTGCCGTCCTCGTGCCCACGCAGCGCACAGGGGCTGGTTCCCACCTCTGCTTTCTGGATGTTTCTGGACCACAGGACACAGCTGCGGTGGCTGCCCCGGCTTTCTGCAGGGGTGCACCAACATCGGCACCCATGAATGCATTTCTGCTTCCCCCTTTGGGTCTGAATGGGAAGATCAGAGACATTATTTTGGTTGTGTATGTAATTTGGGATCTCAAGGGGCAGAAATAGGGCAAACACCAGGAACCCTAGGGATGGTGAGAAATGGTCACTAAGGTATCGGTGCTTCATTTTGTCCTGCAGTTCTTACCACTGCCTTTTCCCTGCTTAGGGATCTTCTCCTGCAGGTCCCTATGGCACTGCCCCAGTGACTGTGAGCAGGTTTGCAGGCTCCTGTTCACGAACAGGAGCGTGAGCACTTGGACAAACTTGCTTGCAGTCCGTCACCTTCCCATCAAACCTCCCAACAGCAACGGCACTGCCCCATCTGTGCTTCCTTTGCTCGGTGCTTTCATCCATGGCTGGGGTGGCAGCAGTAGCAAGAGGATGGGCCACGGCCTACAGAAGACAGCATAAGAGCCCAGTCTCTGCAAGTTATTAATTTGTAGAAACATTAGCAAGATCCTGTATCAGGCTATTTATAGACCCTTGATTACTGTCAACAGCAAATGGCAAAGCCGTACCTTGACTGTCATTTTGCCCCGACGCAAAAGCCAAATAGCGGGCTTTATCAGTGATGATTTATAGCCAATACCATCCCTATGCCTGGTTTAATTAGTATTTAATATGCACACAAAGACACACAACGGTAGAGGTGCACAGAAGTGGGGAGCTCCCTGCCCGTCCCCCCAAGGGAAGGTCAGCAGACGAATGCGACCTTGCGACAGAGGCCATCGCGCAAATCTCCCGGTGCACGCCCCAGAAGTGCACCGTGCAAAACGGTGGTCAGCACCTTCTGCTCCTTTGCTCCTCACCTCTGCAGCTATGAGAACAACTTTTTTATCGCATCGTTTTCCTTTACAATATGATTTTCACAGTCATGCTTGATAGCTGTCCTATGGTGCAAGAGATGCTCATGGAGAAAAAAAAGCATTTCTGAAGAGGGGATGAGAAGATACAAGAGGGGACTTCTCACTATTTATGTCAAAAAATAAAGTTTCAGGATTAAAGTGCCCAATACTTAATGCAGCTGTGCTCTTTCAAATGAATCAAAGCAGAGGGCTCTTCCATCCTGCTTCAGCATTTGAATAAAAGTATGATGAGGGCAGGGTGGGGGGAAAAAAAAGAAATATAAATAAATGAAGGTTTCTAAGACTCGAGGGGCGGCATAGGTCAACAAAATAAGAGATGTTATCTGCTCTCCACTGCTGACAAGAACCATGCCTAGAACTGCTTTTCAGTGCTGTAAACATTGCAGTTAAACCGTCAGATACTGTGCACCCGCGAGCTGAGCTGGCGGAAAGCCAAACATTTGCCAGTTTTGCTTTGGCTGCAAAAATTTTCACACAGTTTCAGCATGCATCTGTCACTGTTGTACTCAGCCAGCATCCATCACACAATACAATTACACTTATATCAGGCACTTGCTCGCAGAGAAATAAAGTCATCGTAATAGAATAATACCAGAGGAGCAGGGGCTCCTGCGTTGAAAGCAGCGGCTTGCCGTTGCTTGGGCATTTCTATTACACTGAAGTACTAATTCCCATGGAAGAGCTGGAAAAAAAAAAACCCAACACATTCCCACTTTCATATGCCTGTTCGAACCACCTGGGTCTGTTAAAATCAGTCTGGAAGTCTCAAGGGACCTTATGCTCGCCTGCTGACACGTACGGCTGCGAAGCAGCGGCGACGCGTGTCGCCAGAAAGTCACTGGGTGGTGAGAGCTCACCTGCTTTGATGGGAACTACAGATCAAAATCATTACAACTAAAAAAAAAAATAAATCAAATTTAAATAGTAGTTAAAGTTGTAAGTGGCTAACAAGGCTACTCTAATATTCTTGGTCTGAATGTTTTATTTCAAATCAAAGACAGGACTTTCCTTCTCAACCTCAAAATGACCCTCTCTGCCCTATGCTACATATTTTCTGCTTCATGCAACGGTGTCAGCGTGGCAGATGTTGGCGATGGCGGTGGCGATGAGGCCGAGGAAGGCAGCAGCCTCCCGCAGGACCGAGCCCCGGTGCCTCAAGGAGCGGCCGCTCACGTCCCTGCGGGGATGAACTCGCCCAACCTCGGCCGGGCTGCGGGGGAAGCACGGGGAGAGCAACTCGGGGAGGCAAGCGATGCCATGCAAGGAGGAGAGGAGAACGCCAAAAATCGTCGCAAACTTTTCACCGTATTTTCCCCCAAAATGCAACAACAGCCCTGTAAACTGGTAGCAAAGCGCTGCGTGCCATGGGGATTGTTATATTTTATAATGAGGCCATGAAAAGGTTAGTTACCAGGTAAGTGCCTGGATTTGAAGCGCCTCCTCCAAGTTAAATTACAAAATATGAGAGCTCTGGAATTACCTGTATCCCGAGAAGAGTCCAGACTGCCCAGGAGCCATCCAGGACAGGGCTGGCCCTGGCAGGCAAATACTCGGGATGAACGAAGGGGAAGCCAAACAGTTCAGGTATCCGTTCCCTGCATCAAAAGCTCAATAAGAAGGGATTGTGCGTCTGGGTTACAGCCACTTCTACCACAGGAAGAAAAAAAGAGAACAAAAAAAAAAAAAAAAAAAAAGAAAGGATGCAACATTGTATCTAGCTTTTAGGATATCAAAAAGGAATTGGTCTGGCTCTTGCCTACCAGACAGCCTTTGAAATGAATGGAGCTGTGTTCAGTACACTTATCCTCTTAATGAGGACAAATTCTGGCAGTTTACCCTTAGGTAAAAAGGAAAAAAGCTTGCACTGTCAGCTTGATGCACTCTTGAAAGAAAAATCAAGCTCCCATCTTATCTAAACCCGGGGTAATTTTACACATTCATCATTTGCCAGTAGTTGAAGCACGTTGCTTTTCACCAGGAGCTGCGTCTGATCAGGTCAAGGGAAGGATCCAGGCTGAAACCAGCTGAAAGATGAATCCTCCCTCCAGCGGCTGAGGTCCCAGCTCCGCGCTCGCCGGGGCAGGGTGTGTGCAGCGTGCTCCCTTGCCTCGCGCTCGGGTCCGAAGGTGGCTAGGAAACACAGAAACCTGAGCCAGCGTCCTGCACCGGCGTGCGATTTTGGGCAGCAGCGCCCACCGCACACCTCGGTGGAGAGCTGAGCCCTCCGGCCGGGCGTTGGCAGCGCCCTTGGCACTGCACGCGCAGAGCTGAGCGGATGAATTCTGCCTGCTCCCCGCCCTCCGCTTGCAGCACGTTTAGGAACCCATGACTCACTGCAGCTATCGCACGGCCCTGCCAGGAGGCTGGCAGCTGGAGAGGAACAAGAGGACGATTATGAAGCACGGCAGCCAGCAGCTCCCCTCCGCTCCCCGCTCCGATGGGCAAAAAATGGCTCTTTCCCTTCTTTTTCCCTTGAAGGAGAAATCCAGGCAGCCCCTCACTCCCAACACGCTGACCTATCCATAACGGCTGCTCTGACTAAATAAGTTGACTTATTTTGCTCTGGCTAAATAAGTCACTTGGATGCTTCTACTAAAGCGATCATGATGGAACTAACATTTTAAAATAATCATATAGAGCATTATTTGATAATACATTCCCACTTCAGAAGCTCTGGTTCCTATTTATGCAAGATCTGTTTTAGCTTTATGGTTCACTTGAAAAGTTTCACACTGGATAAAAGTTACCCCAAATTCAACGACTGTAGAAATGCTGAATAAAGGCAGCTTTTTCTTTGACAACACAGAAGATCCTCAATGCCCGGTAAATTATCAGTTACCTTAATGTTTAGCAGCAGCTGAAAACATTTAATAAGACACATTGCAAACCTCACAGCAGGCAAATGCAATAATTTTTGATGTAGGCATATCTACTTGACAGCATGGCAGAAGCTAGTTAACTTCACAATTATAGAAAAAAAGAGCCAGCGCAGCTTTGCTGTTACCCACAGGCAAAGAGACTCAGTCAATAAAACCAATCCCGTCCCCCAGGAGCTATTCTGCTAAAGAGTCATCCAGCTCCTGCTATTTAAAAATCTCTGCTGGTAGGAGAACTGCCAGAATTAACAATCGATGTTCTAAATCAAGCGCAGTATCGCCGACACAGTAATCATTTTTATTATAGGAGTATCAGAGAATTAAAAATAAATATTACTCTTACAGCCCTGGGGCGAGTTTGGACGGTGGATGAAAGGGAGGAGAGCCTGAAGCCAGGATCACCACGGGACAGCGCGGCAGCGTCCCCCACCCCGTGACATTCGCTTTTGCCACATTGACTGGGTGCAGAATGCAGGATTGCAGCTTTTTCTCCGAGTGCCCTTACTTTAAGTGGAACAGCTACTCAAATGTAAGGCAGCTCAAGGAATTACAGCATGAAAACGTACAGGAGAGCTTTAGACTGGCACACAGGTGAGTGTTTTATTCTCCTGATCAGGCAGCCCTATGTTGTACCAGGCTTCCAATATTCACTGACTTAGCAGCTGTACCTTTTACTACTCAAGTCCCTTCCTCTGCATGAGCCCACCCAACACTCCTGCCTGCCGTAAAGCTACGTCGTGTAAAATGGTGCTATCCATTTTGCCACGCACTGGGAAAAACGCAGAGGTATGGCACGCGTTGGCAAAGCACACACGCTGCCAGTGCCTTTGAGATGGCCGAGCAACAGCTTCTCTCTGCCCTTCCGCCTCTCACCTGTCAAAACCTTTGCTTTAAAACCGTGACTTCGTTTTCAAAAGCTCGGAAGCTGACATGGGGAATGCTGATGCTGAGCACAGGAGCGGAGGCGGCTCTGCGAGCCGGCATGCCTGTCACAGCGATGGAAGCTGCAGCGGTGCCCTACCTCATGGCGGCCACGTTCCAGCCAACGCATTTGTTAGCCTGAGCTAAAATTTGGGCTTCTTAGGTAATGAATTTCAACAGCTTTAGCATTGCTGGTGGAGCACACGGTAACGCTGCTCCAGCATGAGCGACGGAGCCCCCAGCAGTCAAATCTCATCTGAGTTTCCCCCTTCTCGGACAGAGGCAAGTCCTACGTGGAGCGCAAGTCAACTTCAGGCATGAGAAGCTCTAAAACCTGCTCCCAACCCTGTCCTGAGCACTTATGATTTTATGAGGCTTTACCACAGGCATCTTTTGTCCCACACTCGGAAGAGGGTTTCATCAGGTTGTTTTGCTGGCAGCGTTTCCACCAGACAAATACTTCCTACAGGCCCCTCGAAGAGCCGACGGAGCACGGCATGGGCTGCGTGCTGGGCTTCATGCGACGCCTCGCGGGGTATGAGGTTGTTCTGGAAGGGAGCACTGCTGCAGAAACCTCCCAGAGAAATCCCTGCTTGGAAAAATTTACCGCAAGGACAGAAACAAATCTTTTATCCTAAGTTTAAGTGTCCTCTTTCCAGATAATTTTTGCCATCAGCGCTTCTAGGTGAGCTTCTCATTCGTTCTTCTAAAGATTGGGCACAAGCTAGTAGTCACACTTCAGGGATCATCTCATCTCTCTCCTGTCTACTCATTTATCTTTCAAAAGCAATCTAGATAAGAATTGCAATGGCGTTCAATAAGGATCTCTTTAAAGTTATCTTTCGGAGAAGATATCGTGGCACGTCCTCATATTATCACTGCAAAGCAGTACTCGGGGAAGGGGGAGCAGCTTCCCAGAGGAAAGCCAGAAGGAAGGATTGGGTACGTGCACATTGGCTTCGCTGGGTGATAGGGATGGAAGCTCTCAAAATGAGATGAAAAGTGTCAAAACTTAGTTCAAAAGTCTGCTTATAAAACACAGTGCAAGCGGGCAGGGAGACAGACCTTCCCGCTCTTCGCAGCGCTCCCCTCGAGGGGCACGGCTCCAAGCCCAGCGAGCTGTGCACAGCGATTAAAAACACCCACCTCTCTTCTCCCTGCACATTTTGCCAAGGCTAAATCTTTATCCCGTGCACGGGCAGAGGAGGAGGGCTGCCTGCGGGGCAGAGCGGCGGGCGCTTCGACGCTGCCGGGCAAGTTGTTTAACACCAAGGGCAACGGCTCCGCTCAGGCGCTGCGGCGTCGCACACACTTTGACAGATTGCAGCCTGATAGTCTTTTTTATTTTTTTTTTTTTTTTTAATAAAGCAGCTGCAAAGCCTTGAACATTGAAGAGATGACTCGAAACTCACCTTTCCAGGTGACAGGTTGTAGGCAGCGGTGCAAATATTTCTATATCAACCCTGATGCACCCAGTTATCTCAGAGCAACGAACTCCAGGCATTAATGGGCTGCTGCTGCCGGAGGAGCGCAGTTAGCTGTGGCGGTCAAACCGCATCAAGATGACCTCTTACAAGAAAAGGAACGGAAAAATAAGGAAATCAAATCCCACAAAGCAGCATTCTCTGAATGTCCTGGATTATTGCAGAGTTATCCCTTCCTGCTCAGCCCAGTCAAACAGCTGGCTTCTGCTGTGCCTGGCAAGAGACCTTTGCTAGAAAATAAAGGGGATCCTTTCAGCTGCTCCTGAACTCTGTCCTCCCGGTTATTCGCCTCGGGAACCATCAGAGGGCAGCAGCCTCCTTCCTAGGCTGTGCTACCAGCCTTGCCTTTTCTTTTTTTTTTTTTGCCTTTTCTGCTGTCCTTTGAAGGGAAGAGCGAAAAAGAGAGGGGGAAAGAGAGAGAACTGACTTACCTGTACATGCAAAGACAACACTGTATTTCACCTCCTCCTCTGAGACACAAAAACCAAAGAAAAAGCATTACCCAAATTGCACGTTAACGTTAGGTGCTCTAATCGATACCCCCGCGAGCACAGGGGGTACCGCAGAGTGGTGGGTTGCTTGTACGTGACCACTGGAAAAGGTTGCTTGGCTAGTTCCCAATATTAGAAGAGGGAAATTGCCCAAACGACCAAAAATCTCAAGTGCAAGTCTAGGAGATGTTCGAAGCCACTTAATCAGAGCTGCTGGTGTGAACAGTGCAGAGCTACCAAAGCTATTGATTAATAATGGTTAGAAATACAGACTCAAAGAGAAAATGGGATTTATGCAGTCCCAGTCTTCATAGTAAAAGTAAAAATATTATGTTACCATGACAACGTTCACTTATATTTCTTGATCAATAGGGTACGAGCAACAACGTCATTCCAAATAAGAATTAAATAGCATTGCTCAAAATTATTTTCCACACATAGTTAATTATGTTCCAGATATAGGAAAGAGAGAACACGTCCGTGCCCACGGGAAGGATGCTTTCTCCCATTCTTCATACAAGACTTTAAAGAAAAGGATGCTCCCTCAGAAGCCAAGTCCGGACAGGCTCTGTTTCTGTGCCAAAGGCTGCTACGTTTAACCTGATCGCCAGCTCCATACGCAATGGAAGTGGGTTTTTTGGCTTCAGATAGGCTCTGACAAAAAACTATTTTTCATAGAGGGGAAGTAAATATTCTGGAATGAATATCAACATTTTTCAGATTTCAGATTTCTGTATGATGAAAGAAATAGATAAAGAAAAATCCTAGGAAAACACAGCATGATTGTGGAGATTGATGGCACTCTAAGAAATATTTTTCATCTAGTTCTACATACTAAAGCCTCAGAATAAGCATCAGACATTAGAATGAATACTAGTATATTCAGATTTAAACTTTTAGGGCAAAGAGCAATTCTAAATGTCAGCAGTGCAGAAGAAAGCTGTGCACAATTAAAAGTGAACTTCATTCAATAACAAACATCAACGTAGCAAGATACAGATGTGCAGTGGAGTTGTATTACTCTGCCATTGGTATGCATTTTCCAGTGCTGAAGTAATCTTTTCTGATGAAGAAATGCCTGCTTTTCTTAGAAAGATATTAAAAAAAAAAAAATCAACGCTTAATTTCCAACATTTTAAAAATTTTCTGAAACTATCCCAAACCAAGAGACTATTGTTTGGAAGCATCGCCAACCCTTGTCCCCTGTTCTTTGGTTTGGTTTGGTTTTGCAGGTCATCAAAAACTAAAAAAGAGTCAAATAATTTTCCATGTTTCCAAGGTTTCTGACCAGCTTTAGGATTCATCTGATAGGTTTTCCTTATGATTATCCATGCTGTATGTATATACTTCTGATGTCAGGCATTATTTCTTGCATAATAGCATTTAAAGGAACAATTTACTCTAGAACACATTATTTATTCGAGGAAATTTTTCATTACTACTTTGATATATTTAAAGATGATGGTTTAACTTCCATTACATTTAAGTTTTCCCTCCTTAAAGAAAATTTTAAAAAAGAAAAAATAACACCTGTGAAGCCCTTAAAAAAAATAAAAATAAAAAAATTTTCCTGTGCTTTCCCAGATGCTCTCTGAAGATGTGAGTGGTCTCTGCAGATCATTGCTCCTGCAGCAAAGTGCCCTGTGTTGTGACAGCTTCTCCCAAGGGACCTTTCACTATGTTGGAGATCCTGCAGTCGTGACCCAATTAACTCTGGGTTATTTAGACTGTTTGTTTTCATGCATGTTTTTTACATGTTAAGGATCAGAGCCATCTCCCCTTGCTCCCGCCTGCCAAATGGACTATTTGAGAAGAAAAGCATTGTTCAGTGTAGAGAAACCAAAGCAAAGGGAAGCACTCACAGACTTCTGCAGAATAGGGCAATACATCAACACACTGGTGCTTGGCCTGTCTACAGCCCCAAGGAAGCTGTCAATGCTAATAAAGCCACTGAAAGATGGACGATATCCTAATTATAGGAACTTCGAAGAAAATCACTAAATATAATAAAACTACAGCTTAATTTCCTAAGGACTTTGGGGTTCAGTCTAGACATTGCCTTCATCTGCCTATGCTCTAAGTACATACAGTGTTTCTGGCCTCCTTACTGAACCTGAGGATTTCATATATGAGATGTCATGGCAAGGAGAAGAAAAAAAAAAAAAAAAGGCATTTAATGTAAACTGCCAAGAAATCATGGGTTCCTATTCAGTCACCCAAAGAAAATCAGCAAATCTAGTGAATTTTTTCATTGCACCATTGCCAAATGCTTCAACAGAAACTGTTTTAACAGTGGCTTTTGGCAGCAGTTTCCCAGATAGAATAGACTATAGCCAGGAAAACAGTCAAACTTCAAAGAGAAGATCCAACAGGACAGTAGTGTCACATGGCGAATGCAGAATTCTGTGATTTACACTACAAAAAGTGTTTCCTAAAACGGTACCTAGCTACCCATGCGAGTTTACATTTAGACACTCCCTGCAGAGCCAGGACTGCTGTTACCTGGAGTTTTCGTTGCACCTTGCCGTGAACCACACTGCAATACGAAACAAAGTAGTGTCACAGGGCCAGCCCTGGAGTTTGTGAGAAGTCTGGAGCGATCACGCTAGACGATCCGTGAAGTGTACTTGGCTGTGAATACTCAGTTTCTGTGAACATACATGCACAACAGACGATTCACACCGTCAGCAGCACAGTGAACTGTACACCTCATTATACCCGTGTTCAGAGTAAAAAAGATCAGGTCGTCCAGATTACGGAGCTTTCTTGGATTTCCACAAAGATTTTACAACGTTTCCCAGCTCAGGCTTTTAAGGGAGTCACGTAGCTGTGGCACAAGGGAGGGTCTGGCACCGATAACGTGTAAGGCAGGAACCTATGTAGGAGTTAGTGATCGGAGTTAGTCCATCTTGCAAAGGATGGAGGTGGCCATTACCGTTCCACAGGGAGGTGTGCTGTTCACAATAGTAACATACTGAAATGAGAAGTGATGCATCCTGGAAAAATGATCCCCGTGTCACATTTAAATTACGTACACCGAGCTGACTCAGACTGAGACTTCAGGGGTTTCAGCTCAGTGTTCAACAGCTGTCAGAAAAGCTAATCAAATGTTGGGCAAAGAAAAAAGAAGAATAAAGGAAAAGAATAGAGATAACAGAATATAATCCAATGACATATAAATCCATGGCTTGCCTATACAGGTTAGATATGCTCCATCTCAAAAACAAAGGTCATAGTACTGGAAAAGATTCAGGGAAAGGCAACAAGAATGAACAAGAGTAGGAAAGAGCTCCAGCATGATCAATAACGAAGGGAGCAGGCAGGCAACTGGGCTGGCTGGACCTCCAGCCCAACACAGCATAGCTTATACCAGTGCAAGTGAACAGGCTGAAAGCTGGGACTGGAAAGAGCCATCCGTGTCCACTCTTAGACCCCACTTGCGTAGACCGCAGCACAAAGTGGGAAGCGATGTGAAACATAGGGCCAAATGTCTCGAACCAGGGTAAAATCCAGGACCGAAGCATTCAGGAGGTCTGATGAAGACAGCTGAAGGATTGCACTGGGAAGGTTGTGGAACTCAAGATGGCAGGAGGCTGAAGAAAGGCACGTTAGGAACTAATAAATTATCCACAAAGAGTCAATATTGTCTTACAGGACTAATACAACTTTAAAAGAATAATATTCCATCACATACATACCTCTAACTAGCATCTATGCAGACATTAGTGTGTATATTTTATTCTTCTTTTAAAATAAATAAATAACAAATCCTATTCAAAATAAAGGCAAGTGGGTAATACATGCACCTTGCTGGTCTATGCACACCATTGTTCTGTGCAAGAAAGACTTCAACAACCTGTGCTGGAGCAAATCAAGGAGAAAATTCCTTCTTTCTGTCAACACATACATTAAACGTAATAAAAAGACAACTTAAAATTTGTTACCAAGGCAATAGATGAACTTTTCAAAGATTCCATAATCCCACCCCTCAAAAAGAAAAAGTTACTCTGGCAACTGAACAAACAGAAGAGCGAGCAAAGCACGCGGATGACACGGGATGCACGCGGAGTAGGTGCACATCTGTAATGGTATCTGTCCAGATGGGAACCTCCTACCGCCGTATCATCTCTAACTTTACAGCAGCTCAATTAATCACTTGCCAGCATTATAAACTGCCTTTTCAAGCCTCTTCCCAAACTTTAATGTGACTTTTGATTCTTCTCGACAGAAGCATGTTACAGCATAGTGACTGAAAACTTCCTTTGCCGGGGGTGAGCTGCCATATCTTTCTGTGTTGGGAAAAACAGTTCTGCTGGCTTTATCCAAAGTAATTGAAAATAGGAAAGAATAAGAACTTTCATTGACTTGAGTGGGCTTTGGATCAAGTTGTGAACAAATTAACATGACAATAATGGGGATCTTTTCATGTTTGTCCTGTAAGGGGAAACTGATGGGGATCAAAATATCCTCACTAATCTCAACTTCGTTTCCTCACCTCCATTTAAAGAGGAGATAACATGGATTAGAGAGCGCCAAGAGCAATTTTTGCTTCAACCATCAAGTTCTCCAGACACCTTTGCATCTTTTGGGGGAAGCAAACAAAACCAAAACAAATCCAAGAATACCTACATTGAACTAATCTGGCAATACTAAGAATCAGGCACCTTTGCATACACATCACATCAGATCGTTACTGCAATACTGATACGCTGCTGAATAAAAAAGCACAAGTACTTAAGCGCAGCAATAATAAGTCAGTTATAGTAGTGCCATCCTTGGAAAACCTGTAAGCCAAGTGATAAACACTGCAAATTAACCATGGTCAAGATCTTCACTAATATTTATATACAACTGACTATTACTATCAGAGCTAGATCACTGGTGCATTGTGAATATATTGGGACTACCCAAAAAGACCTATTTATTTAGAAGATCATGGTATGACCACGCTCAACAGAGATGATATGCACAAAGATCAGATGTGCTCATCAGGCTCTCACAGTAAATCTTGTCTGCGTCACAGCTCAGGAGCATCTGGGCAGAAGACATTTGCAGACACTATTATGGGGCAGTCTTCCCTATCTGTTCCCCTATGTACAGGAGAAACAGAAACAACAAGTGCCCTCTATTCCTCAATTTCCCAACTTGCTCATTTTTCTACAGGCCAATCATGAAAACGCGTTCAATGCAGCGTGATGAAACTAATACATAAACAACTTTTATCAGTGATTTTTTCTCTCCCTTTTGTAGAGGTAGCCTCTGCCTTCTTGACGGGACTGAAACATGAGCAATGCCATGGCCGTTGTCACATGGCTGTAACAGGAAAAAGACAAAGTATCACCACAGAACTATCAAATTATTGCAAGATGACCCATTGTGGTTGTGAAATAAAACACATTTCAGTGCTGAGTGAGAAAGATTGAAACCTGCCTGTCTTCTTTCTCAGCACAGAAAAGATGACTCATTTTTAAGCAGCAAATCTCCACTTCCCAGCAGGTGGCTAAATCTGAAACCTCACAAATGCCCCTGAATTGGAGAACTTAAGATAAGGGCTTAGTTTTCTTTCAATTTTGCACATGTGTGATTTCTACCCTTTGGGATGTGGCGGAGAGGTCTCTACTTTTATGTCTAAATCAGAGGCAAAGAGCTTGTAGTTACGGCTACGGTCAAGGTCTGGGAAATGCAGGAACCACAGCCGTGATCGCTGTTCTGCCATGGGGTACAGGGCTAAGGTTGCACGTTTTAAGACTACGGTCTGAATTTAACCACATGATAGCCATAGGAATTCACCTTGCGTTTCAAATGAGCAGTTTAGGCGCTCAGTTTACAGACCACAGTTTCTTTGGAGAACTGGAAGAGTTCTGTGAGTAGCTGTAGTATCTTTAAAGACTTTGAACTCTGTGGAAAGCAGCAGGTCCCGTTCTCACCCCTCCCTCATCGAGCTGCACCCAGGTACCTTCCAGTATGTAGTAGACAGCATTTTCAGGTTTACAATTTAAAATAAAAAGCCCTAATATTTCTATCATTCAGAGGCTGTCGCTCCCATCCCCTGTGCAGGCAGGCAGGACCAGGGGCACGCAAGGGACACGGCACTTGCCAGGGCCAGCTGGGCTTCTGCCTTCGCACCAGTATTTTACCAGTAAGCTAGGAGTAAGAAACAAGCTTTTAAGAACAAACCTGTGTATTTATCAGATTTAACAGTCTGTCTGCAGGGAGGAAACTACAGCAAAAGAGGCTAAACGAAGAGGGTCATGCTATACACCACAGGTTATGCGTGGGCTTTGATGCTACTATCAAATCCCCAACCAGCAGCAAAGGGAAAGCAAAACAGAAGCCACACTGAAGTACGCACAAGAACAAACCTGCTGCTGGCTGTGGACGTCTCTGAAGTCAGAGCAGCTTGGCAAAACACACCTCTCGAGTAGCAGTTTCTAATTTATGAAGAAGGTTTCTCAGCCCATAAATTGCTATTTTCCAGGCAAGGCATGTTACCTGCAATATAGCTGTAGAGGCAGACGAGAAGAAAACTGACAACCCATATTCATCCATCTTCATTTGTCTTTCATGAATATGCGAAGATAAGTAGGGGCCCCTAGCAAAGGTTCTAGCCTTTGCTCACTGATACCATCTGGGTAGCTACTGATCACCGGCTCTCCCTTTACTCTGCTTCCCTCAGTCCTGCCTTAGAATTTGAGACATGCTCAAGTGACCACCGTTCCTAGATTTTGAAATAAGGTGGTTTTATTTTTTCCAGCAATTCATTGGAAATGAAACTGCATGGGAGAGGAAAAGAAGAAAACACACCACAAAGGCATATCATTCACAACAATATTTAAATGGACACATCAGTTAAGTTTTAAATGCTATTTGCGGTCTCTTCTGATACAAATATCACTGTGCTCCCTGCAGATCAAAACTGTCGCACAGTGTATTGGATTTTAATAGCAGCCCTAGGTTTAATATGATGTAATGAATGAAATAAGCCTACAGATGCCAAAGTATCCTGCAAGCAAGCGCGCATTCAAATTATTTTCCTGCAGCCAGAGGGTGACTATTTCTAATCTGGAAATAATTTGCATTATTGAAACCAAAGAAAAAGGAGGTTACTGAAAAGGATCTGTAGCTTCTGGTTAATTCTGGGGTGACTATTCAGACTTTTTTTACAAAATCCAAGTTGAAAACACTTAGCTTATTGCTGAGCAGCACAGCTAACACAAGTAAGACTGAGAAGAAACTACAAGGTGTAAGAGAGTATCCAAGTCCTTAATCAAAGAGGGGCGCAGCAGGGAAATAAACTCCGGTACAAGAAAGGAGCTGAACAGGGTAGCGCCTTCTATTTTTCCTCAAAATGTTTTTTAAAGGAGAGTCAGGGAACAGAACATTGACCTTTTCTGCAGATAATACTCTTCATCCCTCTCTAGAGAAAAGAGGATGTCATCACTTATTCCAAGAAATGTTCCCTGGCATGGACTTGCAAGAATAAACCCCGGAGTTTTATTTCATCATTTATAGTGATTTATTACATGTGTCCAAAGTAATTTAAAGAACAAAATTTTCTCTAGGAAGCTAGCAAGTGCCAACCATGCACTTGCAAGGATGCAGAAACCGTCTTCTTTCACATATACATTATTATCTGGTAATTCTGAAAAGCAAAGCCATCTTGTGTATAGACAGACATACTTTGTGTATGTGGACTGTTGTCCAAGATGAATTTCAAGGCTAAATATGTTCATCTGCAAGTCATAAAGCATCTTGAAGAAGGATTTAGTCTGCAAGATTTTCCTCTCTTGTAAATCTCAAGCAGCTGTAGCTACTTGTTAGCATTCATTAAGACTAAGAGCACTCTCATTCTCATCTGTGGAACAGCTTGAAGCCCAAGGATGGTTTTATTTCCCCAGGTTGAAAGAAAAGAGGATCCCTCTGATCTGATAGTGTACTGGAACCGATTTAATTATGGCTGAAAAAAAGGCCCACATTTTCAATATTTATGAGTTCGTTTTCCTAGCACACGCGACTAAGACATGCAGAAATAAATGTGGGCCATATCTATGAATGTCCTCAAACACGCGCAGATGGCGCAGTAAGGGCTGCTTTTGTCCAGGGGCAGCGGGGCAGGGTCTCCTCCTCCCCCAGTGGCAGGTGCTTTGCTGATCACTGAGGGGGAATTTGCCTGCAGGGGTGCTGCTTCCTCCAAATCCTTTTTAGAGGAAGATATTGAAGCCAGTACATTCCTTCATAGGAATGGCAGGCAAGTCTCATGTTGAAAGTCTAACAAATAAAAGGACTCAATTTGTCAGTGTCAGGATGGGGCAGTGATCTTTTTTCCTTTGAGCAGTAAAAACCTGGTAATGGTGCCTAACACTGAGATGGGATCAGATGGAAAGAGTCTCCCAATCAATTAAAACAAGATCCACTTTCAAAAAAAAAAGTGGTTTTAGGCTAAGATATGGCAAACATTATGAATAATATTATAGGCAGTATTAAATATTTCTAACAGATTTATGAACTAGTAAATGGTGTACAACTCCAACAAAATAGCGTACAACCCCAACAAAAAAAAGTTTTGTTTTAATTCTGGTTTTCCCAGTATTCCAAGCTCAAGGCTTGTAAGCCTTACAACATGTTTATTCTGCCTAACAGTTTTCTGTCTCGTTGCCCACATATCTAGCTCCTCTGCAAATTTAACCACCTGGACTCCTATTCTGAAAGTCTTAATTCTGGCACCATTCTTAAAAAAAAAAAAAAAATGGAGGAGAGTGTTCACCACGCCAGACTAAGGGGATATTTGGATATGCTGGGAGGGAAAGGGTTTAGACATCTAGTAAAGAAGTGGTAGTGCTGAGTGCCAGTGTTCATCCATCTTCAGTTTTGAAGATCCCCAGAAACCTGGGGTTGGATCTTCATGAGATCCAGCCCTGTCGTCCATCTGAAGGAAATCCAGCGTAGGGTCCCTCCTGTCTCTCACAGCTACGTGCTCTGCCCTCCTCTAAGGGAGGCTGGTGCGCTCCAAGGAAGAGTTTGTTGAGGTTTTCCCAGCCAGAAAGGGAGATGACAGGAGAGGTCCCCTTTGCCACACGCCAGCCATGTGCCCCCATGGCAGCGGGGCACTCCTGGGCCTGGTGCTGCTAAATTGCTTTCCATCGCAGGCAAGAGGAGAGAGTTTGAATCCCTTCAGCAAGGAGCAGCAATTAAACCTAATACAGATCCGCCACTTCTCAGCAAAAAGGCCAGCTTCTCACCTCCTGAAAGGATGAACCGATTCCTGCTGCTTTGCCCTCATTTCAAGCAGAGTGTGGAAGCATTGTCGGGCTTCGATCTCACCTCCAGCTGTGAGCTCCATGTGCCTGCAGGCACCATCCGTAGTCCTGGACTAATACTCATCCCCGTCCTCAGGGCTTCGCTGCTGGGTTGTTTCAAAGCCCACCCTGAGCGTGCTGGGCTCGTGGGGAAGCCCAGTGCTTGACAAGGGTTTCTGTGCTCCGCTGGAGGTGTTCGTGCCTGGAGGTTGGGCAGTATTTGAGTCAGGTCCTCACAACCCGACTTCTATTTTACATTCCGGTGAACTGAAGAGCACTCGGGTTTCTCGTGTGAATCACAGAAACTGAACAGTTGGCTTTTACAAGCCCGTTATTGCATTTTATACCACTTTTATGGTTCCTATGTACGGGCATGGAGAAATAAGGAGAACTCCAGCTGATCTTCCCATCCTGGATGTCTTGTTAAGAGATAACAAATCTACTTCAGCTTTATTAGAAAATTGACTTAAAATAGTTTTTCTTGAGTGCATGAATAAATATTACAAACAAAAACCGCACACAATTTATCAGCTGAGCTATCAGCTGAAATGAGGAGCAAACCCCAAATGGTTCACATCAAACAACAGAATATTAAAGGCACCCAGGAAGACACTGGTACTGTTAGAAAAACCTCACTAAATCCAAGGCACCTTGGCCATAACCTCCAGAGGGACCAAATGCCTCTGAAAATCATCCACAGTCTTTTAAGGGGATAAATGGGTTCTCACATTGACCCCAAGAGCCACAGTCTATTTCGGAGTGGCTCTTCAGAGAGCAGACTCGTTTTAGGGCAGTATAATGAAGCACTGTCACCTGGGTCAGTGCCCTTGTACGTTGAAGACTTCAGAATAGCTGTGACTACATTTTGTAAAGACTGTCTCCAGTGTGTTTAAAAATATATAATAAAGAATTTACCAGTGGGCATGTGATTCAGGTAAATGCTGAAGAACTCTGAGACAAGAGGGTTTAAAGCACTGTTCCTCCCTAGTGCCTACAGGAGCCTCCGATGAACACAATAGTGTGAAATGAAGAAGAAAGAACTGGCAAAGGTCACCGAGGTCTAGGGAAGGGGTGAAAGAGCACAGGAAATTATGAAAGGGAGTAGAAGCATGGAGGAATGCCGTAAGGTCAGGACTTCAAGATCACTGCAGTAAGCACTGCCCAGCAGAGCACTGCTTGCAAACGGCGGATTAAGTATTTAACTATGCACTGCCAGAGGCTGTCGCAAGGATTTGAAGTTTCATTAACCCACAGGCTGTATTTTTCTTTAGAAGTCTTTCTTGCTATGCTACCCAAAACTCTCCAGTCAGTCTTAACTCAAAACAAAGAAGCCTACAATGAAATCACGGTCTGCTGGGAAGCCAAAGCTTCTCTGCAAGTAACGCAAAGCTGTATTTTGTGCAGGCAGCTACAGCCCCGTGGTTGCGCTGGTTAACAGGGGCCTGCATGCTGCACGCACCTCTGCAGTCCACCCAGGGAAGGTGGCTCCCACAAATAAGAAAGTACACCCGACGTCTGCAGGCAACGTTTGCTAGTCGCAAAGGCCAGCGCAGCGCTTATACATAGAAAAACAACTTCCTTTTTCCACTGCCCCAGGATACAGCCTCCCTTTTCATAATGCTCCATCATGCCTCAAGTTGCTTTACATCAGAATGAGAGAAAAAACAACCACGAAATATAACATAAATCAAATAATGTTATTGAAGACTCAGTCTCTCTCTAGGACCTTTCCATTCAAGGCACTCAATAATCGCTTGCTCTCAGAGAGAGCTCCTGGCCTGCAAAGGGGTATTCTTTCAGCTGCAGTTCTCCAGCCCACTACATTATTCAACTTCTTTCTAAAAGTATTCAGGCTTTGCAGTTTTGAGTTTGGCTGTGGCCTTTAATTTCTCCACTGTAAATCGATGAAAATGCACCCTGTTTCAGTGTCCTACCATGGGCTTTTGAATTATCGCTGGTAGAAACAGGCAAACCAAACTTCAAGTCCTCAACCAGAACCGTGTTAGAAAAGCAACCCCAAAGCCCAGGCTGCAGAGCTCAGGTCTGCTGATGGCTGCTTTTTAGAGTTCAAAAAGCCTCTCAACCCACAAATAAGTAGAACTACCATGACTTGGACATGAACATGTACAAGCGGGGAGTTTGTTTGAATTATTATCTATTATTCAGCCTCGGGCTTAGACCTTTGCTTTGTTTGTACAATTAACACACTGATTCGATTTTCTGTGCTTACTACATTTGCTTGGAGCTGGAGCCAAATCTCCACAAACACAAACTTCATTAATGAAAATAGCTTAACGAAACCTATGTACTGCTAAAGAGATCTGCTTGGTTCACAAGCGCTTTCCCCAACAAGCAGACTCAAATGACTTAATCCAGGTACACAAATGGCCCATTTCAAATCCAGAGGGATTTACACTGTGTGTAAACTGTGCAAGGTGCCTGCAGTCTGTAAGTAAAACTCGATGCAGAAATTTTATATCCTTATTTTGCTGTTTTCTGCAGGCAGGAAGGGAACTTTGACTCAAGACTTTTATTCTTGTTAATCTTGAGGACGGGTCTGCATATTGATGCGTTTAATTCCTACAAGCAAAGCATGGTTGGGACATACAGGACTGTACAGAAATCGCTGGCAGCTCTCTGATTGCGTTCCCTATGGCGGGCAGGGATTTTGCTCTGCACTGGGAGCAGAAGCGACGTGCACGCTGATGTGCACTTGCAGTGTGGGGCAGCATCCCTAGGCAGGCAGCTCCGTGGGCTGCGGCTGCACAATAGCAATCTTTGAAGCAATTTTGTATTTTACATTGTTCTGTCTTCATTTGGGCCTGTGCAATATGGCCTTTATTGCTGCTCTTGTCTTGACTGTTAAGTATCCAGTGCTGCCAATTAAAATTTGCCATTTGTTCAATTAAAAAAATATGAATGGAAAACTTCCAAAAGCTGTTACTGAATTTCAGTCATTTGAAGTTTAACATCAGAGTCATTGTAACTGGGATGCTTCTGAATGTTTTTTTGATAGAAAAAATGGCCCCACTGCAAACCCTTTACAAAGAAAGCAAACCATAGTCCTGCATGCGAAATCTCTCCAACTGCATTGATTTAAGGTACAATTACAAATATTTGGTAGTTAGCAGGAGCAGCAACAGTAAGCACATATTATATACAAAATGGGTGTGTGGGGTTTTTTTTGACCAAACCCATTTCTGAAGCTCTCCCAAAGTATTTATTTCAAGGACTCTGAGATACACAGTGCTTGCTGTATGAAGTTATTACAGCAAAAACCTGCTGAGATTATACCTGAGTGATTAAGAGTGACGAACAACCTGGCCCACGTCGCTCCAGCACCGGGGATCACAAGCCAAGCAAGAGGCAGCGCAGGTTTGTACCGTTCAGAAACTGATGATGATGATGATGAACATCTTATTTCTCCATAAAGAGCGAGATACAACAAACAGGACTCACTGGCATTTGGTTAATAGCGTCTCAATGAAAAGAAAGACTGAGCATATTAGGAGAGGGTGAGTCTCGTTTATTCACAGTTTAATAAGACCGAACTAATGAGTCACAGCTATTGTGGGGAAAATTAATACTTTCCATTCTATTATTCCAGCATTGCTGCTAATATTAGAAAGTGGGAGCAAATAAAAAAATAGTTGTGAAAAAGCGAGACAGAGAGCATGCAAGCTCAGCAGCATGAAGGAATAGCGTTAAAAATAGCAGATTTCTAAACAGATAAGGTTGTTCCTCTGACCTCTAGTGACCCCAGCGAGGTACTAATTACTGGGCTGCTAATACCCTTAAACCAAAAATGGTTAAGCCTGGCAAAGGATTACATAGTCAGGAAAAGGACTGAGGGGAGAAATATGCCACTACCCTTCTGTTTACAATATTGATTCATTTGCAAACCAACTTGTTTAATATTAAAGCTCTAAAACCAGGTGTCAAGCAACTTTCTTTTATAAAATTCACAACTTAAACTGCAACCCAGAGCTACACCACCCTGACTACTGAGTCACTGCACTGGAAGCAAACAGGACTATAAAGTCTATTTGATCCCAAGCTCTAATGTGAAGCTTCCTATGGTACTCTATACAGTCCTTCTAGATAAGGATTTCCGAGTGCAACCATAGGCCAAAACAAATTGCTTTTTGGTCAGATACAAGACAGCAAGTCAAGACATTTGTACCACAAAACTGAAGAGATCATAAAAGACTTTACAGAGCAACAATACAGTACGTAGCTTCTCCCCTGCACACGCTGGTAGGCCAGAGAGGATCAAGTCTTAGACCTTCTTGGTGTTCACACCATTATTTTCTCCACTAGTAAGTTATTAACTGAAATGCTTTGCAAGAGAATCATAAATCTGCAAAAATTGGAATGAGAGAGATGCAATTCTTTAGGCAACTGTGAAGAAAAAGTCAATTTTTAGTTTTAGGGTCCAGCATGGAGGGAGTTGCTAACACAAGGCTGGAGATGGCTGCTGTTTGGTCATGATTTGGCCAGGAAAAGCAAAGCCCAATAGAGACGTGCTGAGATGCCTGTACTGGCCCAGGAGAGAGGCACAGCTATTGCCATGGTGGGGGGAGGTAGCAAAAGCTGTGGTTTTGCCCTGTGACCCCAGCCTGCAAATGGGGAAGGAAGAGCTGGGGAAGGGGTGGTGAGGCTCCAGCATGGCCAACATCGACAAGCGTGCCATTAACCAAGCCAGGCAGTTCCTACTGCTGCTCCGATGGCCTGTTTGCACCCAGAGAGACAAGAGCGTACCAAAGTATGACGCTTCAAGAAGCTGGGAATAGTTATCTTTGGAAGTTTTGAGTGTAGATGTTCAAGTTGGGTGGGAAAATTGAGTCCTTTTTCCGTGAAGTAGGAGAAAGGTCAGGCCCACAATAAAAATGTTCAAGTGAAGGGCTACCACAGCTCATAGTGTTAGAAATAATCAGGCAAAGATATTCTTCCAGGCATTCCTCCACCAAAGAGACCTCCAGATATTAACTGCAAGGACAGGGAGGATTTCAGGTCCCCAGGGGGAAGGAGGGGACAGCAGCCCACGTACACTTGGCTTAAAGGGAAAACAAATTATCCATAGCATCTTCTTAGACTTCTTCTCTTCGGCTTTGTGCATGGGGGTTGTGCTTCTCCTTGGATGATCTCCAAATGACATTTAAAAAAATAAAAATAAAGAGTTTCAGTAGTAGCAGTTTGGCTGATAACATCTCCTCCATTTTTCTGAGATTGGCACGTCTGTTTTGATGTTACCGTAGTGACAAAGATATAACATTGCAAGCTGAAATAGATATAACAGTACTTCAAAAAAGCCAAGGTAAAGAGGAAAACAAGTAAGAAAAGGTTCTTAAAATAGTGCTCACTGAAGCATAAAGTCAGAAGACTTTCTAAGGTAAAACATCAGGATTTATGGAGCCCCTGACTCCAAGGTTAGCTTCCCTCCTCCTGCCCATTTCTGAAATGTGTTTTACCCTCTGGTGCCAGGTATGAAATTATACCGTCTGTAGAGAAACTAGTATTTCAGCCCATGTGGGAAACATTTGGACAAGTGTACTTTCTGAAAGCAAAGAAAACATTTTAAGACCCACAAGTATTTTGCCTCAGGAAATTTCCTCTTAATCTTCACACTGACACCTCTCTCAGACACTTCTCAGCACTTTAAACCATACAGGAGGCCAGCAGCAACTATTCCCAAGGTATTCAGTTTCTCCCCACAGATTTTTGCAACGATTATGTGACTTCAGATCTGAAAGGCTGCTCTTCTCCTTAAATGACAGGTAATTGAACGGGTGTGCAGTGAGGGGCTGAACAAAGATGTTTCCTCCAGACCAGCTCCTTCCCCCACCTCCCCAAAGACAACAACAAGTGCTTCTTGCCTGAAAACGGGTACAATTCTCAGCTAATATTCTCTTAAAAGAATATATCTCATAACGAAGTATAATTGCCGATTTGGATTAGACTTAATTAACAAATACAGCAAATATCATTTCAGGCATCTCATGACCAAGTGCGTTAACAAAACTGAGCAAGACATAGACAAGTATTGGCTTTGGGGGACGCCTCCACTGCAGCCCCTGGCGCGGGGTTATACCCAGATGCAAGGGGGTATCTTTGCAGGAACGGGGGGGCTGCTGTCTCCGCAGGAACATGCTCTGCCTTCACTGTTCAGTCCCTCCTACCAGATAAACACTTTCAACTGTGTTGCAGATGCTGCATCTGCATGTTCCCAACACAGAAACACAATTCTTTTCATATTGTCATCTAAAAGAAACGTCTACTTATGCAGACAGAAGAAAGCCAAGTGTCTAAAAACTTCTAGCTATGTAAATGACAAAGTCCCCAAGCTTCTTTACTGAAACATTATATTTGCACTGTAGCATGAAATCACTGTTTTGAACAAGGAGTTGGGCCGTGGGGATTAGGGACATGCTCAGGGATGTGATTTAGCGGTGGACTTGGCAGTGCTGGGCTAACAGTTGGACTTGATGATCTTAGAGGTCTTCTCCAACCTAAACACTTCTGCAATTACCGCACTCTCCAGCATCTGCGCCGTTCATTTCCAGGTAGCCTTGGGTTAGGTTTGTCTTCTCTCTCCGACAGTCGAGCGCTCTGTCTCTGGAGCCAGTTGCAGACGTTGTGCCCTGCGTGGGGAGGCAGCTTGGTGTGTTGGTAATAATTTCAGTATCATTAAAATAATCTGACAGAGGCACACGCGCTGCAGTTATGCAGCCGTAAAGCATGGCACATGTATTGCCCCAACAGTTTCTTGGCCATCTTCTCCAGGTAGGGCTCACACACCAGCTACGTGCTGCTGGCCTGAAAACGCTCTGGGGCAAGGCAGTAATTTTACGTAGAGTGCTAAAAGGCAGCTTGTGTTGTCCCTGGTCCTTATTTTAGCTGTACTTTAAGTGTGCAGTGTTTGTATTTTCTCATATATGCCTCTCTGTTGCCCAGGTTTGAGTATTGGGGAAGGAAGGTGGGTTTTGGCATCCCAAGGCTGCAAAATCCCTGCCGGGCTGCCTGCTCTCTGCCTGCGCTGCTGGGGTTTCTGGATGGGTAGTGGAGAGTGCGGGAGCTGGAAACGCCAGCCCAGAACCATTCCCGGTTAGCACTGGGCTTTTTATGAACAGCATTATTAGAGCTGACAACACAAGACAAATTACAGCACTTCTGAGAAATCAGCATATAAAGTTAGTGCACTTATATAAGGTGGCAGATCTTTTATAACAGAAGGGGAATATATTGTGAATTTCAATTAATGTGTTTGAAACTCAGAGCCGTTTAAACCCTTTTCAAATTCCCATTCACCCTGGCTTTAACTAATTCTACTGTGCAGCATTTTATGTCAAGTTTAGCTACTTTCACTCTATTCTCAGGTGAGACATGGGAAGGACACTGCTGTCATAGCCCACAGACATGTGCAGACTGCTACTTGCTCTCAGCTTTCCACCTATGAAATAAAACAAATTCTGGGGACATGAAAAATCTGAATTCAGTAAGGAGAGAACTACCCTGGAGTGGAAGCTTTATAGAAGTAACAGTAGAAATATTTCTAAAATGGAAATGAAAAAACCGAAATCTCATTTGTATCCCCATCTGTAAGAGGGAACTGTTTTAAACATTACTCTCCAGCCCTCTAAAAAAGATTTCCTTCTTTACCAATCTATAAATTATCTTCACCTATTCTGAAACTCACTTTAGCAGCTGAATTAAAAGATCAAACAAATGATTTTTGAACATTGTAATATTTTTTGATAGAATGAAGCAAGGTCCTGAACTCAGTATTGATGCGTTACATTCAGTAGGCAGACAATCAGAGAAATACTGTAATTTTTTTTTTAATCAGTACCAAAATTCCCAAGTCTCCTAGTTTCTAAGGAAACTGGCAAACCAGAAGGTAGAGGAAGTCTCTGGGTAGAGGTAAATTAAATAGCTCTTTTATGACAGTCATTTATCACCACTTCCCAGCTCTTTCACCTTGGCTCTACCCATGTTCTCAATAGTTTTAGGCATCAAGTGACTCCTGTCTCAGACAGAAAAGAAATAAGGCAAGGAACTGCAATGAGTGATCACACGTGAGCGCACGTGTGGGAGCAGGAGAGGGCAAGGGCAGCTGCCCGTTGGCTAAGGCGGGCTGAGATTAGTGCCCACGTGTCAGGATCAGTACCCATGTCCTTGCGGCTAAGGATCACTGGTCTACAACCAGTTTGGCTTCTGAAAACGGAAGGATGTGAACATAGACATGGGAGAAGAAGAAAACACTCAGATCACCCGCTGTTGAAGAAAGGATGTAGTGTGGAGATGGGGCTGCAAGCGGGGCATGAACCAGTGCACACAGAACACTTGCTCTGGAGCGGCCAGATCTCCAGTTATTTTCCAGATGTCCTCTCATTTGCCTTCTTCAGTGCCTTGTTAGAGGTATTTCAGAGGCTTTTCAGATCATTTTCCTATTCCATCTCATAAAAGCAGCTATAGTCACAGGCAGTGAAAGGCACCAGGTCGACCTCAATCCAAGAGGACCACAACCAATAGTTGTATTGAAGTGTTCCAGGAACTACATAAGGATTTCAATCAGTTGCTGCTATTTCCATGCCCCCCAAGTTATGAGGTATAGAGTGGTTACGTTTTGCTTGAAAACAGAAGGTTTTCCATTGTGGTAGGGATGGGTGAGCCAGTTCATAAAGGAGTTAGGAGAAGGCTTTCCGCCATCTGCCGGTGAGCTCCATGCCCAACTGCACAGGATGGCCTTTGGGGCAGTCAGTACCTAAGACCTTCTCTTCCCACTCCTTGTCTCCAGGAACAGGAGCTTGTGGGCACACCGCTCCCTTCTACTACAAATGACCCCACAGGCAGGCAAGACCTGCCCAGTGCTGGGCAGCAACTGGGACAGACCTCTGGTCCTCAGCAGGAATCCCTCTCACCGCGAAGGAACACCGTAGCCACCCCCACACAAGCTGCCGGGGGATTTTGGTGTTCACAGAACTAATCCAGCAGCTTCTTTGCTAGAGTTTTTGTCTTAGCAGCAATCACGGCAATTCACGTGGCATTAGGTAGGCTGAAGAGATTCAGCAACTTCAAATCCAAATCAACGCTCAGCAGATTTTCATTTTAGGACTGTGCTACCTGTTTAACCTTCATTAAGGTCAGTTCTGTTGGCCAAACATAGCTGTCTGATGCCATCTGATTTACCCTGGGTATCAGGCATCCACCCAGGGCTAGTGGATGCGACGTAGGACGTAAAGGAAACCCACGGGTTTGGTACATGCTGGAGGCCATCAGGGTGAAATGTCCCTGGGCATCCGTGCTCAGCCGAGTAAGCTGAATCCTGGGAGCGCACACACAGATTTACAACACGCCTGGGCTGAAGTAAAGCAAAGCAAACCAAATTCTCCCTCTCAAGTGCTTACCCTCAGCCAGTGATCTGTTTTCCATGGGAAATCAAGACCCCAGAAGCAGAAAAATTAAAGTAACATTTCAGTGGAGGGCGCAGCACTGTGAACTCCTTTACGATTTGTAATGTTTTGCATTTTGATGCCTGGGCCAGAGGTGAAAAGGCAGCGCAGCATTATTATTTTGGATTATATTGACAGTAAACAGGCGGAAGCTGATACACAGGGAGGGAAGACAGGTGTCATGATGGCTTTTAAAACTGTGGAAAAAACCCAAACAAGAATTTTACATCTAAATGTTTACAGCAAGTGATACCTTCAGAGCATTTGAAATGTTAAATGCATGCTTGGGGATGGCAGGAGCACAACACAGACAGCAGTTACAGTTCCTTGCACCAGCTTTCTGCTATAACCAGCCAGCCACAAGAAATGGTACAGGACAAAACTTGTCCAAAATAGCAAAAAGTCTCCTCTGGAATAGGCAAGAGAAGAGTGATAAATCTTCAGTCTGTGCGTTACAGTGAGCGTGATCAGTTCAAGTACCAAGAATTGCATTGGAAGAGGAGGAGATGAGAATGAATCCCCCTTCCACAGCAAACCAGCGCTTGCTGCCGCGCTGTCAAAAAAGGTGACTTCAAATGGTCTGCTCCACCCTCCTCCTCCTCGCTACCCGAGGCAGGATGGTGTCTGGCTGTCACGTTCCAGCATCTCTCCACAAAGGCACCACAGAGCTCATTTTAGTTAGTCAAGCGTAGAGTTGATTTACAGAGTCCAGAAGTTAAAGGACAAAAGATATAAATCAACACAAGCAGTACGGACACAAGAGGGAAGGCGCGAGCCAATGCCGAAGACGCAGCGTGCCATTTGGCTAAAGACATGCTGTACGGACATGGCGGTCTACAGTTGGATTCTTGCAGAGTGAAACAAAAATAATAGTGCTAAAATACCATCTCTTGTGCCAAATTTGCCTTTCAAGGGTCTTTCAGAAAGGATATGGACTACCTGAAGGGCCCTTTATTAGCCTTTTTTTTGTGTTAAGCTGGAAGGCATAAGTGTCAGTATTCTGTTACGTTGGCACAAGTAAATTTTAGCATGGCATCTTATTTTGACAAGCGGAAAAAACAAAGAACTGTTTACATTGCACTATCAATAACAGTCATGAAATAGTGCTGCAGGACATTTTTAATCAAATACTGGTACACGTCAGGCAAGACAGATTTCAAGCTTTAAATCATTCCGGAGAACCATGCGGTAAGACAAGCTGTCATGATTTTGCCTGCAATTCTCCAGCTATGTGATATTTTTAAGGGAACCTGGACCTTGCTAGAGGCTCTGCAACGGGTGGCACGCTGTCTCTTAATAAGGCTTTCTTTTATTCTGTACAATTTGTGACAACGTATACCTTGACATATTGTTTTCATGGTGACAGTAAGTTGGCATTTGTTCAGTTTACAGTTTAAATGACTGAGGCGTAGATGCAGTCTAAGATGACTCACAAATACCTTCTTTTAAAAATCTGAAATACGAGGTGCTAGCAACTGTCTCACTGAACAGTTTTTAAAAGGTTGCTCAAGTTTAAAGAGAAATCCAAGAATGAGATGAACCACCGGGAAAGCGGTTTGGGGGTTGTTTTTTTTTTTTTGTAATTAACCTGCTCCTTACACACGACTGGAGCAGTACCACCAGGGCTGAAGGCAAATCTCCAAAGGTGGGGTTTTCTGGAATACAATCAAAGGAGCATCCTTTCTGTGCAGGGAGGGAGGAGCAACAGCATCTGCTCCAGCCCTCCTAAAAAGGCTCCTCCACCCAATAAAAGCACAGAAACAATATCATTCAGTGGTTTTGTTTGGGCAAAAAGTAGTATTGCCCAGTCCTGACTGACCAATGGAAAGAAGTTTGGTAGAAACCACGTACAGAGCTTGAATTAGAAAATTTTCAGCTCCCTTGCAACATCAGCTTTTAGCACTGCCTTTCAAAGCAGAAGAGCAATCTTTTCACATCGCTTCACCCCCACAAGCTGTTGAGTGATAGATTGGCTTCCCTTGCAGTCGGTGAAAATTAAAGGAGTTCAACATTTTATAGCCCATCTCCGACAGCCCAATGGGTGCTATATTATGTATTATTTGACTATTCCATACACACACTACTCAGATCCTTCCTCCCAGAAGTACTTTTTCAGAGAAAGACCACAGTCCCGATTTATTCCTCGGGCAGTAGAAAACCGCCCAACAGAATTACTCACAGGTAAGCTGCAGTATTATTAGAATTCATTAAAAGCCCAGGGAACAAATTAAGCTGCCCGTATACAGTGGGGCAAACTCAGAGCCTGAAATCAAGCCGCACGCTAACGGCCTGGGTGCATCGCTGGCAGATGCGCAGGCAGCGTCCTACAACGTCCCGTCACAGCTCTCCAGCTGTGAGCTCCTGACCTAATGAGTGGAAAAGAATATATTTCGGCTTCCTTCTGGAGACAGTTACAGAAGGTCTGGAAAAGGGTTTTATGATAATAAAGAAAACATAGTAGATTAATTTTGTATGGCCCTGAGCTACCATAGCATTCTAGGCATTTCATAAGCAACATCAGAACCATAAAACATACAACAAAAAGCACAGGCGATCAGAGGAACATTAAATATTTAATGTTTTATCACTGTGTCTTGCCAAAAATGTGTTCGAGTCTTACAAAGATGCCTTTGCACTTATCTTCAGGCATGTTAGCATTGTGCAAGAGAAGGCCAGGTAAGCGAGGTGGAGAGGCTGCACCACACACATACCTGCTTTTTCTTCAGACAAAACAGCCATTTTCTCATCTCAAAGAGGATGAGGATGCTCAGGAGGACACTAGGGTGAAGGTGTAACCCTCTCTCATCTTTCTGTCTTATATACAAACATTACATGTTGTATGCAGAGAGCTGTTCAGTTCCCCTCCAGCTACCCATAAGAAATAAGGCTTTTTGAGTGACACACAAAACCTCATTTTGGCACTAAAGCTCTGGGTTACAGCGAAAATGTATCAGTAAATATCAAGTTGCGTGGCAGAAGCTCTAAAAGGCAGAAGCCACCCTGCCCTGATGGCACGCACGGTGAGGAACATGTTGCGGGGGCCACGTGCTGGTGACTCTCGCAGAGTCCATGAGCCCTAAATCCCTCCTCTGCAATGGGCAAGGGAAACTACGCAGGGCTGCAAACAAATCAAAGATCTTCACACTTCAGCAGAGCCCAGATTTGGATCCAGACTGCATGTCTTAAATCCCTTTGTGAAGCAGAAACCAGGTTCAAATCTCAGTTCTCCATAATTCATCCCTTACAGCCATTGAAGCAAAGCCAACAGAAACGTAGGACTAATTATCCACATAAAACCCCAACAATACACATTATCTCATTTCATTCAGGTTTCAAGACAATTCAAGTGCTGCATAAGAACACATTTTCTTGATGCTCTTTCGAGTTGATAATATTTTCTACTCCTGCTTTCAAATTATTTAGGAAATAAAGCTGGAAAATTCTGCAATTGCTGTTAAAACAACAAACATCATTTAAAAGCCTTTTGAAATATTCATAGAAAATAAAATTCTTATGCTTTCAAGAATAATATAAATTAAACCTCCATAAAAAGGGCTGGGCACTGAAGAAGTCAAGCATCATTGGTGGGTTTTCACCTCAGGAGTACAGATCAAGATAACGCTAGATGGAAAACCAGAGGGAGAACTGGGAGTCAGAGGAATATATTTCTAAACCAGCCTCTACAGGGTTTCTAATCCAAAGGCTTCATAAATCACAAGATCAATTTATAGACAGTGAGAGGCTTTAATAAGAAGTTCATAGCATTTCTTTCCTTATTCCTCATAGCAGCTTTTATTGATAATCCTCACATTTCTGCAATATAAAAATGAGTTGGAGAGAAAGTTGTGCAACCACATGGTTCCCAAAGTCAAGGTCTGACAGAAATAAATAATTCACAATAAAATAGCGCGCTAACAAACCTACCTCTGGACACTACTGAGTATTTTAGATTCTTGGTCCTGGTTGGAAAGTTGAAATAAGTGTAACTCCTTGCTTATAATACCAAGAATTATACATTGACTGTTCAGAAAAGTGCATTGACACACTTAGCTATCATTTTGCTCATCACTCACTAATAAAAACTTTTCAAATAGGGAAAGAAGGACAATATAAATACAAGACACATATACTTATCTTTCTTTTGCTGAAGACTGCCAGTTCTGGCTCCCACAGCGAGGCCCTCCACCCTAAAATAAGCTGGTTTCATTACAAAACTGCTTCACGGGGACCTTAGGAGCCAAAAACCCAACGCGTGCCATGGCTGACGTGGCTCTGGGCGAGGAGCTGCTGGAGAAGCAGGAAGCACAAGCTGGCTATTTAGCACCTCTTATTGCTTGAGTGACAAAGTCAGATTTGGGGGAGAAAATGGGAATTAGAGCTGTTCTCCTAGCAGGTGGCTGCAGGCTCATAGAACTGTTGGTTAGATGAGCACAGGTTACGACGGAAACGAAATGCGAATGAATCGCAGCTGGCCCTATGGTTAGGGCACACCTTTATACATCGTTAGGTGAATCCTGTGGGCTCTAGCAGCTAATTAAAAAAAAATTGACAACCAAGCCACAGTTTATCTTTCCAAATAAAGAAACACGAAGCACAAATTTTATGCCCTGCTACCAATGAATGGATGGATTCACTGCTAGCAGATTTTTGAGAGGACTTTCTCAGCTGAGGTTTGACCTCAGAGACACTCTTTTTAGGACTTTGGGGTTTTGAACATTTACTCCAGAATTCTGATAGTGCTAGAAATCTGAAAAATAAAAGAAATGTTTCAGAAAGACAAGTGAGATGTACTAGTCCAGATCTGAGGAGACTTTAATATACATCTATAATTGAACTAGTGATCTGGCGGGTCCTCGTTAAACTTGTGGTATGTTGTATATGTGTCAAAAAGATGTGGATGTAGTTTAAATATATTTGACTCCCGAGTTCAATTTCTTTAAGGATAAATCTTTGCCTGGGTGGATGTTGCATAACAATTTTTGCAGGCCCCTGCTCTAAAAGGATTAGGAATAGCTTTTGTTTCTATAAATACTTGGTACCACTCTGCTTTAATTTGCTCAGAATTTGGCTTATTGCTGATGCCTGCCAATTTCCACTCACTTTTTAATTTGCTTGGTTTTGTTCTTTCTAACCCATCGCTCTTATTGCCTTCTGCTTATACAGTTCTGGAAGCAGCTTTGTGAATGGGGCTGGCTTTGCTGTATACAGCAATGCATTTCTTTCTAAGAAAACTTCCAGCTGTCATGAAGGCAAAGCTGAGAATAACTGCCTGCTCTCTGAGTCACCGCACCCAGGTGCTGCTGGAGAGGACCGAGGTGGTGATGGAGGACAGCTGGAGCGCAATGACACGGGGCCTTGTCACATTGCTTAGAAGGTTACAGAGTTTAGGGCCAAGATTTTGTTAAAAGCGTGAAGTTATTAAAAAAAAAAAAATTACTATTTAAGTGCTTTAGATTGCTTAAGGCTAGAGGGCAAGGCATTCACTGAGCAAGGAAGAAGTAATGAGGTGTGATGTATGATATTTGCAATAAAAATTCTACTTCAAGGTATATATTTTTAACTTGTGATCTGTAAAGTCCACTTCCTCCTATTTTTTTTTTTTTTTTTTAATTTCTTGCAAGCCCAGTTTTTTAATCCCACTGCTTATTTGCAGGAAAATGGACACAACTGTGCCCCTTGGCTGTGGCCTGGCTTTCTTTATCCAAGGGGTGACAGGCACTTCTCCGCACGGTCCCCCACCGGAATGCCCCTGCTCGCTCTGTCGAGGAGATGATCTCTGGAGGAAGGAGCTGGGATCAGCTGGTGCCCTGCGTGCACGAGGTGCTCAGGCTGCCTGCACGGGGCTCGCTCCTCCGTCCTCTGCTGTTCCTCTGCACTGTACCATGCCAGATCTAACCCCAAATTGTCAAAATCATAGAATCATAGAATGCTGTGGGATGGAAGTGACCTTTAAAGGCCATCCAGTCCATCCCCCCTGCAATGGGCAGGGACATCTTCAACCAGATCAGGGTGCTCAGAGCCCCGTCCAACCTGGCCTTGAAGGTTTCCAGGGATGGGGCATCTACCACCTCTCTGGGCAACTCCTTCCAGTATTTCACCACCCTCATCAGAAAAAATTTCTTCCTTATATCTAGTCTGAATCTACCCTCTATTAGTTTAAAGCCATCACCCCTTGTCCTATCGCTACAGGCCCCGCTAAAAAGTCTGTCCCCATCTTTCTTATAAGCCCCCTTTAAGCACTGAAAGGCCGCAGTAAGGTCTCCCTGCAGCCTTCTCCTCTCCAGGCTGAACAACCCCAGCTCCCTGAACAGAGCTCCCCTCATGGAGCCTAAATAAAGGCAAATAGGCTGGAGCATTCGGGTATAAGAGTGATGAGACCTCTTCAGGAGTGTAAAATGTCACAGAGGCAGCTATGTGTGCTGAGGCTGGGCAAACAAATAAACCCCGGTCTATAATATTCCGTGAGAAACAGTGAACCTGTGTAGGTAATGCCTGTTCTCCAATACCTAGATACAATGAGCTGTACTGAGCTTTAATTCATCCAATATTTGAGTGTTTACTTAAGATGTGTGCAACTTAAGATCTCTCCTAGGACAAGTAAATGCAAACTAGAGGGTGTTGCTGTACCCAGTGTGTCAAAACTGAACCTGAGCAGACGGGCAGTACTTTATACTTCGTAGAGAGCATGAGCTATTAGGGAAAGCAGCATATATGGAAGGGCGGTGCTGAGCTTAATTAACGATGCAAACGCAGGAAGCTAATTTTACTCCAAGTATGGTCATTAGAAGTCTTTGATGTATGTAATTTATCCACAGCGATTGCTGACATGTGCTTATGGAGATAACTCAATGAAGCATCATTTTATCGGCGGCAAGGGATGCTTTCAAGGACAATATTTGTTTTAAAATGAGAAGCTGCCGCCTTGATAGAAAATAATGATCCTGAAAGGCAAGAGCCGGCAACCTATCTCTGAAAATAAGGTGAAAGCATGGTTGTCCTCTGGAAGGCCACGTGAAGCAGTCTGTCATCCCCAGCAAGGTACCAAGAAAGTCTGAGATTTCAGCCTCTCTGACACCGCCCATCATGAAGATATATTGAACTGCAGGAACAAGACATTTAGAGGGCAGAGGTAATCACAAGCATCTTGTCTCAGCCTCAACAACAAGCATAATTCAGCTGTTGAGATGAACCCTATCCAAAACATGGTCAGAGCAGGAGTGTTTCCTAAAAGCCATGTCAAATATGTCGGGTTTTTGTGGTGTACTTAAAAAAACCAAAACAATTTCCAACAGAAAAAGAAATGTGGAACTGTGAATCCCCCTAACCACAAGGGCTCAGCCTTGAGCACTCATCTCACAAAGTTGTACTCTGAAAAGTTCGTTCCCCCAGCAAGCCTTTAGCATCAGTTAAAATAAAAATCCACAAAGTATTATAGCTGAGGAAAAGAAAAAGATAACATTAAGAGGGATATAAGTCTTCTGTGTTACTAGACTCTTGTTTGATTCATGCAGAATAGCACGCGCTCCTTTCGGGGACATTTCCCACCCCTGCGTTTGTAGCAAGCACAGTACAGCAGCATCGTGCAGCTGGAACACAGGCTGTGAAGCACTTGCAAAATAATTCTTTACTCCACATTAAAACACTTCCCAAAGGCACAATATTTTTTCCAGTGTATTGCAAGGCATGCAGTTAAAAAAAAAAACAAGTAAAGCTAATTTCTTAGTTTCTGTTCCCAGAAATTCCCTAACAGCCTACTCATGCTCGCACTGCTGGAGACAAAGCCTGGGCCTCTCCCTCACCTCAGCACTCCCACTTGTGAAATTTTAACTCAGGAAAGAGAATTAAACCCAGTTTTCTAGGTAGATCTGAAAACAACTGGACGCTAAGATCCTCTGGGGAAAGGGAAAGTTAATTAACAGTGTATTATCTTGAGAGTCTCTTTCGGAAGCCCTGGAGGTGCCAGCCAAAGCCATTGCTGCTTCATTTAAACTGACAGTCCCCTCGACTCTGCTGTTGCCTCCCTTCGTTTTCAGGGCAGGAGGAGTCAGCTCCTCATCACATATTTGTATTTCTTCAGAGCTTTTTTCGCGCTGTAGTTTTCCAATCCCTTTCATTAAGAGGATTTAATGAAATACTTATTCCATTAAGAATTCCGTCCTTGCTGATGGATAATTTTTCTTCCACAAAAATATATCAAGATGAAGACAATGTTTCACCCCTAATGGGATCACGCTAGTACCACAGCCTTTGGCTGACTTGATTTTTTTTTCACAGCCAGATGCTTTAGGGTATTTTTTTTTCATTGCCTCATCTCCACTCCCAGTGCTCTATTTTCCTTCTCCTTTTTTTTGTTTTCAGTTTCAGGCCACCCGTTTTACTCTTTGCTTCTAGGTTCCTGATTTTTGGTTTCACTGATACCTACCAGAAATATCTTCTGGGCAAGACATAATCATTCAGGTCTCTCAAAAAAGAACTGCTTTGCCTTAAGAGATGTGACAGAAGAGAAGACCTAAATCTCAATGGTAGTGGCTTGGCACTGCTGTGGGCATAGCAGCAAGAGAAATTCATTTCAGCAACTTTAGTTGTGTCAGTAAAATGTAAATGCAATGAAATGTATCTTGGATTTCAAGAGTCATTCCAGTCTCCTACATCACATCATCTTGCTGAGCAGAAGGCAGGAGGAGTGAATATAATTTTACCTGTATTTCTTTACGAGATGAATTAATGAGTTTCTGCTGTCATTTGCAGTGAGAAATATGGAGAGTGCGTATTATTTTCAGGATCTCAAGAGTGTGAGAAAATTTCAGAAGCATGAAATATCTCACCCCTTTAGCAAACCCTTTTGTTCGGTTATTTTATAGCCAGCAGGAGAAAACTGTTGGAACTTACTCTGAAAATTGATGACTACTGGTAAAAGATATCGTAATGATTTGGGTCACTTTGAATTATAAAAGTCATCATTGTACTCTTGGCTATTAACTGTTTCCAGAATACAGCGTTATAAGTGTCAAACCTGAATGATATGTGATGCGTTTAGCTAACCTCTGACTCTAAACGTATCTGTCTGTAAGGTTATAGCCCAGTGATGAGAAGCGCAGATGCGCGGCGGGGCGTCCGGGACAGACACGGCACCAGAAGGAGGGGCAGCGTGGCAATCCTGGCGCCCGCTGATGGGGACCAGGGTAAGGCTCTGCAGCCTTCCCACACGTTTCTGAGACTACAAAATCATTTTAACCTTTCCAAAATGTATAGGGAGGAAACTTTGGAAAAGCAAATTATTTTTCGTGCGCTTGGAAAAAAGGAAACTGCAAATTACAGAACCTGTGTCAAGCTCCAATATGGAGTGAAAAATCTCATACTCATGCAAATCTCTTCCTCTGCATGAAGGAGAGCTCCAGCCTCCTGAGCTGCACCCCGTCGGGCCTGTGAGAGGACAAGGGATTGCTGAGACTGTTACTACCCTTAAGCCCTTGACAGATTCCTAGCATGGAAATAACCTTTCCAGCCTAGGCAGACTTGAAATACCTGCTGTCTAGGGTCTTGAGACAGTTTGCCCCCTCTCAGATGGACCACCACAAAACCCTCAAGATGTCCTTAGTTCATGCTCTATTTCAAGCACCAATCCATGAATACAACCTGCACTTCTTCAATCACACTGTTGCTACAAAGCCCTTACGCCACCCTACCCGCAGCTCGGTGCTTTTCTGGAGTTACACGTACTGCTGTCTCACTCATCAGTTTAATCTGAAATACAGAGACTGCTGAAACGACTGCCCTGCTCAGAGATCGTTGGCGATGAGTGGAATCTACACCACCACCACCTATCCATCCTTCCCTGCTCTCCCAGGAGTCAGAAAAAGTCCACCCTGGCTGGCATGGGAATCCATGCAGGTCACTGCAGAGCATCCCGAATCTCAGTTTCTCCTTATTGTCGAGTTGGTATGTTGATGAGGAGGACAATACTGCTTTTAACACAAATTACAGTGGGTACAGTTTACTCTTTCCAGCATGAGAGATCCTGCCGTCTCTAGAGAAGCAACCAGTTTGAAATGGAGCAATGTTAGGAATGATCTAATGCCTAATGAACTTGGATGGCTGCAGTTTCTGGCACTCGGGCTATCACACCGATTAGCCTCACCACGAGGAGCCCAAATTGGTAGCTGTACGTAAAACAAACCCCGGGTAAGCCGTAGGTGGCTGTGTCTGGACCCCAAGTCACAGTCTTATCCTGCCAACTAGAACGGGCCAAAGATGTGCCAGAGGCTGCTCTACCAAAGCACCAGTATAGACCAGTATAGTTCCTGTGTCTCTGGCTATGCTCTGGTACTATTTCACTTTATAGACATAGTCAGTATGTGCTCCATGTTTTATCTATCATCTGCTTCATTTCCTAAATTATCTGGATAGCGCAAGCATTATTTTAAAGGCGATAGAGTTATTACATGAAAGATGATGAGTCAGAAGGCCAATGAGGATGGGAATATAACCAGTGCTCCAGTAAATATACAAGGGTAAATGGAAACCGGGATATAATACCAGACTAATTTATCTTTCTTTGATAAGGTAACTTATTTCCTTCAAAAAAAAAAAATGCAATAGATCTATCTACGCTTCATCAAAGAGTATAATGTATTGTAACACGAAAAATGACTTGAGAAAATGGGACATGAGTACAAGAATTGAAGAACAGGCTGAAAGGGAGACAAAGCCTAGCTCACGCTGAAGGAGAGGAGGGGGCTCCCCGGGACCCCCCGGGCTTGCACTGCGCGGGGTGAGTTATTTGCATTCGCTTGTCACACATTATCTAGAGGGAGAAGGGCCAAATACCAGCCACAAAAAGGGTGAAAAGTTACTTTACAAAGTCAATGTTTTCATATTCACCACGGAGCAATTATTTTGGTAACCAAAGCTCAAGCAAGGTAAATATGAACTTGTACAGAAAAATGCCAACTGCAGCACTTAGGAAAAGGGCAAGTTTGTTTTAAGAGAAAAGACAGTGCAATTCTAATGAAAGATGAAACACAGGCGGATAAGAACTATCTAAGGGAAAGGAAAATTTTGTCCTATCAGAAGAAAAAAATGTTCCGATATAGTTTCAACTAAATGTACACCAGAAAATGGAGGAATGCTTCTAACTCTCAAGAGGAGTGAAAGAATGAAACTGGGTGCAGGAAAGGAAGGACCAGATTTTAAGGTGGATGTTAATGCGTTGATGACCAGGATTAGCTGTCTGCATGTCCCTGGGCTGAAGGTGCTGTGCCAGAAGAGCGCTACAACGCTAAACTGAAGGGGTTTAATCGATGTAAAGTTCTTGCCGGGTTTCACAGGGAAGAGGGAGGGAAGGAGGGGTGAAGTGGATTTGATTTGGCAGGGTAACTGGATTCAGAGAGGATACTGTCCTCCTGATTTAATCGGAATATTTTGTTTCATCTTCTACTGTAACACAGGTAGATTAGACTTAATTGAAATTCAACCACCAGAATAGGTGAGACTTGATCTCATCACTTGAAGGACCAGCTCAAGCTTTTACATTTTTGTTCTTCTCAATTAAACCTTGTTTAGTCATTATTTTTTAGAAAGTGCCCTCTCATTCCCAATTACATATCAATTTAGCGATTTCTGTGTCTTCCCAGCGAGATCTTACTAAAACCAAAAAGCACTGCCTCTCTTACAAAACAACCAACCAACCAAATTCTGCCTTCTTAACTGGGGAAACAGGACCTTTCGAACACAAAGCTGCGATTGCCGGGCGGTTTTGGAGGAAATCCTGCAGGCGAACGCTGGGACGAAGCTCCTTCTCCCCCAGAGCGAGCCCTGCGCAGCCGAGCAGCTCCCGATGGCGGCCAGACCCCGCTGGCTCTGCTGTGCCCCGAGTGGCTTTGCACCTCTTCCTTCATCAAATACAACAGTATAATATAACTTTATTGTGACTTTACGTAGGAGAAAAATTATAAGCCTAAAAATCTTTGCAGGATTGGGCAAAGCAGGATCTGGCAGGAATCAAGATGGGATATAGGAATTATCCCCAGAAAACAGAAAAGTCTGCCGAGTCGCATTGCAAGCTAGTACTGAAACTCAAACACCACGGAACAAAGCAGGCAGGACTTCAATTGCAAACACACCTAGAGTGAGCTGGCCAGCCTGGCCCACGGTGTCCAGGTCTGCAGCTCCTCCGCTGCCCCCCAAAAGCTGACTGCTATTTCCCCTGGGGCCGGCAGCACGACCCATCCTCCCCGGAGCCAGCTACCTCCTACGGGCAGAGGTGGTGAAATTATGTCAAGGATACCATTTACGGTTGTAGAGAGCCATTAGACTCAGATATCAGGTAACGCATTTCATCTTCGTTAGCGGGGTGAGGGACGGCCATCCCTTTTTCCTCCCCGCAGCAGCGAGGCTTTGCCCGGGCGCCCAGCACGCCGCCGGGAGCTGTGCAGACAGAAAGGGGCTGTCGCGTAACCCCGCTCAGCCTTTGCTTTGCTCCTCGAGGTTCCCAGACAAATTTTAAGTAAAAGATGTCTTAAATAATCCTCCCAATTAACAAGCTAAGGGCTGTTCCTCTGTAGACCCCTCTCAAGGACCAAACGGCAAAGACACAAGTATTTTTTCAGCTCTGTGCTTGTTGTCACAGGCTGGCGGCTGGGAGATGGGAGGGAGACGGAATTTACTACGCAGGAAGCTAATTGTAGTAATTAGTTATTGAAGAAGGGAATAGTGTATTAAAATATCAAAATTTGTCACTAATGTATCATTATGAAACAAAGCATTATACCGCACAAGCAGAAACTTGACTTGAAATGTTAAAGAGTTGTACCTGAGCACTAGATTAAAAATGCCAGTTTATTCGGTATCCTTAATATTTGAGTGCTAAAAACAAATGTTAGCATCAGTTTGTCACTAAATCACTGTTATACCTTTCCATTTAAATTTAGATGGGTAAAACCCACAACCGATGTAGTTTTTAAAGATGTGCAATTATTAGAAGTTAGATACACTATGAAAACAGATTTGTGTGTTTAAAGCAAAGATTAAGGTTGCATCCTATTGGTTAAAATTGCACTCTATATCCCAGCAGTCTGGCCACCTTTCTTCTGTACTTCATGGCTGAGACTCGGTGTCTCAGGGAAACCCTTTGCGTAGCTAAGAACGGAGCAGTATTTTAATGTAATATGCGCAATCCCCACGAGGTGCCGTTTTCTGACTATTTGTACGCTCTATTCGTACATAAAGGAGTGTTGGGATATAAAAAAGTTAAGCGTGCGCTTGTTCTGCGCTCGGAGACAGGGGCTGCAATCTGCTGACGCGGCGGGACTGGAATTACCGCTCCACCGTGCCGCGTTGAACGCCGAGCCAGCCGGCGCGGCACGGGAAGCTATTCTGCTTCAAAGCTAGCCCGGTGCACTACTACTGCAAGAAGACATCAGACTTGGGTGAGATTACCAGATAGCTCTTTTATTATACTACGGAGGGCAGATTTGCAACTTGCAGCTGTCTCATCCCGCTGCATTAGCAAACCCGAGAACACTCTGCTTGAGGACAGATGTGGATACAGACGCCAGGTAACATTTTTCTCAGCAAAAATGCAAGCTGCTTTACGTAGTATGAAGTTGGCTTTCTTTTCTTGTTTACTCTTTGTCATTTACAGCAATAAGAAATATGCTGGATCCTACCTATGCAGATTAAAAAAATCTACTGTGAATTTATACCCGCCGTGGCACAATTTGCAATGACAGGAAAAGCCTGAGGCACAAGCCATCGATTCATCCCTGCCTCCAAGTACTGTCGCTCCGTTAAACTCCATCCTTTAGAATACAAATGCAGAGCGAGAGATGGAAACTGTAGCAGCAGCCACAGCTTCCACCATACCCAGGGACATTTTAATTTTTTTTTATTTTGGCTGGCCCTGGCAGCTCTCTCGGCAGAGGGCTTCCCCATGCTCCTGCCTTTTCCCGAGCGTGCGGAAACCCTCCAGCCTCGGGGACAACCAGGGTGGCCTCCAGTCCCGCTGCAGCCATGGGGGTAGCTCCCTTGGCTCTAAACTCAGCATTTTCCACTTGCTGCTGGGTAATTCTGCCATTTTAGAACTTGAAATCTCAGTATTGCCTCCTCATTCGAGTGATTGCACACGTGCTGAAGAGGTGGGGGATGCACCACGTCACCAAAGAAAACTACCCAGTGCCGATAAATGGTGTAAAATGAGCAACTGGGAGCTCAGACAGTTAAATTTGGGGTGATATTGGCATGTTCCCAGGGTGGCTTAGGAGGGTAGGTCAGCGCAACACTCAGTTTCCATGGCGGATATATGTTAATAATGCTTCAGGATGGGTCTAAGGCACAACCTCGTTAGTATCTTTGTTAACAACATTGCCTCGCAAAGCAGAAGCACGCTGCCTGGCTGGCGTGCAGGGAGGTGGGAGGGCAGCCCTTCCCCAAGGGGACGTTGAGGATGATGACGTCTCAGAGGGACCCGAGGTCCGGGGTCAACTGGATGGTGACTGTGGGCCAGGAGGAAAGGAGATCTCCAAATCTGTTTGCATTTCCAATGGACACAGTAACATTGACACCAGTCCTCGTCTGGGATGTCCTTTATGGTTCAGGTATGGAGAACTTTGACTGAACCGTGAGCAGAGATACAGCTGAGAGCGAACAGAGGACACCAGAAGAGTTTAGGCTACGAACCTTCATGGAAATGAATTTCTGCTGTCTTGCACTTGCCTTTCGATTAATGAATTTCGACATATGGAAGTCAAGTTTTCTTCACCATGGTATAAGTTAAGGAGACCTGGGCAAGCAGCTTGCTAGAGCCCCCACTCATGCTGGCCTTTTACTGGCAGCAGACTTCATTTCTGCACGTGTAGAGTTTTCTTTAAAAGGGGGGGGATTACCTGACAAATTCTTCGCCTTTACCACGGTCTTGCCAATGGCTAGTACTTGATAGCTGACGCAAAAAGGAAACGCTCATTGAGTAACAGCCATTACCTCCAATGAAAGCACCGAGTACCCTGGCAAGCCAGCAGAAATGGAGGTGACTGGTACTTGGGTACTGCCTTGTTAACCTGCTTCCATTGAAGGGGTCTTTAAGCTTTCTTCTGTATTTTCATGGGTTCCAGTTTTTGTAATAAATCCAATGCACCTACTCACGATATAAGCTCAGTCAGGGAAACACTTAAAGCGACTCCTTGACTTTAAATATTGAAATCTAACCGCTTCAGTGGGAATTAAATTAAGCACATGGTATTCTTAATAGGCGTGATTTTCTGAACAATTTCTTCCTCTAAAAAAGGGGAAAATCTCTCCTGTAAGGTTGTATGTAACAGGTAGTAAGAAGAAACTGTGATTACTTAGCTTCCCATCCTGAATCAACAGCTTTAAAACCTTTTTTCATGTATTGTATCTTAACAAACCATGAGATGCTTAATTATCTCATTATAGAAACCAAAGTGCGAAAAAGAAATGTAAGGGGAAGGCTGTGAGCCCTGGCAGCATTACAGGGGGAACCTGAAGGGCCGAGCCGTGTAATTTAAAAAAAAAAAAAAAAGCCTGTCGTTTAAAATTGCTCATATGAATCTGAAACCTTTAATTAAAGTATTGAAACTCTTCATTCCTAAGGCTGTTTCCATCCTCATCGCAAGCTGAACCGATCTGCCCCAAGGCTTGTCAGAGCAAAAGGGTTTCCAGCCAGCCGACCGGCGTAGGTCCCGGCGGCCGGAGCGGCTTTGGGGCAGGAGTTAATGGGCGCCTTGGGCAGCCCTGGCCACTCGAGCAGAGAGCAGGCAGAAGTCAAACATGACGTGATAAATGGCTCTGTACGACAACTGAATACAAGCCAAAACCTATAGGGTCTAAGAAAAAAATACGCATGGGCTGCATTATCGAGAGGTCTCCTTGAAAGTAAGCCCCTCATCAGTAACAGTCGGTGAGTCTCACATGGATACATACGTTTTTGTACGAACACAGCTATTACGCTGCCAGACAAGACACTTAGAGGAAAAAGTATTTTTTCCCCAAACAACTTCATGGCATGATTTTTTTTCTTTGCTTGTTTAATGGTGCTTTTCTTTCAGAAACTATACAGAGGAAAAAGGGAGTGAAGCTGAGCTGTCAATTCTTCTTGCTCCTATTTTATGTTTTACAAGGCAGCATCTGAGTAAATCCCCCTTGCAGAATGCTCACCTACACGCTTGGGCACTGTAAAGAACTTTTAAATAGCTATTAATTATATTCAGACTTTAGGAAATTTGTCTTAATGTAAATGAGAAGCTCTAGGGTAGAGTTATAACACATTTCATAAAATTCCTGATAAGATTTATTGATCTTTCACAAAACACTTTAAGGAAAAAAAAAAAAAAAACAAAAAACCAGCTAGAAATGAACAGCAAAGAACTAAGTTTATTTTAAAACCTCATGGCTAACACAGCAGAGTCGATGCTGCTCATCTGCTGTGAAGTGACCAGATAGCCACGCGAGTGCCTAACTGTCCAGCAGCTGAAATGGATTTTTGCATCGGCTTTTCCTAGTCTGAAGAAAAATTAATGAGTTAATCTTTGCAAAATGATAGAAAACTCACAAGCCGAAAGTGTCTTTGGACTCAGCATGAGCAGCAACATCTTGCAAGTTAAGCCCATCATGAAAATAAAATAAAATGTTTCAGTTCTATCAAAACCTGACAGTCATAAATGAACTAAGCTGTTAACCGAGATAATAGTATGAAATCTTTCAGCAATATCACAGCTGTAATCACCCTAAAATAAAAAAAACCTTCCCTTCTTCTATCTGGTTATACACGTGATAAAGAAGTGATTTCCTTAAAAAAAAAAAAATTATAGCTAAGTCATGTGTTGTCATTTTGAAAGAAAAAAAGTCAGTTCGGTCTTGTAAAAAGAACAGATAAATCTTTTTTGGTAGATTTGAGCTGGGCATTGTAAATGCTACTACCGCAGAGTGGATTAGAGAGTTTGCTGTCCTTATTATGGCCATATGATCTTAAAGCCAATACCAGATAGCGTTCTTATTATAATTCAGTTTTTCCACTGCTTCGTTATACCATTTCCCTTCTACCACCCCGACTTCTGCAATACTTCATTCAGCGCTTACTGGAACTGGTCCCCTCCACAACCAGCGTCTCGCTCTTTGAGTCAGCTCACGATATTATTCAGAGCATCTCAGCATCTCCAAAATGCCCCCTGCCTAACGGTGAGCTGGACAGCTGGCACTGGCAAATTCGGGTGCCCACATGAAATCCCAGCCCTGAGTGTCCGGAGCAGAGGCAAGCAGCCTGGATTCAGGCAGGGGGTTGTACTCAAGCACCATTTGAGCGGCATTTCTTGCCCTCCCTGCAGGGTGCTGCTCCCCGCAAAGGCAGTTTAGTCCAGGCCCCTCATCAGGGCGATGCTGGGGGCTGGGATGTGGCTGCTGCGCTGGATGTCACCTGGGAGCACAGGGAGAGGGGCTGGGGTCCTGTGAATCCCTGCCTGCAGAAGCAGCGTTTGGTCCCTGGCTGCTCCCGGGACACAGCGGGAGTCATGGAATCATAGAATCGTTAAGGTTGGAAAAGACCCTTAAGATCATCAAGTCCAGCCATTAACCTATCACTGCCAAGGCCACCACTAAACCATGTCCCTAAGCACCACATCTCCTCAGCTTTTAAATACCTCCAGGGATGGGGACTCAGCCCCTGCCCTGGGCAGCCTGGGCCAGGGCCTGACTGCCTTTTTGGTGAAGACATTTTCCCTAATACCCAACCCAACCCTGCCCTGGCGCAGCTTGAGGCCGTTCCCTCTCGTCCCATCGCTTGTTCCTGGGGAGCAGAGACCGACCCCCCCGGCTCCAGCCTCCTTTCAGGCCGTTGCAGAGAGCGAGGAGGGCTCCCCTCAGCCTCCTCTTCTCCAGGCTGAGCCCCCCCAGCTCCCCCAGCCGCTCCTCCCCAGCCTTGTGCTCCAGCCCCTGCCCCAGCCTCGCTGCCCTGCTCTGGCCACGCTCCAGCCCCTCCATGGCCGCCTTGGGGTGCGGGGCCCAGCGCTGAGCACAGCATTCGAGGGGCGGCCTCACCGGTGCCCAGCGCAGGGGCACCATCACCTCCCTGAAGTCCGCGCGGCCCGAGGAAGCAGGCAGGGTGGACAGAGATGAACTGCTACCCGTTACAAGACAAGTCAGTCACATCTAACCTGCTTCCACTCTATATTTGCCCATGTATTTTTCTCTGTACTGCCAGAACTAGAAGTGCCATCTCCTGCAGCGTGAATTTCTGTACAACAAGGAACCTATTGAAAAGGATGAATTTTCTGTTATTTTTATGTAACGAGTACATAAACCTTGCTTTCCCCTCAGCCCTTGCCCTATTGACTCCAAGGCAGTGACTAGAATGTGGAAACTCAGATTATGTATTGATTTTACCCATACAGTACAGCAGTATAAAATTTGATAGTCCCCACTCTGTTTTGCCAAAAGAAATCCTGGGAAGCAATGTCATAATACAGTAAAGCACGGGGAAATCATAACGCTTAGCAAGGATGAATTGCATGCGAGTATCGGAGCTGATGGAAAAATGAATAAAAAATGGAAGTAAATCTGATTTATCACATCCTGTTGGCATTTATTATGGACTCCTCCTAAGTGATAATCACTCTAAAAACAGAGAATTATTGGTTTTGCAATTAGATTAAAATATAACTAAAATATAAGGAATTAAGCTCAGTAAAATCACTCAGAGATGAAGATTTGGGAATATTCTTTAGAAATGAAAACTCCTTTTCAGCTACTGTCTGTCTTTCCCTGCTTAGCCAGGGAGAACTGCAGGCGCAGACCACATGCGGCTCTGGGAACTCGCCGTTCCTCCAAGTTCATTCAGCAGACACCCCACAGGCACTGTTTGCACGCAACGAAAATCCCTCGCACCCCTATGAGCCAGAGGTCATTATGCACTCCCCAAGCTTTGTCCAGCCCGTTTCGTGAGGACAAACTGCCAGGGATGATAAGCAAGCGATGCATGGCTGTTCTCCGTGAAGACAACTATTGTCTGCTACGAGCAGAGGCGAGCCCTCCAAACCCGCTTGGCTTCAGACCTGAAGCTGGGCTCAAACCGCAGTCCAAGAATTAAATGTTCAGCACATTAGCTGCTAACCCACCAGCCACGGCTTAACCTTGGAAGAAGTACATCACTGCCTGGTCCCAAAAAGATGATTTATGGCTATATGACAGTCCCTTCTCTTTCTTATATAGGCCAGCACGTTGCTCTAGAGTAAAGAAATCATGGGCTTTTTATCATGTTGAACTCTATCTGGATAAAGAAACAGTCTAGTTCCTTATTTATTTTTATCGGTTTATCCTTGAATAATGAACCAAGCTGTTGTGATTTGTTGCCAGTACTATAGCATCCCCTGTAAAAAGCACAGCGTAGAAGTGGAGCTACCATGTTATTTCCTGAACTTTTCCGTAACGTATCGATATAAGTCCAATTCTCCAGTGCATCCTGGCTGAAATGAACCACGAACACAATTTCTTGCTCTGTTTGGATACTCCCTCAAACAGAGAAATATTTTCAACCCTCCTTCCAGTTTATTGTGGGGAAAATGGTGAAAAGGTGCCGTTTTCTCGATGCTACGCCCATCCCTGAAGAGTTAACACCACAGTAAGCACCAAGTTGCTCCAAACTTCAGCAAAGGGTGGATTTCTAACGTTCCCAAGATGAGGAGATAGCAGAAATGGCATCTAACCGCAGGGCCTTCCCATACTCTTACTTGTGTTAGACGTCTCACCGCCCACGCACAAACTCTTGGGCCATTGCGTGCTCTGACCGCCCTCACCACGTAGCTGAGGCTATTGGCCAAGGGGCCTCGGAGCCCCTTGACCTTTCTCTCTGCAGTGATGGGTGCCTGGGCACCCATCGGTCTCTGTGTGCATTGAGCAGCCCCTCACTCTCACTGCCCCCTTCCCAGGGCTGACGTACCTCGTTCCGCAGGCTCTCCTCACCAGGTCCAGACCCACGGTGTCTGCGTTTGCGTTTATCTTCTTGCCCAGACCCAGAGGAACTCCTGCAGTGGTTTGTCCAGACTAAGGCTGGTCATTTGGCTATTGCACAGTACCCCTTTGATTATACCGTGTGTTTGGGAATATGGAGAATAAGAAAATGGTGTCAGAAGCTGCAGCTCACACAGACACGTAAAACCAGGAGCAGCACAGGGGGGGTGTGACAGCAGGGTGTGCCACAGGCTGCTGTGGCAAAGCACACCTAGGGGCACCTGATTTTTGACATCTGTGTTAACTCTCCAAGTGAAAAAGCTCAGCTCGTCAGCCTTGCTGCCTCGCCAGGGGCGATGGGTTCCTTCGCAGCCTCTTCCGAGCTCCTGAGCTGGCTCCTTGTCCTCAGGCACCCTCCAGAGGAGCCCACCTCACCTCCCAGCTTCGGGAGGGGGCTTAGGGGAAAGTGGTCTCAGCTTAAGTGCAAACACTTCCCGAAATATCTTCTGCAATGCTCAGATCTGAATCCTGCTGCAGTAACCGTCTGGCTGCAGGGAGAAATAATTCGGTGAGGGGCATGCAGAGGGTACCTGCCATAGTCAGCAGCGTTTCATACAAGGGCCTGGGAAGACGGCTGAGGAGCCATCCATCTACTGTGGTTTTGTTTCTGGAAAGCCAGCAAAGCTCGAGGACCCCTTCAAGATGCCCTGCAGCCAGTCGCCCCTGGCAGCAGCAAGGATGAGGTGACTGGAAAGCCGTCACCAGGTCATTTGGTCGCAAGTCTCTGATTCCCTACATCACAACTCACCCTAAACCTCCAGCAACAACCCGTCCCACTCCCCAAGATGTGCCCAGCAGGGGCGAGCGTGGGGCTCGGGGCAGCGTAGCGGCAAGGCTGCAGCCTGGTGCATCCCACCGCGCCGCTCGGGGCTGGGGGTCTGACGGCTCAGCAAAGCAGCCGTGGGCTGGCAGCCTCGGGAATTTGTTCTCCAAGAACTAGGTGAGACTATTTCTGGGCTTCCATGGGAGTCTGGCCCAAGCAAGGCTAGACCGCAGCATCCCATCGCATCCCAGCATCCCATCCCCCTTTTTCACTAAAGTCTGCAGCTGCCCAGTTAGCCCAGAGACTCGTTACCTGATGCAGTTCTTCCTTCAAGCAGTGTTTTTGCTTAGAGAGATTGCAATGTTTCTGCTCCAAGTAGATTGATTTATTTAAAAAAATTCTCCTTTTCTTTCCAACACACAAAAATAGAATTAGAGAACAGAAGCACAAAGAAATACAAATGATGGCCTCCATGTACACATTGAATCATCATCTGAAATAGTCCCTGAAGAAAAGCTGGCAACGCAGTGCAGTCCTTTCACCGAGCTATCCATGGACCTCCCCAGCGCAGGACCCAGCTGAGCTGCTAACAACGACCGCGCCGGGGAAGCCTGAAGCACCTGCAGCCCCCGGGGTCCTCCTCTTCGTGTTCTGCTGCGTTTCCAGGGTCCGGCGATGGCATACTGTCCCAGGGCAAATGGTCTCAAGGTGAAAATACGGAGCTCGGCACCTACGGCTGAATCCAGAACTTTGTATCCTGAAGCAGAAGAAAACGTGGGCTGAGCGCAGTCATTCGTTTCCCAGCTCTGAGGTCAGTGTCTTCGCTGTGTCTCGGGAAGGGTCCTCCGGCTCTGCCAGGGCAAGTTTCTCCGTCCTTCCTATTTAAAAGCATGTGCCTGCTCCCAGGTGAACGCATTTCACAGTCCGAAGGCAGCTTTTTAAAATCTGAATGCCAACTGAAACACGTAGTTATTTTCACCAAGAAATTCATCAACAAGCCCTTTTATATTTTTTTGGTAACGATACAAGGCTATCTCCCCTCTTCGCTCCCTCCATGACCTGCTCACCACAACCCTCAGCCACCTGTAAAAAAAGCAGCTTAAAATGCAACTAATTGCAAAAATAACTTTCCCTGCACCCTTTAATGTGGTAGCTAAAGGTTACCCTGCTGAAACAAGAGCTTGAAACCTTGACCAGCATTCTACCCACTTTAAAAAGGAAACAGGAGTTATAGTTTAATGTCTTCTTACTCGATAGCCCTGGGAAATAATAACATAAAGATTCTGTCTGAAATATTTTAAAAGCCATTTCAGAATAGTGATTTTTTTTTTCTTGCATGAAGCTTTCTTTCAAATAGGAGATTGATCAAAAAGAAATTTGACTCCATAAACTGACGCAGGATATTGGCTGACAAGTTCAGTTTGCTCTTTTCCTTCATTCTAGGTCTAGTGAGTTGGATATTTGTAAACCAGCTACTTTGTCATACTATTTATTACATTTTGGGCCATGAAACCACTTGTACAGCTGATTCTTCCCCTCCATTAGGGACTCGCATCTCCAACACGTTTTAGGTTCTTACAGTTTATGTTTTGTTTTTTTTTGTCAGAGTTGCTTTATGGTTCCATTACAATGCACAAAAAGTCTGCGTTATACAGGTTTCTGTTTGGGGTTGTTTCCTTGTAAACAACAACAATAATATTTTTCGCTTTTTATTTAAGAAAGCTGTATTTTTGTCATAAGCGAGGAAGCGTGGGCTGGGGGAGACAGAGAGCCAGAAAGGAAAGGCAACAGATTATACAGCTCACAATTTTCTTTTCTTCAAACTCAAAGACCTTCAAAGAACGACTAGAAAGCAAAAGCAGGGAACAGGCACCAGGTCTTAATAAGCAAGTGGGGGTGGCCAAAACCCTCTTGTTTGAGGTATTTAATAAAATGCCCAAACATAACCACCGCGGCTGCAGTCCACTGGTGCCACGTTGCATTTTTCCAAAGCTTCATAAAAAAAAATGCAGAAACCGCGTGTACGTGTGGATGCCATGGATAAATGGGAGGCGTTTTTACCGAGGTGGCCTCCAGCAGCAGGCGCCCCGGGAAGGCGGTGGGTGGCTGGGGGCAGAGCCCGCCTGCGTGGGGACGCCCGCGCGGCGGGCCACCAGCGCCTCGCAAGCCATCGTCGAGGCGCTTAGCAGGAGAAACGGCAATTAAAGAGCTCCTCAGCGGGAATCCGGCTTAATTTTGGACGCTCGATTAAATCTGAAAATCTTGGTACAAATTATCGTCAGCTCCACGGGCTGACACAAAGATGATCTTTTGTGTTTGGGAAAAATAAAGGGGTTTTATTGAGAAACGCCGCGGAGGACGGCGGGGCTGGGTGCCCCCCACGCCAGCCCTGGGAGCGGGGCCCGCGGGCGAGGGCACGTCCCTCTGTCCTTCCCTGCACCCCAGGCTCCCTCCTGGCGTCTCTGGAGGCTCCAGGCTGCAAACCCGGCACCCACCTCCCCCAGCCCACCCAGGAGGGCCATGGCGGGAGCCCACCCCCAGCGAGGGTCCCTGGGCTGCCGCGGGGAGCTCGGCTTTGCCCCCGGCCACGCAAAGGTGAGAAAGCCACCCCGGGCACCCCCACGGCAGCAGGTTAAAGCCTTTCCAAGGTTTCGGTGGGATGGGACAGCATGAAAGAGGAGGGAAAGCAGCACCACGGCCAGCCCCGACGGCTTCGCTCGGCTCCCCGCACACCCCCATCCCGCTCCCTCCCTCCCCCACCTCTCTAGTTATAGATCATATATAAAAATGCATATTTACGCGTTACAAAAATATTCCTCTCTCGTGCGTTAGTGCATCTCGCTGCGGCCGGGGAGCTGCGGTCAGGCCTGGGCCCCGGCCCGGCCGTAGAGGGGGGCTTCGGCGGCGGGGGGGCCCCGCAGCCCGGCGGGGCAGGAGGCCGGCGGGCCCCCGCCGCTCCCCTCGGCCGCTCCGGCCTCGGCCCGCCTCTTCCTCCTCCTCCTGAAGTTGCCGTTGTCGAACATCTTCTCGCAGTTGGGGTCGAGGGTCCAGTAGTTGCCTTTGCCTGCGGAGAGAGGAAGGGGCCCCCGCCCCCGCCCCGCGTTGGCCGCCGCCTCCGCGCCCCCGCCGCGGGGGGCCGGAGGGGCCGCGCCCGCCCGTCCCCATCCCCGTCCCCGTACCCGGGTCGTCCTCGTCCCGCGGGACCTTCTTGAAGCAGTCGTTGAGGGAGAGGTTGTGGCGGATGGAGTTCTGCCAGCCCGCCTTGCTTTTCTTGTAAAAGGGGAAGTTTTCGGCCACGTACTGGTAGATCTGGCTGAGGGTGCGGCGCCGGCCCGGCGCGCTGTGGATGGCCATGGCGATCAGCGCCGAGTAGGAGTAGGGCGGCCGGGCCGGCCGCGGGCACTCCTGCGGCGGGGGCGGCGCCGGCCAGCCCCGCTCCGCGCCCGACGGCGGCCGCTGCGCGGCGGCGCAGCCCGAGGGCAGGAGCGGGGCGGCGGGCAGGTAGGGCGCGGCGGGGCCGCCGAGCCACAGGTAGGGGTTGGCGGCGGGCGGCGGCTGCGGCGGCAGCGGGTAGAGGCCGGGGCACACCGCCACGTCCAGCAGCTCCTGGGCGTGCGGCGGCGGCTCGGCGGGCGGCCCGAAGGCGTGCATGCTCCGGCGGCGCCCCGGCGGCAGCGCCACGCTCCGCGCCCGCCCGCTTAAATACCGCCCGCGGCCGCGGCCGCCGACCCGCGCCCGCCGGCGGAGGAGCGGGGCGGGACGAACCCCCCCCGGCCCCGGGCCGCCCCCGGCCCCGCGGGGAAACGCCGCCCCTCCGCCCGGCCTCCCGGGCCCGCCGCGCCCGCCCGCAGAGCGGCTGCGGAGCGGGGGCCGCGCTCCCCGCTGCGCCCTCGGGCCGGGAAGGTTCCTGGGCAAACCGTGAGGATTTGGGAAAACCGCAGCGGTGGGGGCCGCCGTCCGATAGCACCGTCGGCTCCCACTCCACCTTCGGCTCCCATCCCACCTTCTGCTCCCTTTCCACCGTCGGCTCCCTCCCCAGCCCGGGGCACACAATCCCTCCAGCCACAAGAGCCTCTGTCCTCCGGTGAGGACATTACCAGCAAGTCAGGAAAAGTGATAAAGGTGCCTAAACCCTCTCTGGAAACGTCCCTCGGAGATCGGAGAACAAATTAGGGGTTTCCAGGGCTTTGTGGTTTGAGCTCTTGATGTGTAGATTACACCAGCGGTTACAGGGTGAGCTGATCCCGCTGCAGGGAGACGCAAGAGCTCCAGCAGTAAAGCCGGAACGTCCCTGTTTGGTACCTTATAAAACAATTTCTGAACGTTGACTGACCTGAGCAATCCCTTCCCTGACCTTCCTAAACCTCTGTTTAGGATCTATAGTGTTACGGTAAAGCAGCCTGACAGGCGTGGCTGTCCCTTCATTCAGCAAGCTTTGATTTCCAGTGAATAAACACATTTTCAAGAAATCATCAACAGGCTGTCCCACATTTCCTTTAAGTCCGAAACAAAAATTATTATCATATGGAAATTCAAATTTCCCATTTGCAAAACCTCTCAAGGTACGCGTGGTCCTACGTGCACACACAAACTGATACTGAACTCTCGAACTCAAACTAAACTCCTCTACGCTTGCAGAACGCCGCGGTGCTCGGCCGCAGACCACCGGCGCCCACCTCTGCCGGCCCCCAGGCCGAGCTGGGACACCAAGTACCTCACCGAGCGAGGCCGGTGCCCGCACGCTGGGTTGCAAGGGAAGGAAAGGATTTTCTTCTTGTGGTACTGCTGGCATTGACTTTAAAGTAAAATTCACACTGTGCTTTGGTCCATGGCAAACCATGCGCCTGTGCAGCTTTGGTGGAATATTGCAGCCACGAAAAACATGTGCGTAACTTGATTTTCACTTTTTTGACATATGCGTGACATCCTATAAAAAACTTTTCTTCTGCATTTCTTACTCTCCTGTCAAACTAGAGTTTTGGGTTATGTTTTCTCACATCGATGTTAAAATAGAAGAAAACAATCTAAAATTTTTCATCTTTGATAGAAGACATATAATGATTTGATGAAAAATCGCACTGATTGATTTGATGATTTGATTTTAAATTGCATTTCTGTATATACTTTTGCCGTAGAGTATGTCTGTCTTTTTAAAATTACAGACCATTCCTCAGAAATACAGATAAAAGGCATGACTTTATCAGCAGCTGTGGCTATATGTAGGTAAATATAAACGGGATACTGATGTGCCGTAGAGAATTAAAATACTTCAGGTGGCATCTCTTACAAATAAACTCATCTCCAATTCTTAATCTGTCGATCTGTATTTTGGGTCTGCAAATGCAAGTGTGAAAGTAATCTGTGTCACTAGATATTTGCATTTTCAATGTCATTCTCCTGCCTAAACTATTTCTTTCTAAAATGTGTTACGTGTGCGTGGGCATTGGCATTGCCACGGCAGGCCTGTCTCATCCAGCACGCTTTCTCTGGGAGCGCCTCGGAGCAGATGCTTCAGAGATGCCAGAAACACTTGGGAGAGCGGGTTTCTTCCGAAGGAAAGGCAGTCAGTGGGTAGCTTCTGCCCTGGAGCATGAGTGTTATAACCCATTTGGCGCATATATACGAATCTTTATATATACACACACATATAGGCTTATGCCAAGGCAATGATTAGTCTTTAACACCCTCCGGGAGCCATCCCGGCACTCCTGGGCTGTACCAGCGGCAGGGCAGCGCCGCCTTGCCGGAGGCCGCTGCCCTTTGCCATGTCACGATAATGTAGTAGGAGGGGTTTAGTCCGCTGACCTTCGGGCCGTGCCGCCAGGTACACCCGTTTGGCTGAGCTTTTGGAGAATGCTTAAGAAAACCAAGCCAATTGTCAGTAATCACAGCCATTCGCATCTTGACTGGGTGGAAATAAAAAGTAAAAAAAATGTTGAAAACCATTGTCCTACTAATGTAAAGTTCGCCCTGAATGTTCCTGTATGCACACTGCAAAATTAGAAATAGCTGATTCACAGCCCTGGCAGGGTATTTGTCTGAACACCAGTTACTTTAGGCACATTTTTAGACGATCCCTCTTCAACTCTCAGAAGTGTGAGGGGTGATACTCTTTCCATTTCAGTGAAATTAGTTCAGGAGACAACCCGACCCCAACCATTAAACTGGAAGTTATTTCATTTCCCTGCACTTATTGATTACCCAGAGACATCCCGCAGCACGTGGACCTGCGGGTACCACAGCGCGGCTGCCCAGGGATGCTCCCGTTGCTTGGAAAGGCTGTTTCGTTTTCCATGGCATCGCTTGTCGCCTCGCCGCCTGTCTGTGTGTCAGCTACAGCTACAACCACAGGGAACGGTGTAGCGTGTCTTTGTGTCCGTCAGGTTCCAGCAGACCTGCAGCGTGATATTTTTTGTGTTAGCCTAGTGCCTTGTGGCAAACTTCAGTGTGGGCTGGCTGAATTTTCTTGTAAGTTTTAGACATCTACTGTGTAAACAAGAAAATTTATTTCATGTATTTTCTAAATGTACAAATTTACAAGTCTACAGAGAGCTCATTAAATTCTCCCCTTCTCAGTAGGGCTGGCACCCAAGGACATGAAAATACTTACGCATAATATATTTGTTAACGCTGACTTCTTTTTGCTTTGCCGAAACCCAGCAATCCCTGTTAAACACCCAAACATAACTTAACTCCTTTATGATATTCTAACCCATGGGAAAAATACTTCTTGTTTCGACATGCAGAGCTTTTCATGACTTACTTTTCTTTCTTTAGCATTTCACCTGAAGTCACAAGGTGAAGTCACACGTATCACGATAGCGTGGTTGAGGAGCAGCAATCTCTGCGGGAGCTTTGGCAGCTCTCCGATACACGTTTAAAATGCTGGGGTTAGCTCAGCGGCACCCTTTGCAGCAGTTTTTCTCGCCGTCGTGGGCTCCATCGCCCATCGCCCGTCGCCCATCGCCCGATGTGCGTGTGCCCAGATGCACTTGGCAAATCGTGCGAGTTAACTCCAAAAAGCTGGATTTTTTTGAGCTCAAGAGCCACCGCCGAGTTACCCCAGACTTCCCCCGTAGGAGGAGCGGCTTTGGCTAATCGTGGGCCGGCGATGCCATCTAGTGGCAACGGCGGCCGCTCCGCGGAGCAGCGCGGACCCCGGCGCGGCTGGGCGCACTGGGCGCAGGAGGGGGAGCCTTCACTGCCTTAAAGCCCGAGAAATGAGGGGCTTTGACAAGCAGGCATGAAAGACAGAAGGGTTTCTAACAAGCAAGGGTGAAAGTGAGAAGTATTTCTTCCTTCCATCGCTCTCTCCAGCATCCTGAGGAGGGGAGGTGGAGAGGGAGGTGCTGAGCTCTTCTCCCTGGGATCCAGGGATGGGAATGGTTCAAAGCTGTGCCAGGGGAGGTTTAGCCTGGACATTAGGGAGCATTTCTTTACCAAGAGGGTGGTCAAACACTGGAACAGGCTTCCTCTATAGGCGTTGATGTAGGTGTTCCTCTATAGGCGGTTGATGCCCCATGCCCGTCAAGGTTTAAGAGGCATTTGGACAATGCCCTTAATAATATGCTTTAACGTCTGGTCAGCCCTGAAGTGGTCAGGCAGTTGGACTAGACGATCATTGTAGCTCCCTTCCAACTGAATTACTCCTATTCTATTCTGTTCTATTCTATTCTGTTCTGTTCTGTTCTATTCTATTCTATTCTATTCTATTCTATTTATTCTACGCTATGCTATGCTATTCTATAGCCAGTGATGTTTGCAAGTTGTGTAGTGATTCTCCATCAAGTTACAAAGCTTAGTCGGCTTGCTAAAGGCAATGCTCACAGCAGCATATGCATTGCCAAGCCCAGTCTGCTCCTCAGTGTCAGTGTGCAGGATGGTGAGGTGGGTGAAAAACTGTTCCAGTCCAGCCTGGTCATCTTCTCCATTAGAGGGGGAGAGGGGTTCACTGCGTCTAAGTTTCTCTTTCAGGCTGATGATCCCCTGGGCCTGCCTGCCTTTGCCATTTCTTGCCATGTGTGCTTTGCTGTGTCTTCTTAAAATGACTCGTGCAAAGTGATTTTCAACTATTATGCTCCATTTCTTTTTAAAAATGTGATAGCCTGCCTGTATGTCTACGAGGCAATACACAGGACCCGTTCTTGGAGAATTCCAAGCAGAAACCTGAGTTTGGTCATTGTTACGATACTACCTGCGGTGTGCTTACTGTCCCGTGGTATCCTTTGGTTCACTGGTTTTTGTATTTAAATTGTAACCGTAGCCACAGCGGCAGGCTGTGGTTGTCTTCTAGCTGCAGTGGGTATGATGCGCGTTCAACATTTTATATGGTTAGTATTTTAGTGCCTTGGTCTATCAATAAGGTGAAATAAAAGGTCACAGTAGGCGCAATCGGTTGAAGGCAGAGCCAGAGATCAACATCTGGAAACCAGCCCATTACAGCAACCGTTTCAAACAAACAGGGCACCAAGCAGAAGAGGGGCAGCACTCTTTCTGAAATTAAGAACAACGAAAACAAACAAACTGCTTTAAAACGCAGGACGGACTGTGCCAGTGCCATGTTTTCCAAGTTTCTTTCACATGCCTTAAAATTAGTATCTTGAAATCCCCTCCATGCTCCAAAACAACAGCAGAAAAGAAAGCAACTCCCAAAATACATTAGGTCCTAGATTATTTATCACTACCAGTCGATGCCCCTACATTTTCTGTACCTGTGCCAGCAAAGGCCCCACGTTTCCAGCTGCAGAGCTTGCTGCGGGCAGCCGGGGGTCAGGGCTTCGGGGCAGTACGATTCCTCCTTGCAGCATCGGCTCTTACCCCACGGCTTTTGGTAAGGGCAATGGGATTCGCCCCTCTGCATCAAGTGGGCATGAACTCCCTGTTTATTCCTTTACTCAAAAGAGTTAAAATAAACCTGAAGGAGGGGTGTGTACAGAGGCTGGTTGGGAGATTTGGATACAGAAATTTGCCTGAACAAAGCATTCGCTACTTTTCTAGCAAAGCTGATTGAAATGTAGGTGGCTTGCACCAAAACCATCAGCCTGTGATTTCTGCAGGAACACCAGACATTAATAATAACAAACTCCTCTCCTTTGAAATAAAAAGAAGCAGGAGAAAGTGAAATGTAAACACATGGTGGGAAATAACAAACAGCAAGTAATCTAACATGAAGTATCCAGAGTTTATCAAAACAGAAAGAAATACAGCAAATATCATGAATGGTAATCCAAATATTATTTTGAATTCAACACAACTCTGCTCATTTGGCATGACAACTATTAGCTAACAAATGGACATTTTTCAGGTCAATCAAGCTTGAGGCAATTAGCTAAATTAACTCTAAAATTAGAATTCAAATAATCTCAGCAATTGTGGTTTAATCCTGAAATGCGTCTCTTCAAAAGAAGCCAGTAAGACAGACAAATCCACCAGAGTTTACCATATTTAAATTACACACTATATTCTAATTTATTTTAATATCCAACTTCTGACAGATCAGGCAATCCTTTTTCATGACCACGTGTTAAGAATGGCTTCGTACAAGAGAAATGTCATACACATTTTTCAATCTTTTGTGTCTCAGAATAATAGAATTTGCATACACCAAAGGTTTTGGCATCGAATCCAGCTCCTTAGGTGTCATATTCTGATTATTTGAATTTATATACTTTGCATGGCTAAATTGTTTCATTTATATGCACTTCTGATTGTTCATGAAAATTTATGGGTTGGATTTCATCCATATTTTTTTTTCCTACCTTTATCAGAGTTCATCCTTCAATATTTAATTCAATCATTTAATTTTCTTCCTGCCCATCTAGCAACAAAAGTTGTAAGAACAATTCTTATTTAATTAGAAGGTTTTAAAGTCTGCAATGTTCGCTTTTAGAAACACCTGCAATTTAAAAAAAAAATATTAAAACTAAGCTTTTCTCTTTCATTGAAAAAACTACAAGTAACTTGAAATTCATATGCATTTGCATATCTCAGACGGAGAAGAGACACTACAGCATGCGAAGTGAGGTCTCTGCTGTGAAAGGGGGCTCAGCATCTCCAGCACCCCTTCGGATGCTGGTGTAGCAACGTGCAGGTGTATAGTTATATTTGCATTTAATTATTCATACTTTATGAAAATAGGAGTAAAACTGCTGACCCCGCTGGCAAAGAGCTGAAGGAGGATGTGGGATGTCAGCCGAGGGTGTACGAGCAGGTCCTCCAAGTAGGGCATGCGGGTGATGGTACCCTCAGTTAAGTCAAGGTGAGGAAGGTGATAGGCTTCTCCCCCAGCCTCTCGCAGCCTTCTTCACCCAAGGCTTCTCAAATACAGAAGGTTTTAGCATCAGCAGCTGGTAAATGATAAAGCTCAGCAAAACAGCTAGGTTATTTAACACATCTAAGCGGTTAAAGTTTCTCCATGAAGCAATCATCGTACCTAGATCGCCTGGCCCACCGACGGGCCTTTCTAGTGTCGCGGGTCCTACCATTCAGTCGCTAGGCAGCAAACACGGCGGGCTCCGTGGGCAGCTGCTCAGCACCACCGGCCACAGGTCCGGCCAAGCGAGACCCTGTCGTCACCGCTGTGACACGAGATCTGGGCCGAGAGGTTTTGAATGCTTTGCACAGTTCAAACCCGGAGCTATTCTGTGGCACTGGTACCTCCTGGCAGGCCACCGCTTGTGCCATCTCCTGGGCTACCCGGCACTGCTTTTCTGCTGTTAATCATGGAGCGAGATGTAAAATCCAGCCGTGCCGTGAAGCCAAGGGTGAGATGTACGTGTAACTCTTCCAGCAAGTCAACCCACTGCTCATTCCCTGTCTGCAGGGCATTTATGATATTTAAGTTCATATCTAATACCTATAAAACTTGTCAAATTTTTATCTTAAACCAGCAGATGTAGAAATTAGTTTTGAAAACAATGAAGTAGCTGCAACTATAGCAAATTAACTTTTGGGCTTGTGGCGAGTACAGTAGAGAGAAGACATGGCCTGTAGCAACAAACACTGCACCTAACACACAGCTGCCGTCTTAAATTAGTGGCTTTAATTTCTCAGTATGCAGCTGCTTCTTTTCTAATCTGAGAAAGCATTAATCTTAAGAAAACCAGGACATAATGAAAAAAGAAATGAGGAGGCACCAGTAATATTTTTTTTAATGTTTCTGAAGTTTACCAACGACATATATAAATTGTCCCATATAAATTTATATATTGTACATATATTGTTGCTTTTATATAGAGAGTGCAGTTTTGCTCCTTTCTGAGTAAAAGATTCATGCTTGACAAACATTAGCACAAAGTAGTATTAATATCCTCACGACATGATAAGACCATACATTCCTTCATTAAGTTTTCCTTCAGTCTCACTACTCAGACTTTGGTCATATTTTTTTTTTTTTGTTTTTCCCCCACATTAAAACGATCCGAGATCAAGCCCTGAAATTCAGAAGAGCTTGTATTGAAAAATAAATTCCCTGCAGCATCATTAAGGAGCAAACGTGATCAAAATCCCTCACCAGCAATTTGACCATGAGCAAGGCTCCAGCCGGCAGCTCTGCCTACGCTCCAGCCAAGCACTTCTTGCTTTCCCCTCTGAGGGTACGAAGTCCCTGCCAGCAGAATCTGTCTGAAAGAAAGAAGTGGAAAATGCATTGATTTATTTTTGCACATTAAATGCTTTTTATTTCATCCTAAAGAGTTGTTTTCTTTAGTAAGATCTTGTGTGGTTATATATTCTGTATGCACAGTATATTTTTCAGACCACTCATTCTAGACTGCTTTTAAAATGCTACTGGCACTATGTTTCATCTATTTCCACCTGTAACTCCAGCCAGCTTTAATACTGTGACCTCAAAAAAACCCCCAAATTATAATTAATGCCTTTCAGAAATATCTAAAATGACCTAAAATAACTTTTTCAGACACAACGGGATTCCATTTTTCAACTCTCATATTTCATTGTCTGCCAGACTTGGAAAACATGTGATATAAAAGTAAAGGTTATATAAAAAAGGACATACAAATATTTTAGAAAGTTCTGTGTATTGTATTTCTATTTCCTATTTTATTTCAGTTCACCAGAGATCTGGTAGGAGAGAGGCCCTTTCAATTTGCTGGTGTTCATACTTACTGACACGAAGTGTCTGTGGCTTGTTGAATTCTAGGAGTGTTATCATCTGCCTTTTATTGAGGAAAAATTTAAAGAAATAATATTTAATGAATTTTATGAGAACCAATTTATTAATTTATGTAAAGAAGCTGCTTGTTTATGAACATGTGGCCCAAATAATAGTACAAATCTTTCCCACGCTAGCACCTAAATGCAAAACTCGTTTCAGTGACAGGTTTTGTGTGACTGTAGCAACAGGGCAATTCATGTGTTTGTGAATGAAAGAATGGAGAAGCTGAAGGATTTCTTCTCCCTATTTAGTAAAAACCCCACATTTGTCACCAAATTCCCACCCATCTCTCCTGAAGAGGTGGCGTCGCTGTGCCCTTCTCTTGGTGGCTTTGCCTGGAGGGAAATACTGCCCACCATGCGGGACAGCAGGGCGTCCTGCTTACGATGCTTATATATGCGGATGCTTAAATCTATGCCTATATATATGCTTATATAGAGATTTACTTTAGCACTGTCAAGTTAAATGGTTATGGGCGTTTTGTCAAGAAGTGCTCTACAAAAATTACCTACTTGACTACTCCTTTTCCCGAGGAGCGTCTCCTTTCCCACCGCTCACCTGGGCTACGCAGGGCAGTATCAAACGTCGGGTGTCCTGCGGGCCTTTGGCTGCAGGAGGGGCAGTGCTCGAGGAGCATCGTGTGCTGCTGCAACAAATCACAAAGGAACCCCGTTATTGATTATTGAGGGCTGGGTTTTTGCATTCGTTATTAAGCAGGCTGTTCATTACTGCAAAACACATGTTTAATGGAAAGACATTGAAGAGAATGTCTCCTTGAGGACCTGCTTTGTTTTTGAAAGTCTTTATGAGTGTTTACATCATGCTCTGTGATGTATTTTCAGATTGGCTGAGGCTTGCTGTGCTGGACCATGGACAAAACCCATTTGTTTCCCCGGCCAGCAAGCCCATCCATCAAAGAGTGGAAGAAGGAGGCAGGTTGCCAGCCGGGAGCCCGGGAGCTGGGCAGCGCGGAGAGCTGGACGTCTGCTCAGCCAGGGACAGCAGCTTGTCTACCTTTCTGATTTCCACCCAAATTTCAGCAAAATAATGGAAAAATTCTTTTTGGTGGTGTTATATGTACAATAGCATCCTCATTCCTGCAGCCGGTGCTCAGAGAGTACCTGGAGGAAAAGGCTATGGTTACCAAAGCCCCACTAAATGAGGCTCGAGCATCCTTGGCTCTCCATCCTTTCCCTGCCAATCTGCTCACCACCTGCAGGCAGGATCTGTCCAGCAGTTTGCATAATCTGCTGAAGGACGATATAGAGAGACTAACAGCAGAGCTCAGTCTTTACCACCACTCCTTGGTCTGTCAGCCATCATTTGGAAATACCTCTCTGGTCGCTTGGAGGAAAAGGTGTTAACAGCTGAGCGTTGGAGGCCCTTGGCTTCCCTTTGGGCAGCTTGAGCTATAAGATGGGAGAGACAGTTTTATTTTCTGCTGGTTGTTTCTGGTTCTTTGAAGTCCACTTTCATTAGTACCACGCAATTGCATTTGAATTGACTACCTCTGGCAGTTGTTTCAAGCCCAGACTAACCTGTTTTCCCCAGACTGGGTCACATTTCATGAAGATTTTGCTGGTCACCTGAGATCTTACAAAAAATCTGCTTGACAGTGTTTGTACTTTCAACCGCTCACCTTTAACTCTTCGTTTTTCAACTGGTATAAAAACAAATCAACAGTTGAAAGAAAATCCAACCTCATTTCATTGACACGGAGTATTGCTAATATTGGTAAGTTCATGACCTTCTACTAGTGGCTGCCTTGTATTTAGTACAGTGTAAGTGGGATTTGTTTTCTTGCAACACTGCCTTTGCTGCTCTGCAAAGGTATTTGACCCTGAACAAAGCCTAAATGAAAGGAGAATTTTGACATAACATTTTGAACCTGGTTTGCACATTGGAAACAGCTGTAACTGCCTAATCAAGGCGCAGGGCGAGAATCTGAAAGTAGAAAAACTATAACAAGCAACTGATATAGCTGCTTATCTAGAAGTACTTACGGTACAGTGATGTATCATACTTACAGAAAAGTGATTTAGAAAAGAGAAGGTTTGCAGCCAACATTGGAGTTTCCTGGACTGTTGACGTGTTCCTCATACATTAGCATTATAAATCATGCTCTAGGTTGAGCACCTTAACCATGATGACCAAACTGATAGTCTTTTAACTGTTCATTCCAGTATATGCTAACTTTGAATTTGCTAATAATGCCAAAAAACGTCTTTTCTCTTTACAGCCTTTTTTTTTTTTTGTAGACCCCTTATTACACACTGCAGTGAAAAAATACAAATAAAAACAACAAAGTAAATAACAAATAATCCCAAAGGGCAGAGCACGTTGATTTGATGCATGTTGTAATATGCAATTCCTGCAAAGAATCCAGTGATACAAAATCAACTTGAAATCATATTCATGGTTCAACAAGTCTGTGATTTCACTTTTTGAAAAGAAAGACTGTATCTGTGCTTTATGGCATATCAGATTTATTTATTTTAGATCGTATTTTGCTGTATACGGTGTAACTGGTAGGAAACTACAAGACGAATTGTTCACCGAAGCATTTTTCACAGAAAAGGAGTCAAGGACGTTACCTCCGAGAAAAATGTTTGTGCGTCAGGTGCGATATATTCCCGATGTTACGCAAAGCCCAAGTGCTCACTCCCAAGCTCCCCAAAGGCCATTTTTTTCCTTCAGAGCACCACCTTCCCTTCCCCACAGTGACAAATTCACGCTCTTCCCACCCCTCTTCGTACGAGCGATTTGTTGTGCTGCAGCAGCGCCCAAGAGAAAGGTGGGCTGGAGGAAGGGCTGGGCACGTCGGAGGAGCGTCGCGGGCGGTGGGTCGGGCGACCCGTGTCCTGCTGGCCAGCTTTTGCTCCATCATCTTGTACGAGTGACTAAAACCCGATTCAAAGTCACAGATCCCACGTCCCATTTACTTTAATGGATTTCGTTCAGCCGATTAGGCCCTTTTTCCTTCGGATCTCATCTGTATAAAGGATGGCATTAATACTTACAACCTCGTGGGATTAATTGCCTGTAAAGTCACTTTGAGACCTTGGGTAGAAGCACTAGTGATATTAATTATTGTTATAGATATTATAACGTTAAACATAAGTTCATACATTTATTTGAAAAAAACTTTCAGAATCAAAGGAACTAAAACCGCCCCCAGGCTATTTAATTATTTTATTGCCCTTCATTGGAAAGGTGATGCCTCAGCTCTATTTTTCTCCTCACGCTGCAGTATGCCAACCCCTATAAGCCCATGTCCGTGTCAGAAATGTGGTTCACTGACTCACAGAAGTCAGAGATAAAAAGAAATGTTGTTCGCTTGATACTTTCTATTTCCAAATTTTCTACAACCTACATTTTTTCTTTATTTGAATGCTTTTTGTTCTCATGAGATGCGATTAATTTGGCACTGTAAAAAGTCAAGATGAGCAGAGATTCAGAAAGCTGGGATTTAACAGGGCAAATTGTACTGTGCAAAAGTATAGTGCTCATTATAAATAGGAAATATTTGGCAAGCAGTTTTCTTCCCATAAAGAGAAGACTTCTAACCAATGAAAAATTCAGAGGACAAATATTTAATTTATTTTGCCCATATTTACTGACTGGAATGACCTTGCACCAGGAAGGTACCAAAGTGCCACAACACAGCATGAAAGTAAAACAAATGAAGGTGGTTTCTGAGGATGGGTTACAAGTAATATTCATCACTGTTGTAATGCAAATCAGAAAACTGAGGAACTACATGTAGAAAATAGCAGAAATAGAAACACGGCCCTAAAAATAAATTACTTTGAGGTACTCGGCGCACTCCCTAGAGGACCTGATATCTAGATTTTTCCACCGAATGAGCAGGGCAAATTAAAAACTGGCCACTGCAGCTAAGGAAGAGGGAATATTTACCGCTATACTAACAGAAAGTCTATTTCAATACTGGCATTTCCAACCCAAGCTAGGAGAGCGGCTCCCGTTATACGCTGGGTACATTGGCTGACTTTCTTGCCAGTAAAAGTCAGCCAGCAGCCTGTAATTATACTGAATATCTTCCTGGAACCTTGCTTCCATAAATGGTGCCATCTTTTGAGTAATATATCATTGGTCTGCCTCGCTCAGATTATTACACTAATATATCATTAGAGCAACAGCTTGCTTTGGTGATGGATTCGTGTAATGCGGTGTGAGAGCTACAGCTCACACGGGTAATGTATGATGCTCTCGTGCTGATGTATGGGATGGCGTATCACCGAGAGGAGCCTCTCGGGTGATGCATTCCCCCAGAGACAGTGCAGCCCTACGATGAACAGCCCCGGGACGATGCTTATTTGCTTTGAAGGCTTATGGGCTGCTTTACGCTCCCAACGAGGCAGGCACGCGGGATCCTTTGCCAGCCCCCAGCTCCTCTGAGCTTTGGCTGATGCGGTGTCCCCCAAGACCTACCTGGTCTGCCAGGGAGGGAAGACACGTGGCTGGTGCTGGGTGCCTGCAGAAAACTGAGTTAAGGGGAGAAAACTTCCTGGCTTTGGTTACCTTCAGTATCATGCTATCATGCTGTCTTAAGCACCAAGAGACTCAGAGACAGTCTGCTATGCACACATATGACCAGTGCAAATACATAAGATCACTAGTCATAGCTGAAAATATCTCTCATTTTACGGGAGATATGGCACTAAAGCAAAATCTTCACATACTTATCTTACAATCTCTTACTGCACATGTTCTGGACGCTCAAGCCATGGTGCAAACCCACTCACTCCAAGGATTAGTCAAATGTTTTACTGAATATTACCAATGTAAAACTTTTACACTAGTAACCACTAACTAGTTTACATTTTTTGTTAAAAGGTCCATGGTGGTATTTGCTATTCTTCCGTTTTCCTAATTGTGTCAAAATACCTCAGGGTGAGAAATATGACAGCTAACTTTTGAGAAAAGTATATCTTTATATCTAAAAAACTAAAAATGCCTTAATTGATTTCTTCCCAGTTTGCAAAACAGAAAAACATCTCCTAAAAAAAACCCCACAAACCAACCCAGCCTGGATTCTCTTAAGCTTTCCTTCTGACACACACACGAAACCAACCCATCGCCACCCATAACAAAAGCATACAAACCAGATTTCTGGCAGAGCCCAGACTCAGCCTAGCTCAAGCCCAGAAAGGAAAATATTTGCACAATGTGACTCAGTGCAAATGATTTACCTGCAGTTCTTTTCCCAGCTTTAATTACTCTGCTTGTCACCAATAAAACACTGAAATTCTGCAAGGACACACAGAGGTTATAATTGTCTTCTATCATGATACCAGCTCTGTTACTCCAAAAAAGTGAAAACATTTAAAATCATCAACAATCACTTCAAATGTTATTCCTTCTATAAACAAGATGATAAAACCTGTAATAAGGCAATCGGTGTTCTCCGTAATTTGTTTCGTTTTTCAGACATTCACCTGACCTCTACCTGGTTTTTCTGCTAGCCTCCGGTAGGATGATGCTGTTTTCCAGTCATTATATGCATGGAAATTAAATTAAGTAGTGGGTGGAAAAGTGAATTAGATTTAGTAAGTTAAACAATGCATGGAAATTGAACTATACGTATTACGCGTAACCTTTCTATGCTGATCTATTCAGCTGCTCCTAGATGCATTTCAGGGCGACAGCATTAAGCGACATGACTAGCATCTGCCACATACTTTTCGTTTTATAAACTGAATAATATGATCATTTTATAATCTTTGCTGACCCTCCTTAGTTGTTATCCTTAAATGCAGGCTGATCTGTCAGCCAACACAAACCAGACACTGCCTTCACTACTCAGCACCGAAGGCTATGGAAAATCACCCCTGCACATGCAAACCCAAGCCTTTGCTAACAAGGGAATGATTTTTCCCGCCGAGGTTTTGCACAGTTAACATAAAATCATATTGTTTCTCCTTCCCTCTGCCTCCAGCGAAGGTGCCCACTGGCTTTGGCCCCGAGCCCAACGGTTCCAGCTTTGCTGCCCTGCGCAGCTGGGTTGGCACTGGTGCTCGCTGCCTGCCCTTTGGGTTTTTGGCTGCTCCGCTGCAGCCTGGGCTGGGTTTGCTGCAGCACAGGCATGCCTGCTGCCTGCCTGCAACACCGCTTGCCTCCTGCTCCCCTGGTGCTGGGGTCCGAGGCTGCCAGGGAAATGCAAACCAAACTCACAACTGGTGCTGAGCATATTGCCCCAGCCCTGAGGCTGATCGCTGCTTAGCCCCTAGCCTGCTCCGTGCTGCACTACCTGGGAGAGGAGCTGTGTCTGGGGCAAAACCAGCCCCAGACTCCTTGACTTAAGAGGGGAAAGAGGGAAGGAGCTGCTGCCCTTCGGTGCCAGAGGCAGAAGAGCTGTTATAGCTCCCTGCCTCCGTGCCGTAACTCCCCCAGCCGCACAGTGCCTGCAGTGGCGATGCATGGGGAGGAGATGTTTGGTGCACCCAACACCTCAGCTATAGCTTGAGGGAGAGGAAGAAGGATATTAAGAAATGCACATGCTGTGCAAAAGGAGAGAAAATTGCCAGGTACTCCTTGATTAACTAAGAACTTAACCCACTGTACCTTAAGGCAATAATCAGCAGTTGATGAGCTACGTGAAACATAAAGGAACAAAAAGAGCAGTTTAGTAAGGTGTAACCTGGTTCTCCAGCTTTTGACTGTCTTCTGTCTGCCCAGTATTTTAGGTCTATTCAACTGTTCAGTTCCCGTGCGCTTCCTACCACGTGTGCTGAAAGAGCGCAGATAGGTACCTGCTGGTCAGTGCCTGTTGGAGACACATTCGAAAGCACCTGCAGAATTTACAGCAGCCCTGATGGAATTATGTGCATGGTTATTGTGGGTGTCTGTGTGTTGCAATTTCACACTTTGTATTTCCTAAATCCCCCCGCTTTATCCTCCCCTATCTAGCATATCAAATGGGAGTTCTCTAAGGCAATTATTACTGGTCGTGGCAGTAGTAGTAGTAGTATTTGTCTTGCAGCTGGCTGAAGAGGGCTCTAACCACACACACAAGTGACTGCTAACCCCCTCAAAATACACAATCTAAGAATAATAGAAGAGAAAACAGAGGCACCAAGGAAAGAATGAAATTGTATTGGTCAGCATGGAAAAGCAGGAATTATTATTTATTGGCATCCCAGAAGAGAAAATAGCGAGGGGAAAGACAGAGGACAGCAAGGTGACTTTGCAGCAGAGAACAAAGCTTGTTTAAGTATATTGAGCATCACCAGCCAGAGTCAGCACCATTCACTGGATGAGTGCAGGCACTAGGGCTCTGTACTGTGAAAGAGATGATAGGTAGATGGATGGATTAGGCCAGAAGGGCCTTAAAATGAAGATGTATCATTCAGGTTTGCTATGTAGACAAGAGAAAAACAGTTCATATATTCAGGGTGGTGAGACATAGGCTAGCCAACAAAATAAGAAAAGGCAGTAGGAGTTTAAGTGGTTGAAATGAAGACTAGATTGGACTGGAAAAGCCAAGGACAACATACAAAAATCTCCCTGACGTGTTAGCATCCCGTTACTTACTTCTTTAATGTTAGCTCTGAAAAAAGCACACTGACATTTGCCAGAGAAAGGTGCTAAGATGAGCTGAGTTGAGAGAGCCAAGGTGTAGGAGCGAAGAGAAACAGTAGGATTGCAAGTGGCTCACTGCTCAAACAAATAATGTGATAGACTATTTGCTAATTACTTTTTATAATGCTAAGAGTTCACATTAGCTAAGAATTGCAAAAATAGTCAGTAGCAGCACGAGGTTACAGATATTTCAAATAGCCAGGAAGGCTGAAAATACAAAATTGCAGCATTTCGTATAGAATGGCTGGTTTATGACTGTGGATATAATTTGCCTTCACAAAATAGTGTCCAAGTGTACCAAATCAGCTGAAACGCCAGCCAAAATCTTAGTGTTAGTCCTGCTGACTGGGGGTACAACTAAGAGTGTCAGATAGATACCTACCTCAAGAAAGTTATCCACGCAATTTGGTCGTGGGTGCGAAAACGGCCCAGGTATGTTTTGTTTTGTTGCGGTTTGGTTTCATTCACCTGAAAACAGAAAAAGAGAGCCTCAGGCTAGCTGAAAATTTTGCTTCATAAAATAAAAAGGACTGATTGAAAACATTCACCTGAGAGAGGGAGCAACTCTAGAGGGAAAGTTTTATAGAGTTTAATAGGAATTACAGCTGTAATTATGTTCCAAGTAATTATCATAGAAATCCAAGTCAGGTAATGAAGTCCTACCTATGCTGGGATTCTCTAAGTTATCCTGTGGAAGTGCATGGTAAAGGTTTAGTTCTCTCTGAAATTCTGTCAGTACTTAAATCATGCTCTGAATTTACAGGCAGAGCTGGGAATATTACACATCATAGTCATCTGAGTCCCATTTTAGCATTGTGTTTAGGAACTTCACTGTATCTCTTTTTTCTTTAAAATTCTTCTGGGCTTTCAGAACAAATTTGCGGTTAATATAACTTGCAGAGCGTAATATTTGAACTCTGGTACTTAGAGCCTTCCATTTCTTCAACATCTGTTCCAAGATAGGGTGACCTCTACTTGATAGCAATATCTGTGACACTGGAAACCTGAAGGAGAAAACACATTGTCGCAAGGTTATAGTTTGTGTGATTTTGTCCCTTTTAGTTGCTCATAAAAATTTCCTAGAAGTGATTAGATGTTTGCTTATGCAGGGTAATTTTGTTGCATAAAGCGTCTTCCTATTATGTAGCTAATAAAAACAACAGCAATGTATATCTTGGCCCAAAGAGGTTGGGAGTTTATTAAAGTTGTAAATTATGGATTCCACTAATGCAGGATAATAAAATCAAACAGCACAGTACGAGCAGTGATCATTCTCCTATTTTTGTCTAATATTGTGCAGTTATTAGACATTTTGTCCCTGATTAATCTTGTTTGACCTTCTTCCACAAATTCTCCTTCCTATAAAAATGAATTACTGCTGAGGATTGCAATGTGCCCACGACAGTCCGTAAGGTTAACAGGGCACAGTGTGTTACAAAGTGCAGTTGATAAAGCAAATGCCCTGGTGAGGCCACACCGAGCCCCTCTGCTCCTCTGACCTGGGACGGGACCTGCTGGGCTCACGGGCAAGGAGGTGGCCCGCAGTAATGTGGGCATCTAAAATGTGCTTCAGCAGAATATCTAAATGTAATTTCTTAACACCCAGTAAGGGATTTAAAGGGCAATGATTTGAATAATAACCACTCACTATTTTCTGAACATTGTGGAAGAAGAATAGACAACTCTTCAGTGGAAGGGGCAACCTCGGCGGGACGTGAGAAAGCAAACGCAAAATCTTCTTTCCAAAGTCTTCCTTGTAAACTCAGTGCAAAACCTCCCACACTGGAAGACAGCCAGTGTGTTTCCACAGCATTCCCTTTTGTTTTATGAAAGACTAAAGGAACAAGAATATGGCCACCTGCAGCAAGGACGTGACATGAAGAGTGCTCAGCACTTTGCTCACTCCTTGTCGGTACAAACTACAGTCCCAGACCCAGTTTCACTGGGAATCCATGTGGTAGCAGCACAGTAACATAACTAAGTCATTCCTTTTGCTTATAATATGAGCGTGTCAAATAAAAATTTAAATATTTAGGGACTTTATAACTAACTTATTCGTATCAATCGCAACGCTGCAGTTAGAGTGAGACAGGTATGAAGCCTCTGCCGAGAAGTTATTTTCCCCAAAAAGTTTCATTCTTGTCACTTGATTTTTTTTCCCCTTATGTACACAATAACAAAGAGAAAAAACTGTAAGTTTGGAGTTGATCATTCTATTCTGCTTGTCTGAACAAACATTAAATAAAAATCTTACAAGCCATAGACAGAGTTTTAAATAAAGTGCATAGGGCATTTGAATAAATAAATAGCTAAGATATTAAAATTTAAAAATCTGCAGCTCTGCATACAAAGTAAATTTGTTTCAAAATGTGTTCGCTCGCTCAGTCCTCCCTCGATGGGGAGTCTGCGACAATAAGCCAGCGCTTACGTGCCATAGCAGGGATCACTGTACTTACAGTCTCTCGGGAAAGGCCGATCTTCGTACCACCGGGTGACCAGGGTCTGAACTCAGAGCAGGTTAAAGCCTGCCCACTCCAAAATTATGCTGCTGTGGCTGCATTTCCTAACGGCTTAAAGTTGCATCTCCTGTTAGGCCGGGGACTGGAGACCCCCCCAGACTTGCGCTGTGCCCAAGGCTGTCCCAGGTGCAAAACTCAGTGCTCAGAGCCTGCGGGAGCCCAGCGATTTCCAGCTGCAAGGAGGAGCAGGGGCGTCCGAGGGCGTCCGAGGGCATCGGAGGGCAGGTGCTGATGGAGGGTGAGCAGGAGCATGAATGCAGCTCCAGCCGCACAGCCCAAACCTACCAAGCAGCGAGGGTTACTATTCATAAAGAAAATGCTGTATTTGAAACATGCTCTTTACAGCAGGTGGCTAAAGAGTGGTTTCCTGGCACGGAGAATAACACCTTTTAAGGACTATTACAATTATTTTATGTGTAAGCAAGAACAAAATAAAAAAAAAAAAAACACAACAACCAAACCACCAAAATCCTAAATCCACCATTTTCATCATTTAATGGGCTCTGTGCGAATGCTAAACAGAAGGAAGGTACAGAAAGAAAAGCGTATAAAATGGGTGCACTTTAAGCAGCAGCGAACCATTCTCTCTCCGTGGTGCATGGGGCAGTTCAGTGGGCAGCACGTGGGCTACCGCAGCCCAGAATCAAGGTGGTTTTTAGGACCCCATGAGTTTTCATATTTCATATTTAGTGCAGGTGTCTCTGTACATCTCAGGTGGTCACAGGAGGCTGTAAGCATCGGGCAAGTGCCCACCTACGGCTACTTGAAACATCACCGTCCATGCCGCTAGGCTGCAATACAGAACAGGAGCTCCCACTGCTTCACGCTCGGCTAAAGGGCTTATATCCCATGTGTTTGTTTTTAATTTAACACCTTCCGTGAGGTTTTATTTACTTTGGATGTGTCCTGTGATGCTTCTGCGTTTATATTCAATGCATTTTAAAAACCCCTGGAAGAGACCTGTTTTGTGCCCAAAGGGGTGACGGGAGACTGCAAAGGCAAGTGGCAGGGAAGCTAACCACGCTGCCGAGCGCACTCCGCTCGGCTCGCCGCCTCGCTTTTGTGTCCCGTTCCCCGCCATTCATTTTCCATTGGCTCATTTGGGGCCTATTTGTCTTTCCCTCGCTTTCAGTGTATAGTACTTTAATCCGCTGAACCAAAAGCCCTACTCACAGATAAGGGACTATTTAGGAAACCCAACCAAACCCATTTCCCAGGCTCTAATACCATTGTGCAGCTTTGGTTACCGAACTCGAGGATTTTTGCAAGAGCAGGGACTCTCCGGACGGCAGTGGAGCAGCCCCGGCACGGTGCCCGGCAGAAGCCAGCTGGTGCCCATGGGATGCACAGGCGACACCACCACAAACGGCATGATGTCCCGGTGCACAGGAGTGGGATTGTTGGCCTTGGAATCTCCTCGCCATCTCAGGAGGAACAGGCTGGAAGAGAGAAGCTCTTCTGAAAAACTACACTTTCCATTTTTTAATGCTCGAGAGAGAAGGGATGGCTTTTCTCATGAGCAAACAGGAACATGCCAGTGTCGCAGAAGTTGTTTTTAATTAATTAGAGAGATGGTAATCTTTCAAAAATTGGTTTTGGCACTCAGGATCTGATAGAGGCGGCTTGGCATTGCCAGCAAAAGAGAAGCAGCAAGGTGACTGATCGAAGGGAGGAGCTGCCTTGGCTGCTGACGTGGGCTTGAGCGTCGGTGTCCTGCTCCTCCGGTGACCTCTGCAAGAGGGTGGAGGGGGACACAGCACTGCCAGCGCGGGATGCCACCCCCCCTTGCTCAGATGTCAATCACGGGATATGGTGCAATGCAGAGTTAGAGTTCAGGGATGCTGAAATCAAGCAATAAACAGTTTATACACATTTCTAATACACCGCGACAGATTTACTGCCCTGCTCTGCTGACTTAACCCCTACGAAGGACACAGCCTCCTCCTGTCCCATCAGTATGTCTCTTCACCAAAACAGGGAGGTTCACGGCCAAGAAGTGAATGCTCAGGACAACTGGCACCAGGTTTTCATCAGTTTGTTTTCCGTGCCCCTGACAGACAGCAAAAACGAGAGCGACGTGATCGTCTCTGCCCTGTCCCATCCTATTGCGACGTCTGGAGGAAGCTTGGGCAGGCGTTTCAGTCAGGACCCAGGAGGAGTGAAGAGCAATGGCTGAAGAAGCCATGTCCACGCTATATGGCATGGTCTGTGCAAGAGCCTTCATGGAGGATGGGGATGCCTGGGAACCATAGGGACAGGGTGGCGTGGATCGAGAGCTACATTTAGACCCAGCATAAGCCAGTTCTCTCCTGTTTCCCTCTTGCATACCAAAATGCACACAGAAACTATTAAAACCTTGTCTCGGATTATTCTGTAAAGCTTGTTTACTCCCATATAGTCAAATACTTATTTACTTTACTTATTAGCAGTGTTTACTCATCAGCTCTACTTTCTGAGCAACCTCAATTTTTTTCTGTCTTTACAGAAGTAACATCTGTCACAAGCTGCTTCCTCAGTCTGCACTTTTTATACTCCTCAGCTTGCATTTTCTCTCATGCAAAGGCATTTTTATTCATATGAAAGCAGAATAAAATGAGCTTTCCTTTTCCTGTTTGTACAAAACTCCCTGCCACAGCTGACCAAAGCAGTGAGCAAAGCAGAAAATATATGTTGAAAAAAAAAAGGCCAGCCGTGGTCTTCACTCCAAAAGCACCCCTGGGGTGAACCGAAATGCTAATGTCCATACAACCAAGTGAAAATTAACCTTGGGGTCTTCAACCACAATGCCAAGGCCTCTGCTGCTCATTTTAAAGAGGTACTGGTGGTAGGTTGTAGCACGAACACGAGAGGGTATCATCCGGTAAACCAACCTGTTCATCTCCGAAGTGCTTCTTTGGCCAACATCTGTGAAATCTGAAGGGAAAAAAAAAGAAAGAAGTTTTTTTTTCAGTAATATTGCTGATGTCTTTGTGACCTTCCACCCAGACTACTGCAAAGTGTTTAGTAACTGTAGAAAGCGTAAGAGAGGAGTAGTCTGCTCTGCAATACGTCGCTGCTTGATGCACACCGTTAAGTGCCTGAAATTCCCAGGTTCTGCTCAGCAGTGTTGTTCTGGATCAGACAGGGACACAAGCCCCTGTTCAAACACCCCTTCTGCTGACAGAGCGGGGTATTGAAGTACGACATTTGCCAAAAAGCATTCCTACTAATCAATTCCTCCTTTATCTATAAGGACCATTGTTTTGTTTTTAAGTCAAAATGTAAATTCAGTGCTTCAAAGTATGGAAAACATTAATTTCTATACATCTGCAATTATTCCATAGGAGAATGCCTAAGGACAACAGCTATGAATGCTAACATAAAGATTTTCTTTTAATGTAGGACTAACTTATTAAAAACTTTCAATTAATACGAACTAATTAGAAATAAGCAAGTTTCCTTTAAGCTGATCCAATACCCATGAAGTTTCTCATGGGCTTCAATAACGTTTTCTGCAGGACAACAGTATATTCATAATCATATCTAATTAAAAGGCTTTAAAGGCATTCTTATCATAATTTTCCATATGTTGCATATGATTGCTACTGTGAGTATTGTTTTCACAGTGACAATGCTCCAATCCAGAGAAGGTCCCACCATGCTGGATGCTGTCCAAATACATACCCCTGCTCCAAAGAGTTTGTGATAATCTCAGGCCAGCGAAGCCTGTAACAAAAAAGGGGATGAGAAGACAATGATGGAGGGATAAGTGGTTTATGTTCATGAATGATGCTCAGAAAACATAACTCATGCTATGAAATTAATGAGATAAATATATGAAATGAATTTGCAGCACATCCTTGTCTACAGAATATTTTCCAGCCCATTTACATAATGGAAAAGCTTCTCAGTCTATTAACAATCAGCACCAACAACTTTTTGGTGTTGACCTTTCCCAGACTGACTTGTAAGGTTTATGCAGGTCAAGACCCACCGATGTTAGCAGGCATCGTAATGGGCACGGTCCTGTCCTGCGTGCCGCAATCAATTCCGAGCTAATAGAGCGATGCGTGCTGTAATTTTTGCAGTGCTGCATTGTGCGGGTTTCAGATGTCCTACTTCAGATGCGTAAATGAGGAAAAAGGAGAGGAAAAGGTTTATGTTTGTCCTGGAGTCATGCAACAGGCAAAGGTGATGGTAATAAAAGTTGGTTCTGCTGTGGACATGGCAGAATCCTCTGCGCTGGCATTGCCCGGTCCTGTTGCATACACACATACAGACACACAGGGACATGTACCGCTTTCTTAAGACCAACCTTTCTAAGTGAATGTTATTCGAGATATCATGTATGCAGTAGTGTCTTTTCAATCGTACAAAACTTTCGTATTTTATAGTCCTTTCTCATGTCATTAGTACTTGCTATAGATTTTAGATACCCCATGCAAAATTTAAGCTGCTTTTGATTTTATGCCCTCCAGAAAAAAAGGACAGGTAAAAATACTCTTCCCACACTTCCATAAATATTTTTCCAATCAATTCCCAGTTTATCACTAAAATCACCTGGCAGATTTCAGAGCAGAGGGGAAATCTCAGCTTTCAGTCTATGTATGAAAAGTAAGTCCCAGTGAACACAGACTTTTTAATGATATTTACGTTAGAGCAAGGTTCCCTTCTCCAAAGTCAACAGAAAATTAAGAGTGTTTTTTGGTAAGATCAAGCATAGAAAGATTCAACACTGAAGAAGATTGCTCTGGAAAGTTATCCAAGTATATCAGAGTAGTTCTGTGACTTGAATTATACTGGTCATTACCGACTGTGACAATAAGTAGATACACATTTTGGATAGGAACTCAGGACAGAAATTGATGCGGGGTTTAGGTAACATGTCAGTGCATTTCAGTTTTCTATCTTGATTTCAGGTTTGTGGGGTTGTTCTTTTAATTTATTTTTCTTCTGTTTTCACATATTACTAAGATGTTAAATGGAAATGTATGTGCAGAGTTACCAGCAGTGAATGCACTAGCCAAAAAATCTTTAAATAAAAGTTCTTTTATTTCAGTTTCAATAAATAGGATGATGTGACTTTATTAAAAAAGAAGATTGAAAACTTTGTGATGTGAGACACTTTTAAATGGAAACACATTAAATTATTTACTGTGGTAAAATAAGTATTTAATGGAGAAGCATTTAAAATTTAATTGACTGCTGAGATTATTGGTTGAATTGTGTGAGGCACCCACATGATGTACAGCTTTCTCTTGTAATTGAAAACACTAAGAAAAACATTTTTGTAAATCTATTTTGAAACAAAAATAGATAATGGAAGGTTTGTTATAAAATGTACTATCACGTTATTACTCAAGTCACTGGAGAAAACTAAAACTGCATAATTTAGGGGGGGTGGAGGATGAGTAGGGCAGTGCTTGAAGTCATAGAGGACACAGACTGAAAGTTCTGTCTAGAATTTTAGATGGATAATTAGAAAACTTAATTAAGTTATTTAATCTGGTATGTAATTTAAGTTTAACTGACTTACTGAAAACTCAATAAAAGTATAGTCGCTCTTTTGATCTTGCATGTACTGTCTCTTCCCCCCCCGCCCCGAAATCACCAGCCATGGCATTTTTGAATGGTAAAATGCATTCAAAAGACCATTGAACTCTCATGGCGAGGCCCTGCTGCAGCACACCGTGCTCCCTAGAGCGACTCCAGGTCTTTGCAGAGACCTGAGCCATGAGGCAAGGGGAGGAAATCAGCTCCTGTCTCACCTCGGGCTGCCCTGGAGTTTCCACGTGCAACACGATGCAGTTGTTACACTCTGTGCAGCTCTGCCTTTACTTTGTTCTTCCTTCTTCGTGTGTCCACGCAAAGGTAATGATATGAAGATTTGGCAAAGGCAAGCATCTTTATAAGGTCAATGGATGGGTCTGAAGGACATGTCCCAAGTCCCACAGGCAAGCAAAGTGAACCAAGAGCAGCATCAGGTCTCCTACCTCCTGGACCACCCTCCCACCCAGGCCAATGTCCTGCACCACCGCACGTCTGCTACCCGAGAGAAGGATGGCTCCTGAGCTGCGTAACTCCCTATCCACCGGGTTTTTACAATACCTTTCTCTAATGGGAGACTTCATCAACTCAGAGCATTCCCCATGCGTCTGCATTTTCCTTTGGATGAGCTACTTCACGCTGTTGCTCTTCCTCATGTGAAATGACTCCCACTGGGTCAACACAGCAGTGCTTTAAAAGTGGAAGTCCTCCACTTTACAAGGATTAATTCCTTTGCAAAATTACAAGAAATTACAGGAAGTTTTTTTAAAAATGACTATATAGTCATGTACTGATGAAAAATTTTCTGGGAAGCACCAGTTGACTCAGCCATTAAATAATCCTTCCAGACTATTTCTAGATTATTTATAACGCTTGACAAAATATTACTAATATTAGACATTGCCAAACAATGTGTCAAATTGCCACTCTAATTACTCTACCAGCAACACAAATCCTTTTGCAGCCGATCACATTTGGATATGTTTGTAAAAACCCAATAACTTCTTTGTGTTATTTTTAAATTGTTGTAATTTTATTTTAGATTTGCTGGCAGCTGTAGAGCTAGCATAGGGCAATAACCATTCTTTTCATCACAGCACACATTTAACTGACATTTCCATCTATGTAGGGACTTTTCAAAAATGTTTTTTTAAACCAAAATTTTTAATACATTCGCATTTTAAAAAAAGTAATTTTGGCTTACAGTTTAAATTGTGATCTGTGCTTAGGATGCACAGCATGAAAATAACACTTTATTCTAGAAATTTCCTTTTTTTTCTTTTATACCTTTATAAGAGACAGCAAAAGTAAACCTCATTCTGAGCAATTAAAGGCTTTAATATTTTTAAATTGCTATCACTGTGCAAAACCCAGCAACACGTACCACAAATGAAATCATTTCTAAGGACCCAAAGAAGCATTGTGTTATTACCCTCCAAATGATGAAAATGTAATTTGGAGCCATTCGTCAGCATTAGTGGCAACTTAAGATTTGTGGCAATTTAGTAGTTCCCGCTGTACAATACGATGTGGCCGGCAGACAGCAAAGCTGGCCTGTTTGAATTAACATCTGTGCTACAACCCCCCATGCAACCCCCTCCTGAGCCATGCCTGCCTACGCTCGGACATATTCACAGATCTAGACTACTAGTTGCACCTCCGGTTTTAAAACCTTTCCTTTAAAAGTCTTCTCCTCTATGCAAAAAGAAAAGGTACTGGAAAATGTTGCCTCCCTTAATATTAAAAAAAACCCCACATTCCAGTTGTATAATCCATCCACACTGATCTTTTCTTTTAAATTTAGTAATTAAGTTTAGTCTCAGCTGAGAATCAGTATGCCAGATTTCAGCCTGAAGTGAAAATAAATGGTTGAATTATAAATCCCTAAAAATAGAAATTCAGAATGACACAACCTTCATTTGGGCCCCTGTAGTATTATAAAAGACATTTAGTAAACAACAAGGTAGCTAATGATGCAGTAAGCATTTTCATACAGCACTTGGAGACAACTCACTACACATAATTAGAGCATTACTAGAGTCATCAAGTGTCTAGTACATCTGATAAAGAAATGTCACCTGCCTCAAAATATGGTAGCAATTCCAGTTGCCTTATGTGCAAAGCTTTAAAAAATCAGAGAGAGAAGACGACAACAACAAAGCTAATGACATAGTTCTCATCTTGTTGCTTTGAAGCAGCACAGAAATTTGGAAGTGAAAATTTTTTTCTTTGGTGTCATTTGCTGAACTCTGTAATAAGCTCTTGTGGGGATTAATAAACGAACCGAACAAAAATATTGGGTCCATCCATAAGGAAATGTGTTGGATTATTTACTCTCTGGACTAAGAGCCTGTCCTGCAAGGGCTGCATGGGATTGAAGAGTGAACGATGAAGGTTGGACTCGTCTCACCCCAGGCTGACTATCCAAACACTGAGCGTATTTGTCACCCAGGCTTTTCTTACATGATACAGTGATCGATGTGACTCAGGAGGATGATTCATCCTCTTGAGGCGGTAACTCAGACGGGGTTGAACTGCCTTTGGGCGCGTTGGCCTCTCTCAAGTAGAGGGGAAGCAAGATTATTCGTTTAATCAGACATCCATCTCTTAAATGACTGGAGTTAAACGAGATGGATTCCACCCTAGATTCACAATTCATACAGGTACTCGGTCTCATCCTTTTCTGAACAGAATGACAGAGCAATTCAAGTGATTGCTGCCACGGCAAATGCTACTTGTACATGAATCGGAAAGCCTGGACTTTCCACCACCAATCGATTATAATACAGCTGGAAAAATCTGTGTTAGCCTCTTGTCTTGGGCTGCACTCGGGCTGCTAACCGAAACGTGGTATTTATGGAGTTCTCTACAAAGACAGATGTGTCTGAGTGCTGAGATCAGCACGGCACTATTTCCATGTATTTTCAAACATTCATGAAGGCAACAGGAACTCAGAAGCATATTAGCATCAGTGGTGTGGAACCACAACGTACACATAAATAACGCATTGAGTGACTAGTGAGTAACTCCAGCTTTACAGGATCTTTGGCAGCAATGGCAGGATTTCAATTATAGGGATGTTTGTTAGAAAAAAACCATATTTTCTACCCTCAGAAAGTAATTCATCAATTGCTTTTACACTTGGAGATAATTCAATGCGCATCCACAGGAATCTCTTCTTGGTCTAATTCTATTCAGTATTTTCTTTTCTGACTTGGATACAGCAATAGAGACTAGTCTGTAAAAATTAAAGTGCCACAAAACAGAAAAAACCCAAACAACTAGAACTCAAAATTACCATAGTAAAGTGAGGAAACGGTATACGTTCAGAAAGGTGAAATTCAGACGGGGAGTAGCTTTCCATGCAGTGATACTTCAAGACCTACTGGGAGCGGTAGGATCTATTGAATATGAGCCGGTATTGTGACTGCTGCAAAAGAGATGACATAATTTACGAAAGGTCAAAGATGAACTGTAGAGGCTGGAGGACAGCAGGGAGATTTAACAGACTTTCAAAAAACCATGAGTTTTCTGAAAAAGTTGAAAGATTTTGTTTAATCTAACAAAGAGAAAACTAAGGAAGGCTGTTTCGTCAGCGGGAACCAGCAGCCAGTTGTTCTTGTCCATTTAAAATGAGTCAAAATTAGACCAACTCAATGGCAACAAGAGATATTTTAAGAATTCCTAATCAGTCTTCCAGGAGCCATATCAACAGACAAGACCTCCTCATTTCCAGTGGCTCTAGTGTTGCTTTTCGCTGTTGTCACAGCAGGACAGTTACCTACCTTGGTATTTAGAAGACTGTGGTTTTGCCTGGAGGCAACACAAGATCCAGGGTTGAACCATCTCTTGAGTCTCTTTCAGCTTTTGTTTTGGAGAATGATTTTTTTTCCAACTCATAACATCAAAACCCCCCATATGAGTTCATTTATTACTATTGTATGTCAGGGAAGAGCCAGTTGGGAGAAGAAGAAACCTCTTTTGAAGCACAACGTGCATGATGACACATGGAAGACTGCAGCCGTCCCCTTGCCAATGGTGGCCTGGATTAGAAAGACGTAATGAAAATACACACTCTCTGTTTAGTCAATGGGAAACAAGTGGTTTCATAAGCCTGTATTTTCCATTCTTCTTGTTATTTTCCCCCCCTGGGGTAGTTCTTTCCCTCTTTTCTAAAGGCTCATGTTACCATGGAAAACATGACAGGGACCAGCGGGTGTTGTTAGCCTGGGAGATCTTGAATAATTTCTTATGTGAAAACATTTTAATTCCTAAGGTATAATTTTAAGGTGCTGATCCAAAGCCCATTGTAGTCTATGAAACACTTCATCAGAGTTTAATGAGTAAGAGTTAACTGATTATTCCTGCATTAACAAATTCCTGCAATGAGAACACAAAGGATACGCTGAAGAACGCAGAAATAGCTCTTTTGAAGACCGAAAGAGCTGAGTTTATTAACAATGTAGAAAACCTTTGACTGAGTCAACACAAAGCATTTTTCAAAGTGTTTGGCTCACACAATTCAGAAGTCGATTTGCTGTCAGAATATTTGTTCTGGACTTGTCAGGAATCTATTGTAGAAGTAACAGCTCTGTTTGCAGAAGTCTCTACTAAACACTACCACCATTTCTGCTGCCTGATCAGATGTGCTTCTAGCCCATCAGTTCTTCTAAATATGGGGAAATTTTCTTATTATTACACTTTTAAAATTGACCACGTATCCATGAGGAGGACTTGGGAAAATGAGTCAGCTTCATAACCTAATGCTGGTAACCTGCTAAGATGCAACACAAAACTTCAGTGAAGATTACTTTCATTTTTGCATGAGTAACCTTCAGAAAGCTTCACAACTGTGTAATGTATGCAAACATTTTTTAAGAGAGACTGTTTCATCTTTTATTCTATTAATTCATTTATCAAAGGGGAATAGGAGCCTATGGGTTTATTTACATCTTATCAGCAAGCAAAACATTGCAATCTAAAATAATCCTGAGCAGAAATCTGCCAAAAACATTGAGAAAACAGCTTTTCTTGCAGGTGTTAATGTGCTGAATCAGAAGTCAAGCCTCAGAAACAGACAGAGAGAAAATAAAGATATTTGTAATGCCTGACACACTACAATTTTCATTTTTTCCAGGATGAGCTTTCTAAATCTTACCCTAAAGTATCTGTTTGAATTTGACTGAAGGTCAACATATTCTCTTTGTAAAATGAAAAGTATCCAATTACCCTGTACATCAGGGAGCTAATGCAAGGACAGTTAATGAGATCTCTACAGAAACATGAATATTAAACAGTCAATATTGCATAACTCGTGTTGCTGTCCCGGCATTTGATCCAAAGTCTGCTGGGATCAATTGAAGGATCAGCACACTCAATCCAAAGGGGTTTGGTTCAGCCCCATATATGCATGCACTTTCTGGGCAGACCCACAATGAAAGTGAATAAAAGGGGTGCGGAGGGAGGTGGAGGATTGTAGCACAAGGATGCAGAAATGCCCATAGGTGCTTCCAAGTATGTGGTCTTACCGGTGAGATGAAAGTGGTCTCCTCCAGGGAGGTTCAGCCACGCCAGGCTGGAGATTGCTGCACCAGCCCCAGCTTGCGGGAGCCGGCTCCGCCAGCACGTCCTCCTGGGACGCGCCGGCTTTGCTGCGACACAAAATCTGGCCCTTCTCATCAGTTATCTCTGAACAATCACAATCCATCCCTTAAATGCTCTATTTCTTCTGTCAGACTTTATGGTAATTGTAAGTGCAGTTAGTATTACTGTGTAGCTCATAATAAACTATCATATAACACAGAGTTCTCAAACGTGCTAGGTAATCTGTAGTTCACAAGATATATATACCCAGACAGTCAGAGACAAACACATGCATAAATTTAAAAGTGTGATTACCCTGCGACTCTTCACGAGCTACCAGGTAACTAAGACCAGCCTGACCGCCAGCGTCCAGCAAAATAAAACAGTCTCACAATAACAAAATGCACTTATCTGCCAAAAAATGTCACATACATGCACATTTTCAGTTTAGATTTATCCATGTCGTATCCTGAATTAGACTTCTGCTGATTAACTGACTTCAAATATTCAATAACCTTCCGTTGATAAGAAACGCCCTCATTGAGTAGCAAAGTCAGAATCTAGAATGAGCTCTATGGATGCTGGAAAGAGGCGGGTGTCTAAATATCTCCCTGTAATGAATTTTACATTGAAAATACTTGATTTTTTTGTTTCATTATGGAACAACTTTTCATTTCAGAATCAGATCTGGATCCTTATTTGCTGCAGGCAGTATATACTCACTTATGTATCAGCTCCCAAAATAGACCTCAACAATAGAAAGCGTGAACAACATTTTTGAAAAAAACAGGTGAACTCTTTATATTTGGGTTTTCAGTAAAACTACCGTTGCTCCTCACCCATGTCCCTTTGCAGGTTACTGTATTTGCACCTGCAGCTCCATCCCGCCTCTGGTTAGCAATAACGCAGGGAAATAACTGTCTCTGGTGTGGCAACGTCCACTGTAGCCAGTGGAGGTGCTACCTGTCCTGTGGCCATCCCAAGCCCAACGCCCTCAGAGATCAGAAAGTTTAAAAATCACCCCCGCCAAAGCCGCGTATCTGAAACTCCCAGCGCTAAGGTCATGTCTGCGCAGGCAGGCTCGGGAACGACGGGGTAAACCACACGGCCGTGTGAAGTCAACGGGTATTTTCCAAATTATACTAAATCTCTGTGTGAAGTCTGTCAGTCGGGAATAGAGTGACCTTGGTTCACTGTAGCTTAATCCTCCTCTAATCCTCCTCTCTAAGGCAGGATTACAGTACAGTGAACTAAGAAATTTCTCCTCCTGGATGAGAGCTTCCATACAGGAGTTTAACGTGTTTTAACTCTCCTGCAGTCAGTCTCCGGCAGCATCCCCAGCAAGGCACAGGGCTCCTCTCCCCTTCTCTCCATTGGCACCACTACCGTATTTTTCCAGAGGTCTATTGACATTAATGGGACTACTGGGAGAACATGGCATAATCCGGACCAACATTGTTAAACGTTGTATGTCCTGAACTTCATCCCAGAGGAAAATTTTTTCAGCCAATTATACCAATGGACTTGAATGTGTTTATTTTGTTGTTATTACTGAACAGCGATAGTCTACTTAGGCATTTTAATAGATATGAAGAATAGTATACATTTAGCGTGTGGAAAGTGCCTAGACAAAATAGTTCCAATTTTCTGATGTTTTAAAGTACTATGCCTGCTGTCAGCTCACGACAAATCAGGTGCCAAGGAGGTCCTCCCTGGGCAAACCGCTCTTTAGCAAAACCAGTATTTTAGTGTTGCCTAATGAGATATTGGATCATTAGAGAAATGTTAGTTTCCAAGGAACAACAGGAGCAATTAATTTGGTCTCACATCACGGAAGGTTGCAGCACATGCTTGTTTGGGGAGAATAATACATCACAAGGCGCCCCAAGCAGGACTTGTGGGCTGCTGGTTTGAAACCTTAATGCTTGTAGAAGGCTTGGAGTCATTTAAAATGTTATCACTACCACTTGTTAAAACCAATTACATGAATTACTTTTAAGTCTCGGTAGTATAAAGGTAAGAGGAAAAACTTGGCAGAAACTTATATTCTATGCAGAAAAAAATGCAGTGCATTCATTTTCCCCCAATAATGGCTCATGTATTTAATTAATTTAAAAAGTTTTGAGTTTTAAATTGGTTTATTTTCTTGGTTCTTACCTTTACTAATGGAGAATTTTAGCTAAAATAAAAAATACATCCAAGTAGAACATAAAAATCCCAGTCTATGAGTACTAGCAGTAAATATTCTTAATGCAAACTTGGAATTACTTTTAAGTTAAGAAGATATCTGCAATGACTTCAGGGAAGGTACTTACGTGGTGTGAACTGAACCAGTTCTTAGCTAATTCAGCTTTCTGCTGACTACAAGTGGTATTAGATGAGGCCTAATGAGCTCTCAAGACAATCAATCACGCACATCTCATATGTTAAGAACAAACCTGAACTCTGGTGTAAACCAACTTGCTTATCGCCAACTTGGTTTTAGATATCGCAGTCCGAGATCTGCTCCTCATTAAGGCTACCGTGTGGGATAACAATTAATCACATTTTAATGACTGATAAACTGACTCTGAGAGATTTTAAGAAATTATCTTAAAGGTGCATAGCAATACCTGAACCCTAAGTGTTCTGGATCTTTGACTCTCTGCTTCGAATGTTAGAGAGCTTTCATCTACAGGTGAGCTTTTATCCACAGACGGAAAGTTTTACTTTTTCTGCAGGAGTATTTGCAGATTTGGATCACCTTTCTGTGTTGAGTACAAACTGCTGAAAGTTGTATTTCAAAACGGGAGGTTTGATTTTAATTTTTTCTGTGCTTGTATGCATGTTAAGAAAAAAAATAAGTTGTTTCTATTGCAATGTTTCTACTGCAATATTGACATTCAGAAGAAATCAATAAAAGGCTCTTCCACTGTTGTCTGTACGAAAGAAAGGGATGCTGCTATTTTCAGTAATTGAGTTTTTGTTTCATTTTTGAGGGTAACACAGCAGCTTAAAAAGCCTCCCCGCAGTGTGCAAGGTACGTGCTACCCCCTTGGTCTGCTGCTATGTATGGGGAAGGGGAGTCCCCCAAGCACAAAGGACCAACGCCGTCTGTTGCAATGTGAGATGCAGGGACTTCAGGCTGGCTTCAGTGGGAATATTAATTCAGCCTTAATTATGGTTAAGGTTATGCTGTGTGACAGTGCTGAAACACATAGGAGGAAACTAAAGGGTTAATTTAATTTAAGCTGGGAAATTAACCTAGGGAAACTGTTCAGTGCCATGGAAAAATCAGCTTTTACGTAGAAGCAACGCAAGCTCTTGTATGCCCGGTGGGTCTGTCGCTATTTTCCCACTCTATTTTTGGAAGCCCTGAAAGGAGTGGGGAAAACTCTGTTGAGATGGAGGGTTTGCACGCAGGGGCAGGAGCGCACCTGCCCGGCCCGACCTCTGCGCAGGAGGCCGTGCCGGCTGGGCTTCCCCCTTCTCGACTAAAGCATCTGGGGGGAGGATTGACAGCAGTAATATTTCGTGACCTGCAGATCCCATGCAACCCATACAGCTTTCAGTGGCGCTTCTATTGCAAATCAGAGAGGGTTACATGGCTATATTTTACAGCTCAGTTCAAATGCTCTGGTATATAGAAAGTGCCATTTTTCTTCTTAATTTTAAAATGAAAAATTGATACCTCCTATTACAAATTAAAACAACCATTGGGATTTAGTGCTAATTAAGTGAAATAATGCTTGAAATGTAAGAAAACGAACTGGAAGCAGCTAGCCATTTGGAAATTTGGAGGGCTGGGGAAAGGACAAGCCGTGCTGGTGCAGGAGGTGGGATGGCTGCCGCTGTTATTCTTGCGGAAGGACTCACACGTTGCCCCGTTGATGGCAGAAGCTGCCTGGCAGCTTTAAGCTCTTCAGCTGCAGGCAGTGGTGACACCCAGATCACCTGCGTGTCAGCCCTCCTTTGAGGCCGAGGTTTGCCCTGACCCGCGTATCGTGCCAAAAGCCTGGGAGCATCCTTTGCTTATGGTGTAGAAGAGAGGCCATACCTGGCCATAACACAGACACAGGTTTTGCAGGTATCAAATATTCTCTCCAGGTCAAAGCTCGGTGGAGGGTTTGGGGCCCTGAAATTCCTCATGGCTTCAACTTGCTGAAAGAGCTTAAAAAAACAAAAATAAAACAAACAAACAAAAAAAAGAAAAAACAAAAAGTCACTGCCTGAGTCTGGGGCCAAAGGATATTGTCAGTTGTAAGGAAAAAGGTGTACTGCAATATGAAACATATCTACTATCGGACTGGCAACTTCTAAGACTGCAATATATCCACTTTCTCTCGGACACAAGATCAACTGCGAATCCCTCCTGAGGACAGAATTATGCCTCCGAGCCTCAGCCTCCATTTACAAGATTTCTTTTCCCTGTGATTGTTATGGCAACTTTAAAAAACTGAACTGCATTTTTCGTGGGTCTGCAGAGAACCCGAAATGATCATTTCGAGCACATGAATTGTTTTGAGCACATGAGTTGTCTCAAGCACAGGAGTAAAAAACAACATGGCAATTGAAATGTCAACGCTGCCAAAGTGTCTTAGCCACTACTGATGCTTTAGCAAAATCCCGAGTAAAGAGCTGATGACATTTATGGCACCATCCAAAAGTCTTGGCACCGAGGCCCATAACCGCACTGTATGCAGCTGTCGCACCCCAGAGCTGCCAGCTTTTATTCCAGCCCCTCTGAGCAGTGACTCAACAAAACACTGGACATCAGTAAAAAAATGTCAATCTGAAAAGGCAAATTAATTTCAATATATTTCAAAAGCCTCAATCTGAATAATTTTACTATTAATTTAAAAATAATCAGTTACGAAACCTGGAGGTGTCTGAACCGCAGTGGAGTCTGAGATGGTTCATGAAGGTGGAAGATGGCAGAAGTGCCTCGTGTAGTGGCCACCTTCCTCTGCTGAGCTGAGCTTGGTCCCGAAGCTTTGTTTAACAACACGTTTAAGGTGAAAAGCATTTATTGCATTATCCTCACGTACCTATATCTGACAAAGTAACGGAGGGTAGAGATAATCAGTGCTCTCTATGCTGAAAACATATTGACCTAAAATATCACTTCCAGCTTAGCTGTGGGTTTAAAAAAAGAAGTGTCATTCTTTCTGTGTAAACCCTGAGTCAAAACCATTTATTAACCAGCTGGTGGCAGTGTTTTCATTAGGAAAAGATAAAAGGCATCACACTCATTTTCCATAAAATCCACTCTTTCAGCTATTAAAGTGGAAGAATCTTACTCGTTACTTGGTTTCCCCCATTAAAATTCTAAGAAAATCCATACAAGAAATAAAACCCCTCAGTCTCTGCCGCAGAATACTCTGCTTTTAGCAGGCTATGTAATGCCAGGAGAGCACAGATATGTTTTATTTCCCTTTCAAGCTTGGTTGTTGTTTTTGCCGCCAGAATGCTGCTTTGTTAGAGGGATCCTTGCTTTTCTGTGCAAGTTAGTTTAGATTTTGAACAGAGATGTTAAGAACGAAATAAAAGCATGATAGATTTAATATTGGTTTCTACCCACTACTGGGCATTGCGTTTTGAAGGAGAGCGTTAGAAATCGTTTCTGGAAAATGAGAGCACCGCAATATTTCCTTGCTCTCCCCACACATTCAGCAGTGGCGTGTTCCCAGCACTCTCCTGAATCTTAATTTAAACCAGACCATAGCTGTGTGGAGGAGAGCTTCATCTCTCCTTATGGTATTTATTAAAAAGAAATAACAATTAATCAGCATTTACCAGAAATAACTTACAGAATACAGACTGCCTTATCTGGAAATACCTCTCACATACCCGTCCCTCCCAAGCTTCCAGCAATGAGCCTTGACATGCGATATTTACAGGTTTTTCCATCCTGAAATAACAGGTACCAAGAATACTAAGTGATAAGTGAAAGCTATTCTGACCCCTCTGATTGAGAATAACATCGCACTCCTACTCCGAGGAATCAAACACTCCTCCCCATATGTGATAGCCATGCCATCTGCACTAGCTCCATCTGCTAACAGGCATCTTAAGCCTACACATATGTACCCAAAACTGATGCCAATACGTGTCGGAACACCTCCTTTATGTCTGGGAATCACATCACGCTATAGCTAAGATGTAAAAAAAGAAATGCTTATTATAATGCATAAACACCTTCAGCAGCTTGGGTGCAGAGCCAGCAGGGCCATTAACTGCGGATCCCGACCGTTGCCCCCCACGCTCGTCCTCTCCCTCTACATCCCCCCCATCGCACCTAGATTAGTGCAGGTGCAGTCGCTGCAGGGCTCATGCCTCCGTGGAGGATATAATGAGGTTTAGGAAAGACTCGTGACCCACCGTAAATACCTGCACTGCAGTTTGGGAATGGCCAATTTCGATGGCAGCTCTCCAAGGCTGGGCACTTCTCTCTCTTTTTAGTATCATGAGCGCTCAGCTTGCTTTGGATTATCTGAGAATCACTGAAAAACAAAGAATACTTATTAACTTTAATAAACGTGCTAATTTTGTAGAAACAGGCACTTATGTGCTTTGCTGAACTGGGAGATCTTTTCTATAGGTTGTGGTCGTTAGCTTTCAGCTTGGGTTTGCTTCTCCTTTCTTGTACAGCAGACCAGAAACTCCAGTGCAACAAATCCTGAGATTAAAAAAATGCATTACTAAATGGGAAAAACCAAACATGTGCGCATAATGTCACTTCAAAAGAGGAAATCTGTCATTCGCTTTCACAGAAGGGTCAAAGTGGTGCTTGACTTCAGTGGCTCTGAAGGCCCTCGCTGCTGCCGGGGCTGGGGAGGACGCGGGGCGCGAGCAGCGACAGCTCCTCGGCCGCCTGTCCAGGTGCTCGGGCGGGCGAGCATCATCGATCTGACACCCGAAGGAGAGCGGACCGGGGAGCCTGACAGGCAAGCTGGCAGGAAATCTTCCTCGCTGTGGCTTTGTCAGGATTGATTGATTTTCGCAGATCACTTCATTTTTTATGATCTGGCATTTTCCAATGGAAAACTGCTTGGAGGAGATTTCTGGCCAGCCCAATTTCAATCCCTTTGGGGTTTTGTTTCATTCCTGGCCTTTTTCAATACTTGATGAGTGAACAATTTCTGCATAGATTGCAAATGTTTGGAATAAAATTTGCCCATAAAACCCCCTAGGATGCCCGTTTCATTATTCCTTTCTCAAGTTAGAAAATACTGTGAATATTTCTCAGTGAATAGGTGATTGATGTTTCAATCATGTTTGAATTTGCATCCACCTTGGTGTTCTTTCCCTGTGCATATTCCTATGAGCTGGCTGAATGATCATAAAATTAAGCATTGCAGCCAGGCGTGTTTGTGGAAAGACATGTTTATTCCCCAAATACTTCTCCATGGTTAAGTAGCCATGATCCTAGGGTGAGAGAGAAGCCAGCCTGTGAACTGGTAGTCACACCATAAACGACCCAGCATGAAATCCAAAGAAATCTGCTGTCAGTCAACATAAACCAAACTCCAAAAATATGGTGCCGTATAAATCACAAAAAAGCAGAAAAGATGATGTGTTTGTAAACAGAGCAGGAGCTCACACCAGGACTCATGCCTTGTGTTCATTAATCTTTGTTATTTATTCACTAGCGTATCTTAATGCAAACATTGACTTTTCCTTTTGGGGGATTTTTTTCTTTTGGTATCTCTAGTATTTTTATAGTACACTTGTTTCAATAGAAAGCTGTAACAGATCCAATACATGTTTACTTTACTTAATTTGTGTGTTTTGACAATTGGCATCATAATATAAAATATTTTATATTTAGAGTCTACCTTTTGATGGAGACCAGCTTTTCAGACAACCACAAATTAACACTTTCAGTTTTTTCTTGGTGCTGGTGGTACTGCTTTGCTTTGCTTCCTAAAGTATCTTCTGTAAGAACACAAGTAGCTGGAGGAGCTGACAGCAATGGGATGGTGTAACTTAACATAGCTGCTGTAAATATCAGAAACCTTCTGCCAAGGCCTTGCTGGACCCCGGTCAGTCTGAGTGACAGTTCCCATCCCATAAACGTGAGGTTATGATGTTGCTGAGATACTTGTGCCACCACGTTCCACAAGGACCGGTGTCATCTCATAGGTTTCCTCATGTGTTCAACATCAGAAAGCCTTGGGACCTCTTTTCTAAACTTCATTCACTGCAATGATGATACAGAGCAGTTCAGTGGTTGCTCCGTCATTCGGTGCCAGTTGACTTTTGCTGCTAAAATAAACCTGAAGACCTACATGCTCACAAGCCCTCCCCTTGTTCAAACTCAGTCACTACTAAATGTGCATATCACTAAGAGACAGTGAGGAAATGGCTGAATCCTTATCTGGGAGAGGATTTTCAAAACAAACAGAATTTGAGGCTCAGATTTGGCTTTTAATGGGTCCTGGCATCTCAACTCCATTTGATGCTTTTGAAATCCCCAACTTTTCAAATGTTCCTCTGTCTGCTTTTCTGCTCAAAATGCTGTTTATCCAGAGAAGTCACGGCCAATCCTTATTACCCTTCCGCTGCCTTTTCAGCCCCCTTTGGTTGGCTTTGTTGACGTTAGAGGGCAGTCTTCCATTTTACTGCTTTTTTTCAAACGTATTTTAAATAGCGCATATTGCAATGTGCAGAACCGCCAGCGCTTTGGCAGGCTAGGGGTGAGGGGAGAAACACATTCAAAACAAAATGATGCTATTTTCATTTTAAAAACTACTACAATTCTGCGAATATATTCTCTCAAATATCACATTTGCATGATCTTTGTGTAGTTAGGAGGGTATACAATTTAGGAAATGTAACAGACATTAACTATTTCACATTGCAACAGCTATCCATGAAGGCTCAGTGATTTCCCAGCAGGAACTGGAGTGAATTAATGCAATGCAGCCATTCCTTGACATTGCGGGGTGTTAAACTAGAGGTGGCTAAAGGTGACTACTCTGCACCTAGGTTTTGTGATGAATATCTCTAAAATCCTACGATCTCTTCACTTCAAGAAGCGTTTTGAATTCAAAGACAAGTCAAAAAAAAAAAAAAAAAAGATGTCAAAGACCAAAAGTTGCTTTAAAATGTGTAGGAAATATAGTTCTGAATCAGAGACTAAGAAATGTCTCATAGTCATAAAACCATAAACCATCTATAATGCCATTCCAACATTCAAAGTGGTAATATTCATACATCAAAGCTGAGGTGTTGTTAGCTTCCAACTTTTTTAGGATGGCATTCATCTTCATGACAAAAATAATTATGGAATGCTAACCTGCAGCGACTTCAAGCTCGCAGAGAAAAAAGTACCACGTCTCCCATCTCCAGCTCCACCAAATTTAAAAAGCTAAGCTTGTGATCATCAAAATGAAGAAAGAGCAAAATATACATACATCATAGGCTTTTATCTCTCTCATAACTTTTTTTCTTGTGCAAGTATGCAGGACAAAAAAACACTCCCTAAATATGGAAATTGCTCAGCGATCCAATTTTAGCCTGTCCTTTCTCCTCTGCAAATCTCCTCCTTCATGCCATCACATGCGGGTTATCCATCGTTCCCACAATTAGTTATCGTTTGCGCTACCGTAGTGCTGCCATACCAAATTAGTTTGCACCGGCTAGCCACTGCGCAAATTCCAAACAGAGAGTGCGTACCAGCCCCGGCAGCCGAAAATCACATCAATGTAACAGAGGAAGGAAAAAAGGGCAAGTTCTTATTTTTTGGATGTCAGACCCAAGTGCAGAAAGAGTAAGCAACCTGCCCAAGGTGACATAGGGAGTGGGGGGCAGCTTCCTATAGGAGAAGGAGAAATGGCCCCATTTTTTATTGATTTTTTTTTGCAAGGCTCCGTGTCAGGTGTACTGCATTCCCGCCCGGGCTCGGCAGCCCTGGGTTTGTGCCTCTGCAACTCCGCAGCATAAAAGTCTTAACAGAAGGAGAAGAGTCTTTTCACTCTCCCCCACTGGCATGTGAAAGTCATTGTTTATTTATGGTAAAACTGAACCATTTCCTGAAGGTCAACAATTTTAAAAGTAACTCTCAGAAATAAGAGTTTTCATACACTCCGAGACAGGATCCCCTGGAGAGTGGTGGTGTTTGCTTTTTCTTCCCAGTTTTGTTCAGTTAGTCATGAACAAGTACTTACCTCGCTGCTGTTACTGACCATTACTGTATTTAACAAGGCATTGGGAAAAATATACAACCGTATTGGGGTCACTAAAAAAGAAAATATAATGCAAAACTATTTTTTTGCATCATTTGCTATGACCATTGGTAAACACCAGCATTTTAATGGTAACCAGTATGAGTCTTGGGGAGACCTAACGAGGAAGAATAATTTTTTTCATTATTTGCACAAAATAAAATTTCTGCATTTGTTGGAACCACATTAAAAAAAATATTGCCATCAAGTAAAAAGCTCCTGGCATCAACTGAAAAGGCAGATTCTGATACCGTCGCAGACACACCAGCATCAAGGTGGTTCACATGGAGAAGGACATGTGTTTGCGAAGTCAGACTTCCAGAGTGAAATTCTGTCCCGCAGCAGCACAAAAGCAGGCGTCAGGGGCCGGGACCTTGTCCCTGCCCTGCTCTCTGTCCTGCAGGGAAGGAGCTGTAAGGAACTACTGCAAGTGGTGTGACAGTAATGAATACCCCTATCATATATTCCCCTACTGATGCTGCAAGCACTGAAACAAACACTTTCCAATTAATGTGTCAAACGAAACTGTCTTCAGGCATGAGACCCTTAAAAATGCCGGGTTTTTTAGTGCAGGATGACTATATCCAGCTAAAACACAAGGTATTTTACGTAAATAAAAAGTGAAATAATTGAATATGGCTTTGCAAATTATCCGCATTAGGCTAGTGACCAAACCATCTAGTTTTCATTTTAAGGCTGTAGCGTCTATGGTACTGTTAATTAAGCAGTGTCACAGGCTCAAAGGTACAGACTGGGTGACAGGCGAACAGCACGAGCAAGGCAGCGAGAGCTTGCACTGTGCCAAAACACCTGACTTTATTCTGAGAACACAGTGAAGATAAATGTAACTCAGTTCCTTAACGCAAGCATGTAAATGACACCTTATTTGTTGATCATAAGGAGTGATTTGTAAAGTTCAAATACCCAAATATGCAAATTGGCACAATGCTTTACATGCAAAAGAGCAACCTATCTAAACTAGCTGCCACGGAGCAGACCTGAACCTGCTGTGTATCTCGTTCTCATGCACACCCTTTTCCTACGCTGGAAAAATGCACTGTGCAAAGACAACAGGGCATCACAGAGCACTTGGGCAGCAAAAGCAATAGTTTGGTGACAGAAATTTAGAAAAATGCCAGCTTGCTACAAAAATTAAGAACCCAGTTGGGCTTTTCGAAGTGCTTTAGTGGCCTGGTGCTTGAGTTGCATCAATTTGAAATGGAGATTGTGCTGTGACACAGTGCTTGCCCAGCTGCTGGCAGTTAGAAGCATCCATGAGAAAGCCGGTTACGTTATTGTACGTATTTACAGACAGGCAAAGAAAAAAATAAATAACAGCCCACGTTTGCAAGTGGGAAAAGAACAATTTTTTTTGGTTTGTAAGTATCTTTTCATAGACCAATTACATCAATTCCACCCACATGGGTCATTTATCTTCTTTCATTTAAGGTTGTTTAAAGTAATCAACAGGATCTCCATGCATCAGCTAGCATACTTCATTATGTTCAGCAATCAGGATTTGGCCTTAAATTGCTCTCCATAAGCTCCTCCAGTCAATTTTCCTACATTGCCTCAAGTGACTGTAAGGAACCTCATTAATAAATGGACATGATTAGATCACATAACAAAAAGTAACCAAAGATAAGAGAGAATATAAATAGCGTACTAAGTAAAGTTTGTTTTCGTCCAATTGTGCTATTTTATTAAGAGGTATAGAAATATAGCGCTTGGAATTCTGCACATCTCGAGGGCAGACAATGCGATAGCAGCCGGAGCCCAGCACTCAGGGCTACCCCGCGCTCGGCATGGCTTCTGACGCCAGCCCGTGAAAGTGAGTCAATCACGCGAATAGCGCGTCCCCTTGACTTCCACATCGCCTCTTCGCATTATGGCGCGCTCCAGCCAGCACCAATTGCTGCTTAATTAAGTGAATGACTTAGCATCCTTCCTGACATGCCGTGGCGTCTTGCGCAACAATAATTTTGCCATATTTTGAATGTGAAAATGAATTTTAAACTGAGAAATATGAAATGAAGTGGCATTTCGCAGGATGCACTTTGCCAGGCATCACTGAGCGGCAGAAAATATGCTTGTGACTGTGATGCTCCCACCATCCAGGAAGCTAACAAGATTCACATTGCCAGCAGGAAGGAATAATTTGCAGACCTGGCTGAAACTAAAAAGCAAAAAGACCAGCAGTCAAACACAGCCCTTGTCATAACATGGGGAAACCAAAAGGCATGCCTGTCCAAGAAGCCAGGTTCTTTCAGCCAAAATATGTAGAAGTGTAGCAAAAGCCCTTGCGACTTCAAACCGAGAACATGTGCTCTCTCTGACACATTTCCAGATAGTGGGGAATGTCACCACAACTGCCGTTCAGTGGCTTCAAGAAAATTATTAACAGAAACAGTGGGATTCAGTTCAAAACTAAGACAGCTAAATTTATAGCCTGAAAGGAGATGTCTGTATGTAAACTGCATGTCTAACCTGCCACCGCCGTCAGCTGAGCTCTGTCTGGTACGTCTGATGTATCGATGGGTTTTCCAAACCCGTGCAGAGATGCGCCGTTCGGAGACACCCCGTGGCTGTGCATTGCAGACCGTAACACCGCAGATGGGCACAAGCGGGTAGACTCTGGCTTGGAAAAGAAGCTCCATCAGGGGGGCTCCTACCAAAATATTTCACAACTTCAGGTCTTTGTTTACTGTAAAAATATTCTAAAACAACATTGCAGAGGATTATCGATGAAAGCGTCAGCAAAGAAGAGCAAATACTACTAAAGGGCAATGATTTTTTCCCCCAATGGTCACTTTTACTTGTACATATTCTCCCTTTCCCCCTGTATTTTGAATCAAGTTGAGATCCATTTGTTCTTTTCATTTACTTTATGATTTTTACTTGAAAACAAAGTAAACAAAACCCCACAACATGTATAACCATCATCTACTTGCTAGTGTACTTTTTATTTTAAAGAAAGGAAAAAAAGTGGTTGGGGGACTGAAATCACTCTAGAACGATGCTCGCTCCTGTATTTACATCTCTCTGTTTAACAATGAATTTACACACGCATCGTTGTAGACCTTCGGCTCATCCAAGTGTCATGCTACTAATTACGATGTGGTGGCTGCTAATGAAGACGCAGAGCCAACCGCAGTGGCCTGAGCTCCTCGCGGAGCTCCCAGCTCCAGCATTTGGCTGTGGTTTTGAAATGCCAGCGATGCTATGGTCCCCAAATTGAGATACGGTGGGCTAAAAGAGACAGGAGGCACAAACCACAAAAATCAATGAGGATGCTTTCTGGGAAGAAAAATCTATTAGTGCACATAGCTGCTGTGAGGTGCTCAAGGGTTGCCATAGAGATTCACTGGATTCATTCGACCAACCATAAGAAGCGAACACAAAATACTGTTAATATGCTGAACGTCTGATCCAAAGCCCATTGAAGATGCTCAGTAGCTTTCTGTTGACTTCAATGAGTTGTGGATGATGTCTCGAGAGCAGCACTTGATAGCTCATTTCTTATCGCATTGAGCCCTTTTATGTCCCCTGAAAGGTTCAGACTGAAGCCTTTGAGAAGATAGGTCTCAGTTGATCAAGCTTTTAAGACATGCTTAATTTTAAGCATAATCAACCCAATGACTTCAAATCCAGTAGGGTATTAGAAGAAAAGGTCTTTCTATCACCACAAAGGCAGAAAAATTCCCCCTGGCTCTAAAACCGAATACTGGAGTGGAGTCTGTGGTACAGCTGTACCATTTTTTCAGTCAACAAGCTACGTTCTCCGTTTGGTCATGCTCGCTAACCATCACTCAGCTTGTTTTCTTAAAAAAATGTAATGCCATACTGTTTCACTATTAAAAATAAATTTCAATATAGTGAAACATTCTGTCAGACTAATAAAAAGCATATCTTTGACATTTTTTTATCTTTTTCCAAACTCTTTAAATGTTTAAGCAGACAGCTCATCAATGACATATTGCATAAACGCTTCACTGTTAGAAGTAATTTTTCATGATGAATCTTTAAAGTGCCAGAATATCTGATAAGTTAAATTTTGATTTTCTTTATATGACAAATGCTTAATAGTTGTCTTAGAGTCTTTCTGCACTATGATTTTTATCTGTATTTTATTACGGTAATAATAACATCTAATATACTGTCTCATATCTGTCTTGTTCTTTCTTAAGGTCAAAATTATATCCAGAGCTAAAAGCAGCAAGAGACTTCTTCCTTTCTTCCTTTCAGTATTTTAAGGCAATAAATTACCATCTACAGGCAAATAATAACAAATTAGGAAATCTTAATGTGATTGAGATATATATATATATATACACTTTAGTATATGCTTGGTAATCAGAAAACCAAGTATTGGTATGTCATTACAACAACTAATTTTCAGTCTCACAAGTAAATTAGATGCTATTACATCAGGCTATTTAATTGCCTTTCTTGCCAGTAATCGGTGAAGAAGAAAAAAAAATGTTAATTCTTCCCCCTGTCTTCAGGCAGATTTCACTCCTTCATATTGTATTGCATTTGTTCTTCTCATTTTCACCTAGTGGTGAACCTCAGCTGCCTCCTTCAAAGGCACAGATCATTTTTAGGGAGCAGAGGAGCAGCAGGCAACGTGCAATAAGGTGCACGGCCCTTTGCAAGGTGCCGGCGCGGGGGAGAGGATGGGGATGCAGCACATGCTCCTGCAGCTGCAGGGCAGCGGCAGCCCGGCCCCAGGGCTCAGGACAGGCTGGCTCCTAAAAACAGTGACTGCTGTGCTTGAAGATGGCTTTCACAGCCCAAATACAGGGACCCATTAGTGGATACGTAAATCCAACGCCTCTAAAGGTAGATACAAGTTCGAGCAAAGTAGGGTAAGAAAGCCCTATGAATTCAGGGATTCTGCATGTCCTTTAAATGCATTTCAATGTGTTTTACCAAAGGTTGCATGATCAAAAAAGAAGAAAAGACATAGTATTACTAGCTCAAGATTGAAGAAACTATAGCAGCTGCATTTTGAACGTGCAGGTGATAAGGCTACCTCTTACTCAGCCTTGTTGGGGAACGAGCATTTCTCCCAGCCCCCGGATGCTGAGCCGGCTGCAGAGACCACCCTTCTCTGTCCCAACACCTCCAAAATACGCCCCAAATCCATCAGTCATGACACTGCCTATGTGAAATGGCTTGCTGAAGATAGATTCTTATTTTTCAGATGGAGAAATTGAGTAGAAATGAAGTGACTTATCGAAGGTCACAGACTGAATTACTATCAAAGGCTGAGACTGGTTGAGGCATTCCTGGCTTCCCAACATGCTCCTCAATCCCTAGGCAAAGCATGACTCTTCCCACCCTCTAAACTTGTCTATCCTTTCTCTTTCTCTTAGGTTGGCCAAGAAAAATAGTAAAGAAAGTCAACAAAATATCTTTTCACAGAGTAATGAACCCCTGTTCTCCAGAAAGGAATATAATTCATTGCAGCACATTAATTATGCTGTAGGCTAGCATTCCTATAGTCGTTCCTATTGTCCTCTTTGCACTGAAAAAAGACGTCTAATGTCACATTTCCAGTTTCTGTTAGCATAAAAATTAATGTGCTCAGCAATGGCACCCTTAGATCCTTATTTTCTGACAGAGATCACTAAGGTTACTCTCTGTTCTTTCCAAAATAAAGCCACCTTTAAAGTTCAGAACAGAGCTTAGCATTTCATGTCAAAGGCAGCATAAGAGCCATGAGTTTTCAGTAGGTGGTGATGGCAAGATCAGGCCACCGGTGACAGAACTACTTCTCTAAGTCAGCTGGATAATCTACGTTTTCCAGGCTTGCTCGGTGTGATTTAGGTGAGTACAAGACTTACGGCTCTTGGTGGCCTCCTCGTACCATCTTTTTTGTATATGCATATCCCTCAAGGTGGAGTGGCTTGTCAGGGAATGACTAAATCATAAATAATTGGCTTTTTCCTGTAGCCAAGAAGCTATTTTTCTTGCAGCCAATACTTTCAAAAAAGGTGATGAAGGTCTGTGCAAGCAGGATACCGGCTCGCCAGCCCGTCTGAACATACCCCGCTCAAAGGCAATTGCCAAATCACTAAAGGAGTCGGTCATGTACCTGCACAATAAATGAAATGGAAGAGGCTGATTTTCAGAGCTACACATATAGCTCTGTTGGCTTACAGACAACCTTGTTTATCATAGGTTACCAAGGCAGAAACGTATTTGATTATGTAGAGAAATGTTAACTCAAAGAGATGTGAAAGCCCAAGACAAAGATAAATCTGGGCTTGTTTTGGTTTTTTTCTTCCCTGAAAAATAGGTTGGGTGGTGATATGAGCTGTAAGGAGCGGGCCAGAGCCGCTCCAGTAGCTGCACTGCGACAAAACACCTCGCTGAGCAGAGACACGCACAGATGCAGAATACACACGTTACGCCTGCACAAGGGCGTAATTAAATCCATGCTACTTTTGTTCCTGAAGTACTGTTGGGTGCCTGCACTCAGGACCTGTGTTTAGCAGCTCAATACCTCTTGGCAGCACTTACCCGCATGCTCAGCAGTCACAGGCCAGGAGTCTTTCCTAGCCCTTCAGTTTTATGTGGCCAAAATGCAGCTTCTTGGGCAGTTCTGGAGAGAGCTGGAGAGTGTTTGAGTTGGAATTTCGCAGGACATTTGCAGGACATCTGTCATGGCTGGAATCACAGCAGCCAACAATGACACGGGGCGAATGCCCTGCTGCAGTGAAACTCCTGCGTGCCACCGCGTTTGCTGGCCTGGGCTTCTCCCCCCCAGACATTACACGAGTCAGAGTGCATGAGAATAATAATTACCTAGCATTTCCTTATACCTTTTTAAAGGTCTTTAGGTGTCACTTGACTGAGAGCTGCAAGAGCTAAGCAACCTAGACACCAACCGTACCCAAAAGGAGTGTAAGTGTTGAAGCAGCTTTAAAAAATACGATGCTTTAAATATTTCAGCATGGACAGAGAGAGACAGGAGTGTGTTTGATCTCCTCGAATCAGCCAGAAATTAGCCAGCTGCAGTCCAAAAACTCAGTATCACCCTAGCACAGCTCCATGCCCCGGTCGCTTTTCTCCGTGGGCTCAGGGGTGCAAGACACCGGAATGGGCATCATGGAGGGGATGATGCCAGCTGGCCTTATTCTAGGTTTAATGATGATCTCCTGGGTTATGATATTCAGTAGGGAAATATTAGAAAGCATCCATATACTGATTTATTATTATCTTAGCTTTGAATTCAAAATGCATTGCACGGACACTTTGCAACATTTTCAAGCCAACGTCACAGCTTGTTACACTGCATTTGGAGGAAACAGCCACAAGGTAAAATTCACACATATGTACCTCAGCAGATGACCTTTCCTACACACCACGTTTACATATTTTCAGACCACATGACTTTTTTCTTTTTTTAACAGGAAATTAAAAAAAAAACCACATTGTTAATTACTGCGCCACAACTGTAGCAGATGAGCAGAAACCGCATCTGGCACATTTCATCGGACGCGCGTTGCCTACGTAAGTCAATTAATTGAGGCCAAGGGAGCTGCACTGATACCCTGCCTTAGAGTGATGTCCCAGGCCTCTTCTGGAAATGAGATGACACATCTCGAGAGAATATTTCCTGCTAAAGTAATTTTAAATAGCTATATTAAAAAGAAACTAGAAGTTACAAGTAGGGCCTGATTCTGTCTTTCACCAGTGGCCCTTCATATCTTTGGAAATCTGAAATTAAATGTACTTTAAATCTGTATTAATATTGCTGGAGCAGTTGTCTTCAGGTAAGTGCGATTCGGGACAGGAAAGTACAGGCATGCCTTGCCTTGCCTTGCCTTGCCGGTGGGTTTGCCTCTACGGCAGCGAGGAGGGATGTCAGGAATAATACCGGCAGTCCTCCCGACAGGCTGCATGCACGCATCTATTCGAAGCACAGGACTATTTTTGTATTAATCAACAGCGAGCTGATTAAATCTGTAGCTTTATAAAGAAGAGGAATTAACCAAATGAAAACATTCATTTCAATACAAAACTTTATGATACTGTAACCTTGGAAACAAAGCCCTTTCTGAGCAATTCCATCTGCTCCACTTGGCTTGTGCTCTTTGAAATAAACATCTGTTTACATGATGAAGACATGGGTACATTTGTCTCTGTTGGGTTTATCATAGAAAAGCATTAAAATGATTTTAAGCGCAAAGTTAAACATCAAATGCTAAAATCGAGAGTGTGGTTTTGAACATTTGTTTATGACTTTGCTCTTCGAAAGGAAGTTTTTTTAATTCCTGATCCAACACCATTGCGAAAGGACCTTTTATTGAAAGGCATCTCCAGGTAAGGCTTTAAAAAAGCCAGCTCTTCATTCCTGCCCACCTTGGCTAAGCAGTTATTCAGCAGGACGAGGCAGTAATCAGATTTTCCATACAGCTGGCAATTCAAATAAAAAGGATTGCTGCTCTGAAGAGAAAAATAAAAAAAGAAAAAAAGAGAGAGATAAGAAAAGGTAAAATTATGGATTTGTGTATTTGCCAGGACTTGTACAGTATAAAAAACAAATCAGAAACACAAAACCAACTTACGCTTAGAATGACGAGGATGAACTATTATTTGCTAAGGATTCGTCATATTCAAAATCAGACTTTTTCATAGCTTTCTAGAAAACTTAACTGTGGTATTTCTGGTATAAAATACTGATACTGTTACAATTATGTTCACGGTATGAAATAAGTTGTTTTCCGTGGTGTTGACCAGTTGTGACATGTAACACAGTTTCCCTAGAGTAGCATGCATGTTTACTGCTGTAAAATGAGATTTTGTCAGTTAACAATGAAACAGCGTCTTGTTATCACTTGTGTAAAGTCATGTAGTTTAAATGACAGATAAGAGAAAATGAAAATACCTGCAAAGCAGAAGTTTGGGAGAGGAAGCTTTCTGGTAGTTATGACTAGGTACGGTAGTAGTTACGCTAAGTTTAATAATGACAAAATAGTAATGGGAATTTTAAAAAGTTTATATTAAAATCCATATGAGTTTATGTACACATTCCTTTTCCTTGCACTTTACAGTATCAAAATGTAAACTACTTTAAAAAGTTTCACAAATTTAAATTGCATTTAAATTAACATTGAATTTAAAAGGAAACATTTCCTGGCATGTCTATAGCTGTTCTGTGCATCTTTTGTTGTATCATGATTTACCAGCTTGATGATTATCTGTCTAAAAGAAACACTCTGCCATCATTTCTAACGCTGGCTGTATTGCATTCTTGCTTGGGAAATGGTTGCATGCAAAGCCACGGCGTTAACACCTGCCGTCACTGGAATTGATGGTAAAATTGCCATTAGCTTCACTACGATTAGTTTTAATTCAGCATGCTATTACTTTTATTAATAATGTTTAGTACTTAACAGTTTTTCTGTTCTGTGTGTATAAAAGGTAGATGAATGATTCTTTCTGCAAGCAAGAGCACGCACGGAGCCTGAGGCGGCGGCGCAGGCACGCAGCTCGCTAAGCGCACAGCTTGCTTTGCCCCCTGACTGGGGTTTTTTCCCCAGACTGAAGTTTCTCCCCAACGAGAAGAAATACTTTCTGCAAGAAACACAGACACAGAGAAATTCCCCTTTGAATTTTTAGCTGCTATCTTGCAACCTATCCAGGGACTTACACTACTGAATAAATGACTGTTATTTTGACCTGCAAGATATTCATTGAAATAATTCAACTCGTTTTACCTATTATATCATAGCCATAAACAGATCCATTAAGAAATGCGGATAGTCAGATCAAGCTGTGTCTAAACTATCCGTGATCAGAAATGGAAGATGATTCAGCATTTACAGAAGTAAAACATACAGAGGAACCGGGCAATGGATAGATTAAGGCTAATGGGAACTTCACATCAATAAAATAAACAGCTGCACGAGTAGCTACCATTTCTGCTAGCGACAGATCACCTTAATGAAAAGATAATGATGCAAAACACATCAGAGGAAACAAAGAAATCTGAACCATGGCTCCAAGAGCTGATTTTACAGCAATAAAGAAACAGGGGGTCTAAAGACGACTTTGTCCAAAGCAGGAAAATTGAATATCATTAGAAATAAAATAGCTCATTCCACACTGGCAAAGTCTTAAATGCTGTATGCATAGTTTGACCAGCAATCTGTTATGGTAACCTGGTCGGGATCAGAAACTGAAAGATATTAGCATTATCTAAGTAACCTGTTCACTTCGGTTTTATAGGCTGTTCTACCTTCTTTCATAGTTCAATCAAATTTGTATTACTGATTCTATGCAAGAATTTTCCATAACTTTATATAAGAATTTCTCCTTTATCTACACAGTGACAAATAAATTTACCGGTTTATAAACCAGCTAGCAATAAGTGAAATTAATACATATATCTTATTGTACCTATTTGATATAGACAAGGAATTTAGATGAAATGGAGAGGAGATGATTGATGTTTTTCTCTTTCCCATACAATATTTCAACTTCAGCAAAAGCTCCCCACACTCTACATTAAATATGCAGTAGATTTCTCACATGATTATTTTAGAGGCTTGCATACTTTATTAGTAACTAAAGCAAAAAGTGAGCTATACTCCAGGAAAATTAGGTAATAATATTTAACTGATAGCTTTAATACAAGAAACTTCTTTCATTTTATAAAAACCAACAACAACAAAGGAACGAGCAAACAAAAAAATTAAATAAAATAGCTATTTAAAAGAAATGAAGCATCTGATCTTTAAGTAAGTAGGAAGCATGACTTACCATGGAAGGGACAACTGGGTAACCCAAGCACACAAATGTCATTGAGATCCAAAGAACGAAAACAAAATTTAACCTGCATAGACTTCAAAGAAAAACTGAGATCAGTTAAAATTTAAAACAAAGTCAAGGAAGACTACATGCATACACATAGACACACAAACGGTATATTTTCCCCATATACAAAGTAATCTGCAGTGTCTTTACCTGACCATTTCTTACTCAGGAGTGTATATGTATGTACATGCAGTTATACTACCAAATTCCTCACATATCCTTTCAGTTCTTTCTTAGATGACCATTTTATACCAGAGTTCAGGAGTGAAAATGTCATCAAAGCTGATTTTATTATGACTAATTGGTCCTTGTTTGGCCTTTTCTTCTTGTTAAATGGGAAAATGGCAAGAACACACTTACAGCTGCCGTTATGAAACTACCAATTGATTTCATTTAGTGTTCCATTAAAATGTCTCTCAAGTGGGTTTACTGTTAAGTCTGTATCATCATAGCAAATATGGTCAAAGGTCTAAAGATTTCAAAAACACATTTCAAGAATTTTTTACCACTTCCAATATATCATGTTAAGACCTTGTAAAGCCTGGCTGCAAGGGAAAACCAGTAAAAATGCACTTATGTAGAAAGTTCCTCAAAGAATCTTATTATACTCAGAGCAGCTACAATACACAGAACAATACGTAACAATATATATAGCTTTTTCTTTTTCTTCTCCCCCTTTTTTTTACATGCTTAGTTTTTAATGCACCCAATTTTTAAGTCTTTTTCTTAGAACTTAAGTTCTTTGGACATTAATTTCTTCTCTTGCATGCAGACATATCTTAGCCTATGCTAAGTTTATTCAATCAAATCTTCTGCAGGATTAATAAATTCTGCTAATCTCCCTCAATGTAGCAAATGTTTAATGTCTAACAGCATCATTTGTTACTGCAACAAAATTAATTGCGCAACGTCTAATTTAATTGTGCAATATTTTAGGGGATCTTGTGGTTTATTTATACGGAGTACTGTAAAAGCAGCAAGAGTTCCACGAAGTCCGTGAATGTTAGGCTGCACAGGCAAGGGAATGCTGAAAAACATTAAATTCAATTTCTTTTTCTTAGAACGAAAACGCTAAGAATCTTTTTTTTGACAGTCACCCAGTGTTAGACATGCACGGCAGTGACTCAGCAGCCTCAAATGTTGCATTTCCTTCAGGGGTTACACTGAAAAATCAACGTACAAGGGCTCCAGAAGGCAACTCTGTGTGAGGCTTCGGGGAGACCTGAGCTGTTATAAATTATGGCAACTTTAACTGGAACATTCAGTCTCCTGATGTAGATCTATTTAATTCCAGAGGGTAGAAAGCAGGAAGGCCTTCAGGTGAGGCCAGAAGAAATACAGTGGCATGTAAGAGCCTTTAACAACTTTCATAGAAAAATTCATAACTTGATCTCACATTGTGGTTGAGTATTTTTTCATCATCACTGTACATGCTGGTGCTGATCATGTCAGTGGTGGATATAATCCAATGACTCTTAAATTACTTTAAAAAAGTACATGTTTGTAGTTGCTGGTAAAGTACTTCAGGATTCTTCAGGACCAACAGGACTATAGAAATACAAGATGAAATTAGCCTCATTTAAACACCACAGTAAGCAATCCATTTATAAAAACCGTCAAGAGAACATTTGACTATTTGCATATTCAGTATGTGTCCTCTTATTCAGAGAGAAAATCCTTTCGTTTGAATTGAACATCCCGTTCCGACTCGTACAGGACCTCCAACTCCAACCGATAAGCGGATTAGCCCATGTTTCTGCTGCAATGAAAAGCACGTCGGGTTGGATTCTGCTTGAGCATAGTTTAGCGTCAGCTTTCATTGTATCTGCATTTAGTTTAACTCCATTTTAATACAAAATTAACCTTCAGACAACATTATTTGTGGCAGACAAGGGACAAGAAAAGCCTTGTGGTTAAAGTTCAGGATTTCTAGGTTCAATGTGGAGCTTGTACCTTAGACTCTCCAGGTAACCTTTGGTGCATTATTGACCTAGTTTTTTTTAAATCATGAGTTGTTTGAGCCCCTGGTGACCTCCCGTTGTGCCTGGTCAGTACCTCCTATGCTTACCATTATCACATCCCTTTGAAACAGTGGATTTGGCCACATTCCTAGCTCATAAGCTTTGGACATGAGAGGTGCCCAGAGCCTTTCTCTGTAGGCACCTTCAGCATGAGCAGATGGTGAGAGAACAACCAAGCGAGGCCACCAAGCAGCTCCCAGGGGACACCAAGGAGATGGCCATGCGGGCCTGGACAGGAGGAAGCTTTGTGGAGCCTGGAGTAAAGCAGCAGACTACAGAAACTTCAAAGAACATAGGAAGACAACTCTTGTGTGACTTTCTACGGAAGGACAAAAAGATGATCAAATACGCTCGTTAGGGATGTTTCACGCAGCGGGTGAGAAAGGGAAAGAGGCTCATACGGCAGCAAATCTCCCAAACGCTTTGCAAAACCAGTCGCATCTGGTCTGAACACTAGGAAGAAAATAATGGTTAACCTGAGGGTTTGCATGTATTTCATTCGTGCTCATAATATAAATGCTCACAGTAAAATCTTTCTTAGCAAAATTCTTCAGCCTGCTTTCTGTTTCTAATCCTGCCTAAAAGTCACCTGTGGCAGACTGCGGTCCTTAGGATCTGACTCTAAGAGGAGACAGGCAAGTAATTTCAGGGTTTTCCCCCCACAAAATCCAAGAGGAGATTCCACCCTTTCAAAGGCTTTGACCAGCTGAGCAACCACAAACTGCTTTCACACGAGGCAGCTGCAGATCGCAGTTAGGCGAGTATGAGTTATTGAGATATCACCAGCCCAGAACTGGGCTCAAAGGGTTTGTCCACCTCTGAGACACACAGAAGTGGTATTATCTGAACAGACCGAAGAGTCAAGCTCTCGCATTTGCTTCTCGCTTCTTTGAGTTTATTTTTTCTAGCCGTTCAGGATGCAATTTAACACACCACAACTGTGATTTGCATGCATAAAGTGTATATGGAGATGTAGATACATTCAAGATATTCCCACTTCAGGTTTGGACGAATCAGGTTTAACAGAACAAGTGGCAATTGACATTTCTGTCTTCTACTCTGTCTGCAGAGCACTCGGTCTGAGGCCTTGCTCCCAGGTAAGGTTCGCTGGCAGGTATCATAGGTCGTATGAATCATTAAGAACCATAATAAAAATTCTCAGCATCCATAAAATTTGCATTTTATGAGAATAAATTAGCAGCAATACCTTCCACTTCCCTGCGACGCCAACATCGCCTCTTCCCTCCTGCTTGCTCTGTTAAAGGAATAGTGTATAGCACCTCGCTGCCGCTCTCCTTTGGTTCCCCACGAAAAACATGAAACACAACACAAAGCTTGCTGATAAGCCTATCGAGCCTTGCAACTTAATAAGGTTAACAGGCCTACCAATTTAAGAATATAATATTTCCCTCCCCCATCACAGTAGTAAATCTAAAGTGTTTAAACCGGCATTGTGTGCCTTTGCTAAGGGATCAAAATAATAAAAATGAAAGAATACACGACAGACTATCTGATGGTCCACTGGTATAACCCCAAACATTGTAAAACCATAGCAGGTTAGTGGTCCGGATAAAGGCAAGGTGCTAAATCTCGTTGTTCCCCTCTAGGGTGTTCACAGTGAAACTCAGCATGGCTTTTTTTTTTTGAGACAGCTGCCCGGATATTTTGCTCCGAGCTCAAAGTTTTTCTTGCTTTCAAGAACATCGAGAAACCAAAGAGCCAGGATGGTTTGCTTTGAGATCATAGCAAGGCGCAAAACGGAAATTAATCATACTCACAGCCTATAAATCTGTTTCTGACTCAGTGATAATAGAAAATCCCAGCAAGACACAAGGACAGACGAAAAACAGAAGTCAGAAAGCAGGTTTATTCCTTCGGTCGTTATTGCTGTGCTCTCGCTACCAGCAAGGGGACGCAACCAAACCCTTCTCTTGCACCACTGCGATCTCATCTACAGCGGCACGAAGGAACCAAAGCGTTGCTGTAGGCGCACGCTTGACTATTTCTGTGCATTTCCCTGCCATGATTGTTTCTAACCCACTTCAACTTGGTTATGATCCAGAAGGAGCCTGTCCCCGGCCGACGGGGGTAAGGGGTTGTAAGGCCAAAGGGTGCAGCTGGGGGAAGCACAGCTCTTGCCTCCCCTCCTGCCCTCGGATGTTTGACCGGGCAGTGACTGACCGTCTCCGACTGCTCCACGAGCACGCAGCACTCATGCCTGCGGGCTGGAGCCTGTCCTCTCTGTTATTTACTTTGCTCCTGTGCCGCCAAGGTGTTTGCACAGAAGTGCTCTCGGTGGAGGACGCGATAGTCTCATCAAAGGTCAGGTGCATATTTTCCGAGTCCATCGAGCCTCACGTTGGCTGCTGTGGATAAACAGCTCTGCGTTCCTGTTTCAACTACAGAAGTTCTCCAGAAGGAGAGACACATTTATTGAATTTCATTTTGCTTACTCACGCTGCCACCCGCAGAGCGAAGTCCTGCGAGTGATACACTGCTCGAGCTCCTTGCAGGCGGGGCGCAGCAGCCTTCCCTTAAAAGACGCATGGCTCCTTTTTAAAACCTAATTTTCCATGCAATTCCACTCAGACATCATTCCCCTCTAAGCCTGTATTAGCAATGGTTAAGGCTCCAGCAATGCACCTTCTGACACACAGGTTTGATCTATGAGGAGAAAAAGAAAATCAAAAAGGCATTAAAGCACGAAGCAGCACTGCCACTCCTGCCTCCCACTCCGTAATGGCATTTTGCTCGGCTTGCTTTGCCTGGACAGATACTCAGCAGCTAGAAGGTGTGCAGCAAGCAAGCAGTGTTAGACTATGTAAGGAACAGGGTGCAAGATGTGGACATACAGACAGCGTGAACCTCGGGGTCAGGGCTGCCTCCCGATTTCGTAGCACTTCTGCATCATTGGAGCTGCGCACATCACTGGCACAGCACAGGGGATAAGGCTGCAGTCTGATCCCCCATGCCAGAAGTTGAAATTAGCTTTAAAATCACATTTTCAATCCTACCTCAGACAGGAATTGTTGGCTGCATCATAGTCAGCATCCTCAGGATCTTAAAGTCTAAATCATCATCTATAATTACATATATTCTTTTTCCTGGTTACAGTCAACGTACACAGAGACGACGTGGGCAGAGACAGCACGAGTTTCCTTTTTGGGTCTGCCAATCCCACTCCCTGGCGCGGGGCAGAGCGGCCGATTGCGTCAAGTTGTGCAGTGATGTAAAACCCAAGTCTGTGATACCAGACATCATCCTCTCCCCCAGACCGCAGCGCATGGCACCTCGCAGGCCCTCTGCCAAGTGCACAAATGTCCGCGCGACTTCTGCTGACGCTACCACGGTGCTGCTATATTCTATGGGAAGTGACAAGAATAATGCTTTTGGCAAAAGCATATTTAAATATGGCAGAAAATATTTCTGATTTATAGATGCTCTTGCATTTTTGTCAGATTCCTTAGCATGCCTTCAGAAAAAACAATCTGCATGAAGTACAACATGAAAAACAAGCCCTCGTTATTCTCTGTGCACCACCACCAAGTGCCAAAGTCATTTGATAATTTATCTGGAGGAAACAAAAAAGCAGAGCAGACAAAACTTGCTCAACCCGTTAAGGGGAGACTCAGCAACTGAAAAGTGCCGGTAATTAACATTTTTGCTGTGCTTATTTGTGCATGCCAACATAATTTATGCATTCAGAAATTTCTCAAATAGATCCTCCAGGAAGTTGCTGCCTAAGAAAAGATGTCAGTGCTGAGCTAAAAAGACACCTGTCAAAGCTGAAACCCAACTTCTGTTCAGAGGCAACAAAGATCTCGATGATCTGAGAAAGTCTGAATAGTTGTTGAAGTAGAAGCAAGAAAGAGAAAAGAGCCTAGATAGACAAGAAAAGGCAAAGCTTTTTGAGGAGAGTGAGGAGAAAAGGAGGTAGGAAAGTCTGATGTGACTTAAGAAGAGAGCAAACTTTAAAGGGATCAAACTTTAAAGGAGTCAAGGAAAGCTAACATAAATAGTATAAATAGTAGGGAACAGGGAGAAAGGGTTGGGTGGCTTTGAAGGGCATAATTTTTATATATGTTATTGCACTGTATCTCAGGGTTCTCCAGTGGATAAGGCTAAGAAAGACAAGGAAAATATATCCAGTATTTTTTATTATGCTAAGACGTCAACAGAATATTCTGGCTTAAGCAAGTTTGCATATTTTCATCCTCAGAATCTCAGTACAGAACCATTTTTTTTGCTCTCTAAGTCCTTGAGATGTCATACCAACAAGCATTTGGGAATGGAAAAAAAGGAGCGACGTAGGGCAAAAGTTAGTCACGGTAGCACAGCTAACCCAATGAAACAGTTACGGCTGGGAGGCAAAACGTGGGACACAAACCGCGGACCTGTAGTAACTGCAAGGTCAGTGAGACACAGAGAATGCCAAGTGCTCATCAGGACACTCACCATCTACGGGCTGGACAGAAAGGGGAGATTTGCTCACACCTGAGCAGGTTTTTATGCAATCTGGAGTGACCTTCAGGCTGGAAAACAGGTTAGCCGGATGCAAAACATCTGTCAACGGTCTCGTTTCATCTACAAACAGTCCTGGTCTGATCAGCGGGGAGAGAAGCAAAGTTACCTCTTGCTTGGCACAGAATTATGAGAAAATATCCAAATCCCAACTCAGGGGTGGCTCATTTCCTTCTGAACAGGCAACATTTGCGAGGGAGAAATCTCAGCTGTTCCACACATTAGCTCTTGGCATTTCTGGAGAAGGGTAGGATGCCAGTTTAAATTTGTGACATGAGACCTAAAGTACCTTTAAGGAAATAAGTGGCTGCATCTGGAACAGCAGTCATCATTTGTAGGAGGTGAGAGGACACACTTTTTTTCTCCAAAATGCAGAGCATTTTCCATCTGTTCTTCATGCTCTTTTAACTCACTGCTATTTTCTTTCTACTTGTCTGTGTCACTTAAATAAACAAGGATATTGCAGCCTCTTTAAAGGAGCCATCCTTTTCCGCAAAACCCTTTTGATAGGAAGGGTCTTCTCCATCGTGACCTGCTAAACAGAAAACAAATAGGCACTGAACCCTAGAGCAAGCTTCACATTGTGAATATACCCGTGCTTTCAAGTTTGGAAGATAAAATCAAACTACGAGTCTGCCTTGCTCTACAGGCAGTCGAGACAGAGGTGGTACCCAGGCATCGGGTACCGCTCGGTACCTTTGGTACTCCCTGAGTGACGGCAAGGAGCTTCACTACCTTGCAAAATGCCAGCCCGGGATCATTATTTGGTGACTATCGTTGCTTATAAAGGTCCTCAAGTAGGAGAGAGGTAATATTGCTGTCATACAATTCGGTGCCCAAGCTGACATGCCTTTTGTCTGAACATAAGCTACCGAGGAGCCTGATTTCCCCTCGTGTTCTCCTCCTCTTATAAAAGGCTTCATCCAAAAATATCACATGCCAAAAGAAAAGAAGTAGTTTCAGTTTTCTCACTGAAAACCTTTTGCAGCTGACTGCATTTTTCTTGCTCTGTGCGAGCATTTCTTCATACCTAATTATGTTTTGTGCGTGGTATAACTCCTCAAGAAGTTATATCTGCCTCCCTTATTCTTCTATCGCTTGCATTAATATCTAATTTACAAACCTCATCTCTCTGCCTGTCTCCACCTTGTGAATTCCCCTTTTAGCACCAGGGTCTTCAGGTTTTTTTCTGATCTGTACCCCTCCCCACAGCTGCTAACTTTGGAAGTAATCAACTGCTACTTCTTAATCAAGAATACAGACTACTATGAATAAACACAAACCCCAATATTAGAAAAGCTAATATAACCTCACTCTCCAGGGAATAGGAAAGACCACAGACGCCGAGGATGAGGATTGTTCTCTGTGGACAGAAGAGTGGATATTCTCTACCTGCGTAGCACAGAGTTTCATTGCTCCGGTCTCACAGGAAAAGTGTTGCAGACACAGTACATGAAAAGGACCAGCTCTCCATTCAGCTCGACACTATATTGACTGCCAGAAGCAAACATGTAGTCCACAAAAAAACCCGGTGACTCTTTTTTCCTTCCAAAGAGCCTGCCTGCTGACAGCTAGTTCTTTCATTTGAGCAGTAAAAGTTCATGCTTTTAAAGCCAATTCCCATCACACAAGTACACTGAAAAAATTACATGATGGACTTCAATATTGCACTTTTCAATAAAGACTGAGCGAGTCCCAGCTGTGAGGAGTGAAGACAGACAGGGTATAACTTTCAAAGGGGTTGAGGGCCTCTTTTTAAAAGCAAGAAGCACTGGGAGCTGAAGGACTTGACTGTGCAGCAGCAAGGAGCACACCTGAGTTAACTCTCCATGGATGCACCACGTGCATCACTCTCCTGGTCCTCAATGCTGAATAACCATGTGAGTGTGGTGGGACCCAGGCCATCTCAGTGGGGTTTATGGGCGTCAGGACTGTGCCCCAGGGACGAGGCGATGCTTCTCCTGGTGCTGCAGTGAGCACCATCTCCACTAGCTCCGGGATCTCTGCACAGGGCTCCGGCACCCGGTGTGGGCCTGCCCTTCGCCATCACTTCATGAGATCTGAGATGCTCCAGACCAGTCCAACGAATTATGAATGAGCAATTAAGAAGGCGAAGCTCACGTAGTTCCCAGTCTCTTTACTGCAGCAGGAACAACAAGACCACATTACATATAAGAGATCCCTTGAAACTCAAATAACCCTACAGTTCTCTGCCTTGCCAAATTTCATAATATCACCGTCATCTAAGCCAACAGGACAGGAGCTAAAAATACTCTGACTCGACTCATTGCAGCCTTCTGATATAAGGGCAGAGTCTCTTAACATGTGCTCTCTGAAAGTGTTGAAGCTTGTGGCCTTAGGCCATGTCTATACCGCAGGCGTACCAAGCTAGCTCAGATACTGATAACTGCACATCAAAGACGTGACCAAGGGACGCAGCCCAAAGATTTGCCATTTCCCTGGAAGGATTCACAGTTCAGCCCTACTGTGGTTTCTTGGTGTGCATCTCAGAGTCAACGTGTGAGTTTTCAGTGCCAAACTACAGACCATGTTCTTAAGCCACATCAAATTGCTTTACAGTCCCTGTAGTTCACAGGCTGTAAGCTGGCTATTTATGTTCCAAATGTCAGAGATGGGAAACGCAGAGCCTGATAACTTTGAATTTCCCAGGGCTATTTTCTAACCTACCACCTCTCCCAAAGCCCCGCTGACACATTTGGGGTGGCGTAGCATAAGTAGGGGCTGGGGATGGATTTTGAAGAAGAGCACATCGTATCTGTGCAGACTTCATGTTCTCCGCTATCCTTCTGAGGTCAGTCCCATTTTCCACAAGAATGAGCGCAGTACAAGAACAAAATGTATTTATAACTTTTTTTTTTCCTCTGTATAAAGTGATCTTTTGATTCTCCCCTTCCTAATTTTAGCGATGTGGGGTTTTTGTCTCTTGTATCGCTAATATTTCTCTTTAGAAAGAGGTAGTTGCCGGTTCACCTGGCCATTCCCAGACCCTGAGCAGCGCGTTTCACTGTGTTCACAGAAGCTGTCATCCATCCATTCAATCCGAGCTGGCAGGTTGTGACCGGGCTACATATCTTTCCAACCTGAGCAGTCAAATACTCCTTATTCTGGACAACACCAGCCCCATGAATGACCTTAACTTCAAGAGGAAATAGCCCAAACCATACTTGCTTTTTTAACCTCCGCAAAGCATGGCAGGGCACGTTTGCTGATTGCAGGCTCTCTAGCACGAGGCGAAGCTGGCCCGGCAAGCCCTGCACCCTGCTGTGGATGAAGATGTTACAGTTGCCTGGGAAACCGCTCCATGGGATCACTAAAATGTATTCTATATGTTTGCCTTCAGATACGAGATTATCACCTTGTCTACGAGCAGTGTCAGGAGAAAATCCTGACTTGGGATAAACTTAGATTGTAACCTGCAGAAATCAATTAACTCTTTTATGGTATTAGCTGAAATTTCACAGAGCTAAACCCAATATAAAATGCCTCATTGTCCAGCATCACCCAAATCTTCCCTGAAAGAGTAAAGGTGGGTTACGGTTAAAGCATCTCATTCTTCAGCAAAGGACACCAGTTTTAAATCCGCTGGTATATTATTAGCAGTTGAAAGAACTGGCTGAGGTGAGACCAAGGATCTCTAATCAAAGGAGATGGGATGATTCAAGGACTGAGAGTATTTATTTAGATTCAGTACTTAGAATTTTGGATTTTTTTTTTTTTTCTGTTTTAACTAAGAACACATTCAATACTTAGAGAAGAAGCGCCAGTAGCCGCGAACCAGCCACAGATGGATGGCGCGGTACAGCCCCTGCTCGCACTTTCTCATAGCAATGAGCAATTCAGGACTTGTGCTTAAAGTTAGAGCTTTGCCACAACCCTGCCCCAAGGTTTTCTCTGGTACCACCAACATTGCACACAAAACCCCACAGACTTTTTGGTGAAGAAATTCCAGTAAGAGCTGGCAAATGCTAGTTTGGGGGAAAACAGGTTTAATAGCAAGAAGGAAGGAGTAAGGAATTAAGGTTAGATGATGTCCTGGTTTCGGCTGGGATAGAGTTAATTTTCTTCCTAGTATTCCTGACATTTTATTACAACATAACAAACCAACAAGCCAAAACAGGACTGTGCTGTGTCTAAATATGGTGGGGGTCTGAGACTGGTTTTAGAGGAGAAAGACCAACAAACAAGAACAGAATATTGCTCAAAATTTCCTATTTCTGGCAGCAGTTTAAACACAGAACCCAGTATAATTTCACTGCTTGCTTACCTTCAATCAAAACAAAACACTGTGCTTTAATTTCTCCTGTGGGTGTAGTCAGCTCTTAAGTTAAAATCCAGGCTTAATATCTTCTGCTCATAATTTAGGTCGCGGGCTGGGAAGCGACATAGGAAATAGAGAGAAATGTCAAGCTTTGCAATAGATGCTAAAACCCCATCCTGTGCTCGAGGCTCCCAGGGCATCCACTGCACACGCTCCTCTGCTCTGAAAGAGCCAAGTCTTGCAGCCAAAAAAGAGAGGCTGAAATCCCTACAGGATTTAAAACCCGGGTTACCAGGCCTTTGCTAGGGTCTGTCTTCAATCTCTGAGGCTGCTCCACCGGCTAAGGTCAGCAAAGAATCTGTTCTGCTCTTAATTCTGAATGCCTGGTACCCCGTGGGCGGCTGCAAGAGCTGCCGAAGGAGGCGAGGTGCGGAGCTCGGAGCTGCACGGCAGCGCCCAGGAGCGCTTCGCTCTCGTACAAGGGTCAAGAAGGAGCGAATGGGAATGTTAAAGGAATCATTGGGATCATGCAGTTCACGTGCCTGGAAAATGGAAGAAAAAAGGTGTTTAAATAGCAGATTGCAATAGTACCAGTCTGGGACCATCTTGGTTTTTTTTACCCCAGTCTTTGGCTAGCATTCCAGTCTTTCATTTAAAAAACACCCACAAAAAACCCCCACTTTTGTCTCTGTTACACAAATTGCGGCGTTATGTTCAGTATTTCAGCTGTGGTACTGTATATCATTAGAATTACATACACTGTTATCATTCATTGCTGTATGACTTTCTAGAGTTTATTATGCTCATACTCATATAAACGTAATTACATCGTACAAGGCTATAAACTCCACATACTGGAGGAGGTAAGTAACTTTCTTCTTGTATTTATTAAATTGAGTTTACACACATTGTTACTAATTTATATTGCACCTTTCTTGTTAAATATAACAGCAAAATATAATTGAGTCTTCCATTCCTAATACTGATTTTTTTTTTTATTGCTAAAATATACATGCATAAAATATTGCACATCAGAAAATAATCTGGAGCCTTAGGCGAACAAAGCAGCGTTGTACGGCAGACCTGTGGGTTTTGCTAGCTCACCACCAGGCCTGTGCAGAGATTGTTCTGTCCGGCTAACAGAGCGCGCTGCTAAACACACAGTCAGGTCCTTCCAAACTGCAGACACAAAAGTAAGCTTCCAGGAAATCGCAAGCAATTGATTCCTAACAGATATTTTAAGTGTAACTGCTTCTGCTTTTTTTAGTATTTCAGCTCTGACTTGATTTGACTGAGGTTTTCACTACGCAGTATTTCAGGAGAAAATGTTAGAAATAATTAGTCACATCGGAGGCAAAGATGCCATACTATTTTAGTTTACATCCGATGATGCTGGGGAAAACACAGGATTTTATGTGCCCCATTACCAACCAGCCTCTCTGTATGGTTAAAAAAGAAAAGAAAATTCTATTTTGCATATTTTCTTCTGCTTTTAGCATTAATTTTTAGTAAGTTTAGTAAGCATAGTGCCAGTCTGACAGACCAGTCAGCAGAGGCTGGTGAAGCAGCTGCTGGACCTTGCTGCCGGCGTGCTCGGCACCGAACCGAAGGGACGATGTCCAGGGGTTGGGATGGCAATTCCGACACCCGTGCTCCGACAGCTCCTTGGCCTCGCAGCAAGGGCTGCCATTAAGGCTGTCAAATTAGCACTCAGTGAGACGGTGTCTTGTGACGTGGACTTCTTCTGTAGGTGAGAAAACCTATTTCAGGCTGGGCATCAAAGAGCCACTATCGACAGGGGCTGGCGAGCTCTATTGGCCACCTGGAGGGAGGGAATCGATATCCAGCAACCTGTGCCTGGAGACATCCAACCTGCTCTAAAGGCTCATTTTAAAAAGAAATACAGCTTCAAGATACTATAAAAAATGCCAGTGATGCTGCCTAACCAACTCTTATATCCCATGGTTATTTTTTTTTTCATCCGTTTAGGCACTCCACCCAAACCACCTAGCACCACTGGCCACTGCCAAAGCAGCTGCCAGGGGAACCTACACTACTTCTGGTCATATTGAAAAATCATCGCGCCAGCAGCACAGTCATAGCTGAGCCCAGCAAGTCGCTTTTACCTCCTTTTCTCCTGAAGGCCAAAGCTGAAATGCCCTGCAAGGGCTCCACGCCACCGGCAGACAAGATCTCATCAGAAAGCTCTGTCAGAACAGTTTTCCAATGCAGAGGAGAAAATGGCTCTTTCCCCAGGAGTACCATATCCCATGTCAAAGAGCTTAAAAAAAAAAAAAAAATCTGTGAAGTGGGACAGAAGCTCTTTAGTTTCACTATGAAATATTTTGTGATGAGGCCTAGCAATTAAATGAACCGAATGTCAAGTAACCAAATAAAAGACTTTCACATATTGTTGGACAAGTCACAGTTGGTTGTTTTTTTTTTAATAATCACATTTTCTTTTCAGCCTTCCTGCAAATAAACTTCCCTACACATTTGTCAGGGAGAGGGAGGCAGTGAAACATAAATCCGTGCCGATGTCCAGGCGGCTGGGGCTAACAGGTCCAAGACACCAGGAGTTTCTGGAGAGAATTCTGGATGCTGGTTAAAAACCCCCAAAAGTCACAGGTTTTCTTTACGTCACATCTGTTGCTCCCCTCTCCTGTTCTACTGCACGTCGAGCAGAAAAATGCCTGGACTGAAACGTCCTTGGAAAAAAAAAAATCGTGATGCTACTGCCCTGGGGGATGCCGATGGAAAAGTCGGTGTGTTCCTTGTCTGCCTTTGCCCATGGAAAAATCCATCAGTAATTAAGACTTTAGAACTTTATACAATTATTTCATTCTGTGTTAAGTGGAAAATAGGAATCGATATTTACTGTGCACAGTCCTGTGTTTAGCCCCAAAAAAGATTTAAGTTTGATAGCCGGAGAGACCATATGTCAACAAACGTATGGGCTACGGATGTTACAGACACATTACGAAGCAGATTATTTTGTGAAATAGCTGAGAACTTCAAGAATTTTGGGAAATGCCTGAAAACAGTATGCAAATGTAAATGAAGTGCCTAAATTATTTGAGATTATAATTTCAAACAGTTTTTCTGTATTACAGAGCCCTTTGTACTTGCTTACTGTGTGATTTTTCTTGCACTCTAACATTTATTTTGCAATAGTACATATCTCTTAGCAGAGCCTACATTTATTTTTGTAATTAGGATCATTGCAGCATTTTGATTTTGTTTATAACATTTGCATCTGCTTACCTGAAATTTCTTTCAGCCGGTACAACTACATTTTATACAACCCTGTCCTGCAGTGGCAGAGAACTGGAAAACAGACTCTCACAAAGACTTCACCTCATCACTTTTAATAGTAAGATGTCCTCAGAGAACCAACTTTTAAACTTATTCCTAGAATAGATCCCATGAAGGACTCCATTTGTCTGCAGCAAGCAGGTATTGACCATTCCTATCCGGCTCTAATGCAATGCCTCTGACCACAGAAATGGGGATGGACATGTTTTGTGCCTGAGATTTCAGCTAGAAAAGTACATATTAAAGTGATTACCTTTTTTTTCAGTCTTCCTCCGGTTTGCTTCTGGAACAGGCAGTAGACAGCTTCTGGGACAGGAGCAGGGGGTGGGAGCTCATGGCTTTTGAGGGGATGTTTAGCTGGCTGCAGGCTCAACGATGATGGAAAATTCTAGGATTTCAGTAGTGGTGCCAGTAACCTGGACTTTCACTGCCTATCAAATAATTTAAGAGAAATCATTACAATGAGATAGTCAATTAGAAAAAGCACTGGCATAGAAAAACATCCTCAGATGAAAACTAAAGGGTACTTTGTCCCAAACTCGGGTGAAGCAGGTGGCAGTGCCGTCCTTTTAAATATTTGCATCAACTTGGTTTCCATTTCTGTGTGCAGCTTATCATTATCAACAGCCTGAGCACGCGACTGTGCTGAATACACTAATTCCAACAAAAAAGAACGCACAAGAATGCCAAAAAAAAATCGTGCAAAAGAATGCCCATAAAGATAGATTTCAAAATATATCAGTAACAATAACGTCACTTACGTTGGAAGCACTGGCAAATGGAGGTATTTCACACAGTGAAATGTGAATGAAACAGTCAAACAGCACAACACACAACCTCCAATGACAGTCATAAAGTGTTCACAACTTTTAATTACTTCGCCACATGTCTACTTTAACAACACACTTGCAAGAAAGTGGGCTCTACAAAAGCCTGCGGATATACAAAAGCCTGTGGCCGTTCGCAGACACGAAAATGAGAGTTCAGACAGCTTTCCATGAGCTGGGAACTATTGTCAGGTCTTTGCTGCAGCAACGGGAATTTGTCTAGAAGTGTCGAAAGGTCTTTATTGCTGACTGTAGACATCTCCCAAGTCAATTCATGCAGCAAACAAGGAAGAAGGGGAGAAATAACAAGGCAGAGACCGCAACGCAATATTTCAACCCTTCCAGTATTAAATTGTGAGATGCGAAGAACAACGAGGACTGAAATGGTGGATGAAATAAGTGGGTTTATGTCAGAGGCATTATCAGGAGAAGCTAATATCTATTTTGTGTTGCAGTTAACGACCAAGAGCGTATTAGTGCGTGAGAGTGAGTGAAGGTGCAAATGCCCTGAAACCGCCCGGTGATGGAAATGATGTGGCGGAGTAATGAAGCCAGGGGCGCCAGGGCTGGAGCGATGCCTGCGGCCACCGAGGCCACGCGGGGAGCGTCGGCTCATCACGGCAGCCTGCAAAGGGCAGCGCCCTGCAACCCAGGAGGGACGGGGTTTCGCTGCAGGCTGATGAAGCCTTGTCCTGGTACTGTTGTTGTTCATTATCTCAATGCAGCGTGCCTGGGAATCCCAATCAGGTATGAAGACCAGGCTGCACTTCGCATTATAAGAAATAAGGAAGAGTGTCCCTAGCTGTACCTGATTTTTTTGGAGGACAGCTTAAGCCGTTCCTGTCTGCACACACTCCTGAGAAAGGACCTGTCAAAAAAACCAGGTGTCCCCAGAAACGAAGCGCTGTGTGAACATTGATCATAATGATAATTGTTTTGCAGTTTGAAGAGGAACGTTTTTAACATCAGACAACTGCGGATAATGGTCCTTTTCCTGGCAGCTTTCACCAAAGGTCACAACAAACCCAACGTAGCTCATGTCTGCGTGACAGCATCTCCCTTCCTGGGAGACATTTCTCGGTAGCAATGAGTGAAATGCCACAGGACATGGTGAATGAAGACAGAAAAGGAACTAAATTGCGCTGAAGAGATAAATCTTCTTCATCCAGATGTCACACACCAAGGAAGAAGCCCAGTCAGTCAAAATTGCGTGGTTGTTTTTATAAATGGGTTTCTGCACCCAGCAAATCTTCCTCTCCTGATGCTTGCATGGTGGACCCACCATCTCTCCTTCCCTCTCTTGAATGTTTGCAGCCTTCCTCTAGGACAGCTCACCTTTTTGTGCCAAAGCATCTGTGCTTTACAACTCTCCAGTAATTTTTTTCCCAACTGGAAAATGCTTTCCCATAGCTCCCTATTTTTTTCTAGGGTAGCATTCAGGTCCAAACCCACTAGAAATGGGTATGGGGTGGAAAACTCCAATTCCTTCTTTTTTTTTTTTCTTCATTCTCCTGCTTTCCCTCTGCAATCAGTTGCTCTGCCCGGGCCATCGCCTGCCTTCGTACCAGCTCCTCTCAAGACGGCACAGGTCTGTTGCTCTGGAGAGGACACCAAAGCGCTTCATGGATTATTGAAGGGACAGATGGTCTCGGAGCGAGGGTTTTCTCCAGCTGCGGCGGTGCGCCGTGCTGCTACCCGGCCGCAGGAGTGCAGAGGCAAACAGTCATTTCTAAATGTGTTCAGACTGAGTAAACCACGTATCTCCTGACGTGGACTATTTTGCTGCCTCTCGGCCCATGTCTACAGCTCGTTACGCCTGGGTTGCCCCTGCGTGCTCAGACCCTGGGCCACTCCGGGACCACTGAAGCCACTTTAATACGTACCATTCGTTTCAAGGTGGTGGAAAAAAGAGTGAGGATTTTAGGTGACGTCAGTGATGGTTATGAAATTTAACAGTTAAAATGCCCTTTCCCTGCCTCTGCCAGGCAGTTGCAGGCACTGGTTTTCAGACATAACATACAAAAGTGGTATTTTTGCAGTCCTGGGGCAGGTGGAACTGGGACGTGCATGAGCGGTTAACACATCTGAGTGTCTATGTGCGCAAGAGCGCTCTGAGCCAGACTTTGCTCCCACTGAGGTTAACGTAAAAACCTTTTCTGATTTCAGTCATGTAGAGCTGAAGCACGCAGGTGGTATTTTTCCAGTATATAAACGAGAGGTTGCACGAGCGTGTCTTCTGACTGCGTTCAAAATTGCGTGGCAAACTATGTCAGGACCATCAGCTTCCAGGGCTGTGACATTAAAAACAACGCGAAAAATACCAAAAGCAAAATGAAAATAGTTCATATGTACTAACAGCCTGGGAGAGCAAAAACGGTATGAAAACCCTGACTTTCTATGCGTTTGAAACAGTGGCAGCAACAGTGCATATATAACCATTTAGTTTGATTTCCAGAAAGACACGCTTGTTCCTCCCGACCGGGTGTTGAGTAGGAAACAGGCTTTGGGGATGCAGCCTGAAACGTGACAACTGGTCAGAGCCGCTTCATTACTTAAACCAGATGACATTTGTTTATACAAGGCTCTAAGTGAAATGTTGTCTCCGCACGCTGAGCCCAGTGCCACTCAACAGGTTCCCGGTCTCCGGAGTCAGTGGAGCAAGCAGTCCGTGCGACACAGACAAATGGGAGGTGCAGTGGAGGCAGGGTATAAAACTGATCAAATGGAGTGCAAAATGAATAAAACAGAACTAAAATAAATCTTAAGGCTACTCTCTGGGCAAAATGTCCCTAAAGTGGAAAGCTTCAAAAATGCTGGGATGCAGTCTATACCTCCGGATGGGATGATTTAGGATATGATTGCCGTTAATATCAAAGCATGCACATGCAATAGCAGCATACAGGCACAGGTATAAATCTTTTGGGGGAAATATTTTAAAATTTTGCTACATAGGACGAAGGTTTCTAAAACATTCATTGGGCTAAACCAGCGTGGTCTCATTTTCAGCACTAGACTAATTATTTACATATGATAAATAACTCACTCCTCTCTGAATCCTTCCTAATAAATAAATAAGTACCCCTGAAAGCAGGATTATTTTCATGTAGCTAGAGAAGGACGTTTTGATTCCTTATGGCTTTTTTGAAGTGCTTTAGATCTTTCTTTAGATTTGCTCCTTATATTCCAGGAGCAAAGATCATTGCCGGGTTTGATGCTGCCCTGTAGGAAAAGGCCATAGAGAAAGCATTTGCCATTTTTTATATGCAATTCAAGAGCCAATTTGAAGATTCAAAATTACTTTAATAGTCCTAACTAATCAAGGCATAGTGTGTATAGGTTAAAATTAAAATAGATCTACACTTCCTAGGAAAGCATGTATCAATGCATATCCTAAAAAAGAAGAATATACTGCCAAGAAAAAGCAGAAAGGAAAGAATATGAAAAATAACAGCTACACCCTCTTTCCCAGAACTCGAAAGTCAGAAATTCAGATAAATTATGAGATGTCTAATTGCTATAAGACAAGCCAATCCATTAAAACCATAGATAGGAAACAACAGATCATAATGAAATACAACATGTTGAGATTATCAGCATTCTGTTCTCCCATCTCTTTCTATTAATTACTTTTCTGGTAGTATAACAAGAGGTCTGCTTTTTTTATATGAGCTGTTTCAGTGGATGAGGATCACCGGCATTCATCTGCAGCAAAGGGCCTTCCAGAGCGGTGCTCTGCCCGCGGTGGTGACGCTCCCCGAATTGGAGTTCTAGTCAATGAAAGCAACAATGTGATTTTTGTAAAAAAATTAAATACCTATTGATGTACATACAATCTGTCATGACTTATCTTCTGCTTATTAATTTAAGGACAGTTGTTTTCCCAAAAACTAACTGCAAATCACCAACAGATTTTTTTTTTTTTTTTTTTTTTAAATGCATTTAATCCAAGCACTGAGAAAAGATTAGAAAATGCTGTGCTGGTCATGGGCATGTGAAGGTCCTATTTTATTCAAGGCAATAGAAAATAGAAATGTTGAGACATAAAAGTCTCTCTTCGATGACAGACCTAGGAAGCACACGGTAACAGCCAGGTGAAACGATTCAGGGCACACAGCTCATTTATAACCTCTGCCCAAGGCTGTCGCGGCGCCGGGAGCCCGGGGCACAGCAGTATATTGGCAAATGTCGAATCTATCATCCAGAAAAGAGAGGAGGAAGAGTCAGAGAGGCTCTGTGGAGGTCCGGCTGGGACAAGGAGAAAAAGGTCTTCCTGGGACATTGTCTCACCGTGTCGCTTCGCACCACCGGCGTTTCAGAGAGATGTCAGATACGATCTCAGCAGCGAACGCAGGGGGCCTCTCTGTTTCCTCTGGCCGGTGTTCCTAATTGTCAGCAAAGTCCCCTTCACTCTTCGTCAGCTCCGCACGTGGCAGCGGGGGTTTAGGGGAACTCAACTGCGGTCACAGTTTCATCGAAATGAAGGTGAAAGGCAGTCTGATTTCAGAGGAAGCGAGCACAAAAAGCGCTCCTGGAAGATCCGAGCCTGGTTCTTGGGCAGACAAGAGTCAAAGTAAGAACACCTCCTTTTTACTCAGCTACTGAGCTATTTTACCAAGCTGTTTAATACAATCCAAAAAGGTGCCATCGAAAGCACCTTTCAGGATAAAGACTACATTTTTATTCATCTGAAACACTGATTTTCAGACCTTGCACATACGCGTTCAATGGAAAAACAGAGCAATATCCATTTATTTTATTTGCACACACACGTAAATAGGACCATGTAGATATAGTCTACTTACCTACACTGCCAGCCCCCATCAGCCCGATACTGCGGCACCCAAAATGCTCCACGCAGGACCTGCCTTCATGCCAGGAAGATCCTGCAGCTCCTCACGCCTCGCCTGGTGCCACCAGTAACTTCTGCAAACGATGACCCTGTGGGGCAGATGTTCAGAAGGTTTCTCGGCAAATATTACAATAGAGCAAGCTATGATGGCGTTATCCAGGGACAAAGCTTATAAAAGACAGAAAAACAGTATCATCAGTGAAAAATTTGGGTGGTGAGGGGGTGGGAAGATTGTTAATTTTCAAAGCATATTTACATTCAACATTAAAATAAATGCAATTCTAGCCATTATACACTTTGAGATGGGCTTTTTCTTTGCATCTGAAGAATTAAAAAGTCCTCTTACATGCAGTAGGGATAAAAACGCATTTAGTACAGATGCTAAAAGAAAGCGTATCAGTGAACTGCGAAGTGATTATGTTGTACCCTTGGGCAATAAGGCTGTCATAAAATTTCAAAACAAGATGTGAGAATCTAGGACAGTTCTGTTGTTGGGTCACAATATTTGCTTTGCAGTCACACTGTTTTCTAGCTATAAATTAAGTTGCGACATTTCTAGTATCAATTCATCCACTGTCACTGAAAATATGCACAAAAGCCTGACTAGATTTGGGAAGGAAAGGGGAGGTTGTAACAGCAGAACGTGTTAGATACGGGTCAAATACGGTCACTGACCAAATGAAATGGGGGAACATGAGAACTTCTGGCTCTTGCTCAAACCCAGACCTCTTCCAATAATTACTTGTTATAAACAAAATCTGAAATTTTGTCTCTATTATCCACCTAGACCCCACAGAAGCATGGGGGTATTGATTAATAAAGCCATTTTAGGCCCAGGAGATGCACTAGAGGGAGGCTCCTCCAGAAGGCAATTTTAAACATCTAATGCTGAACCATCCCCTGGAGAAGCCCATTCTGCTCCTCTCCTGCTCTTCATTGGTTTTACTTTTCCTTTTTGCAAAAAAACCCCAACAAAATAAAACAAAACAAAACGAAAACACTTGCAAGGGTCCTGGTCACATTCCGATGGGGAAGAGAAAATTTTGAAGCCACGACAAACACCTAAGCAACAGGAAAGCGATTTTCTGCACAGCACATCACAGAACTGCCTCTATTTATACAGTAGTGACAGGCTTTGGGACTGATTCAATTTTTGTATGTTTAATAGAATAAGCGCAATATAAAAATACCAAATTTACAAGGTATACACATTGCAAGAGTAGTGAAATGGCACTGGTAAACCCATACAAACCAGTTTTTCTTAATAACTAAACCGACTGCCTAATGTGGTGAAGGAGGAGTCGGAGCTGGTTGCAGCCAAGTGCCACAGCCGTCACCAAGGCAGCCAGGCAAGTGCAATAAAACGGTTATATCCAGCATTTTGAGGCTCCTCCCGCCTCCAAAATATCTACTATGCACAATGAATTTCCAAAGTCAGCAGAAATAGAGCTAATCCTATAGCAGAGAGGGTAATTTCAAAAGGTAATTGATGTCTTTTTAACCTAGAACTGTCAAACTGTATTGAGAATAATAGAGCCTGACAAGTCTAAAGTTAAAAGAGAAATTGTAAGATTGATCTACTTCGGGTTCTGAATTTTAATGCTGAGTTGGCGTTGCACTTTTATCAGGAGAGTATGAAACAAATATTTCCCTGTAAATAAAGGAGCAAAGGAAATTGGTCTAATGCTTAGAACAAACCCCCAAATATTCAAAATCCAGAGTTTTCCCCTTAACTTTGTCAGAATGGTTGAATCCCATTTCTCGTAACAGCTATAATGCGCCTGATAGGAGCAACGTATTGGGAAGTGGAGGTCATCTAGAATGATAAAATCAGATCCATTTAAGTGAAAATGCTTTTAAATCTACCTGTACATCCGTTACCGCATTGCCAACTTCTCTGTGCTGCAGAGAGGCAGATGTGGAGCTCTGCATTGAGAATTTAGGGGCTGATGTGACTAAAAGCCTTGATTCAGTTGAAAAGAGCCAGGAAAAGTCACAGAAAGCCATGGAAACTAGAGACGGTATCAAGAGCCAAGAGCGGGATGTGAGGCTATAGAGAATGGAAGTGTGATCTTCACTTACGTCCCCAGTAATTCAGCTCCTCAGGTCAAGGGGATGTTCTCCCTCCCCAGGTGGTTCAGCTTGAGAAGGAAAGAAGGGGGAGATGCCCAAAGCTGGGAATTTTTGGGGGTGCATGGGATGAACTGGGGAAAGGACCTGGTTTTCAAAGGGCTGAATGTCCTACAACTCTACGCGTGGCAGTGTTCGGACTACAAAATGCACAGAATTCCCTTTCTCTAGATCCTTCCCATTTGTGAACTAGACACTAAAGATTTAAAAAACCTTATAGGCCTTATAAAAAAAAAAAAAAAAAGATCTAAAACACAGCTTTAGGCATAACAAACTAATGGAAAACTCTCACTGACTTCAGGAGGCCAAGATCATAACACGCACATCATCCAGGCGGCACTTTGCTGCATCCAGCGTGCGAAAGCGAGGTTTGAGGACCAGTTATGCGAGACATACGATAGCACGATGTCAGATGGGGAAGGTTTAAGTAGTAAGACAGTTATCACGTTCCCCAGAGAACTGAAATTATTTTTCCCTTTAGGATTTTATACTTTTCCATGCAAATATTTTTTCTTCTTGAATGCTGGATCTTGGCTGAGACCCTACCCTACCCCAGAGCCTGGCTCCCCCGACCACCAGCCGCTGAGCCCGAGGAGGGGCAGGAGGCTGCGGCAGGGACACGCGGGGAGAGGGGGTTACCCAGCAGAAGAGAAAGTGGGCAAAAAAGTACAGAATGTATTTTAAATATTTTATAACACATAGACTGCACTGAATTGCCAAAGGTCCTCTTTATGTGCAGTGGATGAAGCATTAATTATTTTATAGGTAATTTCTGACCCATCATCATAACGATACAGCCAAATGCTTGAAAGACCATGATGAGCAGTGGTGATTAAGTGCTTGGATGGTGCACTCGCACCTTTCCAGTTCATCATAAATGAGAGAAACAGCACTCTGGCAGAAATCCTGCAAAACAAATGAAACTTTAACCTAAAGCACCTTACAGTTTTGACTTCCCCATCTGAAGTAAATCCAGAGGTTAGGAAATAGAGATAAATTTGGCAGCTACTTTTTGCTACCCACTCTTCATTAACAGCCTTCCCTTCCCACCGCCCCTTTGCCCATCCCTCCCCACCGCCCTACGCAACGCGCGGGTGCCACAGCACCTCGCAGGGAGCTGCCGAATGCTCACATCGTTCCTCAGCAAACACAACGGCAGCATGTGCTCTACTTTGTTTTTCCACTTGCTCTGCTCTTGCCTGAAGGTGCCTTCCTCCGCTCCATCATTTTGCTTTAAGAGAGAAGAGAAATGCAAGCGACATTCATTTTATAGCTCGAATACAGGTAAATTATCTGGTAAAATAGGTAAGCAGTTGGCTTTCTTCCCTTTCATTTTTCTTATCGTGAAAATAAAATGCAACGGGTGTACTGATTTATTAGTATCAGCACAGTGTAATACGGGTATCATTTGATATCGTACATGCCTGCATAAATCCTTGTCTGAATGACAAACCCCCCTTCCATGCGGTTTGAGGTTCCCCCTGAACCTCTGCCCCTCGACTACACCAACTTTTTGCCAGGAAAAAAATTTCCTAAAGCCCCACATCTCCTTTGGGATGGTCCCCAAGGCTTCTGGGCCATGCCCAAGCTGAGGGGTGCCATTCCCAAACCTGAGGAAGGCTCCGGCATGGGGCCACGCTGTGGGCTCAGCCCTTCCTTCGGGGCAAGATGGTGCCAAGGGCACGGCACGGCACGGCACGGCACGGCAGCCAGCACGGGCAGAGCCAGGCACAGACAGCTCACCCCTCAGAAACCCAAACGTCCCCACGCTCCCGCCCAGAGCATAACAGGGGTGGGTGAAACCGTGCCGAAACCGCACAGCCTCACTTTTATAAAACACACCTTCAAGTTGTTCCCGTTTAAAAAATTGCCCTCGTTAAATAACAGAAATCAAGAAGGAGGGGGAAGGAGAAAGAGGAGGAAAAAAAGAACATCTTAAATGCAAACGTCAGTATTTTTTAAAAAAAAGGAAGCCAGGCTCTTGCTCCCACACGGGGCTTTGCGGTCACTGGTCACTTCCAATTAGCTCCTACCACCGGCTAATGCTTGCTGTCAGCCAGAAACAAGAAGCACTGGAGAAAAATAAGTTCCACGCAGAGACTTTGGGTTTTTTTTAATGGTACTGCAATGGCCTGCAGGAGAGAAAAGCATCCCTGCTGAACTTGGGTAACTCTGCGTTAGATAACGCTCCTGGAGCCCAGTCCTGCTCTGGTCCCAGCAAAAAGCAGCCCCCTCCTGCCCGTGCCGTGCCAGGGTGAGGTCCCCCCTCGGGATCAGCCGTTCCCCACTGACACGGAGCTGGCACGTGTCCTGCCGCGGCTCTGGAAGAGCCTCGTAGGCACCAAGCACACGGGAGAGAAAATGGCGAAGGAAACGCAGCTGCATGTGCTGCAGGATGGGCGCTGGTGTGGGAGTCAGCGCTGCCCTGGTGAACCAAGTACCAAGAAAAAACCACCTCAGCCTGAACAGAAAACCAGGGGCAAGCAACGCAGGAGGTGAAGAAACAACTGAAGGTTATAATGAAATGGTGAGGTATAAACGCACGCACCTGGTGATGCATCGCTGTAAGCACAGCCATGGCCACGGGAGGCTTTGCCCAGCCACGGTCTGTCCCATCGACCTCAGCCTCCACACCGTGATCTACATTTCTCCAAAGTTCCTTCAGAGGGCTTTCATTTTTCCTTACGGTCCAAGGAGCACGTTCATTTTATTCCATTTGCATTTGGATTTCCCCTATTTGGGCTGATGTCAGGCTCACGTTACTGTGTCGCGAAGCGTTGATCGCTCCGAGGGAAGACGCCTGTTCACCCGAACCCACCTCCACGTCCCAGCCGCTGCGGGGAGGAGGGCAGGCGTGTTTCTGCACCTCTGCTTTCCCAGGGCCAGGACTTCCCCGTAACACTTGGAAAGGACATAACTTACCCTGATGTCGTTCACCCTCTGCTCTCCCACGGCTGCTGAGAAAAAGGACGACGTTTCTTGCTGTGCCTTATATAGGCTCACCGCGGCCCAGAGCGGGCCAAAGCCCCCAGGAGGATGCTGGGGAGCTCTTACTGCAAATTCCATTTGCTGATTGCTTTTGCTTAACAAAACAGAAAACTCTGTCAGCCACTGCTTTATTTTGGCGAGCCAGTCCTTCCCCAAGGCCAGGGAGTTTCAGCTCCCCAGTCCTCGTGGCTACCGTGGGTTCGGCTTTTCCACACACAGTCATCGCTTTGCTTCCAATTACCGCAATAAGCCTCTGCAGCCAAGTTGAAAGCGGCCTCGTTCTCCGTTATGCCCAAACTTTTGTATTATTTTTTAGAGTAAAGCGCTTTCTAATATAAGAGGGTTGCCAATAAAGGCAATCTGCAGTTAAACCACAGCCTTATCAATAACAGGGTACAAAGCATCGAGGATCGAGACTGATCATCATCTAGCACTGACTCATCATCACTCAAAGTTGACTTTTAAAACTAAACCAAACTTTATTATGACACTTACCTGTAACTGGGGCATTGGATTAATTTCTTGGACAACAGTCCTTTATTTTAAATAAAATAAAAAAATCAGTTCACTTTATATAGCTCACTGATACCAACAGTAATTTTGTCTGAGTAACTCTTGAATGAAAATTAGATATTGAGGCAAATTGGACACGTGCTTAGCGATCATTTTATAATGATAATTTTATAATGCCATAGTGTTATAGTGTACAGGAGGAACAAACCAAGCTTTTATGGCAAGACTTCTCTTTAATTCTACCAACACTTAAGAAAAGCAATCTCACCCCCTTCAGCAGAAGTATTACGTCTGTACCAAGAGAAATAATAGCGCCATACAGAAATGATGCGTGCCAGTGCTATGGGCATCATAAACTCCCTATTACCCTTGCCGTTTCGTTATCCTGAGGCTGCTCAATGGATACCTTTACCTTGATTAAATATTAGGAAAAGGATGTGAGGTTTTGCCTGCAGTGACACCTGCAAAGGGGTGATTTCAGTGGACTTGGCAGAGCCAAGCTGTAACTTAGGAGAGGATTTAGCCCTTGGTGTCTCCTTTTTGCTTTTAAAGAATCGAGGTGCAAACGCTGTGAGAGCAACACTGCGCTTGCCATCAAACAAAACAGAGCTTCATGCGTTCCAGGTCTTTAAGAGACCCGGCCCACCTTAAGACACGATTTCTGCTACTGACCTTACACAAACACCACGTCCCCAGGAAACCTCACACGGGAGAAAGGAAACTCATTTTCCCAAAGCCACGTTTCTGCCACCATGATTTCTCCACCAGAAACACTGGTTTCTCTCCTGATGCTTCTGATCCATGTTTCAGAAGCGCTCGCCCCTTTCCGCGGGCTATCGCGTTTGTACACGTACTCGTGCTCCCGACAGCCTGTTTCAGACACTGCCCACGACATGGAAGGACGGTCCAGCACGAAAGCGTGGCATAACCTTCCACAGACCTCTGCTCACCTCCATATGGACCATGGGGTCAGTCATTAAAGACACAAATTGAACTCTTTTAAAAAAAAAAAAATGTTCTATTTCTATGCTTTTTCTATTAGCTTCCCCTGAGGAGCGAGTTAACAACAACGTGCTGCATAGAGGAAAAACGACAACAAATACATTTGCCAACTGTACACGGTAATAAACTCATGGAAGGAAGTTTATAACCAGTAGACTGAGACATTGACAGCCAGATCTCACCGTGATTTTAAAAATATCTCAGAACAGTAGTAACTGTGTACTCTAACTACTGTAACACTGGTAAGCAGTAGGTAACTACCTCGTCTTTTGAAAGAAGGCATTTTTCTTTTCAAATTTTTGAATTTATGGTTTATTTGGATTTTTTTCTCTGCTGGATCTTGAGCACATGCAATCAAAATGCAGGCAAATACATCTAATTTTCAGCGAAGCAATAATTACAGCTTAAGTGAACTTCCTGCACTCTGCGATGACGACTTCTCTTGCTACAAGAACGCACTTCCCAAACCAACATTCATAATGTTAAATTAAATGTTAATAAGCATTTTAAACTGCATAATTTATGCTAATCTAAGAAGTGTTTTGCCTAGACCAAAGCTGGTGGGGTTGTTTTACCTCTCAAACTGTTACACTTCTACATTAGTCGCCTGCGATTCAGCACGGCACGTGAATCGAACTGCTCTGAAATGGTGCTGGGTACCTATTCATTTCCACAGGCTGTTTAATATTCTGCTAAATAGTTTTTTTTTTTTAGTAGAGTTGTATTTTGTAGTTCATTTTCTGGGCTCTCCACTGTCGGTGCAGTGATCCGTCATTGCTCGTAGGAATGATGGAGAAAGAAAACTCAATTTAAATTGGGATTACAGTGCTGAAGAAATGTAAGCACAGCCATAGGAAAATCAGGCCAGAGAATAAATATAAAACTTGGAAGAACAGCCAACAACAGGAGCACACGTAAAAAATGCCTTATCTATAGGAAAACAGTGTCACATTTGGTTTTGTCTACGCTTTCTCTTTGTGAAGGGCTCCCTCAAATGTTGATGACACCATATATTCCCCTCTGATGCAAACTGGCAGAAGGCCACAGCTTTCAAACAGCAGAACCAGCATCTTTTCAAGCATCTGTTAAGCAGCTGGACCTCCTGGTCTGGAAATGTGTGAGCGACCAGCGCTGCTTATTCTTGGTGATAATGAGAACAATTAGAGGCTGCAAGGTTTTTTATGGGATGTGAGGTGAGTCCCCCAAAGAACATGGGGGCTCGCAACCAGGCGTTGCGCATAGCGAGGACACCTCTGTTGTGACAGGCAAAGCACACACCGCCTTTGGGGACCACGCAGATATTGCCCCAAAAGCCTTTTCAGAGGCGTTTTTTAGGAAGCATTTGACAAACGAAGATTTAAACACCATTTGGGTTTCTTGCACTTTAAGGGAGAAAAAACATCTGAAAAATGGAAATGGGAGCCTCTACCGAGGAGGATAAATACCAGGAGAACGTGTCGATGTGGGCGGCTTACGGAAATCTGCCTTAAGTGCCAACTCAGAGGAAGCTTCATAAAAATAATTTGCAAATGTTTGCAAATAATGCAAATTAAACATAAGGTGTCAGTGAAGAAAGCGAGGTCTTATCACTGAATCTGTAGCATTAATATGCTATGGCCAACGTTCCTCCGTTCAGGTCCCCAGCTCTGCAAGAGAGTTTGGACTGCAAACGCAGAAGTTCAACAGCGTCGGAGCCAAACTGCAATGGAAAGTTGAGCGAATGGCCAAAACAATATGGATTCAACCCAAAACAGCAACATTTCACCACCCATAGAATCTCTGCAAGTTTGGGATGGCAGACACATTCATTTGGGTAGCAATGAATCTGAGATGGTCAGCTTGGATTCTGAAAACCATACATCAGCGTGGAGCTGTAACAAGACGGCGTTAGGGAATGGAAACCGCTGGGCTAAACGCAACGTGAGATTGAATGGAGTCACCGTCCCAACTCAGTCTCATAAGGGGTTGTACATGTACATGTACTCACCATGTCCTCACCACACCGGTCCAGAGCCAGCTCGGTTAGATGTGAAATGAGTTATTCAATTCAGCAACTTTGCATTTAAGTGCTAGAATACAATACCGCACACACTGGAAATTAAAAAAAAATAAGTCTGCCATTTGATAGAGAAACCTAATTTACAGTAATTATTCATGTCTGCAGAATACATATGACAAAACTGAGGGAAATTAAAAATCCTATAAATAGCCTCACTGGAGAACAGCTGGTTAGATCCCATACAATAACCAAGTATTTATACCGATCCACATGTTTCTGCATCACCGAGAAGATGGCAATTGCAACCCTGAAATTCAGTTTAGATCCATGAAAAGTACAAAAGCAGAATGAGAGGAAATTGAAATGTCAGAGCAGCTGGACCTCACGCCTCCCATTACCGCGTTAACGCTGAAAGCTGAGGATAAAGGCAAACCCTGAATTTCAGCGTTCACCATCACTCAAGCGCTTGGTCTTTTTTTCACGGGCATATTCTACATGCACTACAATTTATTGCTTCGTCACAAGGTAAGGTTTAGATGCAAATTGAAAAATGCCTTATTCTATTTGTGCAGAGGGATGCAGGCAGCCCCAGTTCGGCCCCCGGCCCCGCAGCAGCACGGTGCTGAGCGGGCACAAAGCTTGGCCACCTTCACCACCCATCCTCCTGGGAGACCTGCTCCAGCTCGGGGCTGTCCCCGAGCTCTTCTCCATGTGTGCACCCTGAGCGTCTTGCACTGAATTTAAATACATTGAGCAAAGCACAGGCAATTTATCAGTGCAGCATCTCAAAGGACACGTTAACAGTAAGCAAACAACCAGAAAGGCATCCTGCATTTACTTAAAAAAAACCAAAACGATTTTTATGTCAAGAGAACACAAAGAACTTAAGAGACTCGTGATGGGGAGACGGGGAGAAGCTGGACAAGGCATCGTGTGCGTTTCTGCTAATGGCTGAAAGGCAGCGGCAATGGAAAGGGCAACCTGCTTCCCGGCGGTGCGCGCTTCTGAGAGTTACAGACGATGAACAGCAACATCTCTGTGAAACACAGCAACTGCACGCGTAACGTAACGGGTCCAGGAAAAACAACTGCTGCCTTACCTTCCTCTGCCTTCAGCTTGGGGATAAAATACTTTGGTTTTAGAATCACAGAATCGTTTAGGTTGGAAAAGACCCTTAAGATCACCAAGTCCAACTGTTAACCCAGCGCTGCCAAGGCCACCACTAAACCATGTCCCTCAGCACCACATCTCCCTGGCTTTTAAATCCCTCCAGGGATGGGGACTCAGCCCCTGCCCTGGGCAGCCTGCTCCAATGCTTGCTGTTTTGTTCAAAACGGCATACAAAAATATTCCAAAGCCCCATGCAGGATGGTAACTGCTGGATCAGAAGAGGAGGAGGACTCCTGTTACACCATGTACTGTCTAAGTCTGCTCTACGTATGCTTAAACATCAAACCAGCTGTAACCTTTGCAAGAAATTTTTCTGCTTACTTCACCTGATTGTGTCAAATATGTACACAAGAAATGATGAGTTTATCCAAAGAACCTTTACTAAAAATAGGTACTTGTGAACAACCATCATGGGACAACGGGCATCAACACCACTACGCTGAGCTTCTGGCATAGAATGGTCCCCAAAAAGGTCCCAAGAATTGATGGGGAAGATGTCTAACGTGAAGCAAGAAGGCGGACACCTCAACTAGTCAACGAAGTGAGATATTTTACATTAAAAAAAAGTGTGTTTAGATGTGTGTGCATGTATACACAGATGTACATTCACTCACATAAATCTCTTATTTATACATCATAAACATACATATATGCACTACAAACTTTTTAACATTTTTCTCTGTGAAGTCACATATCACAGACATCCATGGTACAGAGAAATACCTACGCTAGGACAAAACTGAATTTAAAAGCATTTTTACACTCAGAATTTGTGGTATCATCAGAGACATTTCAGTAATCATAAATGTCAATTATGGAAATCAGCTTAAGAACTGACCTTTGCATTGAGCTTCCCACTGAAAATAAATTTGATTAAAAAACAAACAACTGCTGCCCAACAAACCTTTTGCGGTTTTGCATGGGACTGATGGGAATTGATGTGTGCACCTGTAAAAATTGCCCTCTCCCTCCCAAGCTGACTCAGAGAACTGGTATTAAGGGCTTCTCCTTTTTACATTGGCACTCCAAGTTAACTTTCAGTAAGTAAATTCAAGCTAACTTTCAAGAAGCAAAAATTACTGGCCATTGAAAACCTGTTTTCTCATACTATTTAGAAACTTGACATCGCTGAATGTCTTCTTTCAGGAAAAGGCGTGTTGCGAAGCCTGGTGGTATTGCTCTCAAGTCTGAGTGGAGGGATGGCGTTTGCGGGGAGGTTAATCCCTGAACGGGAGCGCTTGTCTTAAATGGTGAAAACCTGGCCCCTGTGGATACCAATGCCCTGGACACGGTCTACTACGGAAGACCTGGAGGGGTCACCTTTCCTAGCAGCTTTCTTTCGGCATGCTCCTGTAGCAGAAATACCGATTTGAATGAAGTCTGAATGGGGACCTTTGGGCGCGGAGGCACCAGGAGGGCTGGCAGGAGGACAAAGCAGGGACAGCTGGACCAGGTCATCCCAATCCCAGCTCCTCAAGGCATCGAGGTGGGGAAAGCAAAAGACATTAAGGGATGATGGTGGGAAGATGAAGAGCAGAGCTGGGACTGTACGGCATCCTCACCAGGCAGGGAGACAAGAGGCATCGAGCACATCGAGTGCTGCCTAACGAATTCCCACAGAAGCAGGACAGACTAAAGCGACACAAGATCACAGTCACCGCCAACTCCCAAAGGGAACTGAGGGCACATCCAACAACCAGCGCATGTTCACCCACCTCAGAATAACGCAGGAGACGGGATGCGGACTTCCCGGCAGGCACCTCGTATCTTCTACATGACCGCAAGCAATGCCGGACCCATTACTTGGACACACGTGCCTCGACCCTTGTGAGGACATCAGCACGACAGAGTAAGCGATACCAATTTGGTAAACAAAAAATAACCTTTTTCTGTATTGCCTTGTCTCGAGCTCTTCTGCATGAGCTCAGCTTTGTTGTAAACAATGTCACAAGAAATTCATATTGCATAGGGACGCTCCAGTACAACGTTACTGGAGTACAAAGGAAGAGAGTATATCGTAGGAGAAATAACAGCCTTCGCAGGATTGTTCACTGCTTAGAGACTGTAACTGAATTAGTTTCTGGATTTGCTGAAGTGTGGTTTTACAACACTTTGAGGAGGGTAATGATTCGTTCTGGCTGGGTTTTATACAAGTTACAGCCTAGAAGCTGTTAGATTGTAAAAACAGTGACAATTTGGGTCTGAAAATTAATCTGAGAGGCTGGTTTTCAATTCCCAGTCTCAGCTTGCGTATTTGTAAAACATACACACGTATGACATTTAGAGTTTGTACCGCAAGACCAATTTGAAAGCGCAGCTCTTGTTTGAGGAGTCTTGCAGGGCCAAATTATAACACTTGCATGAGCACAGGAATTTGCTAGGAACGCGTGAAAACAAACACATTATCAGAAATACAATTTACAAGCATCCACTTAAAGGTCCATGTGAAAGCCTCTTCCTAGCCCTTAGAAAGTAAATGGAACAGAAAAGAGGAAAACTCACCAGCATCCCAGCGCAATCTCCCGCACAGTAACAAGAGCAGTCTCTAAAGCAATTTTCAATTAAATGGAAGACTTAACAGAATTAAAGGTGTAATACATTATTGATATTCTGCAGAAAGAATATCTGATTGACTGTAGCTAAGAACCCTTCCCAGCTTGTTCCTCTGGAATGGAGATTATACTAATACCAAAACAAATAGGGAATTGTAGGACAATATCTAACAGTGAATTCTGAGACACTCTGGTAGCTGATGTTATCTCACACTGCAAGGAAAAGTGGGTTTGTTTGATCCAAAGCAACACGATGGTTTAAGGCAAAATTATGAGACTATAAATGACCGTTTGAGCCACTTCTTACGAGAAGGGCAATCTTTCTGCCTTTGTAAGAACATTATTGTTTTACTGCTCTGTAAGCCATGCTTCTGCCTACTACTTACATCATGTAGCAGCTACTTGAGGTAGAAAATACTACCTAAAACTCATCTGTTTTCTGAAGTGTTCAGCACAGATAATTTATATCTTAAAGATAAGTAAGCTATCATTAGGAATACTGACAGCATACAACGATGGCTGTTTCCAGTGCTGCCGTGTGCTTTACCTCAGTACTACATACGTGCAGGAACAAGCATACCAGTGTGATGAGAGACTTCAGCTTTATCATGGGCTCCCTCAAAATTGTTCAGAAGCAAGCAAGCAAGTGTATATGTAGCCCTCTACAGAGTGCAACAGTTCCTGAAATTCTACAATAAGGACCAAAAAGACCAAGGAAATGTATTAATTTTCTTAGGCAAGTTTTTAAAATAGTATTTTATTTTTTGCGTCAGTGGTATATTTAAAAACAATCTACCGTAAGAGTAAAAAGATTGTAGATAGTAAAAAACAAAAGTGTGATGACAATAAAAAACGCTAGAATATAAAGTTAGTTTCCTTCCTCCCTCCCAACACCCCACCCCATCATTGTCCAATATTTCTCAGAGCCTAATATCTGGGAAAAAATTGCTTTTTTTTTTTTTTTTACACTTTCAGCAATTAGGAAATTAAAAATACGTAAGGCATTCTTTGCAGGTACATTAATTCATTATTACATGAAAAGCAGGCACCATAAAAATTAAAACATTCTAAAAACCATCATATATACAAACTCTGTACAGAATGATGGCACAAGGACAAAGTGATTCCATTCAGTTCATCCTAATCCACATGAAATATTACACATTAAAGAAGAAAAGGAAAAGCTCTTCCCATTCTTGTACTCAACCGCTAGGTTCAGAACGGCCAGGAGTCTCCTATCTGCCTACTCTGTTTCTTTTCCTATACGCTCGTGCCCGTCGGCAGCTAAAAGGCTTCCTTGCTTTACCCATTGATCAACACCCCGAAGAACGGCCAACTGAATGAAAATGGAAATGACTGATCACCAGTGACTAATTTTACAAAGCCCATTAGCAATCAGTTTATTTGTAATACAGAACAATTAAAAAGAAGGCACGTTTCACAAATAAGCTGTGTCTGATTTTTAGCCCTGGGCAGAACCGTTATTTGGGGAAATCCTACGGCAGCTTCTCCTTACTGTGAAGCCTACTCCAACGTGCACTGAATTCAATGTGAATATCATCATCGATTCCTATATACACTGAGATTAGGTACAAAATACTCAGCTCATTTTAAACTCCATAGCTACCTAAATGCTTTAGGTACAAAACATTCCACTCTCATTTTAATCTCCACAGCTACCTATGTGCCTGAAGTTATCCTGAAGAAGCAGGGAGAAGATTTAAGAAGAGGGTACTGTCAGTTGATGAAGACCTCCCGCTCTCAAGTAGAAATCCAGATTTCTTTCAAGTTACGGGAGGGAATAACCCCAGAAAGAGGGGTGATGTAGTGTTGTTTCCGATACACGGCTAGAAATGGATTTCTTATGGAGTTAAGAGTCATTGCACTAAATGTTAGATACTGCACGCCTGAATGAGGTAAACATTATATACCATAAAATACTTAGGGAAATGAATTGTTACAGCTTTATCTTTGGAAAATAACGCTTCCTTCTTCACTGGACAATCCCAGAGTCAACAGACGTTTGCTTCCGAGTTGTCTTTGGAGGCGGAGGCGGGGGAGTCTTGCTGGGGAGCGGAGGCGGCAGGTGCTGGAAGAAACCAATTTTGAAGAGACCGTGTTAGCAACGAATGGCTTTCTGAAACATCGGCTGGCTCATATGTAACTGTGGCAAGTAAGATGGCGAGTAAGTCTGTAGCCATCTGACTCCTGAAAGCTCCTCTGCAGAATTTGCTACTATGCATACCGAATGCCATTAGCTTAAAACATAACTTTTACTTTCGACAATGAAAAAAAGTCTCTCAAGGGTTCGTGATTAACTAGCTCCATATTTCAGGAAAAATCTTTTGAAAGCACCGGAGAAGTTTATAATTCCCCACTTTATATCATGATAGGATATTGATTTCTTGGTCGGTATCGATTGCCCTCAGCCCCTACGCACCACAGAGCTTAAAAGCTAGGTTGAAGCAACAGCTTCATTGCTTTTCCATTATTTTTGTATTTTGCATGCTTAGAACATAAATAATTAAAAAAAAAAGGAAACCATTTAAACAGATAAGTAACTTGCAATTTACTATTACACATTCAGTTATAATTAAAATAGTCAAAACAGAAATCCAGACTGTTCAAATGTACATATTTTAAATCACTTCATATATCATACAACAGAACAGATTCACCGGCTAATTGGACAAATTAAAAAAGTCATTATGGAAATTAAGACTTTTTTCACGATGTTCAATCATATATATGATAAAATCTGTTTCGGAAAGAGCTTGAGAACACTGCAATTTGCTCGCACACTTTGCAGTCTGGTTTTCTACAGCACTTTGGCTACGCAGCCATTACAGGCTTCCCAGCCCTGCGCTGAGGCCGTACTGCAGCGTGACACCTCGTCGGCGCTGCTTTGGGTTTGGTTTTTCCTAAGATTCTTCCCCCGCTCAGCCAGCCACCGCCTTTTGCTTTCCTCCAAGCACAATGATGCTTTTTCGTTTCCACTTGTGTCCCACCGTACCCACCCCACACTGCTGACTCCACGCACTAAGAACCCTACGACGCACACCGACTCTGCCAGATCGCCTTAATTGCTGCTACGAGAACAGTTCAAATACCCGAAACGCCTTGGTGTTACATTGCACGTACTGCACTTGCAACCCCGATACCCCCGTTCCAACTTTTTTTCATGTGTTAGACAAAATAACCGATGATTTCTCCATCGCAGTACAAACCCGGTATACACGCAGCTGATAAACCATGTGAAAGTGCGTAAGAAACAAGACTGTTCCTTTTAAAGCTACCCAAGGCTGCTATCCAAAATGAAGAGCTGTTCAGGGTGATGCCAGGACTTTTCAGTCTTTCCTCTGCCCGGAGAGCCTCCTAACACTCCCGCAACCCAGTGACTGGGAGTTTTCATGGATGTGCAAGGGTAGGAGGAAAAAAGTATCTTTAAGGTAACTGAACGCCCTCTTCAAAGTCAGCTTTTAAGACAGCATAAAGTTATAAATCCAGAGCTTTTACCAGATAGTTTTGCTAACCACAGACTAAACAGAAAGGTAAAACTGTCTACTGGCAGAGCCAGGAAGGCTGGATTTTTGCTGAAATATTTTTCCTGTATCCATCCTACCTGGAAAGAAATACTTTCCATTCTGTTTTACAGCTTTCCTCATCCCTCCCGGCTCTCCCCCACGGCAAACGAACAGGGATCACAAACTATCGCCAGGAAAGCCGTGCCCTGAGCTTGTCTCTCCATTTTGCTGCTGTCCGAAACAGCAGGTCCGGAGCACGGAGGGGCAAAGACTGTCCACCCTCCATCTCCCCAGCCTCTCCAGCAGCACCACCAACGCAGCAACTCTCACCCTCCTCTTTGGCTACAGAATGCTTTGTTACCAACTCGGAGAGCAACTGGTTTTCATCTGCTACTGAATAAGAAACTCTGGACCAAGAGCAAGGCACCGGAGCCCGGGGGTGCCCCGTCTGGAAGGCTGCATGCCCCTGTCTACCAGGGGAAGCCTCCTGCTCACCGATGAGGACAGGGCTGAACATATTTGGCAATGAACACTTCCATGGTCAGAGTCCGGTTAAAGTTTATATGAGCTCTTTTGAAGAAACAACCAGGTTATTAAAACGTTTCAGTCTCGAAAGGGCACTGCTGCTTGAAACGCACATGTCCAGAAGCCCCCGCTGAGTAAGCGGCCCTCCTTTTCCAGAGCAGGCTCAAAACTGTGCGCTATTTATTCCTCACTTACAGTGGGGCTCGGTGCACAGTGATCTCTGAGTCAGAAAATCAAGTCAACAGACTAATATGTAAAGCAAATGAAATAAGAATCTTATTTTACTAAATGCAAAACTGAAGTTGTTATTTTTTTAAATGCATCTGTTATCTAAGTATTGCAGCCAGCACCATTAAATACTTCCTCTACCTGACCAAATCCTTTTCTTAATCCTTTATGTTAAATTAGCTCCTGAATCCCTACTAAGGTACCTGCGTAAGAGCTGGACTGTCAGTGTTATTTAGCCTCACACATTCTGTTGTGATCTGTGGATTTCAAAATCTTTGAAAACCTGCTTAGTTACAGTCACGTATCCAGGCAGGGGCTTCTGGGCACACTGTGGGAAATGCTGGTGGTCTGCAGAACATCAGCGTACCAGATGACATTAATTCCATAACTAAATGAACCAGGTGCCCCTCTGAAATACATTACAAAACATAAAAATTTCCTCAGTGCTTTGCTCTCAGATGATATCTTTAACATCGTATTTATCACTAGAAAAAACTAACTTTGCTGATAGCATCATTTGTGAAAATCCATTTTGAATTTAAATAACAGTGTATTGGCAATAATTCTCAATTCAATTAGATCAAAGGCATTTCTCAAACAAATGAGCCCTTCATATTGATCAGAAAGCAATTAAATTATCCCTGAAAACCTGCTTCTGAAGAACAGATACAATGCAAATACAATGAGAATAAGCTAAATATATATGCTATAAATAACAAGCACAAAACCTACCAGAGCTTAGATTCTGCAAGCAAATTAGGCAGAAAGAAATAACAGAGATAGGTAGATAATTATTATAATTGAATTTACAATTTCCATTAGAAAGTCGGATAAATTTAGTACATGTTCATTTATATAATAAGCTACCAATGAATATATTAAGTAGGAGATGTAACGCTCGTCGGGGCAACATTACTGAGAAATCAGCACGACAAAACCTGCCAATATGGAGCTGGTGCAACTCCAAATCTAGCCATGGCGCCCAGGGCCGGTACGCACTCCCTTTTGTTCCAGCACAGGAAGAAATTCAAGCACAACTGCTCTCTCCCTTTAATATCATACTCAGAAAATCATCATTAGGCTTATGAAGTTCATTTTTGCTACGCTTCCCCCTAGAAACTTTGAAAGACAAAACAGAGTTTCCCTTGATTTTACATTTCATTAGGAACTGCTTTGCGGAGTTCACGTTTGTATTTCAGTGGTTAATTGTGAACCCGCCGAATCTTGAAGCATGTTTTTACTTTCTGACAAAATGAGAGAGACTGCTGGTTCACATTCAAACCTATTTTGGGCAGAATCCTTGACTCACGGGTTCCTCAGGGGAAGCAGAAACCTTATGTAAAAGGCACATCTGCAACACAGAAGCAATCTGTTCCTTCTGCTTCAAACATGAAATTGCTCCCATTTGTTTGTTTTTTCCTGATACAGAGAAGAATCAGGTTTAAAAACATTTGTCTCCATTCTCTTAGAGATATAAAATACACTATACATGTACAGGATGAAATAAAAATCAATTAAAGAAGATGAAAAAATACGTATTTTTTTTACTCTGTGAAGAAGCAAAATAAGATACGAGGCTTTTTTTTAAATCAGAAAATTCTATTTAAAAAAACCAACAAAATGAAGCAAAATTTGATTCCCAAAAATGGTCCTTTGTAAGAGATTTCTTCCTGTATAAATATTTTTCTTGGAAATTAAATGGTCATAAATATGACAAGCTGTGGAGATCCAATCAAAACCACTTTAGTTTGAAGGATTAACAGATCTAATTAGGTCAGAAGCAGTAGAAACGAGACGTATATAGGCTATCAGCTCCACAGGACTGTGCAAACGCTTCCAAACACTGAGCTCTGAATTGCTCCTTCTCACTTACACCGTTGTTTTTAGCACGGAGCCGAGTCGCCTGACAAGCAGCAACTTGCTTATTTAATATCTGCAATGAAAAATAACACATAATGTGAGGTCTTGGAGGAATAACACTCCCACTCTGTGAGAGCGATAATGCGCCAGCGGAGAGAATCAACCCAACTCCACTAATTTGAACCAAATTATAGACAGTTTAAGCTAATTACCTGTTTGACCCAGGGAGCAAAGTTATGTGGAAAATACCGCAGGTAACCTATGTAAAATGACTATTTAGAATCTATTGTCATACTGCATCTATTAGAGTTTCATCTGACTGCGTATCACAGCCATTAGCTGCCCTTGCTGGAGTGTACTTTGATAAGAAAAAGTAATTTGCAGAGTCCTTCTGCAGAGGTGTCCTTTGTGTGCTCCCACCCGCCGCGTGCTAAGCACCCCCTCCTTGGGCAACGTGAAAGATCCTTCAAAATGGGCAACGTCGAATTGCTTTGAATCAGCAACTCCCGATTTTCTCCACGGGGTTGTTTGGCAGGAGCCTGACCATGCGCTCCCAACGGGGATGCTCCCGCAGGGGTGACGGCAGCGGACGGGGGGAGAGCTGGACCTAGCAGAGGTCTGCACTCCTCATGCAGGGAGGACTTTGCTCCTGGTGCGTGCCAGCTGTGTTAAGGCACAGCTAATGCGATTTTCCCTCTGTTGAACCACATTTCTGCATGTGGAGGCTATTAGTATTTCAGACCATGCTGGCTAACTCGATTTTCAAAATCGTTGTTTTTCTGCTCTGGTCCGTACATAAACAGACCTCAAGAGTTATGAGCAATACCCTCAGAATTAGGTTTAGACTCCAGACCGACACTGTATTTCTTACCGAAGGCCCAGGCCCTGCGAGAGCGATAAACAAACGCATTACCAATTGGCCAGAGCAAAACCCGCAGCTTGATCCCACGCTGGGCTGAGGGCAGCGACACAGCCCTTTCCGAAACAAAATCAAGGGTGCTGCTCAGGGACACATCACGGGCTCTATATCTCCAGACAGACAGCAGAAGAACACATTTTTCACTCAAAATCCTGTAATAAGCAGTGGCAGTCCATTGATTTTGAGACTTATTAAAAAGTGACCGTGAGCTTTTTAGAAACTCTTTGCTCGGCAAGGGCTTAACCCACCAAACCCCAGCCCAGGCGAGGCGGGAGGTGGCGGAGACTTGGCACTGGACGAAGGGCTTGCAATGCTTCCCATCTCCAGCGGGCAAAAATAATGACCAGATGGTAAACAAAAAACAAATTTTAATTTTTGTTCTCTTGGGCACATTATATACTTCTACGCATCATGGAAAGCCTTTGGTCAGAGAGTCTGTTTTCTAAAAATCTGGAGTGTAAGACAGGAGAGGAGACATTTATTTCCATTTGTGAGCAAATGCAGCCCACAAAGTCAACTTTCTAATTTAAAATAATTGATTAATAATGCACTTTTTCCAACCTCTCCACAGGATAATGCCACTAACGACTGTCCTCTCGCTGCTGTGGCGACCTGGCGGCAAGCCTTGAGCCACCAAACCAGTGGCGGGTGTCCGGGGGAGGTGGCACCACGATGCTCAGAGGCTTCCCCACCAGCCCCAGCACTGGCGGAATGGGAGGGGATTTCTCCTGAGAAATAACGTCAGAGAAGGAAAAATTGCAAACCCTGAAGTAGTGCTCCCTAATTACGTGCTGCCTCCGTAGTTTCAACTGGGTTCCTAGCCTCAACTCTTCTTCTCTGTCCACAGGAGTGCAGCACATTTGCTGAAGCCTTTAAGGTCATTTTTTGCTCACTTGTGGCTAACCTGAGATAATGATCAGCACTGCAGTATGTGCATCGCAACACACGAAAAATCCCCTGGATTTTTCCTTCGTGTAAACACTTCCATTATATCCAAATAACCAGTCTGAGTGCTCCTCGTGCAACAGGATACCTGAGAGTCCAAATAAGTGCCGGCGCCGTCAGCCACGCGAGAGCGTTCCGGTCCTCGCATTACACACCGCTTCGGCCTTTGCTATCCCTCCTTGCCAAGCTCTCCATCTACGCTGGATTGACGGAGATCTCATCCAAACCATTATCTGATGCTTAGTAAGTGTTATAGCCGATCTTATAAATGTAAGTGCTCCTTTGTCTATTTTCTTTGAGTTTCCCCTCTCGTTGTGAATACTAAGCAGGCAGTTGATTTGTATGCAAGGGTATGGATGAACCCATAAAGACTGAGAAGTGCCTAAAGGAATCCCTTGATGTAATAATAATCCTTGCAGGAGTCGTAGACTTCTTTTTTATATTCCCATATATTATTAAGAACATTTTTAGCAGAAAAAATCATACAGTGCAAGAAAATATATATAAGGGTATCACAGTTAACGAGGAATAAGAGGACAATCAGAAAATTATAATTAGATGATCACCTGGATAAAAGACTTAAGGTAGACCAAGTTAATAGTGGACTCCAAATGATCTAAGATCACTATCTTGGTCACTAAATGACACTATTGCCTGCACTTTGAAGTATTTCTTGATGCATTTATCACTGCATGCTTTTCAGTTCACTACAGCACTTTTTTTGGGTTTCAGAACTGACTGCAAGACACCCACAGTGGACCATGTAATAATTTCTCATACAAGGAGATATTTCCAGTTTAAAAGCTACTAAGATCATCTCATCTATAACATTTTTTACTGATTTTTCTTCACTGATACAAAGTATGTGTAATTGAAAAGATGATCAGTTTACTAGGCAGAGAATTATAAAGTTATGAAGTATGTAGCTATTTGACCCATGAAACATAAGGCATTAAAAACTGTGGAGTCGGATTTAATCATAGCAGTAATAAGAATTTACCCATCTGATCTTTCATGCCCAGCGCTACTCATTTTCTTTATGTTCTTTAAGAGCTTCCTTCCTATAAGCCTGATGAAATAAATGCGCACAGTGATTGTTATAACACTAGAAGCCTTTCCTAAAATTAATTCTAAGAGTAATGCATGTGGCTTTGTGACAAATCTGCTTTAGATCTATTTTTCAGACTTTGAAACTATATTCCCTTGTCTTGGGAAGTTTATAAAAATACAATGCTGAAGAAAATTTTGATTATATTTGATTGCATTTCTAAGGTATGCTTAAGTCCTGAGCTCCTTCAACACTCGGTGTTGAACAATGGGGCCCATTTCTACAATTACAAAATATATTAAAAAAAAAAAAAAATAGAGTCTGAGCAGTGAAGACTGAAAAGAAAAAAAATATTAAGACCTGAATAAAACTTTGCAAAAAACCAAGGGAGCATATTGCTACTATTTTTATGAACTTCCATTTAATGATGCGGAAACCTGGCTCATGACAGGAACAGGAGCTCTGCAAGGTCACATCTTCAAGAGCAAGGAGACCGAGGCTGGAACCCGAGTCATCTTCAGGTCTGGGCTGTAACCATCACAGCATGGTGGCATTTGCAAGTAGTACAGTAAATATCTAGCATTTGTTCACTGAGGGGCAACCCCTTCAAACAGCCTCGCAAGGAACGGAAAAAGAACCCGGCCATTGGGATTTTTATTCCTCACCGCGTGTTTTATCATCTCATTCTTTAATGCTTTTTAGCTAAAAATTGAACTCATGTTAACCATCCTGAGCTACTACCACGACCTAAAACTTATACTATATCCTCTGGAGCTCATACAGGAAGGAGTTCAAGAAATTTTAAACCTAATTTGAATTTCTCAGGTTTCTTCATGAAGATGGATCCCTTAGACAAAACTCCTGGCAGCCCTCCTGTACACTCTGTAATTTTCCACTTAGAGGTCTGTATTCAGGTCAAGCGAGAGCTGGCTCCTGAGAGAGAAGTCAGGGAAATGGGGAAGAGCTTAGTATACTTCGATGGAAATCAGAGGAAAAGGGTTTGCAAAAAAATTTAGTGCAAATATTTACTAAAACCAGCCAGCCACGGGGAAGAACTATGGAAGAGATGATGGGAATAGAGAATTTTTCAATACATGCATATAATGAGTAAAGCACTGTGTTTTGAATAACACTGCTCACATTCCTCAAGGTACTTCTATAACTGGGTTTTTTTCCCTATTTAGCCTGAAAATACTGAATTCCTACAACAACGCAGTTACAATTTCAACCATGGAAAAAGCCAAACTTGGGTACTGTTGTGCACTGTGATAGTCTGTGTTAAACAAAACCATTCCCGGAGTTAAAACTAAATTCCTGCCTGACTCTTTCTCTGCTGAGATTAGAAATGCTTTCTCTAACCATGAAATTTACTTAAAAGCAAATTACTCCACAGAATTTCATTTGAATGATGAACTTCAGAGAAATCCTGGAAGATACCTCTGCAAACAAAAAAGAATCATTACTGCTGAGAATTTTTTCCACAAAAAAAAACCAGCTTTGCCAAAGTTATACATTTCAAAGTCAAAGAAAAGAAAACCTCTTTAAACATATTTTTTTCCTCCAAAAAGGAAATAAATGGTCCTTCTCAAAAGTGCTGCTTTAAAGAAAAGGACCAAATTATTTTTAAAAGCTTGCAGGATCCAGGAACCAAAGCTGAAAAAGTGTATTTTCTTCAGAAAGCTGAAAACCTTGTTGATGATGAAGAGTGTTTCTGAGCTCCCTCCCTCAAAGGGGGCACGTGTGGTTGCCTCCAGGAAACAAGTGGCGATTGAATGTCGACAGAACGGAGCTCCAGAAAGGAAAGATGTCAGGTACACGTTTTATTTCCTTTCCTGAGACAGGATTGAAAGGCTATTAAATCTAATTTGCTGCTGAGACTATATCCTGCCAGTTTAAGCTCCCTTACCAACACAGCTAACATTTTGCTTAGTCTTCTCCACCAGAATGAATCCAACCTCCCTTCAGGTCGGTGCCCGTGAGCAATGACGCTCCCTCATACTCCAGACGCTTGTTTGCAACTGTAGAAACCTCTGCATTGCATCTCGCTGCGGATCGTGCAAAGTAGAAAAGCAAAGAAAATTGCAGAAAATGATCATTATCTCTGGGACTCACCCTCTGATGGGCAGGGGGGGAGGTGGTCGGGCTGATCAAGTCTTGACTTTCCATGAGGTTCCCATAATCGGCCATGCTTCCTTTGAGGGGCAGAGGAGGAGGAACGTCGGGGATGTCGGAGCTGGACATACCATTCAGCTCCAGATCTGTAAAAATCAACACTGAGTTAACTCTTTCAATAAATGAATCGAATCCAAAGATCCAGACCGCGCCAATTCTTACGGCATTGATAGCGCGATAATGCTGCGCATGTGATATCTTTGTCTGCTCTTCGCTGCCTCTATAATTATCTGCAGCTCATCTAATGAGGGATTTTAAAGGAAAGTAGAACAAATGAACCCACCCCCGCAGCGACGGGAAGTACGCACGGTGGAGTTGCATTGGGCTAATTTTTAGGATACGCTCAAAATACTTGAACAATCCCCTCTTTTCAATAGAAAATACTTTTTCCCTTAGATTTCACTCCAAAATATTCATAGCTTAGCAAATATAATTTTCTCAGCTGTAAGCTCTGCATTTTCACCTTGCACATTAATACACAATAGAAGTTTTGGTAAGTGCACTAAGAAAATATAATTGAGCTAAGCTTTATTTACTTTCCCCCAGTAAAATAAAAGCTTCTTGTTAATAAAATGCACAAATGAAAGCTTATAATTAACTACATCTCTCTCAAAAACTTTCAAACTGCAGGTAACTATAATAAATGAGCAGTCATTAGTTGTTGAGTAAATAAAATCACGCAAGAGAAAGTACAAAACATTTATTATTACTGTTTGCTGGGTAGAAAGTTCCCTTTTCTTAGCAGATAAATCCTAGCAGGTACGTGCTGTAAAGGCGAACAGCCTGAGGGACAATAAAGTTTATTGAGGCCTGAGTGATACATAGGTTTTTGTGTAGAAATCCACCCACGGTGTATTTCAGGGTAATTCAGTCATTTTAACACAGGCAAAACCCACTGTGAGCTCTACGAGATAAGAAACTTAATTTATTTTTGATAAATTAGGGAAGTGTTTTCATTTAGGAAATGAAAAAAGGTTATTTTTATTTTACTGGGGTGATTTGTGAAACAAGTAGAGGACTTGTTTATGCAGAAATTTTTATTGCAAGGTCCCTATCGGTATCTTACAAAAAGTGTCCTTTCGCTGCTCTCTAAAATGGCCTCTCACTAACACGACTTAACTGTAAGGTAGCTGTATTGATTTGTCACTGAAATCTGTAATTTTGCTCCTCATCCTTTCACTTGAACTTTCAGCTATGCCAGGAAGAAGAATATTTTCCATCCTGGGACTTCAAACTTTAGTGGCTTCTTCTACATCAGACTGAAAAGTGGTGTTTGCCCTCCAGGACCTGAATTTCTCATTGCTTTTTCCATTGCTCCTGTTTTTCATCCTTTTCTACACATACAGGATTTCTTCATTCCCCAAACATTCATAATGCATTCATAACGCCTTTAAATCTCTCCAACAGAATCTACTTCTGCTAAGCTCATGTCATTGAAAGATATAACTGGAAAACATCTGTATCTAAACACTGATGCTGCACATGAACTTCCCTGTTCATAGAGAAACATGAGAAATTTAGCCTTACAGCCTTTTAGTAGCTGAATTTAACTGCCCTGAACACTTCATCTTTGTATTTTATATGATATTACAGTATCTGCTAACTTCATCTAAACCATTACATGTAGACTAATAGGTGCTACCAAGAAGATGGCAAGACAAAATTTTGTTAGGAGTTACACAACCCCTTTGTTTCTTTAAGGCTGACATTTGGAAGAGCCATGGAAAGGCAGGTGAGCAATGCTTTCGCTAGAGCTGCAGAGGAGACTACGTCTGGAGGCAACTCTGAGGTCTGCAATACTCTGAACAACCTGGATGGTCACCAGCTGTCCACGCAACCGCGTCCTGCTCTGCTTCTGTCCTTTTCCCTACAGTCCCCAGCTCCTGTTACAGCTCTAATCTTCGCAGCCCCCGCTGCATTCCTACAGCCTGTACATGGCACCTTCACAGCCTCATCCTTTTGTAAGACAGCGATAAATCCCTGTAAATGTGGACGGAGTATTTCCATCCACGTGAACAGTTCATAATATATATTAACAGCATATTTGCATTCAGTCTGGCAAGCTATTTAGTAGGTCAACAATATTCTATAATGAAAAAAATTATTTGCCCTGACTAGCTAATCTCTCACCCAGCTTAATGAAATCCAGGAGTCATCCACCCTCCTGCAGAAACAGGTATCGAACACAAACGTCAGTAATTTTCAGTCGTGTTTCAAGATCTATTAATTTTCTCCTGCTCCATTCAGCTGAACTATACCTCCCTCACTCAGTCACTATACAAATAATTACGCATAATTTCTGGTTTGCTATCATTATTCAAGGTGTTTCATCAGACTAGTATGCTCTGAATATTTATTCCTTACTGGACATGTGCCACTGAGAACATCTTTGAAATGGCGCGAGATCAGTTAGATGACTTTTTTTTCATCTTAACCTAATGATCAAATTTTACACTCCATTCTCCTAAACTGCCAGCTAACAAGCAAGCAGTATTGCTTAGCAACCCATTAACTGCTTTTAGCCAATTTGTGCACTGAAGTAACTTCTTTACCCTTGGAATTCCTAAAAAATCTTATCACTACAATTCCTCAAACAATTACGGACAAGTCCCATGGATTTTGCAATACACTGAACCTATTTTCCATAACAGCCAGAAATCTCCAGCAGACAGACATAAATATTCTCAGAAAAACATGATCATTTCAGATGCTTTTAAAGAAAAGAGAGATCAAGTTAGTTTTAATAGAATGTATACAGGAAGAAATAATCCAATTCAAAGAATATTTTTTGCAGGAGTATATATACTCTACTACTCTGTATTTCCAGTTTTTAGCATACTGGTAGTTTCTGGCTATCAAGCTGTAATGAAAGGAGCGCACAGTTATCGAAATACTGGTTTCGGGCGTCTGACTATGCAAGGGAAACGCTGCATGGATTTGCGCCTGCTTATCCCTCTTCCACGTGTTTGCAACCAACAATTTCAAATCATTAAAACAAAGCCACATGCCTTTTAGAAGACAATTCTGTTGCTGTAGATTTGTAGAATAAACACATTCCTGCTCACAGGACATATATCTGCAACTGGCAACAAGAACTTCTCTAAAATGCGATTTAAGGGAAAAGGTTTTGAGTATCAAAAAAAGTACATAGAACAAAGTGACCTTGATCAAACAAGAATTTTTTTCTTAAAACCTATCATCTCCTTTTTACTAACATTTAACTCTTGACTGTTGTACTAGCATTTGGGTACAAGTATCAAAAAGATTTTTTTTTTTTTTTTTTTTTTTTTGTCACATGCTAGCGGCTGAAAACTCTGAATAACAGCTTTTGGAGAACAGCACTGTAAAGAAATAGGTGTTGTATTAAACCCAGTTTTGCAATAGGGTTTCCTGAAGACGGAAGCAAACACAATATTTTGCAGAAAAACTGAGTAATAGATGTCAATGTCAAACAAAAAATACATCAAAAAGACTGACTTTTTTTCCCCCTTTGGCTTGTACTGACTGTATAGCAAATAAAAGTTCTTTTAAGGTACAATTATATTAAAAGATTATTTTTTCAGCCTTTATGCTACAAATACCCTAAATCTAATATAGAATCAAGTACAATGCTAATTTTTGACAGTTACTCTATACCTAAGTAATTTTTAATGATTACTTGAAAAGGAAAATAAACTTTTTCAAGGCAACAATTTTGCTTGCTTTTCTAAAACGTTGAAATAGTTTTTGCTGGCAAATGCAAGGAGCGTGACGTTAAGAGGCAAGTTCTTGCTCCTGCAAGCAATCCCATGGTGATGGCATAAAGGCTAACTCAAAGAACTCAAACCACGGTGTAATGCAATGCTCAGGAAACGCATCTCCCCGCCAGAAGCTATTTTGCATAAAACACTCCAGGAAAATAAAATTTAATTAAAGACTTACTGGACTGTATGCTGAAGGAAAGTTTTGTCCGTGGAGTTATCGGGGGTGGCGTCACTTGGGAGCTGGGAGGTGATGGAGAGACGGAGAAACGTCTTTCACTTGAAATGACGTTTATGACTTGGCTTTTTGGTCTCTGTGGTCTTAGCGGGCTGATCTGCACAAGGACAAAACCAACGAAAATCCTAGTTGTTCCAGTGCAGCATGGCACAAGTACAGGCAGATACTGGCCTGTACCACCACGGCTCATCAAGGTGAGACAGTAAAGGAATACACACTGTTACTGAGCAGCAGACCTTGGGAGTGCTGCATTTTCCCCACTACCTCCTAAACAGTAACAGGGCAACGATAACATACAATACTTCTGATTTAATGCAGTATTTCACAGCTCCAAATGTTCTTCCCTTCTCCCCAGGAATCACAATGAGACTTAATGCAACATACCTTCCCGTAGCCTGGCGTATTTTTCTGAAGCAATGAGCCAATTCCCCAAACACTTGCTTAAAAATAGCTAAGGAAGTCTATATCCCGACACAAGATTATACAGCATTCAAAATCTTTTCTTTCTTCTCACACGGCTCTACTTCCCTGTTAAAATTTACCTCTTTAATTGTTTGCACCGTCAAACTCTTCTGAGGAAGACATCATCTGTGCAGAAACACTTTCTTGATGGTGCATGTTTGTGCTTATATTTAATTCACTGAGATACCCTTATTGTTTTGGTCTGCCTGCTTCAAAGTCCATTTAAGTTTTCCATCAGAAACCCTGAAATGATACTTGTAATCTGATGGGCAGCTAATGCTTTTGTTAAGGTGATTCCTTTTACTGAGTTTAATTCTGAGCTCTACTGTTCGTACCCCATCCACTGGCCCCCATATTTCTCATAATCACAGTGAAGAAAGGAATTTTTTTTTCCAGATCACAGATAATGGAGCAGCAACCTCAAATTAAGACGGGAAGAACAGCCAAGGTGCTGCCTTAGGACAAAACAGAAAATGCCAGCAGTGGCTCATGCTTTTTTGAAGAATTCTGTCATTTCACAATGTTTCTTTAAAAAGTATGTTGTGAAGGAGAAGTCTAAAATGAGGTGTGAGTGCTTCCTTTTATTTTCAGAAAACAAACCCTAGAAGGGTTTGCATAAACGGTTGTGTCACTGAGACCCTTCTATGAGAAATGAATGACCATGAAGTATGTAACTTTTTTTGAAAGTTCATCAAGACCTCGGGGTAACCTTTCAGAAATTTGCCTGATACTAAAATTCAAGTCCTAAAGATTCCAAAGGTTTCTTCTTTCAAGATCTTTTAAAGCATATTAGTAGAATGGATAAGCACAGTAATCACTTTCTCGGAGTCATATAATTATACAAAAGCAACTAAGGTAATACACTAACTGATTAGGAAAGCTGCAATGCCAGAATCAAGAGAAAAACCAAGAACTAGAATCAAGTTCCCAAGTTAACCTGGTCTGTAGCTACTTATCTCAAATAAATTTTAACTTCTGTGACTGACAAGCTTGGTCCTTATCTTAAAGCTTCATATAAATCACAGTTCTGCTAGGGAATATGAACTCTTGGGAGACCACTAATCCATAAAGAACCCATTGCTAATTTTTTTTGGTCTAATGAAAGCAGGATCAATAGTGAGTGATGTTAAATGCCATTAAATCAATAAAATGCACAGCCTGTTACTCTGATTTCTTACACAAGCTTTCGAGTGGTCTGTTAACTACCTGGCTTCAATGTTAGGTTTGCTATCAGCTCATGGAATCAAGGAACTAACAATGAGAATTTATGTTAAAGAAGTTTATGTGATGCTTAAAAGAAGATATAAATCTCTAAAAAACTATAAAGACATTACTGATCATCTTCATATACCAAAGTGCTTAATTCATCTTCTGATAAGATCACAGTAGTACAAGATCTCTGTAATTAGGGCTTGGGTTTTAATCAGTCAATAAATTCATTACAAGTACAGTGAAATTTGGAAAACAGTATTTCAGACAAAACGGCCTCTGCTCCTTTTTAAAGAAAATGTAAAAGCTCCATGGAATAATTCTGCAGTTTTATAATCTTCCCATGTTCTTCCACGAAGATTCATTTGATTGGAAAAAAAGAAGTTCCTATATAAGAGTCCGTCGCAGTGATGGAAACACTCATTTCATTAGACAACATCATCTTTGAAAAGAGTAGCAGACGCTCTGCAGAGGTGGGAATGACCGCTGTCTGACATGCCTGCTGCGCCCCTCGCTTGATATTCTCTGTAAATTTGGTATCATCCTTGCAATTACATTGCACAAACCAATTAGTAGCGAATAACGCAGGATCCAGAACAGATTCATACATAAGGTTATTGATGCGTCCTTCCCTCCTGAAAGCAAATCACTGGTAACTACGGACTTGTGGTGGGCAAAGAATAATTTAGAATACGAGTGTTGCGAGGCAACAGATAATTCTGTGTGAGCATATGTGTGTGTGTGGGGTGAATATCTGAAACCGGACTTTTGAACTGTCAAGCACAAGGCTGTTATTTACCAGCTACGACTGGCACGGGCTGGTTGTAAACTGCGATGACGCCTGGATGAAACAGCAGTGACACACACCAAACCCTCCTATTAATGACATGAGACAGAGCCAGCGATTAAGAGGCTGACCACGCGCTGGGCTTCTGCACATAAGATTATTTTGACATATCCCGCTACCCAAATCCATCACGGGTTCTCATTTACTCTGCCTCACCAGTGACAATATTGAGCGCAGTTCTTGCAGGCTGCTATGTATCCTTCAGCATCACCTTAGACCAGACTTCATCGCCCAGTCTGGCTCACGAGAACATGGTGTGAGACGTGACCAAAGTCATACTGACGTCGGCACATCGGGGGTCTGCCGCCTCATTCCTACCCACAGAGCCTCCTCCTCTGCCGCAGAAAGAAGGTCTTCCTTCTTGACCGATCAATGTTGATGGTGAATGACCAACGGTGTTGACAAATCCAAGATGGCTGCTATTCTTTCATTCGTTTTCTTGACGGTACTTATAAATTGCCATCGTACTAAAGAAAAGCATGTCTTCTGCTGTAAAACCCCCAAATATTTTACAAGTCAAAACTAAGAATCCATGAGAAAATTTGCCGAATAACAGAAATCTTGTAACTGAATCAACGATGGTACAAGTGAGTTCTAAAATTCTCTACAGAAGGAATCCAGTAACTCTAATACAAAATCTAGTAACTAATAGTAGTTTATTACTAAAATCTCACTTTAAAAGGTCTTTAAATCTTTATTTTAATTTCCATTTCTAGTCAAATCTGGATTCCAACTTTTTTTGGGGAAAAAAAAAAAAAATCCTTAATTTTTCCCCCCTCCATTTCATCATCTTTTTTTAAGCTAGCAAACTTTCTGCTTCCAAGCTCCTAATGCAAGAGAAATCAAAATGCCTTTTTCTTCATAAAACACAGCAGTAACAGTGCTTTGGGAGCAATTTTAACTTAAAAAGGCAACTTGCACACAGTGAATCCCACAAAAGTAGAACAATGGAAAAGCTGAATTCTTACTCACAAAAGATAACAATTTCCCTTTTATATCATTAATAGGGGACATATGTCTCCAGAGTGCAAAAATTTCAAGACAAGATAAATTTTATCTTTAAAATTCTTGACATCATCTGTACAAAATTTCTGAAGACAGCAATGGGAACTGTGCAACCACTCTTGTAAACTAATCTCAAAAGTGATTCCTCTATTTCACCTACAAGAGAAAATGAACCACACTAACACCAAGCATTAAAAATTGACTTGGTCATTTTGGAGCTCATCAAGTAGTTCGCAGATACTGAAAAGGGAGAGTTTTTCTCTCACCAGTAAACTCCTTTTAATTTTATTGATCTGTGGATTTCAAGAAGACCAAAGTAACTGTAGGTAACTAATTCTGACATTTCATTTCCCTCCCTCTCTATAACCAGTGGAAAATTAGTCATACCAGTCATCCACTGCAAGCTCTTGACTGGGAAGAGTGGAAAACTTGAGTCAAACCATGCTGGGCTTTGCTCATTTTTGTTCCTCAGATGACAAATGAGAATATGCCTTTAAGGGTTATCATGTCCTCCTTTCCAGGCAGCATTTGCATTTTTCCAGTCATAAGCAATCTTCTCCAATGTCCAAGACCTCTCAGAGATGACAGTGACCCTGCAGTGACATCAACCAGCTCTCCAGCATCCTTGGACGCCTCCCATCTGGTCTCATGGGTTTCCGCAAGTCCAACTGGCTGAGCTGCCCTGAAATACAATTTTCTTCTCCTGTGTCTAATGCTTTTCTTCCACAAGCTTTCCTAGTCCGTTTGGGGATCTGGGAGACACGAGTGCAAGCCCTGCCATTGCAATGTTCAGGCTTAGTCAAAATACAACTGTTGCAATGTGCAGAGCTGAATGCATTGCGTCAGAAAGATGAGATGTATGGAAATCTATGCAAAATGTATTTGCTGTCTGAAAACACTCTAATGATGCTCACCTGACTGGCTTTGGCAGGAGGAAATCTCCATTTAAACAAACCAGGGCCGATCCAAAATTTACTGAAGTCAATGGAAAAACTCACTGGCTTCAAAGGAGTTTGGGTGAAAAGCCCGAGATGCACAAAAGGGGTTTTATCTGAGTTTTTGCTGAGCTAATACTGCGCCTAAGGCCACATCAGACAAAACAACTCTGATCTTCCAAGATGTCAGAAGACACATCTGGGAGATTAGCTCATCTCTAGATGGAAAAGAAGGAACAAATCCAGAAAACAGAGGAACTATGGCTGAACAGCTAGGTAATATTCTGCTGCAAATAACGAACAGAAAGACTTAAAGGACCTAGTCATCACAGGTCACAGAGAAATCGTTTCAAAAGTCCAATGTAAGTGACACAGCCACCAACGAAAGACTCTGCTGAGTTAAAAGTTGCCTCTACAAGTACTTGTGCGAATCTTTAAAAGAACATTACCTTTATTCCTGGAGGACAAGTTTTAAACTATTGGCCTCCAAACAGGTGTCCAGGCAGAGATTTGGAGCTTACAGTTAGTTCACGCACTCCCTGCTCCAGCTTAAAATGGCCTTGCTTTCAATTTCAGAGCTAAAACGTCTCAAGTTACCTAAGCCTTTATGACAGTTTCAGTGAATTAAATATATGCCAAGATGAGAGGGCTTAAGAGAGATATGCCCTGTAGTTAATATTCTTACACACAGCCACCACTGGAACTGCTTACGATTTTCTGCTCAAAATAGCCTTTCAAGAATACGTAATTGCCATCCACGAAATGACCTTGTAACATTTCCACCAAAAAGTGTCTCGCAGTAGTCAGCTGAAATATGAGAAAACCCATCATGATCTATTGGGAACCATGAATTCAAAAGGCCGCTAAAATGGTAGCATTTATTTTACTTAGGATATACCTTCTGTTCCTTTTATCAAATAGTCACATATAGCTTTTGGTAAGATTTTCGTATGAGATACACTGTAAATAAAATCTGTATTTTTGATTCATTATCACATATATTAACATCGTAGCGTATTCCCTTAGAGTTATTTTTGGCCTAAAAATGAACTATAATCGTAAAAATCAACATTTTTATTTAAAAAGAGAAAGAACACTGCTCAGAATTAGATAAAGCATTACTTGCTAATAAAGTTACCGTTTCTGAAAGGATCACTGCTTCAGACTGCTGCAGAGAAATATCCGTAGATTTAAATTCTTTATCAAATATCTCTTGATGCTTGCTGTTCCTTTTCTCTTTCTTCTTTTCTTTCTTATCTTTATCTAGGTCATCCTTGTCCAATTTATCTTGAGACCTAGAATGCATCTTTTTTGGCAGGAGGGGCTCCAGCACAAACCTAAAGAAAATTGTTACTTGGATCAATAAAATGCTATTTTCAAAACACTTAATTTTCATTTACATATTTCCGAAAGTCTCATTTGAGTTAACGATGCTTTGCTAATCCAGGAAAACTCATTAGAGAGAAAAGGAGGGGGCAGAAGGTCATAACAATCATAATTGTCTTACAATAAAATTTACTGCAGAGCTGCTGAAGAACCAGTACCGAGTATTTCCCTGCTCTGTGGTAAATTTACTGGTTTACAGCTACACAAACTCCCGAGTTTCCCTGTATGTGGTTTACATAAAAATGAGTTTCTAATTCAGCACTCCCACTGTAAATGCTGCGGCACCACGGCAGGCGTGCCAGCAGACGCCTGAAACTCCGGTGGAAACCAGCACCTTCCGACTGCAGGTACTTGTGCAATGCATTAAAGAAATGTCACCCCTACTCCCCCTGCACCTTGGAGGCAGTCCATACGGCTACCAATGGCTTTAAGGATTTCTTTAAAAAATAGCCAAGTCTCCAAATTCCTCCTAGACTTTTTATTTTTTGGTGGAGAAAGAGGATGTATTTATTCCCCAGCGAAGGAGTAACAACTGAGGAATTGTTTTGCAGAGGTGTAGTGATTTTCTGTTGCACACGCACAACATAAAATGCTTTCTAATCCTTATAACTCATCAAAACTACAGTACCTTTTCACAGAAAAGCAAACAACATCACCCTTAATGCAAAGGAAACACCTATACATTGCACAAAAGCATGAGGTATAGAGGTTTAACCACAGACACAAGCACCATTCCCGTCTGTGAGAACACCCTGTGTGTGTACGTTTGGTTTTGCACACGTGCATGAGGATATATATCCATATACACCCATACGAGCGTGCACACATATACTCACAGATCCACACCTCTGCTCACCTCCAGCATGCCCTGGTGAGGGGGAGCCAGGGGGGCCGAGCTTGGCTGTTCTGATATTACAGATAAACTCAAGATTGAAAAATCGGTCAGATAATAACAAAGGGCAAGGTTAGTTTCCAAAAAGCAGATTTATTTTCCCACCCGGAATGCTTCAAGTGTGTGAATATAGGCAAGGCTGATACGCTACTACCATCAGCTCTGCAATTTTTACAGTCCATGACTATTTTTTTTCTGGCTACAAAGGAAAACATATTTAGGGGTTCAATCTTTTAAAGGAAAACTTCATTTTTTAAAGAGTTTTTATTTTGTAGGAAAAGCACTATTCTAAGTAATACTGGAACTCTTTTTAGCTAATTTTCACTCAGTAATTAAAAGGAACCTCTCTTATCTCACCTTTTTTAATTACTAGTTTAAATAAAAGGTAGAAATATTTTGCTCTTAACAAGCTAAAACATTCTTAGCTAGACAAAGTATGATATAATTTATTTTATATTATAAACTAAACAAACTACTAAAATCACACCCCAGTCAAAATTACACTGACAGATTTTAACGGGATGTCTCAAATCACCACATTACAAAACCGAAACCAAACCAACAATCCCCAAACAAAGAAACCAGCTTGCTTTTTAACGTTGGAAAAGTATTTCCTGTGCCACGGTGATGCATGCATGCACAGGCCACAATCTTTGCTGTGAAATACTGGAGGATTCATATTTCAGACAATTTGCAGTGAAGTTATCCTAATCATCTCCATTAGCAGCAATATCCAGCAGCAATATCCAATTTGTTGTTGTTGTTGTTTGAAGCACTAAAGGCCCTTCAGTTTTCAGCCTAAGTTAGCTCGTTTGATGGAAAGATGCTCAGACCAGTACCGGCGGCAACGGCCCCTGAGCCATCACCCTCGTAACCAAAGCCAAAATCACACGGTTTGGGAGACAAAACTGCAACCTTTTTTCATCCCATTTACAGATAGGGGAAAGGGAGGGCAATGACTTGCCTGGAGCCACAAAGCTCATCAGTGACAAAGCCCAGACCAGAAGACAGCTCTCCCAACACCGTGTCTTTTAGCCACCTAAATGGCATATTTCAGCTGTTTCTGCCAGGCTCCGCTGGGCTGGAGGGCAGTGACAGCCGCCTCGCAGGCTGACTGAAGTTTACAAGAGGAACTGCCATTCTTCAGACAATGATTAATTGTTTCCCTTCCAGCCATTACTATTATTAGTACTATTAATTATTTGTACGCGATGCATCGGTGATAAAATGGGCTAGCACGCCATGCTCCTACTTCAAGTACATTAGGACTTTCAACAGACGGCAAATCACATAGGCACGCTGGGACTTCCCCGCTTCCAACCACTGCCTGTAAGTGCTCAGATTTGTACTTCTAAGTCCCATTTTAAGCAGTGAATAAACCCAAGGTCCTTTTTTAAAGTCAGAGTTTTATTTATACATAGAGTTGGGAGTTGTAAAGCATATACTGTGTCAGCATCTGCTTTGAGTTTTTACTGTTTAAAAGCTCCAAAGCAGGAGAAGCTGGAGATGGTATAAAATACACATTGGGTGATCGGGGCAAGACAGTCTGTCGGCTCTGTTTTAATAGTTTTTCTTAGCTTCGCCTCTAATCTCAGAATTAACATGTGAAGAGGGGGGAAATGGAAAGCAGGAGAGGACAACTGACCATAAACCCAATCACCTACGGTAGGTACATGGGTGAACTTCTTCCAAGTTAGTAGTGACAAACCACCCACATGATTTTTACAGTCATTTGAATTTTTGAGGTCTTTCATTATGTTATTTACATCTGATGATTTTTCTCCTCCTGCTCCACCGATCAAGCAAATGAGGATTTTTTTCAGGTCTTCTCAGTGATGATAGTTGTTCATTGTATTTCGCTCTCATGTATTACAGCTGTATCGCCCCAGGCTCGCAGCAGGAGCTAAGCTGCACCATGATCTTTGTGAGTTTTTTTAATCTACATACTGAGTAGACTCATGAGATCCTCCAAAACTGCTAAGTGACACCTACTACAACAAAGCTGGGATGGAGAGGTGAAATTTAAGAAAATAGCCTCCAATGAGATAGAAAAATACATATAATGATTTTGAAGGGAAAAAGAGAAAGAGGTAGAGGCAGGCAGGGAGGAATCAATATTTTTCTTCTGAGATAAAGTGGCCCACTGATCTGGGATGGTAGTTAACCCCAAGTCCCAGCAAGACAACTTTTGTGGATGAGTTAGTCAAAATGCATTACCGTCTCCGCTGGCCTACATTTACATCGACGTGACTCACCGTGTACACGTATAGAGGGTAACATAATGAGAGCTGAATCGCGCTCTGTTTGCAGTTCTTCCCAATGGGTAAATAAACTGTTTGTAATCAAGGTAAGTATCATGTTGGTCCTTAGGTGCTGTATTTAATTTTACTTGATGCTTTTACTCTCTAGTCAGGTAATAACTCCCTCTGAAGGCGCACAAGGGACGCAAACGTTTCTAGCACATCTTTGTAAGTTAGCAGCCCTTCAGGAGGCTTTAAAAAACTGCCGCCTTGGTCAAATATTGAGTTTCTGGATTACGGGAATGCCTGGGGGGAGGAAGAGGGAAAAGGGACTTCTGAGGCTGCATGGAAACCCCAGAGAGAAAACAGATTACTTTGTTCTTTTGAGGGATGCGACTGTGAGACAGGGCTCACCAACAGAATTCCCAGTTCTCATGTGAAATATCTTGATAAGTCTTGAAGTACAATCTTGCCATAAGCAGCATTTCCTCTGGCAGCAAACGTGAGAAGAAATGATTGAGCAGTTGGCTAATCCCTCCCCTCTCCCAAGCTCCACCTGTTTACAGCAACAGGGCCGGCTGAACACACGCCTCATCACCGACTTCGCAAAAGATCACTTCTGAACTATTACACTTGCAGTACAAGGGGATAATTAATCTCCTGTTTGTTTGGGGAGTTTTGTTTGAATGCTTAGGGCGTTTTGTTTAACTTTGTTTTAAAGAGGACCAAGAAGAGCATTACATATTTATGTTGGTTAAAAAAAAGGATGAGGAATATATCTTGAGATAAATGTCTGTATAGCTTGGGCTTTTTAGCCAATATTAGGCTGTCACTTAAAAGTGCCATCCCACCCCACACTAGCTACTCACACCACTGTGTCACATTAATGTTTGTGGGGTATTACGATGAACCAAATCTGGAATAAAATACACCAGGAAAAGACCCAACCAAAAAACCCCACAGTTCCTTATGAGATCAAACGAACGTCATGCTGCCACGCAGGAGGAGTCAGTAGGATGGGAAGGAATAACATCGTGATAGCACTGAGACCTGAAGTGGGGTGGTGACAATCCTCAAAACCCAGAGATGTGCACCCCAAATCACGCTTTACAGAGATAAGCCCTGAATGACTACTTCCTACGCACCCATCTGAGCCAGGCCGAGAAGGTGTGCTGTCGGAGGAGATGGAAGACACCGATGCAACGGAGAGGGGTCTTGAAGACGACGGCATTGTGAAGGATCTCACCATAGAGCGTGGCCGACTGCCTCGTCTATCATCCAGACTTGAAAGCTGCAATAAAGAAATATAAGATCTTACTTCTTAAATCACAATACAGCTGACATGTGGTTACCAAAAGTAATGTGGAAAGGTTTGATGTTTTTTCTTCTATGTAGAGTTTTATATTATTTAATTATACGTTGTGTTTAACAACAAAGAAATTCTGAAGAAAATCCATTTAAAGGACTAGGAAGAAATATTTAGGTCCTCATTGGCACATGTATAATTTTAAATATATTCCAATAATTCATTTGTTTCAATGGTATTTACATGCGTTTTTACATCTGGGCTTTAAAAAAGGAGCTTTCTACGAATAGCTTCTTTTTTTTAATCCTTCTCTGCAATTGAAGTGACTGCCCTGTCAGTATATTTAAATGAAACGGAGTTTTTTTTTTAAAAAAAAAAGGAAAAAAAAGAAAAAAACCCACTAAGAAGAACTTTATGTCAAGACAGCCAATTTGCAGAGTGACATCTAGGTTAAGAAGAAAATACATGAAAGATTTTTTTTTTGTTTCAGACAATTTCAGAGTTCTGAATATTTATACAAGCTTTGTCAGTCATTAATAACTGATATATGCATAAAATAATTGAACTCTTCCAGTCAACAAATACGAATCTCATGCTGTTTAATTACAGGTATATTTTCCACCCTGTCGACTACTGGTAAATTGGCCTTGTACAAGGAAGACAGAAGCGATAAAACTCCATCAATTCTGACAATTCTTACTGGTGGGTAGAGTGAAATTAGAAAGATAACACCACCTGCGTATGACTTCCCAGTCATCTCCCTGATGATGTAAATGTACATTATTGAAGTGACTGACATGCAAGTATCATTAATGTCAATTATCCCTGTTCTCCTTGGGAATAAATTACTAGTTGAACTTTTCTCTTCCTAAATATATTAGCAAGATGGGATTTGAAGGACTACAAACGGAACACCACTTAGAAGGACACCATAAAGGCTGGCACGTTCCCCGTAAGATCTCAGTGTTCCCATTAAAAAAAAAATGTCATCACTATAGACAAAAATGAAAGTTAATCTCTGAAGGAAGGCCTGTCATAAAATACAACAGAATACTTCACTGGCACATAGAATTCCACTGAGGTTTTGGGCACTCAGAGAACAACGTCGCTTGGCACGGTTTTGCTGCCTTGCCTGCTGCAGCATCTTTCTTGCCGCCTCCTTAGTCCAGGATGCTCTGCATCTCACTGAGCAGAAAGCCGAAGCTCTCTCCCTCACCACATCCCGCATCATCCACTCTTCAGAATAAATCTCTGTGGGATGTTCCAGAGGTAATTTGGAACCAAATTCAAACCCTCTTTATATTGATGTGATTGGCATAATATCTATAAACTCAGTGGCATGCAGCCATGAGTGACCACAATCAGCACTGGATGAAGAGGGTGCTGGTTTAAGGCTGTTCAGGTGTATCTTGGTTGCTTCATTCTTTTTAGAATCAGTTTAGTGACTGCTGCATATTTAGGGGCAGGAGTAAGACTGGAGAACTTGTAATTGTTATCAATTTCTTTTTTTCTATTTCTCAATCTTTTATTTCTTAATTTATTAAGGACTAGATTGTGATGGAGCTCCCATCTGATATTCTTGCCTTGGTGGGTTTAAGGACAGGAAGGCATGAAGGGCGTGAAGAGGGCACTATTTTCTCTGTGATCTCCTCTCTGTGCAATTGTGCTTTAGACACTGAGTTTTCAGCTACAAGGTGAAAACCACAACTACAGATGCTTTTAGCCTCGTGGCTGCAGAGATGACCTTCAAAATCTGAGCCCATGAAGTAATATCTGCCTCAATACACATGTGAATTGATGCAGCACCTCCAAAAATGATGACCCAACCCCAACTGGGGCAACCATGCAATGTGGCGTTTTCATAAGGAAGCCACCACTCACTTGCAGGGAAGCACCTTCCATTTGATACCGTGTCCTTTGCTTGCTGGGACCTGCTAACGGGCTTTCTTATTAAAAGGCAGTTAATGGGATTACAGTGTGAGCTCCTTATCTGCTTCCAGAGTGCCAGGGAAAGCCAGGGACAGAGACGAGATGGCAGTCAAAAGTGCAGGCTGGCAAGCTGGCTTTCCTGCGCCACGGCCCAGTAATTAATGGTCTGCTGGTGATTTCCTTTGGTTTTAGACGGCTTTTGCTGACAGAAGGTGGATCTGTGCAATCTTAAAAATAAATCACTGCTTTTCGAGATCATTTGGTTTTAATACCAGTCCGCTTTGTGGGAAATGGCTTCTGGTATAGGATATTCTTGAATCCAATTTGAAGAAAATGCATATCGTCCTAAATGATACCACACTGTTTGCTTTTTGGAGGTAAAATTTTCTCTAAAAATTGGGTAAGTGCTATAGCTTGAAGCCCAGTTATGTATCCTGAACCAAAACGGACAAGGCAACTCAACGGGGAGTAAATCTGACGATTCCAAGTTCAGCTAAAGCCCTTTGCAGCACAGCTCGCCATCGCGGGGCCGGCGGGAGGGAGCCGGCTGCGCGCCAGGTCATCTTGGCAGCGTCTGCACGATCTGCTGGCTACCTCTGCGTTAGAGGACATGCGGGTCTTTTCTGGTAAATAGATGTGCTTTATTTTCTGGAGCAGCGAGAAGTTATGTACTGCGTATGCAAATTTCACATATTACCATCATTTCACAAATAAACCTAAAAATTTTAGCCCATTTACAACACCCTGTCAAGAGTACCAGTAGACAGAGATAAAGCTCACCCCGGCAGCCTTCAATATATTATTAGGACATCAGCTCCACATAGTCAGTCCTACAGCAACTCTAAGCACTTGCATCTTGCGTTTTTAAATAATTTTAAAAACTGATCATATAATAGCACCCAATCCACGGGGCTTTTGACTGAATTATCAATTATATTCTGAATTACGAAGCACTATGCTGGCTCTTGGCCTTCCTCCCTGATGGGTAGTACTCAAATTAAAAGCAGAACAAAACCCCACTGGAAACGCCACCAAATTCTTGGCTGTGCCTTAAAGATGAAGAAGCAACTGAAAATAGCTTGTTGGAATGAGAAAAGCATGAACTCCAGCACTACTAAATCTCATGAAGTAGCAGCTATCTTTTTATTGCCTGCCTACATTTAGGGTGGTGCCGGAGCATGTAAGACTGCACACCACTGTAGAGCAGCACAGCCCTCACATCTCAAAAGGGTTGACGTCTATGGAAAGGTGACATTCAGCTCTAGAAAAATCATGCTACAGTGGCAATTTTTTTTTGTTTAAACCCAGTTCCTTAAAAATGGAATATTGAAGAATTATCTTGACTTTCAAGGAAAATATTCAGGCAATTTAGAAATTGTTCCCATACTAGAAAATGAAAGTATCAAGGCTTTCGGAACATCTCGTATAGCATCTGCTCAGTATTTAATAATTTGATGACCACTGAGAACAACCAGGCAATGCTGCATCAACACTGCTTTTTTAATCAGTGGGAATTATAATACAGAAATACACAGTTGCCTGTAATTTAAAGAAATTCCACATATTTAGGAAACATAAGGTTAGCAGGTAACTTACGACAGCGCGGACCCCATACTGTTTTTCCACTTTGTCTTTCAGCTGCCTGAAGCAAGCCTCCATCCGCTCGTGGAACGGCCGCAGCGCCTCCGTCACCTTCTCCCCGTGAATCCGGATGCCCTCTGCCAGGAACGGGATCTGGAAAGCAGAGTTACGCTGCTTCGGTCTGCCCAGCCCTTCCTAAGCGAAGGGTTAGGGCAAGATTCCCACAAATGTTGCAAGAGGAGTGAAAGATCTCATGGAATAATAATAATAATAATAACAACAACAATCATCATCATTCATTGTATATGAAGCACAACACAGTAAAAAAGGATCTAAAAATCTCTTATACGTGTTTTCCTTTTTTCTCTGTTAACCGAAGTCCTTTAAAATTAATACAGCCATAGTTCTGTCCAGTAATCATATACTGAATTTATCAGATAGCACAAATATTCCTGTGATGTTATATTCACAGGCCCCCATACAAGCTGTACTTTAAAATGGCAAACTGATGAATGATGGTTATCAATATCAAGTCCTTTCCCAGTTTCATGAGAATAAAACCTCAAAGAAGAAAATACTTGTATGTTTTCTTTAATAAATGCTATTTCTAAAACGGCAAATGAGCTACATCCTTGGACACGTATATATTGCAGAGCAATATTTATTAGTAAATGTACAGTTTTATATACTATACATTTCTCCTCAGAAAAATTATTTTATTTTCTTTGGGAACAAAAGAGAAGAGAAAAAAATTAAATTAATTCTCTTTTGTAACTGAAAATAATCATTTATCTTCAAGGCTTCTGTCACAAAATATCCATGCCAACACAGGATTATATAATTAGTTCATAGTGTGGAGGTGTAGCTGACCTTTTAAAATGTTTTAAGAGAGACATTTTCATTCCCACAGCTATCCAGACATACCGTTAGATTTTTCTACCTCCAGCTTAGGAAAAATATTTCCTCTTCCAGGTCCATTTCAGCCCACACAGTGCTCTGATTCTAACTTAGATATTCTCTGCAGCAATCAACCTAAGAGGCTTCTTCTTAATAATTCATAATTAAATCATAATACTGATTAAAAACAGATTTTTCTAATAAGACTGAGCAGCAATCAGAAGGAGTAGCTTTATTAGTAAGGAGAATAATAAATACACAGATGAATTACAGATGAACAAACTCAAGAAATCTTATCAAGATGATTCTCTGTGATTTGGCACTATTTAAATGAATACAGTTTCTTCTCCTAAAAGACTACAAACAGAAGTAAGAATAATGACAAAATTTTTTACTGTAGCCACTTCTATTTATAGCCATATGGATTTGCACTCTTCAAAAATTAAACATTAAAATCAGAAAATTTCCCTGCTCTGAATAATTAAATGAATTTCCAAATTTTCATAATTGTCAGGCCACCCTGTGACCCTCCTATCTTGCAGGGATAAGTGGTCATTTGGCTCATTTATTTAAAAGAACCTGCTGACTTTTAAAATGGATTCTTTTGAAAAAGTCAAATTACCAGGATGAAGTACACGTGGGGCCTGAAGCTTCAGCTCTGAGATAATTTTTACAAGCAGAAAATACACTAATGAGCCTGTCCTAGGGATGAGCCATCTCCAATTTAGAAAATCAAGCAATATGAAGTAAATGACATTTCTTGTAGGGAAATGTCCCAGTCAGGAAAAAAAATGGAGGTGCTTCCTACTGTGCGCCAAATTGAAGGTGCTAAGGAGGGTTTCGCTGTTGGTATACACCAGGTGTATACAACCCGCCGTGGAGAGCTTCTGGCACTTGGAGAAGCAAAATAATCAGAGGGCTGATGGCCAGGTCTGCTGGAGTGAGTGTGGGCTGGGCTGGGAGAACGTGAGCACCCAAAGGCTGGCGGCCTCCTGGACGGGAACTGTTGAGTGAGGGATCAGGCAACAGGCAAGAGGAGGCACCAGCTACAAGGGAATGAAAGAGGACCAGAAACCACAGAAGAAGAAAAGGCTTGTTATTCCTTAACAGAAGCTGAATTTAATAAGCTTCCCGTGGCTTTGCTACAGAACTTCTGTGAGATTTCTAAGTCAGGATATCTGGTCTCCCTGTCCGAGACGACTTAATCCTTTAAACATTTATCAAGTACAGAAAGAAAGAATCTTCAGACTATTTTACCATTTCTGCTTCACCTTCTTCTACGAACTTCAAAATTCTTCCTGCATCTCCTTTCCAGACACTGACACAGAGAAATCTGGTGACGAGTGACACTGAATTTTAAACCTACATGAATCTTCGTCAGATGCAGAGACAGAGGCAGAATTTTGCCACGTTCACAATACTGCCAATTCACTTGGCTTTGCAGCAATGGGTGGGTTTGCTTATGGCTGGGTTTCAAAAGACCTTACGGGGTGCCCTCACCTTTGGAGAGGTGAATGGAAAAGTAAAGGTGACGTAAGGAGCTGAACTAGAAACAAAAGAGCTGAATGAGAAAGGAAACCAGCTCAAGATAGCACTTATTCCATAACTCTAATCTTTGTTGATTTTAAAATTCTATAGTTCCTCTGCAACTTAAAATTATTCCCTGATTTTTTTTCTTCTTTTTTAAAGATCTTGATCTGCTTGGTTGAAAAGAATGAAAAAACCACATACATTTGAATTATTAAGATAAAATCTTAAATCTTACAGGAAAACCTTTCATAATAATGGTATCATAAAATATGATTGTAAAAACTTACTTAGTATGCTAGAATTCTTTCAGCTATGTAGAAGTAGCACAAGATTTTTATGTGACATACTAGTTTTGGTATGCTGTAAATACATTAGCTAAACACAGAGTGACTAATGTCATCAATCATTCATTTCATTACCATCGTTTCAATCAATCATTTCCTTATCTTCATGTTGAAATAAAAGATCAGCTTGAAGTGATGTAGTTGCATGGAAACATTTTTTTCTAAGTTGAAAAAGCACTAAGATGGACACAAATGGACATTGCTTTACTAATGATATTTATCTGAAAAAATAGTAGACAGAAAAAAAACTTACAACATTCACAGGAATTATAAAAGGATAATATCCTGAAGAGCATGAATTCCATAGCACGATGGAGAAAAAGGTAAGGTAAGGGGATAGAAAAAAATTAAATTTAACTAGTCAGCTGATAATATGATTGTCAGGCTGCTATTTCATATATCCAGATTGATTTATACAGCATAAAGAAAATCTCCGTGTGATTACAAAAATCCAAGCCCCACATTATTGAAAAATGAAAACTCATTTTTGCTTTCAATCACTGTCAAGGCTGTGATGAATTCAGACCACTGTCTCACTTCGGAAAGTTTCCATAACAACTCCCTCTCCTGACACCAGCCGATACTTGGCAGTCAGCTCCCCATCCCGCTCCCATCTACTTATGCTGCCAGTGTTCTGAAAACTGAAATTATTTGAGAGGAGGTTTAAGTCTTAGGATACACTAACTGTATACCAAATGTCTAAGGTAATTCAAAAGCACTGATAGAATAGAATCATAGAGTCGTTAGGTTGGAAAAGACCTTTAAGTCCATCAAGTCCAAGGTTAACCCAGCACTGCCAAGGCCACCACTAAACCATGTCCCTAAGCACCACATCTCCCCGGCTTTTAAATCCCTCCAGGGATGGGGACCCAACCCCTGCCCTGGGCAGCCTGGGCCAGGGCCTGACAGCCCTTTCGGTGAAGAAGTTTTTCCTTGTATCCAACCTAAACCTCCCCTGGCGCAGCTTGAGGCCGTTCCCTCTCGTCCTAATGCTTGTTACTTGGGAGAAGAGACCGACATGCAATGGCCGACCTTCTAGTGAAAAGAATTTTCATATATAAAAATAGTTCTTGATCCCTCTTCTCTATTTTTCTGGTTCCTATTGTTTCAGAACTACAACATTAGTCTTTAAAACCACTGAATAATTAAAATACAATGTGATTAGCTGCCATACATATTTTCAAATAGTAATATTATTTTAATATACAAATGTCACCAAAGCGAATCTTTGCTGAGGAAAAGTGTGTTTGTAATTCATTTGAAGTACCGCTATCAGAGGCAAAGACAGAGAGCTGACATGAAGTTAGTCTTCTGGGATCAAATTATTTTCCTCTATAAAAACTTAAAGCTCCTAAAATCTAATCTTCTGTAAAAGCTCACAAGAAAATAAATAAATAAATACATGATTTTTTTGCAGACCAAAAGAGTTGTTATTCAGTGATAGTTTTATGGTCTTCAGAGGACTTTTTTTAGAATTCTGTATCTTTGGTTCCACCACCTCTAAGATTGAAACCTATAGAAATGTAAATTATTTCCTTTATTATGAAGACCAAATTGAATATAAAAAGACAATGATGCACTTTCTTCTTCTAGGGGAAAAACACTTCCAATCATATTGGTATTTTTTATAGTTATTATAAAATTATCTTGAGACCACTGGAAAATGTCCAGTATACGACTATGAAACAAAACTGGAATTGTTTCTTGTTAGCCCTGAAAAATATCCTTTGGGACATGCAAACACCGTTCTTCACGCAAGAGGGGGTTCCTGCTTTGTCTCAGGCGCTGGGCGGGAAACCTGGGTTCCATTCCCACTTCAGGAAATATTACCCGTGTGATCTTACATTTAAATGATTTCTGCTCTAATATGTCATCATAAAAATACCAGGTAATTTCACATGTTTTATGAATCAATAATGTTTTTGTACCATGTTACGTTATACAGCAAATGAAGCAAAGGTTTCACAATGATGAACTTACTAAATATTTTGCATGCGAGTTAATTTTTGCAACTCTGCCATTTAATATTCTGTGCTAAAAGGTACTGTAAGTATACATAGGAAGTTTAATAAATGGAAAATATGTTGTTCGAAGAAAGAAGTGAGTATGTGAAGAAATGCTGTCCCTGTCCATGCAAGAAGGAGGAGGGTTTCAGGGTTAAGCATTTCATCTTACCGTCTGAGAAGAATTTCTGAAATCAGCCTTAGAAAATTAAAATGTGAAACTAAACTGCCAATAATACTAACCAATATTATTAAAAATATTTTCTCATTTGATACAGATGAGATATTTTCACTGTATTATGGTTACCAAAAAAAAACCCAGAAAAAAAAGAGGTTGATCATGTTTGGTCCTTGTGGGTTTATCAAATGACAAATGATGTCAGATTTGAAAAGATGAACTTTAGCTCCAGTTCCAAGACAGTCTTAAATGCCAAAGAAGTGTACACGGGGTGAATTGTTTAATGACTGAATTTTCTCAAAAGTGACACTAAACTGCCTTTGTACTGCAGTTGGCCCCAACCAGCCCTGACTTAAAATTTTTTACCTGCCATGCGATCAGATCCTTCAGTTTTTCAATCTTGTCATGATCTTCTGGATGCTCATGCATATATTTTTCAGTAAAAAACGCCTAGTCAAGAGAGATAAATGAGCAGTTATTTCAGAAAATGAATCAACATCTAGCACGGAAGAATTCCCTATAGCAAAGATCAATGAATCAACCCCAAAGTTCTGCAAAACAGCAGTAATAGCTACAAATACAAAGTGAAAATCCAGGAAAGAGATACGGAATTTTACGATGTCTTAAGATTAAGACATCAATCTTTCCTGAGCAGTAAAGTGGGCAGGTGAGCATATGGTGATCAAGACCAAATCTCATGGGCAACCCTGCAGCGGACTTCTGCTTGGCACATCTCTGACACGTCTTCCTAGCAGTTCCCAGGGCATAAGAAATTTTGGTAGATGAAATGGGTAAGAGTTACAGAAGGACATAAACAGATAGCTACAGTGACATGTCAGTCAGCATACACCTTCTCCATTTATGTTACAAAACACACATTACTTGCGCATGCTAACTTAATATGCTTAATATTCACAACATAAATAAAATACAATGTTTATAGTTTCCTGATGTTAATATCTAATCCTATATAACTTTAAAAGCTAATGTTGTAAATGTGCAGTTAAGATTATTTAGACTTATTTGCAACTGACTGGTATCTCAGAAGTCTCTACCATTCGATTAATCCTTTAAAAACGCATGCATTTGAAAGCAAAGGAGAGAATTGCAATCGGTTACTTTGGCCTCTGAAGCTCCGATGCCCAAGCGCATCAGAAATGCCATCAGTCTCAGTGTCTAACTCTGGTACTGTCCACCCACATCAGTATTCTTGCTGCTAAACATATCAACCCTTACTTCAAATGCAGAAAGGCAAGAACGTATCCATAAATATCAGAAAGACATTAAAAAAGGCAAGTTTTAAGCACCGTTCTACACAGCACGTGAGGGGACGCTCTCATAGTGTTCACATACAAATACAGACATGGACACATGTCCTGCATCATTCCAGGAGAGTCCAGGCTCACGAGGTGAAGCGCTGCAGGACAGATGATTTTGACGTTACCTTCTCATAGTTTGTGAACCCTCCCATGACTGCAGGATCCACAATGCCGTTAAGTAGCATCGAGAGAGGGTTAATGGGTAGATTTGGATCATTTAAATGCTGTTGAACCATATTATTGATCTTATCATTTGTTAGCTGCATGGTTTCTATTGCATTTTCCAGTGGACTAATTTCAACCTAAAATAAAAACAAAAGGAGGCTTTAATCAAGGAGCAGAGTTTTTAACCTGCCACAGAACTAGCTCTCCACCAAACCACCACAATTAGAAACATTTCAGGAATTTCAGAACAATGATATTTTAACCAATAATTAATAGAAAGGATGGTTTCAGGCATTTAAATATTTGGTATCTATATACTGCAGGAACTGATACGATAATCAATATCAGTGGAGAAAGTTAACTGCATTTCCCTGCTGTAGGATGGATTACATCTCAGCACAACAGCACATTTAGAAAGGCTGTGACAGGAATCACGTGAGGTTTTGGGAGGATTATGGAGAACATCAGAGATTACAAGTCGGTGAGTTTTAGCAGTACAAAGAAGATCCAGCTTAATGTAACAGTAAGAAAGAAATGATAACTTAATGTGCATTTTCCGATGGAAAATGTAATCCTAAGCAGCTCAAAAATCAAGAAGATGTTTTTGCAGTGATTATTTTGGTGTATTTCCAAGGAAATGCAGTTTAATATGTTGAAGAGATGACTTCTAAGCTATCTGTTGTGCTTTTTCCCAGGAGGTCACACTTCCTTCATCTGAAAGTCGATAACCGATGGAAGAAATTTTCTTTCTCACATAACCTGGACTTCAATGAAGAGAGCTCCTCAGATGTCTTCACAGGGTGAATTAGCTCTTAGACTGTGTAAAACTTGCTTTATTTTAATTGACTCATCTCCAACCATTAGGTATGACCAGATACTGTGTCTTTCAGAATGACAGTTGCTCATATTGAAAAATACAGTATTAAAATATTTAAAATATTGCTAAAATATGTACATTTAGTGAATGGGCTAAAAATGACTAACTTGCAGCAACCTGGAGTGTAGACAGTCCTCACTGGAAGACGCAGCCTAGTTACATTAAAAAATGATGTGGTAGGAATAGGAAAGGAAGGTTAATTGAGGCCTGCGAGGAAAATGCAAGTGTATATTTGATTACACCCTCATTTACATAAATGCTACATAAACAAAGAAGCACTTCTACCTGGCTATCAGTTGCTTACCATGTTTCTGAGAACCACTTATAATCAAATCTCTTTAGTTGTTACTCTTACACCTGCCATCTGATTACATCATGGATGTTTTAATTAGCATTTTAAGAAGTCTGCCTGGTGAATTATTCTGGAAGGCAGGTAACGAGGCTAATGTTTCTGCTGTGGCGGTGGAGCAGACCAGGCTCAGACGGACAGACGACGACTGCCCTTCAGAGCTGAATGTGCTCCGAGGGAAATTTGGACAGGGAAACTAAGACCATATTCAACATCTGATTCGGCAAGAACTGTTGCAAACATCATATGCTAAATTTAGGATTCTGTTATTTGTATTAATGGGCCTATAACTATGCAATAATTTGTTGATGAACCATTGCTTTTAAAGCTCTTGAATATCTACAGAAATTAGCACTCATTGAGCTGACAGACATCTTTTCTGACTTTTCTGTATCAGCAATCATGGCTTTCTTTCTCATTCTCCTTTCTTTTACTACTCTTACAATCCTCCCCTCCTTGTTTAACAGCAGATGGAGGACTGCAGTTCCCATCCTACTACTATAAACTGAGCTTTGGACCTTACTGAAAGCTATTTATTAAAAATATCTATACTTGTAAATTATGAGCCTTGTTCCAAGTAGCTTGCTAACTCTGGACACTACACAATCTATTCATGGCAAACAGAAATGCTATACTCCTGATACATTTGCAACACTAAAAAAAATAATCATCAAAACAAAATAGAGATTAGTATTTGTACTTTTTAAAACCAAGTGTAATTCAAAATCCAGTTTCTAATTCACTGGCTGGCCTTAGCAAATTGTCCCCCTACAACTACTTGTGTTCAGCTAAAACAAATCAGATACAGAATAATGAATGTGCCCAACAAATTCCTTGCAGATAATGAACAGATTGAAGAGGTTGAGGTAAAAGTACTCAGAAGACATTTAAAAAGCAAATAGATTTAAGGAAATTATGCATGTTCCTATGGGTTACGCAACATAATACACCGCATTTATTAAATTACTCAGTTCTCTCTCAGCACTGATTTGATATGATCTCACCTCTTCCTTTAAAGATATTCTGGTTCCATCAATAAAATATGAAATGTGCAAAGCTACTTTAATTCATCATGTTTAGTAAAACATCAATAGTATCTGTATCCATAATCAAAATTTAGCATTACAGGGATGTAAACCTAGTGATCGTGCTTCCAGCATTTTAGCTGACAGGAATCTTGAAGAAAGTCAATACCAATTTTGTAGTAACTACGCCAGAGCTAGGTCAAAAGTTATCCGTTGCCGTCTTCCCACATATTATTAAGTTCCATTCTGGTATCATTTTTCAGCTATGCAACTAATGTAATCCTTACTTACAAAAAGCTTATAGAAAGCACTCTCCCAGGATTTATGCACATTCCGATGACAAGCACAGCGTTAAAGGTGCGTGTATACAAATTGCCTGCATAAAGCAGCCTGTCAGGCTGTGCTCTTAACTCGTAAGGAAAAGAGACTTTCATCAGATTTGCCAGCCTTTATAAACACTTTTTGCAATCATGAAGATAAATACAATCTTCTCTATCAGGATTATATTGAAAATACAAAATTCATTAAAAATTCAATGTGTTTTATTCAGCTGCCTATTACTGTCAAACATCACATTCATATTCTGTTACTATAGATACCATAGTAATTTTCTGCATTACTTCTGTTCATCTAAATACAACTGTCCAACATAACCTCAATGGAGCAATGAAAAAGGTTTTAATTAATCATATGCAAATTGTTCTTTTCCTTTAAAAATAAGCCTCACAAGAGAGATTTAAAAACTGCAGTAACAATGTTTTTATTGCTACTTAAAAATTACAGCTGCGTAAGAATAATTTAATCTTAAAGGCGTTTAATGGATATGTCTTATCTAAACAGCCTAAATGGTAGAACAGAGAAATGCGTAATTTGGAGTTACTCTGTGAGGTTGCTAGGGTATATTTTAGCTAACTATGGAGAAGAAACAAAAACAACCTTTAATCACAACTGATAAGTAGAGAAGAGATGCAGACACATACAATGCATTTGATTTATGGTCTATTTTGAATAAACGGCAATCAAAATACCCAAATCCTCTTTTCCAAAATTCAGCCTAGTTTCATTTTGATGTGGCAGGGTTCCTCTACACCACCTCCGGTCCCTCTTCATTTTAGGCACACGGCTTACCCCACGGCCTGTAATGGCTCACCTGCTGAAAGCCAGAAATACTTTATAAAAGTACTTCAAGCACTTGATGGGACCTTGCCCTAAAGGCCTGGGAGAGTCAGCCCGCATTGCCTTCTCTCCGGCGTGGAAAAGCATTACTTGAGTCACCCTCAGTCAATAATCAGCATCCTCAGCAAGCAAGTTCCCTTGTCTTAGGATGCCAGATATAGCCGCATTGATTGCTTGTTCACAGAACTGAAGCACAGTCATACAGAAATATAAATGCTCGCTGGCTGTATAAGAGCCCCATTCTTTTATGCAATCTCAGTAAAGCCAAATTGATCTTACCATGAAAACTGATTTGACTTCAAACCACCTCAGAATCCCTGGTAATTTATACGCTGTCACATAGATGGTTCTCTCAATCCACATATTCTGCAAATACAACATAAACATCACGTTATCAGACTGATAGCTTTTATCTTAAGCAAAGCCTTAAAACATTATCATCAGGAAAATGAACCGCAGTACGACAGACATTACGAAGCCGGGGGACATTTCAAATGGAATCTGCTTGGGGAGATGATGGAGCGGCGCCGATTTAAACCTGATACATGATTCAGCTGAGAACAACTCCTCTCTTACCAAAGGAGAACGCTACGTAAAAGATCCACCGGTTTTACTGAACCATCATTTTTCCCATGTAACTTCTAGAGCTTTCAAGGACCATCCTCCACAAAACCACACCACCTTGATACAGGGAAAGCTTCTCCCGCAGGAAGGCAGAGGAGCAGAGGGACCAGTCCCCGGGGAGGCTGTGCCGTCCCCATCCTCGGAGGTTTCAAGACCCGGTGGGGTGAAGCCCCGAGCAGCCGGGTCTGGCCCCAGAGCTGGCCCTGCCTGGGGCAGGGGTTGGACCCAAGGTCCCATCCTGACCTGCAGGTCCTGTCCCGTGATCCTGTGATTTCATCGGAGCTGTGAACTGCAATGGCTTCGTTGTAACATCTCCTCACTGGTTTGAATTTAAGGATATGTGATTTAGCACCTCTTCCTTCACATGTGTGTATTTGGTTCATAACCAATGTCAAAGACATCTCTTGATCTGATTTTGTTAGAACTGGTATATGTTCGTAACTCATTTATTGTGAGGCTTTTTTAAAACAGAATTGTTTATTCCATCCTCCACTACCAGAAGAAGAACTTTCAAAGTGATTTAGATATACCTACATTTTTTTACCTATACTCAAAACATATTGTAAACTGCAGGGCTCTCTAGCATTATGGTTTTAGAAAAAGAGGGTTTCCTACCTCCTCAGCTAAGCCCACGTAGTTTAGCAAATTAGCAATTTTTGATATAACAGCCACCCAGAAAAGCCAAAGACACCAAAGGGGTCTCTGAATGAATATCCAGACTTAGCTGTAGGAAACCAAATACTCAGCATTTATTGGCACACTGATTAGATTAGAGCCTGCTACTACACAGAAAACCAAGTTCTTTGCTCAAGAAACGATGCATTAATTTATTACTTTAATTACCACTACTACTTTACTACTAAGTGTGCCCACTAGAACCCCTGTGAATAAAATGGTGTCTATAAAAAAAAAGCAATCAACTTGATGTAAGCTGTTGTAAACGTTTTGATGAATACAAGCTGTGCTCAAAGGGAGTTTTATTGACCATTAGATGAAATGTATGGTTTACTTAAAAAAAAAAAAAAAAAAAAAAGAAAAAAAAAGAAAGATGTATTTTTAGACGCCTGACTAGAATCTTCATGGCAAGACAAGTTTTGGCAAGAGACATCTCTCTTTTCAGGTGTAGCCATTTGAAACTTCTTTCTCGAAACAGCTGTTTTTTAATAAAATAAATACAGCTTTGTCCGTTTTTTTCTATTGGTATAAAACAGAACACAATGAATTGGTTTAATTGAATTTCTATGAAAAATAATCACATTTAAACCTAGAATTTATTATTCGACAACCAAAACACAATGAATGGTTCAGATTCTCAAAATGAAGGGGAATAAACAAGCAAACACCAAAAGTATTCTATTTTCCCTTTTTTTTTTTTTTTTACCGCAAATTCATTGTCCGGGTTTTTCTCTCCTTTTCGAACAGGGCGCGAATACTCAAATCGCTGGACTTCGTTCACCCTATAGAAACTGAAAAAAAGGGAAAAGCACAATCAAAATCAAATACTCTCTGTTTAGGCATTGCTGCTAAACTTTAGCACCAGAAAAAAAGTTTATGCATAAATATAAAATGCTTATGGGATCACTGGTTTCCAGTGGGCTGGATGGAATCTCTGCTAATACTAAGAATACCCATGAAATGTCCTCACAATCGCTACCCTCCTTGGCTGTGTACAGATTTGTTATACAACAGCAAGAACAAGTTTAAGTGTTATAAAGGCAACTGATAAAATTGCAAAACCAACCCAAACTCACCTCACGATTTGTTCTGACACTGGCCGGTGAAATTTAGATGGTAAATCCAGTTTTGGCTTTACGGTAAAGCACTGAATATCTGAATTGAGGGGTTAAGAACTGAAAAGCGAATTTCAGTCATGCAGAACAGGCAGCTCAACAGGAACGCGAAGAAAGGCCAGAACACACAATTAATGTATTACACCCATAAAGGCAGAAGTGCAACAGTCTCCTGCTCGTGTTGACCATAAATCCTCAATCTGTGCGGCTGCAGGAGCCGCTGTACAACCTAAGGATACACTGGCCGGAGGAGTTTTTAATGTCATCGCCCGGTGGAGACGTCGTTTTCATTTTTTCTGCGTTTGGAAACTGAGTCAATAACCTTGCTTCGAAGTCTTCGCGGCGTTCGTACTCCTTTCCCCGATAAATGAAGACTTTGTTCTGGAAACAAATTGAGAGGTGAAATCTAATACCAGTATCCTCAGTAATGAACTGGGATCTCAGAAGCATTGACTCCAGTGCTGTTAAGTGAGATATTTTACAGTCCTCCCACTATGATATAATCAATAGTTTACAAATATTTTATGCCAATTCAATAAAGCACAAATGGATTTCCTTAGCTCCAACTCAGTACTGAGATCATTAAGCATGCGCTTACCTTTAGGCACATGTATAAACAATGCTAAATTCAATGGGGTCTAAGTACGTGATATCAAGGATCTATAAAATAGGTGCCCACTGAAAATGTATTAAGACAAATTATGTCCTCTACCAAATCCAAGATCTCCCTCTGTAATTTCTCTCATCCATCTTCCACAGGTAATGGCAGAGTGGATGTAAATAAACAGAATTAGGCTTTTTATACACAAACATTTATTAAAAGGCATGGAGGTGAGCAAGCGAGAGTAGCAGAGAAAAGTATAAACAGAAAACGATGCCAATTTTAAGAGGAAGGTCCAAAGATACTGACTCTTTTAGAAAGACTGACACACCCCAGACTTCACATTAGTCTGTTAGATTTTTGCCATTGTACGCTTGTCTGCACACAGCATAACTTTTAAATTAAGTATATTGTATTTCTAAGTATTGGTTTCTTCTTTTAACAACAACGGAAATTAAGATCTATTTTATACAGTCCATTTATGTACTGATCAAGCACATTAAATTCTGAAGAAAAATATAAAAGATGACTTGCATATTTTTAACTGATCAAACATGTTAACGTAAGTTTTGATATGAAAGTAACACTTGCATCTGAATATGCTTAACCTCATTACTCATCCCAAAATAAACATTTGGTGTTATGACTAAGGGTAGAAAACTGGAATAATTTACATTTGCCCAGTTGGGTTTAGTTCTGCAATGGTGCCTTTTGAAATGCATAGATGAAAGAATACTCTCTATTTGGGAAAAAAGAAAGGAAAAAGGGCGGATACCTAAGAAGTGTATATATACCTGTAATTCATCTATATGTACCTGAAATTCACAGGAAAAATTACAACAGAAGAAAAAGCTTGTATTAAGGATTTTCTTAATTGGCTTTTCAGGCACCTAATAGCCAAATTTTCAGAGTTTTTATTGCTCATTTATTACAAACTGACCAATCCACGAGGCTTTTGTAAAGCACGGTAAGTGTTCTCCTGCACTTACAAAAAATCATTCAGTTGTGAAGCGAAAAAGCAGTTCAGTATTAATACAGCAGATTAACACTGTTCTGCAGTGTCTCCCTTTGCGTGCACAGTACAACGCAGGCTTCAACGGGGAAAGTACCTTGTGTTCTCTGCAGTTTTTGTACGCAAATACACGGTTGAGTTACAGGCTGAGACAAACTGCCCCACGGCCACTCCATGCACTCGGTCAACACAGCTCGTCGTGCCCGTTGTGATCCCAGTGCAACCCCTCTCTGGTTAGCAGCTCTGGATCACTGGATATTCCCAACTTTTCTAGAGATAACATGCACTCTGGTGAGAGTGGCTGTATGTGTGGATAAAATTTGACAACGACTCATAGCCACAATCCTTTTTGCAAAGTTACCAGTGACTTTATCGTACATTCATCGTTTTGAAGATTCCTGTTAATGCAAGTCTTCCCTATGGGAATATCATTAAATATTAATTCAATAATTTTCTAGAGAAATGGGTTGGTCAGTCTTAACAGTGACTCCTTCTTACTGGATATTAAATACCTTTTGCCTGGTAAAACTTAAGAAATTATTCATAAACATTTTACAAAAATGTTATTAAAGCTTTTTTACTTAATGTACCACAAAGGATTTTTGCTGTTTGATGCTTGATAAGAGCTGCTGCATGTACATTACTCTACATGTATTTCAAACACCACAATAATTCTTTTGAGTTTTTCCTCATTGCATCTCTTTAGAGTTGGTCCTTTGATACACACGGCAGCTTGCACACCATCATGCCTTTGTGTCTGTTACTGACTTATGGCTTTGCCAGTTTGCAGAACTGCATTTAGAATCATAGAATCACAGAATCGTTAAGGTTGGAAAAGACCCTTAAGATCATCAAATCCAACATCAACCCAGTGCTGCCAAGTCCACCACTAAACCATGTCCCTCAGCACCACATCTCCCCGGCTTTTAAATACCTCCAGGGATGGGGATGCAACCCCTACCCTGGGCAGCCTGGGCCAGGGCCTGACAGCCCTTTGGGGGAAGGAGTTTTTCCTAATATCCAACCCAAACCTGCCCTGGCGCAGCTTGAGGCCGTTCCCTCTCGTCCCATCGCTTGTTCCTGGGGAGCAGAGACCGACCCCCCCGGCTCCAGCCTCCTTTCAGGCCGTTGCAGAGAGCGATGAGGGCTCCCCTCAGCCTCCTCTTCTCCAGGCTGAGCCCCCCCAGCTCCCCCAGCCGCTCCTCCCCAGCCTTGTGCTCCAGCCCCTGCCCCAGCCTCGCTGCCCTGCTCTGGCCACGCTCCAGCCCCTCCATGGCCGCCTTGGGGTGCGGGGCCCAGCGCTGAGCACAGCATTCGAGGGGCGGCCTCACCAGTGCCCAGCGCAGGGGCACCATCACCTCCCTGCTCCTGCTGGCCACACCAGTCCTGACACAAGCCAGGATGCCATTGGCCCTCTTGGCCACCTGGGCACCCTGCTGGCTCATGTCCAGCGGCTGTCGACCAGCACCCCCAGGCCCTTTCCCCCGGGCAGCTCCCAGCTGCTCCTCCCCACGCCTGCAGCGGTGCCTGGGGTTGCTGTGCCCCCAGGGCAGGACCCGGCACTGAGCCTTGTTGAACATAAGCCTTGGGGCAGCTCTGGGTACTGATGATCCTGCCACCTCCCTGCGTGCTCAGAGTCTCTTTGGCATGAGCTGCCCAGCCATAATTTGGAGACCAAGCAGTGGGCTAACATACGAGAGCTCATCTCCCCGTTTTTGTTTGATGGCCTGCACACACCAGATGCTGCAAAATTCACTCTTAGCCCGGCAGGAACTGCCTGGGGTCAGCTTATTCCTTTCAGCTGCAAAGAACTGATAATTTGTTGCTTTCTCAGCAGGGATAAATGGTACAATAACGCCTGTACTACGGCATCCCGGGGTGTAAGGAAAGCCACACACATTTGCTGCTTCTTGGGATGATTCAAGCATTTCAGTTTCTTCACATGGGCCTTAGTCAGCTGGTGGAAAAGGAGGCTTTTTCCAAATGAACACCTGATTAAGTAAAAGTTTTATTTCTCGCGATTTTTTAAAGCCTTTCCCATCTTCACTTTAACACACCATGAAAGACCAGCTGACCACAAGTAACCTGACAAAGCCAGCTTGATCAGCATTCACTGGATTTATCCAGTGAGCTGGGCTTCAGTATAGGCTTGGGCTTGCTCCTGGTATTTATTATGGCATAATCTGAGGGAGTTAACATGGAATTACTCAGTTACAACCAGGAACTCATCTCCTAAATGCATATTTCCAGGAGAAAACTACTACCAGCCCCTGGCCTAAGACTAAATCTCTCTGAGTCTCCTGGACTCAAAGAATAATCTGAGAATAATGAGAATAATCTTATTCTTCTGTCTCTTGAACTGCCTTAATCTACTGTAACTCTTCCACCAGGGTTTGGAGAGAGTCTCTTTCCAAATTGAAAATCCTCAGCTCTGTAGATAGATATGAGCAGCAGAGCAGCTAAATAGCTAATGTGTTATTTCCATGTCACCGACTGGCAAGTGCCAGAGAATCACGATACAGATGCAACTGAGATGTCTTAGATCCCCACCCTTCTTTAGCCACTAATTCAACTCCATAACAATCCTGCTATCAGTGGAAAAAACCTACAATGTTACTGGACTTAATGCTACCAGTATCAACCAAGTGATGTATGTTTTAAACTGACATGTGACTCATGAAAATCAATGATAAAAGATTGCTTTTAAAGGTATCGCACACATCGCTGATATTCAACTTCATTTTAGTGACTATGCTGGAAAGGACGCTCACATGAAAACACGGTCACATACAAAAGGCTTCTCTCCCGTACTCATATATATATATATATATATGAGTGTGTGTATATATATATAGTGTGTATATATATATATAGTGTGTGTGTGTATATATATATATACACACAAACTATATATATATATATATACACACACACACACCTGTCAGGCAAAAATGTCACTGTTTCAGATGGTGCTGGTTATTACCCTGGTGGTAATAATTGGGTGGTATATCTTGGGTAAAAATTGGGTGGTATATCTTCATTTTTAGTGATACCCTGAAGAAGTATATAGTATTGGATATGTTTGAAGAAAAAGCTTCTCTAGTAAAATTCAACTATTCCATATTGGAAACTGGAAAGGAAAAACCAATGTTTGTCTTAGGCACCTAAAAACCAACCACCGGTGTTAGGAAGATTGTAAATAACACACTGACAAACAATAACATACTTTCTCCACAACCCAGGGAAATTTCCAAAGCAAGAAAGCTTGCTGTTGTCTGTGGAAAAAGGTGGACACTTACCCTTATGAATGTTGGAAATCCCTGGCCGTAGTATCCAACAGCAAAGTAGTCTGGTTTTGGTCTTATCACTTTCACAATGTTTTCATAGAACTGGGCTTGCTTTCTCTGCAAAATAAATAGGAAGAACTTTAATGACCTAAACTTTAAGGAGATTCCCTATACTTAAGATCTAGATCTCTTTTACGTGTATCTCTAACTTAAAGATGTACCTTCCTCACTCGCCCCTTTTTCTTCACCTATCAGATATATGCTAGTATTTGGAAATACTAGATTCTGTAGCCATTCTTTTTATGCTCGTTTTGGTGAACCTCACCATTCCGTATCCAGTATGGAGACTTTGATGAAGGCCAAGAATTTGCGAGGCAGCCTGAATTCCCGGTTGCGACACTGCCGATGCCAAAACACTGGAACAATGAAGCACGTACTGCTAAAGCCAGCTCATCTCGATGGTGCTGACTCCTCAGTTTTCGGCTGTTACATTTCATTACATTTTTCTACTGCTTCTTTTCCATATTTACAACTATTTATTTGCATACGGAAAGCAGGCAGTTGAGAATTGCAGAAAAATATAACTTTTGGAATAAATACACGCATGTCAGACGCCATCTGTTTTCGATGCAGAACCCTTCTTTATCTCAAATGATGAAATAATAACAAATGTGCAGCTTCAGACGATCTGTTCATTAACTTATTTTTAGTCTATTACTTGCTGTAAGAGAATGAATTCTGATTTGGGGGGAGGTTTATTACTGCTCCCGTACGACAGATAACAGTAAATGGCAAGAAGACTACAAAGACCCAGATCTGCCATATATTTCTCAGCTCACCTGTAGCAAAACTATTTTGTCATTTGTGAATTGTCTTAGCGTCTAATATTTAATATTGCTTGAACAAAAGAGACAATAGGGAGAACAGAAAGAAAGAAAAAACTTTTATATTTTATTGGGGGGGGGGGAATAAAAGAACTAGCATGCTAATGCTATCCAGCAGCAGCAATAAGAAAAGCCGATGGGGTATGTGAGACCTGACTCATACGGGAGCGTGAATTTTGATCTTTGCTTTATTAGGGATGAAGGCCTAATGCACGCTGGTACTAATTTTTGTGACATCTCTCTCTGTTTCTCCTGTCTGATAAAGAGCAGGTAAACTCAGCTGTTTGACCTGAGAATCGCAAGTTTTGGGTTTCCCCTGGTAGAAGAGGGAGAAACTCCATTTCCATGTGCAGATGCATAATACCTGGTTCATACCACTGCCTCTCCTGGCATTATGTCACTTAATGTGAACAATGACATACCTACTGTGCAAGAGAAATGGGGAAAAATATCAGTATTATTTGCCATGGCATTATTTGCCATTTTTACATTGCCACAATGTACAAAGTGCAAATTCAGACTTCTGCTCCAAAAATGGATACAGTATGGTAAGTAAAGAGTGGTTGCCTCTGTGACAAAAGCTGTTCATGTTCCCATGTGCAAGCATAAAGGAGATGGAAAATTAAAAATGAGGGACTCGTAGAGTAGCTACCCACTGGTGAAGAATCACATCTGACACACGAGAATCATTTCTAGCTGAGGAACAATTACCAGGTTCCTTTTATATCGACATGAAGAATTTTCTCTATTGAACGCAGCCCTACTGACAGCGGTGCCGGCAGCAGGCCAAGGAAGACTCTTCTGGCATACCGCAGCCCCTGAGAAATGCTCTATGTACACATCCTTCACCTCCTGCAGCACAAGGCAACGTGAAACCAGGCTCAGGCAAATCAGTCCAATCGGTCTGTCACTAAAAATTGTTAAAATACCACAAAAGGAGGACCATCAAAAAGGGCTATAAATTCAGCTCTAGAGGGCTGGAGGACAGAACCACGGACAAAACAAAAATTATGTAAAGGAGTGAAGAAACCATATAATTGAGAGGAGTGGTATTTACCTTTAATCTTTCCTCCCCAAGAAAAGAGATTCTGGGGAGATGGGGATGGAGATGCTTCTGGGGAGACAGCTCCTAGCCATCCTCAAACTGAGCGTGGGTGGTAGCGGAGAAAGAGGGTGCGAAGACACCATATTTAATGCCCAGCTCTGACAGACTGGGATAAGGCAGATCAACAATTCAAAGAAAATAAGGACAATGTACTCTGGCGAGCGCAAAGGTAAAATGTATCACAGAATTTTCAAAACCAAACTGGAATCATGTCCCAACTCCTGTGAAAATGGTTGAGAAGTTAGGAGGGACAGTGACAGATGCCATTTATCTCTTTGGAGAAGAGCAGGAGAAAAAAAAATGGTGCAGGCATAATGAGTGGGTAACGTCAGGGCAAAAATAACTGACTCTAGACATGAATGCTTGGGGATTATTCATACCTAAAAAAAGAAACGTGAATATGGAAAGACACTTGAGAGAGAATGGGGATTCTTTCATGTTCCCATTTGTATTTAAATTCCAAATTTCCTTTTATCCCCCAAATAAATCAGCTTAACATTAAAGAAATATTTTTTTTTTTCAGCTAAAAAAAAATAAAATTCAATTTTTTTCAGGCATTCCAGTGGCAGCCAGTTAATCAACATTTGTCCAACAAAACCAAAGCGGGCGTCTATTTCTGCATTTTACTGTCATAAGAGAGATTTTCACTATAATTTTAAAAGCTTAGAAATTAAATTCTGAAAAAATTGTTGCTGTGTCTATGCCATTAAAAAAACCTACCAGCAGTTCACTGAGTTGTTCATAATCAAACATTTCATTTTCATACTGTTCTGCTAGTTCTTTACCCAAGGCAATGGCCTCTTCCCACATCTGTTGAAAAAAAAAAATCACAAAACAACAACAAAAAAACTGAATTACATACCTTGGTTAAACAACAACATAGGCATAAAATAAATCTTAATAAAACACAAGAAAATGCATTGTGTCACATGCCTGCAAACACTGTGCATCGGATGTGCCAAATAGCTGTGACAGCATTACCCACACGTCTCCATTTGATGCAAATCAAGTAAAATGATCAAATTGCTTCAGAAAGAAAAAGATTCCTGCTAGCCCAACTAGATATCCAATAACGTGTAAACACGGCCTGCCCACAAAGACACCCAGAGCCTAGGACTTGGATAAATGCTGTTGATTGATTATAAGTTCCTAATCACCTCTCTCTACCTCTAATATCTATAATCTGTATTAGACAGGACAGGCAATTTGCAGATACTGCTTTGAACAAATATTCATTACATTTCTGTTGGTTCTTTTTCCTCTCTTGTTCTTCAACCATGAAATTCAGCAGTCGTCTCATCTGACCCCAAGAAATTTAACAATATCCTTCAGCTCTTCAGAAGCCAGCAATCTTAATGAGGAGCAGCAACAATGTTTTTAAATGTGTATTTTTCATTTTTTCTACTTTACATGTAAAGAACCACTCGAACCCAAAAAGATGTTTAAATTAGCACACCAGGATATCCACGATCAAACTCGATGATCTGCCTCTGCTGCTCAAATTTGGCTGGCACTGCTGACCTCACTTTATTAAACAAATGAGATTTGGAATGAGTTATAAATCCATTTGATTCATATTATGCTTCATCTTAAATTTAAATCCCTTGTCCACACCATCTAATTCTCCTCTCAACATCAGGCCACATGTTCCTTGCCCCGGTGAAATACCGAGACGGCTGCAGCTGCAGAGAGCAGTCGGATGAAGGAGGGCTGAGGAAAAGGGCTGAACACACGTTTCCCTGTCGCTCCCTTGAAGACATCCACCTTTGGGAGCCAAGAGTTTGAGATGAAGCACCACAACTCCCAAAGATGGTGGGAGCTGGATGCTGGCGAGGGAGAAGGGGACCCGTGCTCCTGGGGAAACCTTCCCGCACACAACCGATTCCTGCATCCATCTCATACAGACCCTCCAATCCCAACCGCTTTAACGCACTGCCTAAATAACAAATATTTTACCCCCCAAGGCCCCCCAAAACCAAAAAGCCCTCCAAAACACACAAATGAAATCCCACCACTCAAAGCTCAAAATGTTGGGAGAATTTTGTCTGTTGATCTGCAAATTGAAATCACATTTATTAATATTTCAGGAAAACTTGGGGAAAAAAAAAAAAAAAAGACTTTTAGGAAAATCTCTAGTTCTAGACACTGATTTAAAAATACGAGTAAAACATTAAGGGTTCATACGACTGTCGGTAGGACCAAGACTGCTGCCAGCACTGGCCTGAGGAGTCAGGCAGGGCACAGCTACCTGTGATTTAGTGGCACAAACATCAGACTGGGACCTAGAATATCTTTTTTTCCCTAGGAATTGGCAATTTGGCGCCCAGCCAGGCTGAACGCTCAGTAAGCCTTCCCCCACATGTAACGTGCTGATGCCACAAAAGCAAGACATGGCTCGGGTCCCACCAGTTTGCCCTCCGTTCCTGCTCCTCCCTGGAAATGAGGAGCCAATTTTCAAGTGGAGGACACCCATCCCGCAAACCCAAGGATGGACTGAAAGATCGTCCTGGCAGACCGAGAGGGAAGGGATGGAAAGAAGCAGCCTGAAGAGGCAGGGAGCTGCGGATGGTGGAGGAGATGAGGAGCTGCAAAAGCAAAAGTAGTTACAGGAGACTGCAGGGAGAAAGGACAGAGATTTACGCTCTTGAAGTAAGGGAGCGAAGTAAAGAGAAAATATGGGCCAGAAACTACACAGGTATGGCGGAGTGAGGGAAAAGGAGCTTCTGAGTCCTAAAGAAAACAAATGGGCAGATGCATGGGCAAACGGAGACTGAGCAGTGACCTAATTTAAGACAGCACAGCGACGGATGCTCGTGATGGGTAGAGCCTGGTACCTACATTAAATTCTCCTTACGGCTCCAAGTGATGTTTGACCCCTTCTCTTGATTTTTCTATTTTCTACAACAGGGTTCATAATATTATTGATCTAGGGAAGAGGACTGGAATGAGCATGAGCTACCTCATGTTTGTAAAGTGCCTTGAAGATGAAAAACGCATCGGAACAACTAATTACAATCACCGTAATGAGGGATCACGTCTGCAGGAAATCACAAGGCAGTTTCTACACTCTGCAACACAATTTTTGCAAATGGAAGGATCTGAATGTTTTTATCTGCATTATGTATCTAATCTAGAATGATGATACAGAGCGTGTTTTTATTTCTAAACAAAAATTAACATGAGTTTAATAGTAAAGGCATATTTGCAGAAAATGGAGTACATTTTCACATACTAGGCTGAGTTAATTTTGATTCAGAAGAGCAATATACTACCAATTTATAGAAACTAAACTAATACTTAGTTGTTTGGAAAGTCAGCAAGTGAAACCTTTCAAAATCACTTAACCTTTCTTCATTTTGACTGCCACTTGCTCTTTAACTTCAGTCATCCATAACTTCTTCTGCACATTTTCATTTCAAAGAAAATGGCGTTACCATAATTTTGCTCCAGATTTAACCAGTCCCTCTCCAAAACTGAAGCACTTCTACTCTCTTTTTCGTTGTGAAAATATTTATAGATGATCTCAGGCAAACAGCTTTGGAGCTGAACAAGACTAGAAATAAATGGAAGACTAAATAATTTTAGATTTGCATCAACACTGTAAACAAACTCATTCAGTTCTTCCACTGAATCCCGAATAAGCACAGACATTGCGACGCGTTTCCAAAGCACGGCTGGCAACTGCAAGCACCGGCTGGGTCCTGAGGCTGCGTGCGATTTAATGCAAACTCATTACACCTGGCCGTCAAGAGGCAGGGGATTCTGGATTAGCGGTGGGAGAGAGGAGGGGAGGAGCGGAGCCGAGGGGCCTGAAACGGCGTCTTGGCATCGCTCAGCGCGAGTGCCATCACACCACCGCCGCTCCGCGGCCCGCAGCAAGCCCGTCCTGGGCTGTCACCGTCATCTACGCTGCTGCAACACCCAGCAGCCCATCAAAACCCGACCTGTGCTGTCCAAGGTACATGCAAATGCCCATAGGGAGCAGAAATGACGACTTTGGCAGAATTAAATCTTTTTTGTCATTATTTTTTCTCCCCTTCCCATCCTTGTCAGTCGAGACTCTCAACACTCCGGAGCGGTGGCTGTGTTTCCGTTGTGCCTCCCTCAGCCTGATAAAACCCTTTAGGTGATACTAAATATAAATATTAATAATGAATTTTATAAATGTTTCAGAGCTTAAAAAATGAATCCTCAAATTAGTTATGATATAGATTTAGTTCATCTCCAATATACATGCAGTAATCACACAATCCTAGCATTCTCCCATGCTAATATCCATTCCCCTATCTGTAAGCGGAGATGAACAGGAAAATACCGGATATTATGAACAACATATATTTCCAGCTTAAATGATTGGAATTACTTTAAAAATTCTTTAAAAGTTAGTTTACCAGTTATGCTGCTCATATTTTGTCACATTATTTTTACTGGAACAACTTCAGGTATAGGTAAGAGATAGAACTACTCTTTTCCTACCGTGCTGCAAACACCTGATACAAGGGCCTCACCATGGGAAAAGATTCTTCCAGTTTTTGCCAGCCTCTGAGCTGGCCCCTCTCCAGCCAAGGGATCTGTCTTAGAGAAAAGCACCTACTTCTTGTTGCTACTACCTCTTAAAAACCCCAGTCCGCTCCAACATCTCTGTTTTGAAATCCAATTGTCTGGTTCAATCCTCCGAAGGAACACCAAGAACTTGTATTATAAGACTCAATTTGTAAAATGTCAAGTGCCCTGAAGTCCGGAGGTCCGCGACTCCATTAACCACCCGGCTTTTCCCTCGGCCGGTTGTGCAGCTGGATCACAACACCTGCAACATCCCCGAAAACAAAACCACAGCTGGTAATCTTTCCAACGTCGTCACAGACGCAGGAACCGTGTGGTTAAAATCCCCTGCACAGCCCTCTGAAAAATTCCTCTGTTTACTACAGAGCAAATTTATTCAGGTGAGGACAGCATGGCTCTGGCAAAGGATCCTGATAAATGAAATTTATATTCTTGAAGGTCAATAACTCCCGATCTGCTGCCTCGCAGATTTTCTGCCTTGGAAGGTTTGCCCGGGACATGGCAGGTCTTCTGGAGGAATGAGCCGTACGGGGAGCTACTACACAGGATTTGTACGACGTACAACTCATTAATGCGAGAAACAATTTATCTGGAGAGTGTACCAGAGAGAGAGGTTGGCGATAGCGGAAGGAAAATGCTTCTTTTATAGTGAAGGCATAAGAAAAATGTGTATAGCCTAAATTTAGTTGTGTAGACACGAGCTGCAAATCGTTATGGGCAAGACTTTGAGGATGCAGGAGGAGATCTTTTTAGGAAAAACCTAGCAATTTAATTTAATTTTGAAGCTGGCTTGCTTGTTGCCCAGAAAGAACTGCAGCATCCAATTTAGTTTTTGAGGTTCTTTAATAGCAGCAAAGTAGGATCTTAGGATATTTCTTAGTGCCTGCTGAGTTAACGGTCAGTAAAAATGAAATAATCTAGGATAAGAATATTATTATGCAATATTCTGATGCATGAGGGACATTCCAAGCTGTTTAAATTTCAGATAGTGTTAATTAACCATCATGTAAGCTTAATATTTTAAATAAAATGTTGAAACACAGTATTTCTCTATTGCTAGTATTGCATTCAAGATGTGCAAGATATCGCCATGGCTGGAAACCTTTTAAAGCAGCTTGCTATACTCATTTGGAACACGGTCAAACACCGTATCTTTGCTCTCTGAAGACTGTCTCTGTCCTTCACAGCTCTCAGGACGGGCTTACGATCTGACGTGGGATACGAGCTGGACGTGAGCCTCGCACCGATTTTTGGCAGACAGGTGAATTACACCACTATCTTGTTAGATGGAAGAAAAAGCCACTTGATGCCATCCCATTAGGTGGAAAAAAGACATTTTAAGCCAAAGCGTGGCATTTACTGCGTAGTTTCAAATATTTTGTGTTTTGTGGCTTCAGTAAAACAGTAAAAGCTTTTTTTGGGGGAGGAGGGTTGAGGGAGAGGAGAAGGGGAAGGAAGGAGGAGCAGAAATAAATGAGCAGTGTGCATTTCTTTACTTTTTTCTCCCTGGGACCAACGCTTTCAATTTATGAAGCAGCAGTGGAAAACACGTACTGATTTATAGACTGCGGCATCTACTGGCAAACTTGAAACACGTTGCTGTTTGTACGTTTTACCATGCAGGAATAAGAATGCTGCTGCTTCCTTTATGGCTCCAGAGACCACAGGAGCCTGTTTAAAAATAGTATCTTATCTTTGTAAATGACACCAAGCATTTCTTGGCTTCAGTAGTTCATTAGCATTGACTAACATGAACTGCTCCACACGGGCAAAATTTCACCCCCTTCCCTCATCACTTTATTACCGCCACTATTTTTCCTTCTCGTCCTGAGATAGTCTAACCTGCCAATTTTCAGTAAAGTCCCTGGATTAAGGGCTTTGTTGAAAATTACAAAGCTTCAGCAAAACACAGAAAGAGCAAACACTTCAGAGCAGTTCAAAGGACAGGTTAGACTGCCGTGATAAGCGTGAGGATAAGGGTTTTAAGGGCAAAAGCCAAGAGAGATGGAGATGAGACTGGAAAGTGCAACTCAGTGAAGAATAATCTAGGAGAGAAAACTATGCGTATACTAGGGAAGCTTGGAAGTAACAACATTTCATTTTGAAAACAAAGAGCTTAGAAGAGTAATGAAAAGTATTAGTAATAAGGAATCAAATCCATAAAGTAGAAGAACAGCAAAATGCAGAAGTGGTATCTGAAAATGCTAATTTATCAAGGTGAAAGGTGTACGTCAGCTTTACAGAAGACTGGTTTAAGGGCCAAAAGTCAAATATAAGTAAAAAAACAAAGTTCCTAAGAATAATATATTAAAAACTAGAAATCAAAACGAGGAATCTTAAATGGGTCTCAAACTACAAATAACAAGGATATTCACGGTGAAGGCTGGTATTTTGTTCTCAGCCAAAATGAAATGCCCACACTCCTGCTTTCACTGCAAGCCCACACTCCGTATTATTAAATTACAAATTTCTCAGGCACTTCTGGTCTAGAAGTGAGAGGTCCACTCCAGTCCAGTCTGTGTATGGAGGATTATACCTTCCTCTAGATTCATCTCACCATGAACGCTAATATTTAGGGAATAAACCTCATGGTTGGTCTTCACTTGAAAAGTGCACTGTGCGTTCCTCTTGGGAAATTACTCCGCTAAGAGAAAGGGATCATGATTTTTGAGAGGCTGAACTGCACTATCCTTTAAAAAAATAAAAAGCCAATGTTTCATAACCAAGCGTCATCTTTTAGGAAACCCCTCTCCATTTCTTCTACCTAATCTTTCCAACCACGTTTACCTTCCCTCTCAAGTCCACCGCTTCCCATCAGGCAGGCTGGAGTGGAAGAGGCACAATCTCACAACAACTTTAAAACAAAACTCCTGAGCTTCTGTAAAAGCCTGGAAGTAGCTCTACAGCTGACCGGGGTAAAATTACCTTCTTTTGACATCTGTTGTTAACTCTATGGGAAGAGAAAGCAAAGTAGTTGGGATCAACCCCGAGTGAACTGCCAGGTAGAGACACAGCTGGGCAATTATGGTAAAAAAAAAAAGACAAATTGGTTATTGTATCGGTACAGTCTTCTAAAAATGCACAGCAAATACTATTTCAGATGTGTTACTGATCATGGAATGGCATAGTTAAAGTAGCTGCCGGACTGCATTTGCAAACTGCAAACTGCATAGGTAAATGTAAGCAGTTGATTTAACCTCATGTCAGAACATCCCAAATGAGAAGATTAACTTAATTCTTCTGTGGAAACCTCAACTTTGAGCTTCCTGACATTTGAAAATTCATGTAAGATGCTCATATTCTCAGTGTATATTGACTTTTACTTTTTTTCCTTTTCGTGGAACAATAGAAAAAATTATCACCAACTGGAGTGACCAGAAAATAAGAGAAGAAATATCTGTAACCAGGAACGAGTGCTTTGAAAATGAATCATCTCCTCACACACACACACAAAAAATCAGACAGGAGTCCTACGACTTGAGCTGGGCAAAGGAATACAAATCGGTAATCACAGTGGTCCCTTTGATATTGTTCACCAAAAATTTTGAGAATAATGAAGATTCGATTGTTTACTCTAACTATGAGGGAAAGGGAAAACGCAGCATTTTCAGTGCTATTTCTTTCGAACGCAGGCCGAGCCTTCTCTCATTTCTAGCTGTAAATCCGAAAAAATTAAGAATGGTTATTCAGGCTAACAACGGTCTCTCAAGCGTGGATGCCGTGCTGTGTAATGTGGCGCGGGCGGAAAAGTAAGCAGCAGGTATTTTGCCTGCTGTTTATATAAACAGCTCATTAGCACTATCAGCAGAAACGGGTGGGTACAACTTTAAGACAGGCTGTTTTCAATATAGATGTAAAGGACTCTGCAGCTTTTAATTTATAGCTAAAATGCATTGGCCTGGTGCTCAGAAGAACAATTCCCACCGCCTGTATACTAGCGCCATAAAAGACTAACTGTGAAGCCATAAAGACGTAAAACAACAAAATAAAAACATGCAACTTCTGGCTTTTCCTTTCCAGAGAGGAATGTAATATTAAAATATACTTTTAAACTAGCTCTGACCCTAATTCTAACGAGGTTCTCCTTACCCGCTGTTAAAGGGTTAGTAAAAGCTTTTTGAGCAGCAGAAGCGTGCTGGGGAAACCAATGCTATCGACTCCATAAGCACCGAGGCGCCTACACAAGCCCCAGCCCCACGCAGCCTGTTTGTGTAGCCCGGCTCTATCGCAGTCTGGAATTACAATTTTTTTTAGCATCATTTATTAACAACTTCTAAATATTGCATTAAGATAAGGTATAAAATTTGACCTTTTAAGCAAAGGTTCTATCAAAATACTAATCTGATTCTGCTAAAAACCTACTTGGAAAACATGAGCTGGTTGGATAATGTTCTAGTTCTACCAGAAAATGACATTTCTGTTTGCACTACATTTATGCAACAAAGATTGCTTTTAAAAACCCAAGTTTACATTTCTGAAATATTCTGACAAAGAGATCTCTACTTCTGTATTTAAACATTTTGTGCATGAAATACCCAAACACGGGTACATCCCTACTTCTCCCTGTCTACCAAGTTAAAGCCCTTGACCTCTGTGGACAGGTAACCCCGGCATTCTCCCCTTCCCACCATGGAATGCCGAATGCAAATTCATCTTGCAATAAAACAGGCAATTGCAATGAAATATTCCCATCTGGGACTATTTCTGCCTTCTTACAATATGAACCACAGACATCCATTCTCTGAGGGAATCATTTTGTGTATATGAGAAAAAACAAGGGTAGCTGAAGGACTGCATTAGCTATTGCAATTGCCAGAAAAAAGAAGTCCCCCAAATTACATGCATCACTTTTTTATTTTCTGTATGGCATCATATGCACATATATTTACCCTTAACACAACAGTTATAAACGTACCATTGATTTTTTTTTTTTTTTAAATATTATTATCTTTAAGTGCTAGCTGATGGACCGTTTACATAAAGCACTCCAAATAACTTGCAGCAAGTTTAAAGTTCTCTGAAGGTCATTTGATGCAAACTATGTTTACTATTCAACTTATAAGTTAGAGAGAAAGGCAATGAAACATGTTTGGACTTTCTTTTTCTCTTTTTACCTTGCCCTTGTCAAAGTAATGGATAATTTCTTGATAGAGTTGATCTTTCAACTGTCCTTGAGTAGCAGCCTGGTATCCATCCCGCTGGGTAAGATGTGCTGCACATGCTTCTTCTGACCACTAAATCATGCAAGAAAGAGGAGAAAAGTGAAAGCAAATCAAAAATTATGAAATATGTCAGTCAAATTAGGCTAAATAAAATACTCTTCTTTTATTTCAAGAAGTGGTACCACAGCTAATGCACTAACAACGGGTTTTTTTGCGGTTGTGTACTTTGATTCCTTGGGCACGAGGCCCATTTACTTCAATGCTGTAATTGGAGGCTAATTACATATATCAGCTGGAAGGAAGCTTCTTGAGGTGGCTTCCTCTCCTCGGTGAGTTTGATGAGACTGACCTTGGCCTGCTGATGGGTACAACCTGCTGGATGCATAATGAACACGAGCGGATTTATGTTGAGAGAAGCCCCGAAGCCAAGATACAGCAATACAAATGGAAAGGACTGTGGGCACAGAAATTAAATGGCTAAAATTCATAGAGAACATTTGGAGGCAAGGAAAAGCGCAACTAACTTTATACAGCCTGTCTGCAATTAGTAGCTCTTGCTCTTCCAGCAAATGCCTAACGGCTGAGGAGCAAGGCACAGACATTAAATGGGTTTCCTCCTAGACCTGAGAGGACCAAGGAGTTCCCTGCAGCCTTCTCCCTTCCACCTGCACGTTCTGGTGTCCGTTAAGGGACCGATGCAACTGAAACCTCTGGACTCCAGCATTCATATCGCCTCTTCTTCACCTCCCCTCTCTCCTCCCACTCATATTCCCTACAATCTACCTGGGGATAAGACAATACTGGAGCCTTTTCCCAGACAGGGTACTAATACTGTATCCTACCCTTCCATAGCTATCTATCTTTATGAGGCCAGCAGGAAATTAATACCTTAGAGACTCACAAACATCTATCAAATCAAATCAAATAAAATCAAATCAAATCGCAAACCTCTGTTAAATCAAATGAAACTTCTCATAGATTGAAAAAGAGACAGGGACAGGTGCTCCAATAGGATTTCTTGCCTTAAGAAACCAAGTTCAAAAACTCAATTAATTAAAGAACTGTTCACTTTCTTCTCTGAAAATCAAAGTTACTACAGAAGAATGACTGTCCATAGAAATAAAGTGGTATAATTTTCGGAAAAGAAGAAATTCAACTAAAGATCAGCAACTCACAGACCTGTTCACAGAATTGCTGTTACATCATCCAGTTTGACCTCTTATATGTTATTAAATTTCACCCAATTACTTCTTAATTTGGCCAAAATGTTCGTGTTTGGCTAAAGCAGACAACTTTGACAACTTTGTACCACAAAGCCGTGTTTCTGAGCAACACAAACTTCATGGAATCTGCAATGCGATGGCATTTTTTTTCAGCATACTAAGAGCTGTTATCTTCTGTTAGTTTTGAACATCTTCATTTTGTCTAAATGGGTAAAAAGTAAAACTAAAGCCTCTTTTGTTAAGTGCACTTCATCAGCTTGCAGTGATCTGGAGAAAACGATGGTGCCTCGCTCTCCACAGAGATAGCCTTCTCGCAAATTTAAAGGTGAAATTCTCGAAAGCTCTCAGTCTTGACCTAAATGTGATCCCATTAAAATCAACGTGATGAAATACATGCCAATGATGAGTGTCATTGAAAATCCTGCCCTCAAGGTTTGAAAGAAAAACTCAATTGCCTAAAGTTACACGCACCACAATATTGCTGCTTCTCAAGCAATACTGAACTCCTCCCTCCACTGCCAGCTACTGGTAGTACCAGGATATTGTATTAGATAGATCGATACGCTTTTATAATAAAATAATTCCAAACCATAATGTAATTATGTTTGTAAACAAACATCCACTTAGTGATGAAAACCTGCGACAAATACTACTCTTACATTTGCCATCTTCTATCGATTTGCATTATAACAAGGGAAAACTGGGTATTTCTTTCCAGTAAATTCAATGAGTATATTAAGATACTCATCCGGTCTCTGAACACATTCTGTAAGAAAAACTAAATTGGCTAAACTCTAATTTAAGGTCACTTAAAGCGTACTGACTAGCAAGTTCAAGGCATAACAGGTAAGAGTTTGAGTGACATTTTATGGCATGGTTTATTCCATCATTTTTCCAGAAAACGCAGCACGTGTGCAAAGGAATGAATGCTTTATCTTGTCTAAAAGGTTCACTCACGCAAGGCGCGATGACCACGTATTACAGAATTTGGCAGTCCTGTTTTACGTCCCTCGTGGGAATAAGAGAGATCTTTGCAGCCACAGACTCGGCGAGTTACTCCCTCCAACTTCCACCCGCAGGCACCCGCCTGCACCAGTCTGTGTGACGGACGGTGTCGGAGCCAGCTCCTCACATCTTCACCGCTCTGACACACCTCTCAGCACAGAAAATTTCCTTACCGAAGAAGTGACTGCATCCAGCCGGCTCTGCCCAACAACTGCCCCTGCTTTTAATAATGAATAAAGCTATCGCTACAGTGCTTTTGCAGATGTATCTCACTGACGTTTTCTTGCGTAATAACCTTCTATTTATTTTAAAATACAGTAAACACATTTCAAAGTGTCTTAATTTAAATTGCACTGCATCATATTTAGTCTTACTATAGCTTGGATGCAGTTTACTCGGTTTTGAGGTACGACTAATTCTCAGTGCATCTGTTAGAAGCATTTCATGTAACACCTTCCACTTTCCGACTTTTCAAAATAGATATTCTACGCTCGCATTTTGCTTGGGATTGCTTAGATTAAATCAAAGATTGCTAAGAACAATTCGCTGCTTGGAATGAGATAAACTTCCTTTACCAAACGGGAGTACTATTAGCAGAGCTTCTGTAATAATACAGAAGGTTTGCAATAATACGGACGGTTTCAATAGTATGGGAGGTTTAATAACACTCGCCATTGGCATGAGAAACAGATCAAGTGGAAAATGCAGTTGTCAATTATTCTGTCCCTGACTCTCGGCCCCATACGACCGCGGGCGCTACCGTCCTCGAGGGGAGCAGAAAGAGATCCAGGTCTCCCTGGAGAAAGACTTCACTGTGGGGGGGAAGATGTGAGGAAGAAGAATGGGACTAAAGTAAACGCTTCCGAAAACATGAATTCTTATGAAATTTAGATTTTTACCTTTTCTATTGACTGCTTTTTAAAATTAAAACATAAACCTCCTTCCTACTAACTTAGTGATGACTGAGCTACATTAACCATGTGATTTCCCGCCACAAGTGGCCGCTGTGCAGTGCGGCACCCTTCCCTACGGTAACGCCAGGAACGTGGCTGCCACAGTCGTGACACGCTGGTGAAAATACGGTGCATGATAGAGACAACACCATCTATCCAGAAAATGCGAGATTCAGCGAGATTAATGCTTATGAAATACAGCTTCGTTGCATTTCTGACTGACACTATATAGTGTTAAAACCTCAAATGCTTTATTAACATGCACCTTGTATAGATAAACCACTTTATTTATCTATATTGCAGGTTACACCAAAACACTCCTTGAAAAACAGCGATATGGTTATGTCTCTTTAAACGTGCTATAAACTGTGTAATACCGCATTAAAACGACACGCACCTTCTAAAGGCATGAGCTTGGAAAATAGACTATTTGAATCTCTCTCTAATTTTTCAAAAGCAAACCTGAAACTACAGATGCCCAAGAGCACTTGAGGACAGTCTCCAGCACTCCCTTGAATTGCCTTTGCAAAAACAATTCTGTGGAGAGCTGATTTACTAAAATATGTGTTTAGATGCTTCCACACATTACATAATTTTGATATTTAAAAGAAACTGTAATTACAGCTTTGCAATTTGTAACTTGTGGTCTTGACTTGACCGTGCTTCCATTCACTTCAGATCAAGATGAGAAAAGCATGCTCTGATGTACACTAACGGCAGAGGGCTGGTTTCCTGCATACCAGGAACTGCAGGAATATTATTATTAATAGGAATAGCATGAATTACATGTGCAAAAGGTAAAAGTGACCTAAGAAGCAGCACGCAGTTGTTAGTCAGTTTAAAGTGCAGATGTTCTAAGACTGACAAGCAACACTACTATTGGTTACTGCTACCATGACTTTCAAAAGTTGCAGTGTATTTTGGTGTTTACCTTAAGAAGCTTTGCATGCAGAAGTAACGTGTAGGCAGCTTCCGTATAGTTATCGCATTCTTTGTGCAGGTCACACAGTTTGTACAAGTACCTACAAGTAATAAAAACAATGGTTCTTAAAAAAAGTTGGTTCTTAAACGTTACTAAAGAATTTATGTTGAAGATTACAATGGTTCAAATCTGTCTTCAAACAACCAAATACGTGTGGGATTATTTCAAGCTCGTACTTCTGTGTGCAGGCACCTTTAGGACCATTTGCATTTCTGTTGTGGTTTTTTTCCAATACATATAAATGACTTGTGATGCGTAATGAATCCAATACAGATTTTTTGCAAGAGATTTTGTTCTAATTGTTCAGCTATGGAGACAGATATATAAATATTCTTCCTTAATTTCAATATCACCACTCTTCTGGAAGGGGCTTCTCTTAATTTGTTTGTTGTTTTTAATGACAATTAAAAAAAAACAACAAACAAACCAAACTCAAACACCTATTAAAATTGTACTCTGAAAAGCCAGTGAAAATACAGAACTTTGATATTCATTACGATACATTATAAGTTTGTTGACAGAAATAGGAGAGAATTTGGGTGTGGGTTTGACAGTGAGAAACAGTTTGCGATGCTGAATAGGGCAGACCTATAACTCATAACTTTATGTGTTTGTCCGCAGTTATCAATCCTGCCTTTTGCTAGATTTTATTTTCTTTTTGCAAATTAATAAAGCAATAATTAAAACCATTTAAACAACAGGAAGCGAGTTCACAAGTGAAAATTCTTCCAAAAAGGTAACAAGCATCTAAGACTGAATTCATGAATAACATTTAGACACCTAAAATAGCAGTGAAAACACAACCTTCATCATTTTAGCACAACGGTCTAGCCAATTTTAAGCCAAAGTACAAATAGAGGACTAGGAACCCTGAGGTTTCCAAAAAGCACAACAACATATTACCATTTTTACTTTGTGTGAAAATAGATTTTGAAAGGTTCCTAAAAGCTTTAAATTTAAAATAAGTATCAGTCATGATATTATTTAATAGCCCTTTTTACCCCAAGTCACATATTTTGTACCTCTCCAGGAGGCAAAATTATGTCTTTGCTCAGCTTTCTTTTGATTTATTTATTTCTTCATCTGACAACACTCCTGAGTATTTCAGTGCTCATCATAATATAACTGAGGGAGTTGGAGAAAGGCGACAATAAAAATCTCATGACTCTCATTTCCAATGCTCACTGTTCTCAGCGAAGATAAGCTTTTGAATGTACTTAAGGTTCAGTAAAGGTATGTTTCTTCATTACTTCTTTTCCTCCAGCCCCCAAGTGAATGCTTAATATGAACTTAATTTTCTCCAATTACACTACAGTACGTCGAGCAGTTTGTCACTGGTCGTGTTTACAAACCTTATGTACATTTCTTCTCTCTCAATCTCCTTGTAGAAATTCTGAAAAACAACACAATTTTGTTACGAAGTCTTTGATTTCACAGCCTGGAATGTATACAGAACATGCTCTAAATTAAAAATTCATAATTGCATAACATCAGCCTCAAAACTGCAAAATGAAATTTGCCTCTAGTGATAGAACACAGGTTAGTTAACTTATAAAGTCTAATGCCGTGATGGTTCATGATGTAGCGTATTAGGGCTTATGTCTCATTGCAAAGGTTAAGAATTTGCAAGAATAGTACTGCTAGAAATTTCCTTCTGGCATTTGCAAGTCACACATCATTAACCATTTTCAGCTGAAATTTTGTAACGTACAAAAACATAATTTTTGAGCAACGGTTGTTCTATGGATTTAAAACTCCAAACCTTAGTTGAGCAATACATCATCTGCCCTTGAATTCTAATAGTTTCTTTGGAAATAAAAAGTTAGATTAGCGTTATTTATCTGGTTTCCTACGCCACACATTATGAACACTCTCTTCAGAAATGTCTAAATGCCTCTGGTCTTGAGATAAACTAGTTAACACTACAAATATTGTAAATGCAAGACGTGATAAATTGGGCGAGATATTAAAGGCATTTCTGAATCTAATTTAAAGTTTGTCTTCAAAAGTTAAAATATATCTAAAAAAACAAAATACAAAGAAATTTCTCCTTCACTGAATCACAATATATTTCAATGCTAAATTAAACGAGTCTGAGTAGGCACTAATAGATGCACAAGCCCAGTACTAATAGATGCACAAGCCCAGTACTAATAGATGCACAAGCCCACTACAAAACTGTTTCCTTCAAAGAGAACCAAAATACAAGATAGACTCTAGGTACTGGAGTTGGAAATGATGGATTATTCAGTGGATATACCATTTTAGTTGACATAACTGCTCACTGGTTTTGAGTTCAACTCAAAAGACAAATTGAACCACGTGAAAAACTTCTGCGTTTTTTTCTTACTTGCGTTTTGTTGGCTTTTTTAAAGTAGAAGAGACTTCTGAGTCAGGTGGATCAATAACGCAAAACCATTTTAGGCTAATATTGCTGCCAGCTGCTCTGCCCTTCTGATGCAGCTCAAGAAGCAACATCAAATCAACCAAAACGGGAAGAGGCTTGGGCAGCGGTGACACCGACACACATCACATTGACTACAGCTCCCTCTCCCCCAAAAAGCAGCCCCTGTTCCTGCCCCATCTTTGGGTGCAGGGTCCCACGTCCCCCTTACGCTGCGCTGGCCCACACGTGTGTGGCTCTGCAGCGAACGGGCCGAGGAACTGATGGGGATGAAAAATAACTGGCGGGGAAGAGCGTGAGCTTTCAGCAAGACCCCTCCTCAGATCTGCTCTGCTACCCTGGTGGCACGCTGGCTTTCGCCAGGACTGTCAAGGGTAGGAACAAGCAGCTGAGGGAACAGATAGGGCTTTTATTTTTTTTTTTTAACATCAGCACTGGCTTAAATGCATATCAAAACGTCTGACTTAAACTACAGTCAATACAGACAAACTTAATCCTGTGAAAGCCTCTGCATCATTGAAGTCCCAATTAAGAACTGTTTGACACCTGAAATGGGAACTGTGCTGAGTATCAGCCCTGAGTTGGGTTTTTGCAAAAGCATAAATTTCCCTTCAGGTGCATGGAGAATGATGAAAAGCCTGTGTTGGCCCTGGAGGGCAAATGGGGCTTTAAAATCAACCTAGGGGTTTAAATCACGCCTACTGAAAACAAAGGAAAGTTCTGCCCTGCGATGCTTTCCTGCATTTCCCACAGACTTCAGTGGCAGCATTGTATGTGGATATCTCACGGTGATTTAACCTGACAGCAGTAAATCTCCCACAAAATTTATCGTCTGCAAATACTTGAAAAATTCAGATGACAAAAATCAGCATCAGGAGATGCTGTTAGAGACACTTAGAGAAAACAAAACCAACCCCCAAGTGTGCCATCGGTCCCCCTGCCGTCAGTATGGCAAGAATTGCTAGGAAGAGTCTCAGAGTATTATGATGAAGGAAAGGAGACATTAATTCACCTTCCTTAGGAACTTTTCCTAGTTTTATAAATAGTTGTCATGTTTTAGAGCGTATGGTGTATGTGATTTTTTATTTCCTATCTGGCCTGGTGCGAACTGGCAGGCTTTTCTAACTCCAGTTCTGCTCGGGAGGACGCTATGTGACTGCAGAGCTGCCCGGCGGAAAAGGGCCTGGGGATGTTGGTTGACAGCCGCCTGAACATGAGCCAGCAGAGTGCTCAGGTGGCCAAGAGGGCCAATGGCATCCTGGCTTGTATCAGGAATAGTGTGGCCAGCAGGAGCAGGGAGGTGATGGTGCCCCTGTACGGGGCACTGGTGAGGCCGCACCTCGAGTACTGTGTTCAGTGTTGGGCCCCTCACTACAAGAAGGACATCGAGGTGCTGGAGCGTGGCCAGAGAAGGGCAATGAAGTTGGTGAAGGGTCTGGAGCCCAAGGCTGGGGAGGAGCGGCTGGGGGAGCTGGGGGGGCTCAGCCTGGAGAAGAGGAGGCTGAGGGGAGCCCTCATCGCTCTCTACAACTGCCTGAAAGGAGGCTGGAGCCGGGGGGGTCGGTCTCTTCCCCCTAGTAACGAGTGATAGGACAAGCGGAAACGGCCTCAAGCTGCGCCAGGGGAGGTTTAGGTTGGATATTAGGAAAAACTTCTTCACCAAAAGGGTGGTCAAGCATCGGAACAGGCTGCCCAGGGAAGTCGTTGAGTCTCCATCCCTGGAGGTATCTAAAGAACAGATAGATACAGTGCTCGAGGACATGGTATAGATGGACTTGGCAGTGACAGGTTAACGGTTGGACTCGATGATCTTAAGGGTCTTTTCCAACCTTAACGATTCTATGATTCTATGATTTAATGACTTTTCTGTGGGCAGCCTAATGGCACTTGCTGGCTCAGCAGCCGGTGACAACTCTCCAAGTTCCTCCTCTTTTCCCATTTCCTAAACATTCTGATGCTTTTTGATGTGCACAGAGAGGAAAAACAAACTAAAAACAAAATCCCAATTTCTGATTTGATGTCTCTATCTTCTCTCCCATTCTAACGGGCAGCGTTTCATTTATAGCTTATGTGATAGTGCGCCACAAAGGCTGCACTGCATGAGCCGAGGACGTTTGCAGTACTTGCAAGTGCTAAAGCTACAAACTATTCACTCACATATTTCCAAACCAGCCTGAACAAAATCTATCAGCCATATCACATAAACGATAAACACTGTCTCTGCCCCACATATTTAAATGAAATAAAAGCTTTGGTAATGATATAGGGATGAAAGCTCTGAATCCTTAGTGGCTACCTGTTTAATATTGAGTCCTACTGGAAAAATCAAATCTAGCTGGTATTATGTCTGGGGCTCTCCAAAATTTATTTGGACATTTTTCGATATGATCTGATTTTGTGCTAGTAAAATCTCATGCTCTAACGCTTCCACCAAAGAGCGTGATGTGCGTGCTATGGGGACAACGTCTACTGCTTCCAACTCAAGCCTAAATGGACACAGGTTTGTAGTATAGAGCAGATATTCCAGAATTTCTGGAACTAAGAGGAGGAAATTTTACATCAGTGAGGAAAATAACCCAAGCTTTTTCTGCTGTGAATGAAATAGTGACACTCAAATTTCTTCAAAAATTCTGAATACGGAAGATGAGCAGTAAACAGAATACAAATGGGATGAAAATTTCAGTAGTAAACTGCATAGTACTCCAGCGTTCTCTATGTCGAAGTGTTTTTCTGCATAAAGTATTTCATACATCAATTGTAAATGTCAATGAACAGCCCTCAAAGATCAGCACCTGAAACATTTCTTCTCAAATCTTTCCTGAGAATCAATTAAAGAATAACCCATATTTTCATAGATTCACCTTCATCAAAAAAGGAAAAAAAAAAACAAAAGTATTTCAAACTTTCATAAGAATCCCAACACGCACTCTGTTCTACACAAATCTTTTGTTAAAGGTGTAAAATTAAGAATGCAGTAGTCATTTCAGGCTGGTGACTCCTCTTTGCTTACCAGCACGTTCACAGTACAGCTCATGCGGTTCTCCTTGTTCTCATCGTGCATGATGGTCCTGTAGTCCAACAACCTCTCCATTAAGCGGACAACAAGTTTCACGAAAGTTTCTCCACTCTTAGCAAGGTATTTGTGCTTTCTGCAGTGCTCCAAGAGACTGAAAAACCAATTACATTCGCCTTGTTAATCACACACAGAAAAAACCTTGACTCAGGTGCAATTTTAAATACTGTGCATCATTAACAGATTTTAATTATTTCTGGGCTACAAAGTTCATTGTAGTCTAATTGCTCTCTCTCCTGACTTTACCGTGACATAAATCTCGCCGCTGATCAACACTTACATTTTGTCAAATAACACTTTGTACTGTTCATCTCCTCTGCCTCCTTCCACTTCATGATCCAGTTTCGTGATGATCTCATTTTCAAACTATAATTAAACAAAGCAAGCGTAAATAATCAGATGGCAAATATTTCACTTTATTACTGTAGCCTCAATGGTTCACAGATTGGTTGGGTATCTCGGCGAGATGTTTAGCCACTATTTTGAAGCTTGATTGACTTCAAGAGTTTGCAGTCTCTGGTAGCAGACTATCCACGATGATCTGCTGCCCTACAAGGACTTTTTTGTTGGAGAAATCATTGGTCATGTTGTTAAATGAAGTGTAAATATTTGCATTACGAAAAACTAAATAAGGAGGTTAATGACAAGAATGAGGGCGGGGAAAAAGAAGAGACAAAGCCAGGGACAGAATGTCCCCTGCAATAATGGTAATAGCGACAAAAGTAAAATACAAAAATGTTGCAAGCTCTATGAGAGGGGATATGTAACACCTAAGGCTGGATGCACACCCTAGCGTCACTAACAGCCCTTTCTAGCATACAGGTACTGGCTCACAGCGGGGCACAACTCAATTACCAAACCTGTTAATAAGTCACTGCAGAGGGGAAGGAAGCTGTTTCAAACAACTTAAGAATAATAGTTGTATTTGGGCAATAATGAAAGAACGCAAACTTAAGTGGGCATTAGAATATATTTTAAATGCAAACTGGATAATTCACTGGATTTTTAATGATTACAGAGGGTTTTACCTGTTGCTGTTACATTCCCCAGGGCCCAGGTTAGGAACGAATGCAACCCGTTAGCGGAGGAAGGATCACTCTCGGCCTGCTGCTACGTAACAAGCCGCTCTAGCCGTCTCATTCCGAATCCTTCACTAAATAAGCACAGACCTCCACGCCATTAGTGACACAAGCTATCGTCAAGAGGCCTCAGCAGAAGAGCCCGGGTGAGAAGGGAGCCCGTGGCAGGGGAATGGGAGCCCATCAGGCAGAGTGGGAGTTCACTGACGGCGTATTAGCGTACTAACGTTTTGTAAATGTCAAGAGATGTACTTCGCATCTGCAGTTAATATTAATGGTGCATAATGTACAAACGAAACAAGAATGGACTGTCTGGAGCTTGATATACTTCCAGACCGAGGACGCGCTTCCACAGCCTCCGGGCTCAGCAGCAGCCTACGGACCCACTCCTGCACCTCTGTTCGAGCCACGAGCTTTCCTTCCCAGTTCTACACTTCCCCACCTCTAAGCTGTACCACGAACATAACAGCACTTCTTATTCTTTGTAAATTATTTCCACCGATCACAATATCTACTTTAGTGACGGCAGTATTAGCTCCTCTGTCACCGCCAGCAAGCGCTGCCCGATCAGCGGCGGGGCTCTCTGTCACTGGAGAAGGCAGGCTTTTGCTGAAAGCCTGTAAGCAAAATTAGACTTTTCTTTCACTGGGAACAACCGCAAGGAGGCAACAAGGACAACCTCAAAGAGTGCTGCAATAGAGGACACGTGCTAAAGATTTAGCTGATATCTATGCTGAAAGGCAAAAATCAAAATCTATGTACCAAGAGGAAAAAAACCCCCGCAGAGAGTCCTGCCAGCCCAGCAGCCTCCGCCAAGGGCGGACAACGGGCAGCGGGGCACCGGGACCACCATCCCCGAGCATCCCAGGCGCCAGCGCAGAGCGGGCGAGCCCGGCCGTGGTCTGGGCCGCGGCGTGCCAGGCAGGCTGAGCCGCCGGTGGTGCCGCCTGCGGCACCGCTCCGCGGCGACCCGGGGCAGGGGGGACAACGGGGGACGGGTATTTTCTACACGGACAGCCCCACGGGGAAGCTGAGGAAGACAAGGTGTTATCTCCAGCCGGCAGCAGGGCTCAGATTGGTTTAGCTCGGAAGAGAAACTGGATTTTTTTAGTCGACTCTGTGAAATTCTGCTGGCATATTTATTTCGGTGAGGAGTGTGAGATCACCCTTGCCAACGGACTTGGGTCATGACGAAACTCTGATGATAAGAGAGTGCTTTTCACCACCTTAATTTATATCACTTTGAGGAGGCGCAGTATCTACATCCACCACCGATCTCTTTCTGCCCCCATACGCTGCATTTTAAGCTCTGCCCACACAGTCCCACCTCGGCCCACAGAGGTTATCATAACGCTTCTACCAAGTACCGAACAGACACGTCCTTGGTTCTGCCACAATCCCTTTCTCCTGAAATAACTGCTGCATGCACGGGGCAAGGTAAATCCGGGCAGAACAAGAGAAAAGCCTGCAGCAGGTAAGGGCGAGGAGAAGCATCTGGGCCACCCCCACAGCTGGAGGCACCTGCCCGCTCTCCTGGAAGGTCCTTTTCTGCCGAAGCCCGCGGCAGTTGTGAACATACACACGCTGGCCAGGTTGAACCTGCGCACGCGATGTGGCCATGGACTGTAGAGAAGTTCCTGCTTTGCTAAGAGAAGTCCTTTTTAGGGAGAGATGCACGTTGGTATGAAGGATTTGGTTGATAAATTGTGACAATACCAAAATACGCCTCTTCATTAGGACAACTCAATCTCTGAGTATCTTAACAGGTTCAACAGCAGAAATATAAAAATCCAGCGTCAGATCCAGAACACTGTTTTTGTCTCCCTTTCCAAGTCTCCACGTTCTTCTCGGCATTAACTGCAGTAACGGTCACGTCATTTCCTACCTTCGTATGCAACGCCAGACTTTCTGTCCTCTGCATCCTAGTTGGGAAATTTATTTTTACACACTACCTGGCAGCCCACCAGAATTCTCTTACAAACAGAGAAAAAACCATCTCGGCTCTGAGCTCAGTGACTACAAGCTATCATGATGAATAATGGCAGGAAAAGTCCTGCACACCTACTGCTCAATGCAAATTCAGGATAGAGTCTAACAACAAGCACGAGTCAAGCGAACGGTGAGCTGTCACGAAGCCTGGGCTGCAGACTGTATCACGCATACAGCGATAAAATCAACCAAGTACCCAAACAACAGATATTCCATCTGAAAACAATTTTTATTATTACGCGTCACTGTTTTAAAGATGAAAACCCCAAACCTCAGATTAAAACATTTCAAAGGTGCTCTGCTGTACCTCAGATGATCCACAAAATCACAGAACCGCTGGCTGGAAGACACCCCGAAGGTCATTTAGTCCAGCCTCCCAGGTGATGCAGGATTATTGCCAACACTAGATCAGGCCAACTGTGACTTGCTTAGCCAAGTACTGAACATCTCTACGGATGGATGATTACTCAGCCTCTCTGGGTAACCTGTTCCACTCTCTCGCTACTTTCCTTGTGAAGAAATGAATGAAAAGTGAAATAAGGTTTTTAATACAATGAATCCATTATTCAAAAAATGACAGGAAAATGAGAAAAGGAAGAATAACGCAATCCACCCCCTCTAAGAAGCAAACACAAGCTGAAGCACGTTCTCACAGTACAAGGACGTGTCAAGTAAAACACTGAGACAACACAGTGATGAAACAGAGAAGTCACAAAATTCACGTTCTCTAATGAGACCAGAAAGAAATTGACTTTCTATACCAACGTGAAAAATGACACTTGCTGCCAGTGTGAGCCCTTTAGGTGATATATTTTTTAGCAAGAGATTACTCATATGAAGAAGAGCAATTACATTTGTCATACAGGATCTTGAGTAGGTTCCTGATATCAATTGTACTTAAATTTCTGTAAATCTAGGCTTTGCTGGGCCATCTCCCTAATGGCCCTCTTGGGTTAAACAGAGGCTTGGGTTAAACTTGTGGTATTTCTGGGGTTTTAAGGACTATTAACAATATCTTTGCTGCTCTTCGATCATTCTTGAAACTTCTCAAGGAATCAATATGATGCAGATCATGCAAGCCAGATGACTAAATGTTATTTAACACAGTTAAAATTCCTTCTGCGGTCTTTCCACAGAAGAAGCTTTCATCAACCCCAGTTGAGGTTTATAGAGCTATTGTCTTCCATGATGGGAGTAAGAACGCAGCCCTGGAGTCGCACAAGCTAACGGCTCTGGGACACCGCCCCCGGCATCTGTTGATAAAGTCTAAATTTTTCCTTTTCTTTTTTTAAACGCATAAAATAGCAAAATAGCACGAAGTAGGCCTGCAATTATCGTGATGGAATTTACTCTCAAGTGAAGAAGCACCAAATTTTCAATGTCTGCATTACAGCCAGTGACACTTGCTGAGGCTCCTTCTGGAGGCTTAGGGGGTATATCTGGCACCATCAGTGAGCTGAGATTCATATCTTTCTGTTGACAGCAAAAGCTTGAGGGGTGATGTTAGGAAGATTACAGGAAATTATTTTTAACTTTTCCTTGCAGTTGATCAAGATCGCAGCTTCTCTTTAGGATGTGTGTTTGAACTTGAGCAAAGAGTGTATCCACTACTTCATCTGTCTGTTACAATCTCCCATCTGGAGAAAATAAATCAATGTAAGCTATCTAGCGTCTTCAAGTGTCAGCTCAACTAATCGCTTTTGGTTTTAGGTTTACCTAAAGTGTGGTGAGGCTATATTCGTAGCACTGACTGACAATTTAATCTAGCTGTAGATGACGAAGACTTTCAATCCTCCAAGCTGCTATAAATTTGTTTTGATATGGGATAATAATGAATTTGCCATATAAAATTCAAGTGACAGATAGCACCGCTAGAAATTAGTTGTAATGCAGAAACAGCACACAAGTACTGCAAAACTTTGTTCAAAGGCTGCTATGGAAGTTGGTGGTAATTCCCAGCAGTTTCATCTGTTCCCTTTCCTATTTTCCCACAGCATTCTGGTCAGCAAACAGATCTGGCAGCCATTTAATCGTAGGTGATTTTGGAGGTCTCTAGACTTACTGCATTATCTTTCTCCCTTGCTCTTCTGGTGGGGTGAGGGAGGAATACCGAAATTCTCCAAAAGGCCAGAAAACAAGGAGAGCTTACACATTTACATTTCAAGTGTAGATAACTAAAAATGTTACTTATTGAAATGAATCCTTTGTGGGGGATGCCTTATTTGAATTTGCACATTCCGTGGGATTACAGAGGAGAATCTGCAGCATCACAGAAAGTTGGACAAGTCATTAACTTGTGCTCTGTCTGCACATCTATAGCACAGGGAAAGGGAGGTTAACACAGGGCTCAGAAGTGGTAAAAAGACTTAATAAGGAATTATAGGTTCTAAAAGTCAAGAAAGGCTCAGATAAACTAGGTACTTCTTATTAAGGAGAATTATATCAATTTGAAATCCACTGATAACCAACAAGAAATTACACTGCAAATAAGTATGCTAGTATGACCGCCTTGATGATACTGAGATTTATTGTTGAATGTTAGAAATTAATTAAAGGGATTTCCTCTTTATTTCTCCTGGTCTTTACTCATTTAATTCTCTTTGCAACAGAACGCTAGCTAGAGGTACTTTAGCTGCACCCATGGTTTTATTTTAGTAATCATATGCATTATGCATTCATTTATTATGCATTCTATATGATTTTGCATTATGCATTCATTTATTATGCTTTTCTATATGATTCTGCATTATGCACTCATTGCTTCTGCATTTCTATATCATTTTTCTATCTTTTCAGCTATGGTTTCATTATGCTAAGTGTCATTCCAATTTGCAGAAAACAGGACAGATGTGTTGTTGCATTTTTGGGGCTCTTTCCTCAGATCGTTACTTTTACACAACTCCTTACTCTAACCGGGTAAGAACACATGCTGGAGCTCATACGCTTATATCGCTGATGCTAACGCCACCAGACACCGACGATTCTCCTTTAGTAATGCTGTTCAGTCAGAAAACTAGACATATGGGACTTCTAATTTCTTCTTGCTCATTACTGCAGAGTGGGGGGGTACACCTCTCAGATTTTACTGTGAAGGATAAGGGTCCTTCCTTCCTTTCTACCTGATGAGAAATGTAATTATGTTGGGGAAGACAGGCTGGGGTAGTGCTTCTGACTCAGCCCCTTACCTTATTTTGTTAATATGTTTTTTTGGCTATTAAAGTAAGTTACTTCCGTTAATTAATTTGTACCAGATTAGTTAAAAGAAGTTGTATTATGATGCAGTGCCATGAGATAGGGAGAACCTACCCAGCATCTCCCCCTGCCTCCTCCCGCTTCCTCCACGTGCTGTTTTGTACCAGTTCCTGCACTGGCACCTCTCTGTGAATGGGTTCAACTCCAAACAAGCAGAACATCACATCAGCAATAACACAGGTCCAGAAAAGGTAAGCTAACGTTTTGGGTAGGCAAACAGACAGGAATGCTCATAGGAAATGGAGCCAGAGCAAGTGACAGCTGGAAGGAACAGGCAGCAAAATCAGGTCGGGGCTTTTTATGCTCCGAATTCCCCATTTCAGCTGAATGATTGTTTCATGACGAACTTTCTCTCCTGCTGTCACCACGGGATCCATCACGCTCACCTGACCAGGCCTTGAACAATCCAACCAATTCTCTTTCATCGCTCCTGTGGCTCTGCAATATTCCCTTTGATCTGGAGGGTTCGCTAGTAAAACAGGCAAAGGGAAAAAAGCAGAGCAGAGAAGGAGGCATTTTCTTCTCTAGAGAAGCTTCAGTCCCACACTGACTTTAGTATCAGATTCATGCTTTGAGGTACAGGCTAATTTGAAGCCTTATATAGGCTTCAAAGCGGCTTAAGAGGCAGAGGACAAAAATGGGCAACTTCAGCTTGTAATTCAGTTGGCCTTTAATTTAGTTCTGTAAAAAACAGTGCAATTTATCTTCTGTTTTTTTCTCAGGGCTATATATACTGGAAGAACAAAAAAACCTCATTCTGTCTGTTACTGGTTTTACCAGGCAAACCAATTCATACTGAAATTAAAACCGCCATCGGGAAAGCTGTCTGTTTATAACACAAGCCATCACAGCATAGAAGTTCTGCAAAAAATTTAAATTCCTCCCCCACAAATCATGAGGTTTATACATCTGCTGGAGAAATGGAGCCAATCTAAACCCTTGTTGATGTGACTAATAAGGTTAGATAATTGGATTTCTGGCAGATTAGCTTAACGGCAGCCAACCATTCAGTTTTGAAGTTCTCTTTGAAAGCAATGCTGGACAATGATAATTGGTGGTTGCATATAGACATAACGCAGTACACTACACCGACACATTAAGGATGAAAGTTTGCCTAGGTACTGGCAATACTTAAATTATTTTATATCTGTTTTTATCACTTAAACACAAAAGAGACAACAAAGATGAGCCGGGAAGCTACAGGCCAGACAGGCCCACTTCAGGTCCTAAGGACACCATAGAGCAAGCCCTCGTGGAAGCTATTTCCAGGTACACAAGTGGCAAGAAGGTGTCTGGGAAAAGCCGATACGGATTTACCAAGGGTAAATCACATCTGACTAATGCGACTGTCTTCTGTGATGAAACTATCTGCTCAGTGGGTGAAGAGCTGTGGTTGTGACAATCTTCGCAATGTGTTTGATACAGTCTCTCAAAACATACTTGTTGACAAGTTGGTAAGATACGGACTGGACAGGGAGACTACAAGGTGGGTGGAAAAAGTGGCTAAATTGCTGATCTCAAAGGGTGGTGGTTTAATGACTTTGACAGTCTGAAAGACAGCCAACAAGAAACTGCATAATATTTAAGGAAGAGAAACTTAAAGTCCTGAATCTGGGATGCCATAGTTGCAAGCAGCAGTACAAGATGCTCTGCTGGAAAGGACCTGGTGGACAGCAAGCTGAACGTGAAGAAGCAGTGTGCCCCTCCAATGGAGGCAAAATGTGTCCTTGATTGCACCAACAAGAGGATAGCTAGAGGATCGGTAGGATTATTCCACTTGTTGGGCCACGGCTGGAATATTGCGTCCAGCTTTGGTTCCCCCAGCTCGAGAGAGACATTGACAAATTGGAGATGGTCTAACGGAGGGCCACCGAGATGAGCAGAGTGTTGGAGAACCTGGCCCGAAGAATAGTTGAAGGAATTGGGTTTATTCAGCCTAGAGAAAGCAGACTCAAGCCTTCCAGCACCTAAAAGGTGGTTACAGAGGAGATGGAGTTACGCTGTTTACAAGGGTGCACAGAGAGAACGCAAGCAGCAACAGGCACAAGCTGATTCAGGGAAATTCCATCTGGATATAAGAAGAAAAGTCTTAAACATTAGAATAGGTCACCCAGAGAAGCGGTGAAACCTCTCTCACTGGAATTATTCAATACTGAGCTTCAGATGGCCCCAGATAACCCAATAAGGCCCAGTTTGGACCAGTTTCATCCACCCTAGACTTTTCTATGATTCTCTGCTTTTTACGAGCTGTGATCTTCATTCTCCAAAGACCAATCTGAGATACTCAGCAAACTATATAACTACATTATCTGCAAAACCAGAAATGGACAGATTGATTCTTTCCCGTTAAATGTAACTGTTCACTCCAAAGGCACTGAAAAAGGTTCACTGCCTCTGTACCCGTCATATCAATGCTATGTCCATAAAGAAAGAAGCTATACTGACATAAGAAATATATGTTCATATATATGTATCCAAGACATCTCTGACTTAAGCATGAGGCATTTTTCTTCTCAAAAGGCAAAAAGAATTTGTGTGAAATATTTAAGACGTTCATTTATTAAAATCACCCAACTATTCCACACAAAGCTGGTTTCCTTCTGTCAGGAAAATATAGGGCCATAAATTTAGCTGTAAAGTTACCCTCGGATTTTTCATGATCCATATAATTGTACAAATAAAAAATGACAAGCAACAAAAGAGAGCATCTGACAGGAAACTGTTTAAATAGCATCCCAGTGAGCATTTCAATCTTTACAGTATCATCGGAGTCAAACATAAGAAAGAATGATTATGCAGTAATTGGATGGATCCAAAATACAGTTCACAACCTTTCCACACATCATCCAGCACAAAACAAATAAAAAAAATAAAGCTGATACCATTTCCCTTGCTTAAGTCTCTCCATGCAGATACTCATTTATTCTGGTTGCAGACTTATTAAGAGCTGGTTATGAATAATAGTTCACAAAAAAAGTATGGAAAAGGGTAAGATTTTTCATCCAAGAAAGAAAACTGCCAATATAAAGGGAAAAAAATAAACAGCACATGTCAAACTTTACTGCAAAATTCACAAGGTCATATCCGAACTGACAGAAATTTTGCGGTGTAAAGGAGCTACGTCGGCTTATACCATAACACTGCCTGGCCTAACTAGTCTTATTCTCAATCCGTAAGGCAAAGTTTCAAGGGAAAGAAGGTCAAATGAATGAAATCAGGAAACTTTCTTTCACTCCACTTGTCTCGCAAAAGTTGATGCTACCAGGATAAGATTGTGTGTGCTTATCCAAGGACTTCCCTCAGCATGTTAAAATAAAATAGAATAAAACCACTACATTAGTATTTTAGATTTTGCAGTGCCTACATAACATGAAGAAACATCGACACTGACTGGATAGCTTTTTTTCCCTCTTCAAAATCCATAAAATGGTAGAGTAACAAAATTATAAGATACTAGAGATGATAAATTCTTACAGGTTATAGTTTCTTTTGCCACATTATCAGGCTTCCTTTATGCCCAATTTCACTCAGAAGCAGACTCCTTTTCTGAGTCACAGTGAAAATTTAAGACATCTGTCTTTGCTCTCCTTTTGTATCATAACAAAAGGTTTCATTTACTTCATGCAAATTTTTCCTTCAATAAGAATTTAAAACCCACATATGAAAACGCTACAGCCACTCAGAGTTATAGAAAATCCATAATTATATTATTCTTTAGAAAAATAAGAAATAACAAAGCTTCTTACATTTTTGTCAAAAAACAGTTAAATCTTTCTTACAAACTTTAAATATCTGCAGCTCATTGCTTACCATCTGGAAGCTTCTAGTAGAATGAAATTCACACTGCATCATATCGAAGAAGATTGGGATCGTAGCTTTCCGAAGTTCAGTTTCAGGGATAAGCGTCATTTCTAAGATAGGTCCCACCATTTCGGGGATAAACTTGATTTTATGCTGACCTTTAAGAGAAAAGACACATTTCAGAGTTAATGAACAGCCACTGATTTTGGCAGAAGATAACTGTTATAAAAGCCACATCAATAAATTCTCATATAGCATAAGAAAGTATTTTTCATGATCTGACTCTACTGAAACACGTATTATTATTTACACCACAAGAGGGGAAGTATGCGGCATGTATAAACCCAAATTAACAAGAGTTCTTGAATCAGTAATCAAACTGGAACTTGTCACATTTTCCACGAAGCACCCATATTTGCATACTTATATTAAGTTTCAAGGGGTTTTTTTTAAATACAACTTACGGTTGGGAGAGAAGGAGGCTACAAGGCACATCACTTGTATTAACTTATTTAGACTTCTGTATCTTCTGCAGCGTACAAAACGTTCACCGTGTCAGTCTATCAAAGTGTCACCACGAGTGCATACTTACACAGCCTCGAGACATGAGACTACATCTTACCAAGCCGACAATATGTCGTCTTTCTTCGAGAGCTGATCTGACTGGCAAACTTTATTTCACATTTATCTTCCCAAGAGAAAACTGCACCTCCCCCAAATCTCCCTACTTCGCTCTCCGCACACGGAACAGAAAATTAAACCTTACCAGGAACATGGCACCTAATAAATATTGGACTAGTTAAAAACATCTAGTTACTGTTCATATTATTAGCTAAAGTGTAGAGAATGCAAGATTATACGTTCTGCAAATTATCTGTTCAACAGCTCCGTGGAAAGACGCCGGTGTAGAGCAGCGTAGCAGAGCACCGGAGCTCCAGGCAGAGGACTTGACGGCTGAAATTTAGAAAATCCAAATATATTCCCCTCTCAGCAACAGGCTCAAAATTCATTTGAACCTCACTACACAACTGGTGACGTTTCTCACAAATGCAATGTTAATGGATGTATACAATCCAACTCAAAATCAAAGTATTATTACGTTCGGCCTCTCAGGTGACAGTTTTCTTGTATCATGCCTGAAAAGTGTCAGAGTCAATATTTCAGAAAACAAATGATAGCGGCAAAACTTATTTGTCAGGCAGAAATTAAATGTCATGAAGTTCTCGGTGTGCCACGGTGGGTTTTTCCATTGCTTCGAGCACAGGGACTCCCTCAGAAAAGTAACTAACATCTTCTGAACTTTAGACGTGAAAACTGGCAAATCCACAAAAGATATTTTTAAAATCTTTGATCCCATCTCCTCTCCTCCAGGGGCAGATAAACTTCTTGCTCAAAAGGGGAGTCGCTGAAGAGCTGCTCCGATGCCAGGGGCATGGAGAGCCACAGACCTCACCTCCCGGGGGCTCACCAACGCCTCCCCGGCGGCGCCGGGAGCCAGGGGCTGCAGGACGTGCTCCCGGCCCCGCAGGGTCCGGCCGGCAGCAGCCGGCCCCACCACCCACGAAGCCGGACCGCACGCGCTCAGCCTCCTTGCCGATCACCGACTTTTTGTATTTATTAGCGGTGCCGCCTCGCAAGTAATCACCAACAGTTTTCAAATCAAAGAGGACAGCGAGCTTCTCCGAATATGAAATTCAGAAGGACTTGAGGGGAATAGAAGCGTGCGAGTTATTAGCAGAAAATATTAAAATCACTTGTACATTGTACTGCAAAACAATCCCTCGTCTGCTGTTTGAAACCCACTTAGTTCTTCACGTCCGTGGGCGGCTCCCACCAGAGTTTACAGAGCTTGGCTGCGGAGAAGAACCAGGGGAACGATCCCCTGGGGCGGCGCTCGCCCCGCCGCTGCCCAGAGCCCTTCCTTCCACGGGGCGGCACAAATTAAAACGTTAAGCCATCTTGATTGGTCTTCTTCATCAAGCATGCGCGAGGAGTAACACAGAGAAAGGGTTCGTCCACCAACGGGGCGATACGGGAGAGGGCTGAGCGCCCTGCGTGACATCCTTCCGACGCTATGACGCACACCGGTGACGTGATGACGCGCGCGCACGTGTTTGCTACGATGATGTGATCCGGCGCGATGTTGTGCCACAGAAGAAAGCATGAGAGCAAAACACAAAAGGAACCGATTTTCCTCCGGCGCTGCAGCGCATCCATCCCAGCTGCCTGTCACAGGCAGCACTTTCTGATAAACAACCCAACAATGAATCTGCCTTTTTTTTTCCCCCCCGGGAGTGTGGGAACTCCCACGCGGAGACTGAAAATGTGACAAGTCTGGAAGAAAATTGAGGATTCTCTTCTGAAAACCAAATTGTGCAGCTGCTTTAAGAACCACATGCAAAAAAAGTGTTCTTTTGAACATGCAAAAACCTCCCCTTGCAGCGGCTTCTGCCGTGCCACCAGATGTGCTCCTGCAGACGGCTCACGCAGCAGGAACAGACCTCATTGCAGGAACCAAACCAAAGGTGCTTTCTTTATTGGATAACGTGCGATTTTCATTTCCCAGGTTCTTCTAATTTAAATTTGGGCCGCAAAAAACACTGACTAATTTGCCAGCAACCTCACCTCTCACTTGGGCCAGCTCTGAACACGCATGACTAATTCAGAGAGTGTTATCTGTAATGACTTCTATTTATATAATGCTGGAAGTTCAGGTCTATTTTTAACCCTGGCTTTCCCTCCGATGACGTTAAGGTCTCCGTCAAGACACCTTTCCTGACGTCAAGCACTGGGAGGGAAGGGCCGGGCCAGCGGGCAGCTCGCTGCAGGACAGCAGCAGCAACCATTTCACTTCACTTCAGGATTTTTGCTTTTCCATCTCCCTCTAGCTGGTTCAGATGTCAACAATAAAAGCAATGTTTTCTGAGCTGGCTTTCCTTGACCAACATTACCACAAGGATATTATTTTTAATGTAATTACAATTTCTTTAACATATAACGGCTGAAACCATTAACCATTGAAAACTGGTACACATGACCTGGTGTCAAACTGTGTTTTTTATATGCTAAATTGCATCACGTAACGCTTTTAAACAACTCATGTTGTTTGAGTTCCTACATTTTCAAGGCAGAGGCCACAGCTTGCTTTATGCTTCTCTGATACTTACCGTCTCACCAAGGTCTAAGGCCCCGGTTCCAACTAAACAATGACTCAAAATACTACATTATTTTAAAGTTCAGGTTGTGATATGGAGAGGAAAAAAGCCTACAAAGACTAATGTACGCTGGCTTTGGTGCACGCAAAATAAAAGCCTTGCAGCGCTTTCTGACAGGCAACGCAGCGGGGGCTCTGCACGCTGGGACGAGGCTCCCCGAAGCCATCCTCGCTGCTGCTGCATCGCAGCACTCACCGCTAAAGCCTTCATCATCGCGTCTAGCAGGGTATCAAACAGGACAGCTACGACTAGGATTTAAATAGAAAATCTGTCAGGCTGGATCTCTCATACGTGGTTCCCCGTTTAAAACAAAAATCTTACTCCTAAATTACAGGTATTTAAAGCGTGCGCACACGGTTAGCTAGTGTTGCTCTCCACTATACATGCTTTTTTTTTTCCTACTTATAAAGGTAGGAAGGTATGAATATTGCAGCCAACGCTGTATAAGAAACACAGCAGAAAAACCTTCTAGAATTTGTATTTTACTATTTAATTTCAGAAAATAAATTATACTCTTAGATGTGCATTACAGCTACAGGACTGTCTCGTTCCAGCCAGGGGAGTTTTAACTCCGCAGGCATTATACGTTAATCATGGTATTTATGAACAAAAGCTGATGAGACAAAATATTAATTTTTGAGGCTTATCCATACTCTTTAATACATAAATCAAAAGTCAGGGTTGTTTGGCTTCATCATATCTTATGCACAGTGGCATAGTCATAAAAATTATATGCTCAAGCATATGCAAGAATTATAGCTTTTCACTTCTGATTTTCTTTCTGAACATATACATTAATAATTTGACTAATGTAGTGCTGCTTCTAAGATAAAAGTGTCAAGCACCCCCCAATCAATTCCCCTGCAGAGGTAAGTCAGAATTCTTTCTTAATTGATGCTGTGACATACATGAGATTGGTGAAGAGCCAGAAGTTAAACATGATCAGCATGGACTATCTGTATTACAAAGAAGATGAGAAAAAGCAAGCTGCTCATTATGAGAAGTACAAAGGCCGCCTCGGATTGGGGTCCTGCCTCTGATTTACCTTTCTCTTGCAGCTTTTGTTGGGAAGAGCAGCAATTTACTGACTCCCTCAACATGTGAGATTTCGGCATTAATGATCCCAGCCACTTGCAGAATCAGAGACGTTAGCGCTAGAGTAGGTCACGGAGTCATCTACCTGAATAACCTCAGTTTATAAAAACTATTGAAAATAAAAGGCTTTCATGACAGCACAGAAAGAAATATTGAAGAAAACACCACCCCTCATGCCAATTGATCCACAAAAATCCAGGAGAAATTATTAGCAGCTCCCTGTTAACGGTGAAAAACTGAACAACTAAATAACTTGTCCAGGAGCAGCCAGGGTCAGCAGCAGTAGCAAAAAGCGCAATGCACTCCACAGTCCCCAGCCTGAATAAAATAACCTCATGTAAGAACAGCCAGATGTATAACTATTTATGCAAACTGTTCTACTTTCAGCCCAGTAAATTCTGGGAAAAGTTTAAGAATCCAAAGATGCTAGAGAAGTTAGGAAAGCTAACAGATGAATACAGGGCTGTAAGGCTAGACCAGGGAAGGATTTGGCTAATTACTGGCAAAGAGGCTGCCAGCAGCCTGAGCCGGATGACGCAGCATCAGGCACGGTACCAATTTTATTAGCTGTCTTTCAAGTCACATATCAGGTGTGCCCTATGCTTTAATCTGTTCTCCGGACACCTAATTCATGAAAGATGCTTCTAATAAAAAGTGAACTCAGCTGCTTTCCGAAGCCTTTTCTCATCATTCCAGCAGAGCGGATGCAAACTCTGTGATATCAAATGCTTATGAACCCTTGCATTCCCTTCTCTTATATACGCTGATTTTTTTCAAGTTTCAGCAACAACAGTTCAGCTAGAGATATAAGTGAAATGGCAAATGCATTTATTTCTGATAATTTAAGGAACTTTTGATAAAACTCGGAAGAGCTGAAGTATCTCTGCCGTTGAGCTCAGGAAAATGAAACCTGGCAGATGAGTACACTCAGGTCACAGTAAATACTCAGTTTCTCACGCAATTCAATCCCCATATAGCTAAATTATACCCACAGAATAGCACAGACTTGAGATAGTCAGATATGCCTAATTTACCGACGAACTCCAGGGACGTCCAAGTTCCCATTCTTTACTGGTCTTCCTGAGTCACTCTGATGCAGCCAAACAAGACCGAAAATCAGACTTTAAGCAGAATTTCCAGCCTAAGTTACTGCTACCCCTTGGACGCGCTCATTTGGCTACAGTCCCGGTTCCTGCATCCAAATGTATGTGTGCGTATATAGTTATGTGTATACATCTATGTCTGTGTATATATATGTATTTTAAGGAGAAAACAAAAACATTCAACAGGTATTACCATAACCATTTCTTTTTATTTAGCGTGAGGTTGAATACCATGAAAAACCAGAAGATATGTCAACATTACCTACAGTTACGTATCTTCCCAGACGGTGAAATAAGCGTGCAGAGGGGGCTTTATTTCTTAAATCGCCTGCTTTTTAAATGCCTTCTGGAAGTTTACCATCATTTCAAGCAAAAGCAAGTTCATTTCATCTCTAACTCGGTTTATACAAGCATTGAGTGAAAGCATTAAGCAACAGGCGCTCAGGGTACTTACCCAGATTATACCACATATCCCTGATTTCAAAACCAATCTGCCTTCTCATATCACCGTACCTTAAAAAGGAAAGCAAAACCACCGTTAAAAAAAACCAAACAATCTAATACCAATAAGCAGAAACATCTCATTTCAAAATCTGATCAGCATTCAAAGATATTTGAAATTACAGAGCAGGTTCTCCGAATTCAAGCCATACCGTAACATTGCACAGCCTCCCTCGCCAGCTCAGCGATGCGCCCGTGAACACTGAACTTGGCCGAACGTCCCTTTTACAAGGGACTGAGACACAGCGGCTGCCTGACACGTCCAGGCCACCCCAAAAGCCTCAGCCACGCGGCCATCAGCTTCTGTTCCTCGCCTCGTGTTACTTGCTCTCCCTCAAAAGACCCCAATTTTCAAATTCTGCAGCGATACTTACCAAAGGGAGAACACACACAAAACGTTCACCTGTGCAAAACCTCTCTATGCCATATTTTCAGATTCCCTAACCGTCCTTTGGGACACATGGGTGGTTACAGAAATTAATGGTGAGCGTTTTCTGGTTTTCAAATGGTAATGGCTGGAGGAAGCACAACAGAGAGCTTCATGGCCTAAGGCTGTGTTTTATTTTTATACACCCTCTTAGCATAGCATCGTCCTAGAAAATACAAGAAGGAACACCTTGTGACATCTCGTACCTTGGTGCGCAAAATCAGAAGGAGAAGGTTTCTATTTTCCAAAGGGATTTTGCGTCCTGCCCGGGCTAGACCAAAAGCGAGTGCTCCCAGGCAGTTGAGGAGCCGGGGCGGCGGCGGGAGCCCATCCCTCAGCCTCCCTGCAAACCTGCCGCTGCTCTGCTGCTACGCTGGTGCCACCAACGCCTCCCATCTCCCATCAGGGTTATTTTTATACTCCACTCCCTCTCCACATGAATACCAGGAAAGCTTAGCGAAGGGAAAACATCCTATTGCCTTCGTTAATGACGGGATCAGAACCATAATGAGCTCCAAGAATTTATTTGCTACGCAAAAGAGTTGTATGTTAAAGATCATTACTTAAATAACAAGATGAGCAAAATGGTAATATCTGGCAACTTGTGGGATTTCTGTGGAATAATAGCGAGATACCCTGTCATTAATATGGATTAAAGAGATTCTTCTGCATCATTAAGAATCTATTATAATCTAATGCTTAAATACAATGTTTAGCAAAAACTACAAATTACAATAATTAGTTTTTAAATTATTAAATATTTGACATATTAATTGAAATAAATACTTAAAAAGATGGGTGAGTGGGATATTGTATTAACTGATTAATTATATCCCTTCGGCATAGAACCGGTAGCGGTTTCACATAGCAATAAAAGTTAGTGCTTCCAGACCATACATTTATTGCACCTTGAAGAATTTATGGTCTTGATTTCTGTCTCCAAAACATGATTAAACTGAAAGTAACAACTTGTAAAATCATTATAAACAGAGATTTACAATTTAGCAAACTTCATTAAGTAACCACTTCAAATGACTTAATCTATTTACTTTTATCAGCAGTGATAAATGTCTGTTGATTTCTTGAATTTCTTCAGCGAGATATACTGCTCAGTTTAATATAAAAATCACTTGAAGAAAATTTCCGTCTAAGGTTCCCACCCTCACAAAGAGGAATATCAGCCCACAAATGCATCTGACAGTAATTTCCAGTCCAGTGAGAGCTCAGCTGCTGGTTTTTTGTTCGGGTCCGGAGTCTGATCTGAACTAAAACGCTCACGTAGGTGCACACCAGCGTCGGACAGAGCGAGCAAGGGCAGGCCGACAGCAGCCGCGGCTTTGACCCCTCTGCTTTCTAACTGATGGAGCGCTTTGCCTTTTGCAAGTATCCTTTGCACTCTTAATTACAAAAGAGGACTTGCATCACTGGTCCCATCTTGTACAAAACCACTTTGTTCCATAAATTCTAAATCTAATGAAATACTATTTACCTGGCTTGACAAAACCATCTTAATTTCCTTTTGCAAACATGTAACGGTAGTGTTACGTACAGTGTTTATAGCACAAGTGCAAAAGCCTGAGCTCTGCTTGACATCACTTTTCCACTGAACTTGTAAATATTCCCGTTTCATCAAGGAAGCCCCATGAGTCACAGCTACGTACATCAGATCACACAGTGCTTAAAAATTCTGTTTCAACAACCAGGTAAAGCACAGCTTCCAAAGGAAGCATCTCAAAACTCACGACGGAGTGGATGAGATGGAAGGGCAAAATTTAGCTGCCAAAAAAAAAAGGACGGGACCTGGAGCCCTGTCTTTCTGGTCAAAGCCTGCGACCCACACAGTTAAAGCAAAAAGCCTTTAAAATCACATCTCACTGCAGCAGTGATGAACTCTTCCCATTCGCACTGTGACCTCTCTCATCATAATAATATACAAAAGGGATTGAATATGGAAGGTGAAGTGATACAAAACGCATCTTCTTTCTCTATATAGATATATATTGTACATACAAGGCGTCCAAGCGATACTTGCTCAGGGAATCACAGCTTTGAAACTCCTCATTTTTGTGCATTAACTTCGTAACCTGACTGACTACGGGAACAAACTGCTTTTGCAGGCGCTCTTTACAAATATTATGACACAGAAAGAGAATCCACACACCGAATTTGAAAACATGTAACTGGCTTTTTTCAGTGCTCGGTGTTTAGTTAATTAATACTAAGGTCCACTACATTGGAACCCCAATGAAATTTAGGAGAAATACATACATTAAAGAAAATATTCATGTTCCAGTCTCATTTCCAGTCTTTTTTCTTTTGATAGGTTTCATTTGCTGTGGGATTCTGAATAGCAATCGGGTAGTTCAAGCTCCCTGTTCGGAGGTAGGCAATGTAATCCCTTTTAACCAGGAAAGCATACAAGGCTGCAGTTATACAAACCCATTCTTCAGGGATATCGCAGTGAAACTGGCTGTAGTTACAAAAATTCACTCTAAAAGGCCGTTAGGGATTAAGTAATAAAGACCGCACGTAAAATGAGATTAGAATAAGCACAAAGCTAAAGTGATTTAAAAATTCGGTTTTATAATATGTTAATACTTCTGAAAAGTCTTGACTTTATGAACATCCTGCAGTATAAAATACTGTCTTCATCAGTAATGAATCATGTAATTTAGATCTTGATTCAAGGGTAGAAACACATGCAATACTTGATTCATGTTTTTAAAACCAACCTTTCATTATACCATGATTGCATCTCAATTTGAATGGATTTAGCTAAGAAATTAAACTAAAATTATGTTAATAGACCTCAAGTTCTTGTCCATGATTTAGATCACGAATAGGACTTACTTGTTAAGTATTTTTGCTCTTTTAGCACTTGAAAAATTCTCCAGTTGTAAAGACTCTTGTGTGAGAAAAGCAACAGCCAGGTGGAAGTAGTTGTTCCAAAGCTGAAAGCCCCCAAAATGACAAGAATAGATACCATTAATTCTCTGAAATGTTTTTCTGCACACCTACAAAAGAACTTAGAAGTATCTAAATTATGCACATAAATATTTAAAGGAGAAAATAACAGACACCACAGAGAAGGTGTTTCTTGATATATTCTTAGTACATCTCCTCGTTGTGTTTACGTTTCCATGAAACATTTCCTATCTACAATTCCTAATCAATTGTGTTTTGATGATTCAAGTAAAATTAAATGCAAACACATAAACACACACAAAAAAAAAAAGGTCCTGAACAAGTGACCGAAACTGGGGTTTCTCATCAGCAGGGCACTCGAGACGCCGCACCTCAGGCTCCACGTTTGAGGCAGTAATTCTGCTAAAGCATCTGCTGTAGAACGGGGGAGGCCACCCCTCTTCGCTGCTCCTGAAGGCAAGGAGGAGTTTTCTGTGATGCTCTGCGTAAGACTTGGTGCTGTTCTAGGCTGAGACCCGCAAGACACGAATGGATCGTACATACCTGCTGAGCCCGAAATAAATGGGCTAACTGGTCTCCCGGGGTTCACGACGACAAATACATATACCGAAATGACGCGTTTAGGGCAGAAATTTATTACAACATTAACATTAGTCCCCAAGACACTGGTGTTTTTTTCTTACCTGTAACTCAAAGTTGGCTTGATCAAGAAATTTTTTGTTTAGCATATCTGCATACTGATTAATTGCTCGCAGGAAGACTCTGAAAGATCAAGAGAAAATTACATAATTACACACTCTTCTGGGGTACCTTCGTACATTTGGCATCCCAGTTAGACAAAAATCTGAGTCTGTCTGGAAAGTGAAATCTGTAGCTGTTACTTGAAAAGCAGTGTGATCTCACCACTGTTAAGTACACAGAATTATATGCAGATGTTCTCAAAATTAATCAAGCAAATTAGCATATGCAGAAACACAAGGAATGTTTTGGTTAAAATCACTTGTCTTTAAAATATCTCATGATAATCAAGAGATCATTAAAAATTCAGTTTATTAGAAAAAAGTACATGTATTTTTAAAGTTACAGCATCTTAGTGTTGTATCTACCCTAGACCTGCAATTGGCTGGATTTTAACTTGCAGGTCAAGCAAAACATGTTTTTAAACAAGAGGCAAACACTATTTTTTTCTTATGGCACAATAACACATAAAGATGCTATTGAAGGACTATCTTAAAAACATTGTTCACTGTTCTACTTCTAAAATGCTAATTTAGTAGCCAGTGTAGTTTATTGCTTTTCTAAAAAGGATGCTTCTTAAATTGCAATAGGAGTTGGCTTGACAAGCTTTAAAAATAAAACCAAATGGTGTAGTGTAAGTAGGTCACTAAATATTCATGGTGCTGAAAAGTAAACATATTATTCTTTGGTACCCTAATCTCCATTTTCAAAACAAACATTAGATTCCTCCTGAAAAATTTAAATTTATGCTATGAAACTGCCAGCTAATGCCCAGACAAATGAGCTTGTCTTTTGAGCAGACTGTGGTAGAGATTGATGTCCCCTGAAAGTACCAGCAACGATAAAGACCACTCAAGACACGTACTACTTTTTCTCCCCCTCAATAGCAATCTTTAAAAAGAGAGTTCACCATCCAATGCAAACAACAAAGTTAATCTTTCTACAGGCTGACAAACAAATATCAGAATTATTTAAAACAAACCAGTAGAGGCAGTTCGAACGGTCTTTTACTGAATTTAAGATACCTAGTGATCCCTCCTGAAAAACATTAATATTTAGCTATATGTTTGGTAACCCAAGAGCAATGAAACCTCCAGATAACACATGGGCATCAGTATGCTAAGAGAGATCATTTATATATACTAAATTAATGAAGTACGGCAAAAATTTTGACACCATTGGGATGTGTCTGCACTATAAAGTCAGATCACCCCCATAGTAGTGTAATGGAGAAGAGAAGTATCCAAACATGAAAATAAAAATTAAATTTATGAAAGAAAATACAAAAGAAAAATTTAAAAGATGGAAGAATATAGAAAAGAATATAGAAAAAAAGTAAATACATACCTATATAGGTATACACACATACATACGTTTTACAACATTACTCTTTATAGCTAAGATGTCGTAGGCATCTATGCACTTGCATCCAGCACACGCAGAGACGCGTTTCACACAGCACTCCTGCGCATTATTCACCGGTATCTTTGCCAGTGTATACGTTTGGAAACAACTTCATTAAGTGATTTTATAAATGAGATGAATTCAGCATACACAATAATACACTGCAGATATATGTATTTTAGATCTATGATTCAATTACTGAGCTGTAGCATATACCAAGATTGAAACTGAAGTTATCTATGTAATCAGACTATCAACAGTTTGTTAAGTAGACTTATACCCTGTTTTGTTTTGTCTGAGAATACTATGAGATCTCTAAGTCTTCCTAGAAGAATTAGTAATTTAACATAGTAGGAAAGGCCATCTAATGCTCCTTGCCTTACGGAGATAAAATCTGTTCCAATACAGGCAGGATTATGCCTACAATTTAATTATGTTGCCTCGAGACATCACCGTAATGTATTCAATCTGCTCCATCTAATTAAGCTTTGGAACAATCTCATTACTTTATATACCATTATTTTTCTTTAAATGCAACTCTCATTTTTCCCCTATATTAATTCTAGTGAATACCACACTAAAGAACAAATAATGCAGAATCTACTGTACCTTGCAACCGCGAAAGGACCAAACCACCGCACATCTGTTAAACTGTAGTTGTGATTGACCACCCCCCCTCACACACAGCCCGCGCGCTGCCCTGGGATCAGGCTGCTTTAGGAAGGTAGTTATCCCTCCCCACTTTCTACAGAAGAACATCAAAAGAAGAGACGCCGAGATTTAAGTGTTGATTTTTGAATTATTCAAACCTCATTTTAATTTTGATTTGATGATACGCTCAATCCTTCTGCTACTGGATAACGTATGTCAGTGAAGAAAGACCAGTTCTTGCCCCAGCGAAAGTCAACAGAACAGTATTTTTATTATAACAGTCTATCTTCAGTTGCAAATCAGACGTAAGTCAAGAAGGATTTTGTGCCTGTTTCAACCAGTACTGAAAGGATTGCTGGAAATATTGACAGTCCCTTTACTACAACCTGGGGGGAGTCAAAACATGACTATTCCAGATCATGGTGCTGCAAAGTGAAATATGACTGGCACAGTACATTAACAGTAAGATCCATCCTGAATAATCCAGATTTAACTGGGGAAAAGGGAAGTTATTAAGTGGATTAATGAACCAATTGAAGTACTACAACCTCCTGGCACAACTGAAGTCACTAGAATGACCCTGTCATGGCTAAGCTCAGCACTTTCTAGTATCATCTAGTACCTCCAGTGCCAAGAGAAAACAGAAAAATTGGGATGATTTTTATCTGATGAAGTTAATTTTAAGAATATGTATTAAAATATTGGCAAAAAGAAGTAGCAAGTTGTACAGCACACTGGGACAACAAGAGTAGAGAGATTTCATTGCAGTACTCCTCCTTCACCTTGGCGTGAAGCTTTATTGTTACGGGGCCCAACGAGGAACGGCTGGATTCAGATAAATGTAGTTTTCTATCAGGCTGAGATCACCAACTACCACTCCGTGTACTCCTGAGCATCTCGTAATCTCTGACACACCCACACAAGAGTGAGGAGAGGTGTCAGCTGAGAAAAAAGGTAAGTATTTCTATCTAGAATATTCAAACACCATCCTGCGAATGAGCTTCAGTTCGGTGAAAAAGAATGAGAAGAAATAACAAGGGCCATGGGGCTACATGGCAAAAGTAAGATGGTTAGGTTGGCGTCGCTTCACCATTTTGGTACGACACTCGGTTGTATGGCTAAACAGACAGAAAGATTATTGCCCTGAAGAGAGCATTTGGATAGAAAAAAATTTTGGCTGATGAATTCTTGGCTATAATCTATGAAATGGTATGTTATCACCTGTGAAGTTTGCTGCAGCTCACGAATGTAAAAACGGTTCAGGTTTATGTCCAAATAAAATTCAAAAGAGGAACCAGAAAAATTTTATGAATCATTCCAGGTGTTAGTTTAATCCTCTTCCTCCTCCAAAGCAGGTACTGTCAATTTTCAGTAACTTCACTGTCAAAGTCGGAGAAACTGAAAAAACGGAGGGACTTGTGGCTCTTCAGAATAGGCAGAATTAAACCAAATGCATCAGTTCTGTACCGAAGAATAGGCTGGCTGCTGCTAACACACGTAAGGTCGAAAGGCGTACTCGGACATCCCTGGGCAAGTAACCAGAACCATCTCCTGTGCTCAGATGGAGAACATCAATCCGCAGTGACATACCTTATCTTGCTGCAATTAATAATGAAGATTAGTTTCCAGTTGCATACGCATAAAAAGAAGTGCTTTTCTTGAAGTTCAGTTTCGATTAACAAAAGAACACATTATCTGTGTCAGGAAGAGCCACAAAAGTTAAACCTTGAAAAAGAGAGAAGTTCAGAGACTGGAACCGATGACAATGTACTCTGCTGCAATACCGAGAATGTCACACACAGCAACAAAATCTAACGCTAACATATTGGGAAAGATTTGTTAGACAATAGACTTTATCAACCCAATTAAAAGAAGGAAATTAACATTTCCTATGATGTGATTGGAATAGAAGTAATATGATTACCGAAGGAAGTCAATTCAGGATATGCACAAGGAAGAACGACCGTTGCTAAAGGGCATAAGAATCTATCAAATAACAAAATTAACATCCAGGACAGATGAGGTTTAGGTGTGCTGAGCCCCGGGGGATGAGTGGTGCTGGGGATGGCTCCCAAATGCATCAGCAGCTTTCTGTTGTCTCTTCTGTTGTAGTTAGGTCCTTCAAAGTAGGAGACTCTCCTCTTATTCTGTGTTTAGATAGCTTCCATCACGGTGAGGTCTTATACCATCATCAGGATTTCTTGATATTTTATCCCTGTCCATGTATTTGCTGGTAAGACGCCTTTATCAGTCCTCCATAAGCCAGAAGGAATAATGAATTGCACAAACACGCAGTGGAAGACTGCAAAAGTGTGTCGGGCAGTAAAACAGCCGAGCATCGAAGTGCCGTCGTCTCGCAAAACGCTCGGTCTGGGCTGCATTAGCATAAGGGTCCGCTGTGCGACGTGAAGTGTTTGTTCTTATCTCCTTGGCCCTGGCAAGACCTGGGCTGGAAGAGTGTTCAGTTGAAGTTACCACGCTTCGAGAGCGACACAGAAATATGGCAGAGCGCTCAGGTGAGAGAAGCGAGAGGACAGGAGACGCAGGAAACCATGGCACAGGTTAGGCATTAGGAAATACTTCGTGATGTTAAGGACGGGCCATCGAGAGCAGAAATTCTCAAAAAAACCATCAAAACAACAAAAAAAACCCAGGTTAAGCAAACCCCTGTGATCTGGTCGGGTATCATTCACCTTGTCCTGCCTTGGGCAAAAGGACAGATTTGTACTCATTTCTTCAATAATTTCTCCCCATTTATGGCTCTCAATCCAGAGTCAATAAATCAATTAATAAGCTGCTGATTCAAGCCATGAACTAACTTCAGTTGAAACTACTGAGTTCTCGGTATTTTTACTGTTATTGATTACTAATCCCTTCCAATAGGCCCATAGGTGGTTAACTGGTTTGCGGATGCATGCTTAGAGATTGCTCCACCAAATACTGCAAAAATGAGCGGTTCGATTCTGTAATTTTACCTTTGCAGAGGGGCTCTTTTTTCCTACAACCAACCTCACTGAATTCAGGAGGTTGATCACGTATGTCAAATCTAGACTTCAACTGGCAATAATAAATGAAGAAGGGACAAAGAGATTCAATTTGTAAGTGTAACAGTAGTCACTGTGCCAAACAACTCATTTTTTCTCTTTCTCAGGTACAGTCAGTTTTTCTTCCTCCATTCTCTCTTATAATTAGTCAAGTGCCCCGATTTGCTTGTTCGCTCATGTTTAAAAATATTCTATGCCCCATTTTCTTTCATTCAGCCTCTCACATCATTGGAAAGTATCTGCAAAAGCTAAAGGGGCCGAGGAAAGCTGGACGCCTCACGATGCTGCAACGCACCTCTCTCATCGGGTATTGCACGCTCATGAATCAAACTGCCTCTGCAAAAAGATTTTTCTGGAGAAATAATCCAGAGAGAGAGATTGCAAAAGTGGAAACATTCTTACAGTATATTCCATTTTGTGCATTGTTTAGTTAGCTCTAGTACCCAGGGATTTGGATTTACACTATAAGCACTTCAGCAAAATACTTATGACAAGAAAATAGGAAACAACACAAGCTACAAATGTACTCCCCAGTATTTTTCCTTAAGTGAACATCAAAAAAGTAGAACGAAAGAATGAATGAATGGCTTCCCTAATGACAGAATAATTATCTAAACAAGAATATACAGATACAGCTTAAAATAATTTAGGTTTAGCTGATAATTCAATAAAAGAGAGGGAATTTGGAGTGAGGTTATAAAGGCACTATTATGATGTCATTTCAGTTAATTTAGATGGAAGGATAATGAATGCTTTATTACAGCTGATCAGCCTTCCTGCACATCATCATGCTTCCCATGCCTGAGCTTTTGCTTCTCTGGGAGACAAATTTACTGTGCATGTATGAGACAGACTACTCTTATCTTGTCAGACTGCGTACGAAACAACAGACCTAGACCTTGAAATCCCAATGCAAAACTCAAACCCGAACAAATGCTCACGAAAGCATGAATAGCAAAGCCTTCTTTAAACAGCAATCACTTTAAATGCCTTCAAATTCTTTTTCAACTTCTCAGTGTTGCAGAGCACAGTTAAGTTTTAAACAACTTTTTACTTTCATATGAATTAAAACCTGTATTTTAATATACTCCTATAAGCACTTCTCTATTGGAATTGCATACAGCATGATGATTCTCCACTTATTTTAACCCCGGAACATAAAGAATACGTACTGACCTCATACGTGCATTTTGTACAAGTCAAATGAAAGTCAAAATCATTAAAATGGGTGAGCATGAAGGTATCTGCCCTCCTTGCATCTCCCCCCAATTTCCTCCCTTCTCTCCCTTTCTCTCTCTCTTTTCTTTTCTGGTGATGTTATTACTGCTCACCCGTCTTCACGCCTCCAGACCTGACAACTGCCCAGCCCAAATGAAGGTTTCCAAAATCCTTTTCATTTTACATGTCTGTATATGATATGTCTCTGTCCAGCCTACCTCCCTCTTTCTCTCTTTTTTTTTGAAAAATGTTTAAAAGATTCCTTATAATATCCTCTAATTCATCAGGCTAAAGAGCAGTCAAAACTTAAAAAAAAGGAAACAAAAACCTTGACCATTTGCTTTCTTTTGAATTACAATTCCTGGGCCGACTATGATAATAGCACAGAGTAATCCCAGTGAAGACTTGCTACTAAATACTCACATTAGCATAATCTTCTCATAATGTCCGCTCCACACCGGCACAGGTGCACCATGTCACTTTTTTAACCTATTTTCTAATAAATATTTCAGAAACGGTTTTAGCCTATTATCTATAATCACTGACACCTCTTTCCTAATTTATATTCTGTGCTGTGTGTCCTCTAAAACAATGGGGACAGATGAATGAAAAATAACTGCAAGTGGCGAAATTCTGAAGGACAAACTTGTGGTCTGACTACCAATAATAGATACCGTAGAGCAGGCACATGTATTATTTTACAGACCACCTTTGTAGTACAGCTATCTTGCACCTTAAAATAAAATTGATGGAACAACCCTGTTGGAATAGACAGGCAACAGTGTTACACCACCGGACAATCAAATGATAAATATGGAAATGAACAGTATGAAAAAAGGTTTGGATTTACAGTCCATTCAAATGTCCCTGCGGACGTACTCTGCCTACCCAGTAGCTGGATGGATCCACGCTGATACAGCGGCCACCTCGGACACCTGCTAAAGCTGATGGGACTTCCCAGCAGGAAAAGCATCCTTAGCATGAGGAGAGCACCAATGCAACCCTCAACCTGAAGCGCAGTCGTCTGCTTAATGGTCTTGGCGTAGAGTCAGAGGAGCACAGAGATGCTGAGGTTGGAAGGTGCCTCTGGAGGGCCCTGGAGCGGGCGGCTCAGGGCTGTGTCGAGCTGGCTTTTGGGTACCTCCAAGGATGTGGACTCCCCTGGACAACCTCCTTGGACAACCTGTGGCAGGGCCTGACTGCCCTCACTCTCCTCCTTTCTTGACCGCTACTCTGAAGCCCAGGCTGTGGTTTCTTGATGACTCTCAGAATGCAGGAAAGAAGAAGCTTTAAACTTCTATACTCTTTTTCAAAAGTAAACTTTGTCTCCTGAAATTTTATCTAAGATGTAACTCCAGCCATGGATATAACTTTATGTACTAAATTTCACCACCTAGAGAATTTTATGACAGAGTAATAAAAGATTGGAAATAGTGTTTTCTAATGGAAATGCTAGAAGACGATTTAATTTGGGATTTTTTAGCTAAGGCTACAATACTGGGAAAGTAGCATCTACTGCAAGTGGACAGCATTAGCGTTCCTCTAACCCAAAAGTTAATATTCTAAAGACAGAAGACTTACTGAATTCAGAGAGACTGTTTCTTATTATGGTAGTTGGCAAAAACTTGCAATAGATCTTATAATTTAAAACAAATGTAATTTGTTGTAGTGCTGCTGGAAGAAATCTCTGCAATCAGGTTAGCTATTAAACAAGCAGTTTTCGTTATAATGCGCTGCTCAATAAAATGCAAAACGTCTTTGCTGCGGTACAGATATCATCACCTTCCCTCGCCGAGTTTATTTGCTAAAAAACACCTCTCCCACGCAAGTGTGCAACGACAGAGGACAGCTTTGTGGGCTCTCAGACGATCAGAGCTCGCTGGCCAGGGCTGGTGGATCTCTCCCCAGGCTTCAACACCCAGCTCTTTCATGGGCCACCAGCTGCTGTGGGTGCAAGGAGATGCTGAACCGAGCCCTGCCTTTCCAAACTGAGAAGGAAGATGGCTTCCCCAATATCCCCTCCACACAAGATGTCTGCAGGCCATTAACAACGCAAGAGTGGAGTCTCTTGAAAGATGTCATCTTGGTTCCTATTTTGACTTGGCCTGAGATGGGAATTCAGCTCATTTTTGCAATGGTAAAGATCAATAAAACAGAAGATGTTTTTTCCTATCGCAGTGTTTTTTAAAGAAGCATTCAGTCTGGAAAAAGAAATAATTTAAAAAAGTGAAGCAACTCATGGGAAGCATGAGAAAGGACGTTGCAGGTAAATTTTCCTGCAAAGCGTGAAAGTTCTGACTGAATTTGGCAAAAAGTTTTCAAATACTTGACAGTGTCTCACAGTTTGCAGCACGGGAACCTCCCTCCTTTTCTGCTGACAGCACTGTCCTCTGTAACCTACCCACTTCCATGGATACCTAGATGTGAATACAGATTAAGGCTACTTTAGGTAATTATGGATAAATCAATAGAATCGATTCCCTACGTTTCAAATTCTTTGGCATTTTCATCAATCTTGCAGTCAATTGTTAAGACAATTGCAGCTGGCTAAACAAATGTCATAATGTTGCTTGAAAAATAACCTCAATTTTTCCTGTGGGTATTTAATTACTTTATCAAAATCCATCACAGAGTACTAATGAGGAAGAAGAAAGTAATCTGCAGATGAAGAAGGTGTCCAAAGGTTAGTTTAACACCTCTTCAGTGATGCTGGGGTCATAAATCAGGCGTGCTTAGCAACTCAGCTTGCTGGAGAGGTCTCTTCTCTTTGTCCATCACCCAAAATGTAACGTTCATCGTGATGCCCAATGGCAGAAAGTTTCCATGGGAGCTGAAAAGCATTTGGCTTTTAGTCCTGTGCCTTACTATTACTTTTATTGTCTAACCACCAAGAGTCACAAACACAGAGACACTGTCCAGAAGAGCTGAACTTTCACAAAATTGGGATCCACCTCCCCAACGCACACAAGAAGTGACTCCCTGGGAAGAGGTTAAAATGCAATTTCTTGCAATTGATGAGAACGATAAACCGCAGCAGCTGCTCTGCTTTGCTGTTCCACAGATGCTTATGCGGCTGACAGCTTTGTGAAGGGAACACTAATGCTGGTAAGTAAAAAAAAAACCCTACTGGAGCTTTAGGTAAGCCTGCATTTGATCCAAAATGTGGCTCTCGGATATTAAAGTGACACAAAATGTTTTAAGAAGGCAGCGAGGTATGTGAAGGAGAGAGGGAAGCGAGATGGGAACAGCGCTCGTCTCCTGTACAGACCATTGCTCGCCTAACCCAGCTATTAACCTTTGGACAAGATCGGTGGTTTGCTATTCTTTTAATTTCTCTTTCAGGCTCCTGTCTGATAGCGTTTGTAGCAAGGAGACAGGACTGGAATAAATACTTCAATACGATGCTTCAATACCTGCCAGTAACAGAAATCCCGCAGCGCAATGCTCATCAGGAGCCCATCCCTTCCGCGGTTATTAGCAGGATTTTTGGCTCCCGTGGAAAGAGTTGATGTATCCTGCATACAAGGGATCGCATACGGAAACAGTCACAGATGATACAGCACAAAAACCAGGCTTGCAGGGCAGATAATAACAGTATAACATTTATAATGTGGTTCTTTTTTTCTGTTCTAGTACATCCCTTATTTTGGGGAAGCCCAGAAACACCGATTACCTCCAACTGCCTTCAACATTCATCTCATCCTTACTAGGCATGTGTTTTCTCCAATTTAGAAGGGTTAAGTAATGCTGCAGATAAAAATGAACTGCCTCATAAGAAACCGCAATGGAACTGAACAATCAAACCAATTTTGGTTTGCTCTTTTAACAAGCCTAGCCCACGCCGGCAGAACTGCGGGGCAGCAGAGGGACATTTCCGACACTGCAAACAGATCAATTTGCAGCCTTTGGGCAGGCATCTCCTGCATGGGAACAACGTGCTCTCATGCAGCGTGCAGCCTTTGGATGCGTTCAGGGCTAGGGAGGACCTGGCGCTCGCTCCGACGTGCCAGTCCGCCCTGGAATTGTACAGCTGGGAATCAGTTTCTGCCTGGTAAAGTCAAAGCCTCAGAGGCAAATGCCATCGGGGTCACAAAAAAATGGCCAAGTGTATCAACGGGACAAAGTTTTTGCTAAAAAAAAATTTGTATTAAGTTGCAAAATATAATTGCGAATATATCTATGCCGCTGATACGATCACACCATTGTTTACGAGTACAGCCAAACGGGTCTTTCATTTTGTTAAGAAGCTTAACCAACATATATACCAGAACACGTTCAGCTCTGTTCCCTGACTGTCAAACACGGGTAACACGCAGAAAGCAGGATCCTCTCCACCTCCGGAGGCGCACCGCCGATACAGCTACACCCTGCCCCAGCCTCCCCGCGGGTGAAGAAGATGAAAGCTTGGAAGCATCACTCCAGCGCAGCCGTTCTCTAGGGAGGGCTGAGCATCTCTACAGAGCTACACGACAAATACCGGCTTCGGAAGCCTTGCAACTGGGTCCTCCAGGATGAAATCTGGTTCTCTGCAATTTCTTTTATGCAATACTTTAATTTCACTCTCTCTGTTAATCCTGAGGAAGCTCTTTAACCTACTAAAATATGTAACATGGATAAAGTATTTTTAAAACTACGGGAAGCTCTCTGGCTTTTGAAATACAAATAGCAGCTTGGAAACCCTTTTCTTAGGACTCCATAAGACTAAAATTTTATTTCTGACAGCTGAGTTTGTAAGACAGTGTAGTAACCTAAAGGTACTGCCGTGTGTTGAATCCTCACCTTTGCTAAGCAGAGCCATATAAACGTTTGCTTTAATGCAGACACAACAGTAAGCGTGTCCCCAGTACTAAAGGCAGGTCTATTTACTTTGTCCAAAAAGCAGCACTTTGAATTTGGAAATTACCCTAATTTGGAAAGTTCCTGACTCCAGCAGCATTGCTGGACACCAGCAAATTGGAGCGTCATAAATCCCACCGCGCAGATGGTGCGCCGCACCGCGCGGCAGCGCCAGCGCAGTTAATTCAGACACGGGGCTGTGAATGTATTTCTGAGACTCGCAGGGACAAGCCAGCCAGCCAGTCACTTCACAAAAATCAATGCCACTGGACCGATTTTCCTGGACTGGGTCAAAGTATAGTTGGGCAAAAGGCCCGCATAACATTTATGCACCATTTATGCTCCTTTTACGTTCTCCTCTGGCCTGAATTACACATTTTGGCTATCTCTAGACAGATAATTTATAATGCCAATGGCACTGAAAGCCAGCAGCTTCTCTATGAGTAGACTGTAATTATTTTATGGGCTCATACGGGCAACAGAAACTAAGTGGGGAAAAATCCAGACTAGCTCCAACACTAGTTTTTCCCACCCAGAAAAACACAACCAAACAAAATGTTCATGCTGATTATTTTTTTTTTTAACCAATGGTTGTGTATATAGTAACATCTAAAGCTGCCCTAATCTTATACAGCATAATATTACAGAATCATAGAATTGTTTAGGTTGGGAAAGACCTTTAAGCTCATCGAGTCCAACCGTTAATGCAGCACTGCCAAGCCCACCACTAAACCACGTCCCTAAGCACCACATCTCCCCGGCTTTTAAATACCTCCAGGGACGGGGATTCATTCCTGTAGAAGTTTACTCATTCCTGTAGGAATACAAGTTTCTAATTCAGAAACATCCTCAACTACTCAGAGTTTCAAGCACTTTTTTTTTCTCTTGCATTATGTTACTTTTATCATATTTTCCAAATTTTCATATAAAATTCTGGTTTTAACAAAACAATAAATTTGGAAGGTAGAGTCTGATAGTGGAAGTTTTAAGGGAAACCATTAATGCAGTCACTGGAAGGAAAAAGTTGAACGGAAGCTGAACATAGTTGGAAGGTACGGAGACAGCACGTTCAAGGCTTATATATACAAACGAGTGGTTTGGTTGCCTGATGGAAAGGCCCAAATACCGAGGAGCAAAAAGATGTTAAATAAAGTGCTGAAAAACGCAAACTTGAATAACATCTCTCTTTAGTGACCTGTCATCTAAAACGTTTCTAGAAGAACACAAGCCTTTTAAGCCTCATCATGCCAGGACGTCCGTATCATAGATTCACGCTAAGCCTAACGCAACGTGCTTCACCCTTCGACTGCAGTGAGGTTTAAGCAATAACGTACGCGTGAGGTTGGACAGCACTGAGCTGAGGCCTGTGACGTGCTCCCTGAACGTTCAAGGCTTGCAGCAATTACAGCTACCGAGCGTAGGACGGGCAGAGACTACCCAGACACAGACATATCCCGCGAGGATGAAGGCTTGCTTGGAAGCAGCTGGATTTTCCCGACTCCCAGTAATGAAGCTGCTGCTACAACATCACGTAAGCGCCAGCAGCAATAAGCTAGGAGTGATCTGAGCGGGACGCGGGGACTAACAACAGGAGCCTTTTGATGGAGTGAGGGATGCTGGCATTGCAGCGATTCATGAAGGGCAGAAAAATGCTGTGTTTAGAATGAATATTGATGCTCACACAGATAAGACTTGCCAGCGTTTTCAAGTCCCGTCTGCAGCAGCCATTATGGAAAGTCTGGCAACAGCAAGAAGCTACAGAGGCCAACACTGAACAACCAGAGGATTTGTTACAGGGTTACCTAAGGTAAAAAGCACAGTTTTCTGGATTTTTTCCATATACTAGCAGACAAATTAAAAGCAGAATGGCATGCGCAGTTTGCTCAAGTTTTATGTATTTTCATCTTTAACGTCAATAATACCCAAACTGTGATCGCTGAAAACTAATCCAAAAAATACTGAAAGTGGCTTCAAGGGGCGTACAAAACTATGATATAATTTATAGCGGTTTCAATCAAAAATTTTAGGATTACAGCATCAACACAAAAGCCTGCAAAAAGGGTTCGGCTTTGATCACACCGATCGGCCAGAGAGATTTGGGAATCACTGTTGAAGAACTAGGGGCTGTTAAAATTGAATGTGTGCGCTATTTCAGCTTTCCTCAGTGCTTCCAGTTTTGCAGTAGGAAACAGCATTTTAAAAGAAAACACGTAACAAGTGTTTTATAAATTATAGCAAAAATAAATTCACTTTTTTTTCCTACAAACGTCAACTGAGATAAAGATTTTTCCCCCATATTTTAAGTCTTTTCCTTTTTCTCTAGCTTTATTGGAAAGAACAGCCTCCCCCCACTTGCTATTTAGGTTGCGTAATTTAAATTTTACTGGGGGAAATAGTGAAAGGGTTTTTATTATTTTTTTGTTTAGCTATATCTACCTTAATATTTAATCTTCTATATTGCAATTGTGAAATTCTCACTTTATGCATACTTAAAAGTGAGATGCCTCCTATACCCCATACATAGCAGGTAAAGGTGCAAATGAGCCTCGCAAACTGATTTACTTCAACACATAAGAGAGCATTAGATGATGACACCACTCAAATGCTGTTCCTATAATGGGGAATATATTCATTTACGTTACATTCACTCAAATTTGTAATTGATGACAAAATTATAGTATTTTTATTCCCAAGGCATCATTAAATGTTTATGAGCCAAATGCCACTAAAAAGGGATAAAAACAGACTTCCGCAGGGACCTCCTGCGATTCTAACTCTTCAAGCATTGACATTTTCATCAGAAATTACCTAATTTGCTTTAGTAAAGTTGCTTGCTCACAACTGGGGCCAGAAACGCTGCTCAGAGCCTCTCACCTCTCACGGAATGAGCAAACATAACTAATCCGCTGTTAGTCAACAAGCCGTGCTACGAGCCCTCGTTACACCGTCTCGTTAAAAATACTTCCATTAAAAATACCATGTTACAGCCCAGATACAAATAAGTGTTATTTTCTCTGTGCCACAGTAGGATAATTTAATTGTACAGAAACACAAAGACAGAAGAAAAAACAACTCCTCGTCCAAATTAACCCTACACGTATTATTTCTGCAAGAGACTATCTTAATTGCAATCATGCATTCAGAGACCAACACAACCCTTTGTTCTTAACTTGCACGTAGTATAATGAATGGGTTTTAAATTAGTCAAAAAAAGTAAATATTAGTCTGTGACAAATCATAATTACTGGATGATCATAGCTGTATAAATTAACTTCTGCTAAGAAGTTTTCAGTTGTGGCAAATACAGACCTTTTTTTTGAAGTTGCTTTGTACAGCACAGTAAGTTGGGGTGTCACTTTGTTCCTTTCAAAATTACTTAAAAACACATTTACAGGGACAGGTCAAGACAAAACCGGCTCTGGAAATCATAAGAACATTTTAGCATGTTGCTTTGCCTAAATTAACGTGAAATGCAATGGGAACAGCACTGGGGCGGCTATATATAATTTCTGACTTACTACACCTGCCCACGTTGCTGTATTTGGTGTGGTAAGAATGGAGGGCAATGCAAATCAATAGGGATGGGTAACTCCAGAGCAGGGAATAAAATCTCACCACTGAGCTATTTCAGTGGACATCCCGCCCTGAAGATGCAGGGAAGGGTAACTCATCACGCAAACGCCGATTAATGAGGACAGACAGACAGACAATAAAGATGTTAAGCAAAATCAGAAAAAAGTTCATATGTGAAGAAACAACGGTTATTTGGAGAAAACACGCCTCTTTTTTTTACAGGAATTAGCGAAGATTGAACAGGATGGAGACGTTTGCTTTGCAAGCCAGCTGCGTAAGCCAACAATCCCCAGGACAACCGCAAGCCACCGCGCGTCCCACAGAGTAGCAAAGATCAACGTGGGGGAGGCCCCAGCCAGCGAGGGAAGACGACTGGCTGATCTGGAACTAACAGGGTGTTGAATTTCTTTGAAATATCAAACCTTTTGTACCGATCCCATTTTGTACATCAGAAGACGCTACTGAGAAGCAAACGATTTTCCATCTTAAAAGACCTGCCCCGTATGCCGTGCAAGTCCAATTTCTGACTTTCCTACTCAATAAAGGCAATCTGCCCTCAGGTGAAACCTGCAAATCACAAACCCAAGCACAATCAGCATTAATCTCGGAATAGGAAAATGCTGGTATGATGATGTACAAACGAAAGACAAAGTATTAGTATTTTATCTTTTGTTTGGTGTTAGAGAATAAGTAAAACTTCATTCATTCATCTGGAACTGGAAAGGTAATCTTCGCTGCTGCCTCTGACAATAACAGAAACCTCATTTTCTCATTCTTTAAGATGTCTCACCACCCAAAAGAGTATGATCGATCAGGGTGAGAAGCAAACCTGTGCTTCCCTACCTCCTCGCCAGATGAATTCAATATTTTCTCCTTTTATGTAAAGAGCAGTCAATAGGCACGCCACTGCCCATGTACCAAGGCATGATTATTCGACCCGGCACTAACAGGGCAGGGACATACACACATGAAACTCCTCACTGAAGTGGAATACGGCCAGGAACCTGGTGGACCTGGGCTGAGAAGTTTGTGGGCACTGGCTGGGCAGCGAGGGCTCTGCCCAGGGCCCCTTTGTTTCTGGGGGCCTCCCAGGGAAGGTCCGACAGCCAGTTTGGTTTGGCAGATTTCAAAGCCAGGTGACTATTTATTAGTCTATACCTGGCCCTCGGACGGGAAAACTAAGAATAACATCTTCCCACCGGCATTCGTGGTGTCCTTTCTGAAGGCGAAGACGAGGTGAAAGCCCTGCACATCACTGGTGGTTTGCAATTACGTTTTTTGACTTGAGGGACAGTTCTTGTATTGCATTTGAAGGAATCTTTGTCTAAACTAAAAATATCAGCAATAAAAGGCAAAGCTGATAGAAAAGTGGGGTGAGAAGAAGAAAAGATCATCTCTCCCTCACATTCCTCCTCCCAGCCTCTGCAGCTAAAGCTGCTTGCTCCAGACAATCTGGTTTGCTGCTACCAAAGGCTGTTGTTATCAACCCGTGTTTCCAAGCATAGTTTTAAAAACAGTAAGAAAATGAAGCTCAAGACCACCGTTCTTACTAACTGAAGTAAATTCAGCAGGATATAATTCATAAAAACTATGAAGTGCCTCTTCAGGTTTTGTGTTTAGCCAGTGAGCAGTAAGCAACCGCCCATACGTTTCCTAATGAATACGGCCAACTCCAGGTTTAAAACAACAGATTTAAACTCCGAAAAAACGTGAAACTGTACGTAAATGTCTAAAGTGGCTCCCCACGACTCCTCCTGGGGAAGAAGCGCTATCGGAAGAAATAAAACCTTATGCTTAAGTCCTCTGCCCAGACGATGTGATACCCAAGCAACGCGGCAGCTCCCTGCCAGCTCCTCCCCTGTACCGCTGCATGCACCCAAGGAGACGGGTAAGGAGGGCATGTTATGGCACAGTAAATGTTTTTTCAAAAAATCTAGATTATAAATGTGTGAAGTAATCACATCAGAGCTCCACTTGTCTTGAACAGAGTTTTACATCATTCTTGTACTCCTGCGTGCATGCACAGTATGCTTCTCTGCAAGAAACCCTATCAAACCTGGACAACCAGCCTTCCAGCCCCAGAGATTGACTTGGATAAAAGAACTGAAGAAGCCTGGCTATATAACATTTATTTCAAATTAATTTTCTGCCATCCAGCTACAGCAGTTCATTTTTCCCTCTGAATGGGATCTAATAAGACCTAATAGGTGATAAATCAGTTTCCTGGTTTAGGGCATTAAGAAACTGCAGTGATATGTTCTGCTAGACCAGTAAGGTCTACAGCACTCTGTTCCACAACAAGTGGGGCATTAAATAGTCTTAAATCATCAGGCTGTCCCTTTCTCAGCTATATGACCACTCCTGCGGCTTTGAAATTTCAGAATGAGAAATCATTCTTTATGGCAAACTCTGTAGCTGCAAGCAAAGCAATTTAAAAAACACTTTAGGAGAGCAGTTCCTATGTACTGCTTCTGTTACAAATTACTTTGCTTCAGCATTTACACAATATGCAGTTTAAATAATACAAATGGGTTATCAAATTATCATGATGTAAACAGATATAGAAGTTGTTTCCTATCAACAAATCCATTATAAACTAACAGCAAAACAGGATTATTTACTCGGCGTCTATTCATTCCTGCTAATTTGGCACAGTATTATTAGAACTGAAGCTTTACATGCAACACACTCCAATTCTCGGGATAATTTGATAATGCAATACATGTTGCCTGATCCATCTTTTTATACAAGAAAGGTGAAATAAACGTATGTGCTAACATCACAATCATTATTCAGCTCTCATACGTCAAAGTATATCTATCTCAATTACGAGTAATAACAGTTTTGTAGAAAGTTTTGATGAGGCTGACATTTACTACCCTTGGGTCTATAACCCATACACCAAAGGCTTTACGTTCTAAGTTTAAAGCTGAACAAGGCTGTAAAGAAGGTGTCTTCTTACAGATTCAGCTATGCAAAAGAAGAGGCTCCCGTCCTTTCCCTTCTCCCCATCCCGGCTGCCGGAGCTTACTGCCCGTGCAGCTCGTACAGCGAAGCAGTTGGTGACAGCACTCTTATCCACATCAGTCAAAAATCAAATGGGTTAACTCAGTTTATTTAAGCCATCCAAACCCATCCTAGCTCTTTTTGCCTGAATCCAGTGGGGGAATGCTTACGCAAGGTGTTGTTTTGCAGCAATATTCGGGAAGGAATCGGGAAGGGAATCGGGAAGGGCCATCTAGGCAAGGTTTCGCAAAAGTACACACCTCTACGGGTTGGTTGGGGCAAATGTTTGTCTAGAACTACGTTGACCTTAGAAACTAAATACTACATTGACCTTCCTTATTTTTGTATAAAATTTTGAATAATTTTTCCACTTATGCACCCAAGATGTGGACTGTGCTATCTCAACTAGAGTTACGGGTTAATATTCATACGGAAAATGTACTAGTTATTGAAACAGAGCAGAGTATTTCATGTGAAAATATGATTTGAGTTCTGTTCTTCACCGCTGGTTGTTCACCACATGAGCACAGGCAAATTACTTAATTCCTCTATGAATCAACTTGAACATCTGTAAGGTCAACATAACGCAGATGATCTTCCCCAGATGCTCCGAGATTCTTACAAAAATAATTCAAATTAATATTATTGTTGCTATATAAAACCGTCAGCATTAATCTTACTTTATGGCAAACAAAGCATCTTTGACAATGGCACCCCTTTAGCAAAGATGAGCTGAACAAGTTGGTAAAGTTTAATTCACCCACAATGCCCAATTGTTTGGGTAATAAATCCAAAATATGATTTCTCAGATGAAAATGTAAGAACAACAGTGTATCTATACACTTGCGCATAAGATTAAATTGGGCCCATTTGCCAATGATATTTGTGTTGCAATTACCTCAAAACATATTTTAAGTTAATTGTCTTCAAGCCAAAAGTACCTTTAAATTGTATTCAAGCCAAAAGTACCTTTAAATTAAGTACTCAGTTGAATAAGTGGATTGTGAATGGAAGATTGAAAGCATATGTAACTTCTAACATCACACAATAAATAATAAATGCTTTACTATGATAAACTAGATACCATAATAAAATGCTACTGAAGAAAGGTCATTGGCACATTTTAGACTAATATTTATAGAAAATGGAAAACAACATGCTGTATTCCTGACAAATAAATCATTGATTTTCTTGAACCTTAGACTGGCACAAGATCTGGATAAACAACGGGTTGGATTTTACACCATAGCTAACTCACAGCCCTCTGCCACGGCTCGGGAATCAGTTCAAAGACTAAAGGAAAGGAAAATTTTAAGGCAAGTTAAAATCATCATAATTGTATCCTTACTAATATCAGCAAATATCGTCCTGGTGTTTCTTTTCACATCACTTGCTAAGACTATACAACACAGCAAAACCCAGTATGACGATCTAATACCTTGAAAGAGATGCTTTGGCACGTTACCACGTTCCCCGCTGCTCTCCCGCGTGCTCAAGGATGGGGAGTGATTATAAACCTGTTAAGAGAACGTCTCTAATTCTCCTGGGCGAGTCCTCGAAGCAGGCTACAAACCCGCAGCCCTTCTCCAACGCATGCCACGGCGCATCCCTTCACACCAGCACCCGGGCCTAAAGGCCAGCATCTGTCCGTACAATTTACGCACGTTATTTTGAAGCACGGGTCTATCAGAGCCTTCAGCGCTTTCAGAAATGAGCTGCACCGCATTTAAAATGTAGGCTGCTTTCTTGACGTAGCCATGACTTTACTGCTGGCATCCCCCTTACGCCTGGATTATAAATTCTCTGTGTTGCTGTCTTGAAATACCTGAATTTTGACATTTAATCTGTCATTTTCTTGTACTTGCTATAATTCAGGCTCCAAAATGGACTGAGGGACTCCAAAATATGGGCTAAAATTCAAAACCTTCACAAATCTTGTGTCCTCCTTAACCCGTTGAATTTGCATGGCAGAATACGCTTCCTTTAGTTTTCCTGCATTCCTATCGGCTTCCCTGCCCATCCTCAAGCAAGGCCCCTGGAAACGGGCTGTTACGTACATACATAAATCTTTGCAGAGCTGAGCAGGTTTTGCTGGTTGCTAGTTTTGCTTCTTTTTTTAAAAAAAACTTTTTCACCGGAACTTAGTGCTACTTTTTAAATCTGTTACATTCACATCAATGTAACCCACCGAAATTTAGGTACAAAAAAAGAAAGGTATTTAACACTGAGTTAGTGACGAAAGAGAAAAAAAATAGCTGAACCTGAAATGACTCACTCACACCATCTTATCTGTTTGCTAAATTAGTCTCAAATAAGATAAACATTTAGCACAAATATGTTCACAGCTTTAAAAAAAATGAAGCTAGAATTAATATAGGTCAACCAATTTGATTAGGCATCGTATTTTTATCTCACTGAACTCGACAGAGATTTACTTTTTGATCAATTGCATTCAGGGACACGCGAGGGTCAGTGCCGAAGAACCAGCATCCGAGAACTACTGCGGCACGCCAGCCAGCAGAGCTCTCCCATCCCCTTGCTCATGTTTTGCTGGGATGTCTATCAGAGAGCAAGAAAAAATATGACTTTTTTTTTTTCCTCTCTAATGATACATGAAGTCATACATTGCGTACAAATTGCCTACGCTCTTTTGAAAACCTGGGCTTTAATTTGCTCTTTCTTTTTAATATATGAACTGTCTTGAATAAGATATAAATAACCAAAATACACATGCCAGGTATTTCTCCCTTGGATCGATGAGAATGAGTTGCACTTTTTGTGACTCCCCGCCTCTGCTCAGAGGCAGATCAGCATCCTCCGCATTTCCCCCTACCAGCCAGCACTCCCGGAGCCAGGCAATTTATGATTCAGGGAAGGAAGGAAACGTTTAAGGGAACTGTTTTGGAAGTTGACAATGGTCGAAGCGATTGCTTACTGCAGTCAAGGAGAGCTGAAGGATACTACAGTGCACCTGGAACCCAAGACCCACTTCTGTTAATTGAATTGCAAAATATACTAGCGGGGAAAAAAAAAAAAAGTAATTTTCATAAACATGAATTTTTAATTATCCTATTATTTGCAGATCAGGAGACTTACATGGTGGGATAAGAGTACCTTATAAATTTATGTTTGAAATTTAAGTATGTGTAATCATCAACAAATACAGATTAATCTAACAGAAGTTTAGCATGAAGGGGAAAAAGGGCTGACAAAGTTTTAACTTGATATTTATTTTTCTTTGTATTTTGCAACCAGAAAAAGAAAAAGAAACAGTGTTATAAAAGTTAAAATTATGAGAAAAGTTTAGGATCACTGTATCATGAACAGCTTGCTCATGCAGCCAACAGACAAAATGTAGCACTCTAAGAGTAAACAAACAAATAAATAAATCAAACCGCAATCAATTACCTTTTTATTCTAACAAAGAAGTACTGTTAAACCCAAACAGTACTCCACTCAGATTAGTTATTCATTTACAGGTTCAGCTAGCCATCGGGCTCGAGCTGCTGCATCTCTGGCTTGCACACGGAGCACGTGCTGCACGAGCCCGGCAGACGCAGGAGCCCTTTGCTGGGCGCCGCACGCGTGGCCTCGGCAAGCGCGCAGCCAGCGCGACGCGCCCTGGACGCGCGGGGCTTCTGCGCGCCCCTCCGGCAACCGATGGGCACGGCCGGGGCTTCAGGCAGCTGAGCTGCTGCTCCCCGAGGCTGATGGATGACGGGAAATATCAGGAGGGGGGAAAAAACCAACAAAAAAACCCCCCAAAAAAACAAAAAAGGGCAAATTTTTCTTTTTTTTCCAGTGAAATTTGAAGAAGAATTTGTGTAGGGAAATTTAGATCTATGTAAGAATCAAATCAATAACACATTTAAATTACAGTGTTCCAACGGACAAACTTCAGGAAGAAGAGTTTGCAATGAAAAGATGAAATTCTTGTGCTTGGCTCTTACAAGCCCAACATGATGGTGTCCAGCACTGCTCTTGGTGCATCTTCAGCCCAAAGATCTTGCACGCCAAACTTTCTCATTAACGTATCGAACTTAGGGATACAACACTAGAGAGTAACACAAGATAAAACCTTTACATGGTGATTTTCTCTCTAAGCATAAGAAAACTAAAACGTGTAAATCTCCCTTTTTTGTTTTAGAAAAGGCTTTTCGGGATTGCTCCTCCTCAGCCTAAAGCTCCTAGCAGATTCTGCAGCATTCCCAAATCCAGCAGCAGCTTTGTAAGATCTCTTAGAGTAGTTACCATCCCAAACAGGGTTATTCACTGCATGGAGAGAATTCAATTATTAATAAACAGCACTGGGGAGCAGGCCAAAAAAACCCCTAAACCAAGCTGGTTCAGTATCACTGCAATTTCATTTAATAACACAGCTGGAAACGATTTGGTGGGAACTCTTTCAGTGCATGGCATTCATCCTTTCTGACCGTGCCATCGACGAACGGCTGCCATCTTCACAGCCACACAAACCTCTCCCACGATTCAGACGGAGAGAAGAGGACCTTCAGCTCTTCCTTGACCCTTGAGTCTCTTCCACTGCATGAGAACCCACCGTTGGCGCCCGCCAAGTTACAACAGCGTTGATTTGCTACCTAACACAGCTCTCCACAAAACACAATTCAGCCCTTCCAGATTTTCAATTGAATTAGCTGAAAAACTTGGAAAAACTATGCGTACCGCTAAATCTTGTCTCGTCACAAGCCGGCTGTCTCAGGTTAACTGCGGGACATCGCTATCGTATGGCACATGCTGTCTGTGAGCCATCTCTCACCACTCTGCTCGACAGACTGGAAAGACAATTTTTATAGATCTACAGATCAATTCTCACGATCACCCAGTCTTGCAGCCGCACTGCTCGCCCCACGCCGACGTCTCCCCAGGCCCCCTCCAGCGTGTCTTCATACAAAACCTTTCCATTTATCAGCTGTAACAAAACTATCGCAGCCCCCACGTTAAATCAAGGCAACCGCTGTATTTCATCTATCACGCTTGCACAGGTAGGATTTCCATGTCAGAACAAGAGAACAGCTTTAACAGAAGCATGTAAGTAAAAGGGATTAGCTATTTTACAGGAGAGGGAACAGCATGCTCTGATACAAAACTCCATGTACTGCACGGGGAAAGTTTACAAATTTAAATAAATTCCAGGTTAAGCACAAAATGGAGGAGTCAATGCTGTCAGGGGAACCATGGAAAAAAACATTGAACGCAACAGCGGTTTTGCTCACCGGCTTCAGTGGGGTAATTTTTTTTTTCCCCTAACTTTCAGAACAAACAAATTAGCAATTCATACTACAGATGTCACGAGTTATAAAGGAAATTAATGCAACAGTCTAACTGAAACGAGGCTGAGTGAAATGCGATTATTTTCCCTGTGGACTCACATGTCCACACACCGAGTTCTGCTTTGTGAAGATACTATCCAGAAACTGCTCAGCAAAGCTTAAAAAAAATATATCTAAAAGAATTCTGCTTTTTTTCAGAGATGCACTTGAGTGTTGGGTTGGGATTTTGTTTTGTTTTTTTTTAAAGATGTAATATGGAAGGATTTGCTGTAGGTTTGTCATTGGCAATATTCTAGTTTTCTCCTAAGGGCTTTTATTCCATGTGTTTTTTCTAACACAAATAATTAGTTTGAAATCCTGACTAAAAATGAAACAAACTCGTGGAAGTTAGAAGTGCTGAGTGTCTAAAACCTACGTTGACTTCATTGTGAGTCAAATACGAAGCACGGTAAAGGATGGAAATCTAGCGTGCAGTCTGCACATTCATACAAAATGATCAACAGTTTTAGTCGATTTTCAAATTTCTTATTAGCAGCTCTGATGTTGGAATTTAAAATACATTTTACATGCTGGATGAATAAATCACATATGCCAGCATAAATTTTTCATGATTTCTTCATAAATTCCTCATTTCTTGTTGTCAGTTGTCTTGGCAGAAACTAAAATATACGAAGCTGTAAAAACGTCAGTCTAATTTAATTAAGACAACTGTCTGCTTTCAGTAGTATTTGACAAACGCTGGGCGATGCTACGTATCACCCAGTACGCATGGCAAGGAGTGCGATGGCCTTTTGGAACTACAGAGAATTTAAAAAAATCTGCATCCCCCTTGACTAGCTGGTGACCATCTCGCAAGTCCCTCAGGTTTTACATTTAATACTTGTTTGTAGATTCACGTTCATTATAAACTCTGTTTTCTTTCACTTCAGCACCAAATGAGAGAGTGGGATTTTCACCTTTTTCAATCAAGAAACAAGAGTTTACTGGCGTGGTGGATTTTTTTTCTTTTGGAGACCACTAGACTAGACCAGAAAAGAGTAAATTAAGACAGGAGGAATGAAGAAATGGATGCAAAAAGCGAGTCCTCAGCCTTCAAGAGAAATTACAGTAGAGCCCAAGAAGATGCTCTTCAAGGAGAACCAAGGCCCTGCTCCCTTCCTTAGCAGTCTGCCTGCATCAAAACACGGCTAGGGTGAAAAATGAGCTTTGAAGGTTTGGTCTGCATACATAGAAGCGTCATTTGAAGGAAAGCCGAACTCAGCACATTTGTATAATTTCCTTGCTACACTATGGTACTCCAGCACTGAATTTGGCAAGGAGCGAAAATGCAATGATCCCTCTCTACGCCCCTTGAGCAGCATTCACCTGAAAAAGTACATTTGCTTCTTGGCACTCCTGCAGTAGAAACATTTGGACAGACTGGAAAAGGTGAGGAAAACTTAAAAAAAAAATAAAATCCTTAGATGCTGTTAAAAGCACTGAAAATTACAGGTTTATGTAGACCAGGAAAATTCTATGGCTAAGTAGTAGTATTCTCTGGGATACAATACAGTGGCAAGTGCTGAATGCGTATGTGGTAAGCCTAAAAAGTGCTTGATGCTGTACCAAAAGAGGAAGGTACATTCCAATATGAATATATTAGTCAGGTAATAACTATGAGATGTACCTCAAAGAGGGAAATATTTTCCTTAAGAAAACTTTTCCTTGAGAAAACATGACTGAAGTGGTTGTGGAAGAAGCATGCTGTAAAAAATAGTTTGACATGAAAAAGTACTCCGTGTTCAAGAAGAACTTCTATAAAACATGTTTGGTTTTGATAGTTGGCAATTTTACTTTGATTTTTAAAAATTAAACATGGTTTCTGGCTGAAAAGATGCAAAACAGTCCAGCAAGAAGAACGAGAGACAACAATGCGGGAGGGAGAGTGAATACTCGCAAATACATCGTAATATCGCACCTCCTTTTAAAATCTCACTGAGAAAAACATGCAACTAAAACTCATTCCAGAAATGTTTCTGTTTGGATATCTTTATAAGCAATCTGTCAGAAAACCATCAACTATCTTCTACATCTTACTCATTTTTCCAACTTTATGAGTACTTCTGTTATGCCTTGCATACTGCAGACATGACTGGGCCTGCAAAAGGTAAACCATAGAAAGTAATACATTTTATCAGAGCCAAACACAGAGAGGAACAACATCAGTGATCACTGAATACCTGAATTCTCAGAAGGAAAATTTCAGCATTAAGAAATATGTCATAAAGGTAATTTTTAAAGTTTTGGTAATATAGGATCATCTGTTCCTCCCACAAAGCTATTGCAGTTTGACTGCAACGGGAACCAAAATTATTTTCACAAGTAACATGAGAAAAAAAGAGAAAAGAGAAATAAAAACCAGGGAGGGTGGATACAACTGTTACAGCCTTCCCTGTTTCATGGCCTGTGCACTTCATCCATCCAACCCACATGCAATACACCCTTGCGAAGGAGGAGTCTGATGGGCACTCATCGCTGTGCAGAAGACCATCTGGTGGAATAAATTCCCAGTGTTTTTGAGGATAAGTTGACTTGCCACATGCTACAACGCATCTCAATGTTCATATATTAGAAGACGACTTCTCCTTGCCCTGTGCATTCCCATCTAACTGCTGCTGCACCTCGGTCCCAAGTTTCCTACCAGAGAACAGAGCAGCTGCCGGTCAAAAATTCACTTTGCAACATCCATGTGGGTCTGACAAGAGCCCAGGAAAACCAGCAGCGACCACGGGCAAGCATCAGGGCTGATGCTCCAATAGCACAGGGGAACTCTGTGGTAGTGCCCCACGTTCGATGCCACGGCGTGTAACCTGCACGTACCGCAGTAACTCCGAAGGGAAAGCTTATATTCTACTCTGCCTCTTCCTATTAATGCTTATGTTTCTTACGCTGCCTAACCACAGCACTCGTGAGCCCCTAGACTGCAGTATAATTACTCTCAACAGTTTTAATATCCTGCCAGATGAAGCTCTTTAAAGCAATACTGATCATCCCCTCCATCCAGAAGGCCACATAATGTGTGCTATTAACAGGGCAGAGGTGGTACCAAGGCCCCCCGCCCCTCCGTGACCAACGCCATACATGCATATGTATGACCGTATAATGGCCAACAACCTTCCCCAGGGACAGCAGCCGGTGGGAGATGAATCACCTTTGCAAACTGCTCGCTACCAAGAAGTTACGCGTGGTTTAGAGATACGAGATCAAGGCTGAGATACAGGGAGCAAGGCTCTCCCTGCCAGCGTCCTACCTGAGGCCACACTGTCCATCACCTGCACATCACAACCCATCGGTATCCACCTGGTCCAGGTCAGAGGAGCGATCCCCACGCTGGGAATTGGCCATAGCACGCGGGACACAGCCCTTGCACCAGCCCGAGGCTTTAATGCTGGCTCTACACCAGCTGCAGAAAGACAGATGACACCTGAGCCAGCATAAAGCCTGCCAAAACAAATTAAGCTGTCAAAAAAATTAACAAATATAATCAGGCAGATGATATTGTACCAAATGAGTGCTTTGTGTTATGGAGAGGTGGTGTTTTTCACCCAGTAGCAGTAGGTCTAAAATGAACTTTAGCAAGTTGTCACAACGCAGCCGGAGACAGCGGGTTCAGGGATCAGAAGCTCCGGGTTCAGCTGTCTCTCTGAAGCTACTCGCAGGTATCCTTTTCATTTTACTGATAATCACACTGACCTTATAAATTACTGTTTTCACACCTTCTGGAGCAACCGCGTATTTATTTAATTTTTTGTATTGTACTGAAGTTGCTGGCAATCAGCAAACAACTCCCACAAAGGCGAGGCTGTAACGCTCTTCCCGAGTCCGAAGGCGAGGGCTTAGGCAAGAGGAACACTCCAGTGGGGGTGGGAAAGGGCAGCGGAGGAACGGCAGGGGCATTTCCCGAGCTCCGTCCGTCCAGCAGCCCGAGGGATGGAGGCTGGGTGCAGGCTTTGGAGGGAGATAGGAAGGTGTTAGGTGCTGGCTTGCCCCAGGCAGAGGGGGAAGCTTTTCCCATACGCGGCAGGAGAAAAACCTGAAAAGCTGGGAGATCAAAGCTACTGTCACTGGCAGAGCAAACGCGAGTGGATACACTGAACAGTAAATACCCTTAGCAGCTCAACAGGCATTTGATGAACATTTATATGCAATGAATTTAAAGAAGGAAAACATTTGCTTTTAATATCTTTCACATTATTGTTTTTAAGACTCCAGATGAAAAACATCTTGGAAGTTTAAAGCTCACCCATTCAAAGAACAGGAGTTGCACAGAAGTATTTGATGGTATGTGGCCCGGTATTCATGTTTTCTAACACAAACGATTACCTGTACGTTAAGGATGCTCTCATTTTGGTCAGTGTTGAAAAATAATGAATTTACCTTAACATTTCAATCTGTTCACCCCTAGATCTGTCAATATGTCTGTTTTACTAGCTGCAACAGTGCCTGCTTCACTGTAACACAAATCCTCATGATGAAAACAGAGAAACATCTGTCAAGAATGGCTTAGCTAAATCCATGCCTGCTATGCCATTAAGAGACAGAGAAGATGCCTTTTCAGTCCTCGTATTCAGTGATATAAACCTTCATACTGGTGATAGCCAATGATCTGGTACCTCTTTTCTCTCTAAATATACTTTACACTCTTATTGTCCTATAATCACACATGATTGTACAATCTTTTATGTCAGAGCATGAATAATTTTCTTTTTTTTTTTTTTTTTTTAAACTAGTTATTACTACACTGGCTGTGCTTTCTCATACTTGAGCTGGAGAAGCTTGTTTTCCAGAATCTGTTCATGAAATACTTCTGATCCTAAAATTTAATAACCCCAGAAAAGGCCTCACTGGCTTTTTGCACATCAAGGCTCTTGCTCTCAGAAGCCAAAGTGCTACCTAATTGTCAGTCATTTAAAAAGACAAAAACCCAGAGAAGGAACATGTTGGCAAGTTAAAAGCAAACAGGGCTTTAGGCATATTTTACCAAAACGATAGTAAATTCATAACTGTGCTGGTCATTATTCTTGTGTATTATTAAAAAAAATCATACATAACCAGCAAGGTACTATTTTATAATACACACAATACCTCTGTTTAATCAAGCTACTCCTCCTGCCGTGTTCATTTAATATCCCACAAATGCACGGCAGAAAAATCTTGCAGTAGAAGAACCAGCATTTGAAACGATGCAGTAAAATTATCATCAATGTTCTGATACTATTTTTGTTCTTGTACAAGTCTGTTCTCCTTAAAACGGGCAAATATTGGCAGGAGAAGGAAACACAACTGAAACGGTGTTAAATGCGCGGGAGGCGGGAGCCGTGGCCGTGCCAGCAGCAGCACGGCGTGCCCCAGGCTGGGTACCAGCAGGCACTTCTGGGCACCTCGCGCTTACAAAGCAACTCTTCTGGCTCTACGGGACAAGAAAATGGGAAACTAAGATTTTGGTACGAGACTTGGGAGTCACAAGGGCTGGTCCGTTCTGACAAGCCGTCTTCGGAAACGCAACAGCCTGCAAGCAATAAGAGATGCGGCACAGTTTGGCTAAACACAACCAAAGGCTTTCTCGATGCACAGCGATCCGAGAAGCTTCCTGGCATCACAGCGTCGCCCTTCCTTGTGCATGGGCTTGTCTGGCTCAAAACATTACTCCTTCCACTTCAGGGAAAGCTTTTTCAGCTTGCCACACTTAAACGGGAACTGGTATTTCCAAAAGAAAAACCAATTCAGCCCAGAAGGCTGTGTAAGATTTCTTTACATGTTCTCCAGTTGTAATTTTTCACCAAATCCCAGCAAAATAAATCATATGAGATTTTTGAATGGGCGGAGAGTAAAGGGACACAGCTCTGTATGCTGTGTCAGTCCTAAAAATCATATCCCAGGCAAAAAAATAAAAAAAAGGAAAAAAATCATTAACAACCTTGAATAATTCTCGAAGTCTTATAACCTGATGTACTCTTTACACCTGGACCTACATAGCTAGCCTCACCGGCTCAGTACGTGAGGGATAAACCTCTCTGAAAGCCTGCAGGTTTTTTGTGTCCCTCAGGTTTAAAGCCTCCCGACTTCTCATACCACCATCAAGAAAATTTTTTCTTGCATGTCTTGAGTGGTAGCTCTTGAGATTGGTAATGGAGCTTTTTCTATTTCCCAAGATTTTTTATTACTGCATCACAAAAAGGTGATTGACGGAAGGCAGCCAGAAGGAACAACCTGGGAATGTTACGGATACTGATTTGACTATGGAAAGTAAATCAAGAGGAATCAACATCCTGCCATGTCTGTGGATACATAAGGAGAGGGCCACGTACTCAACTCTATTTTCCTTTGCAATATCATAACTTTCTCTCAGAAGAAACTCCTCTCTCAGCCGGAACAAAGAGCAAAAGTGTTTTCTTGGATACTGCTGCTGGCGGCTTTGCCCCGTGCGGCCGCAACTGCACCCACCTCCGCTCCGGCGTCCTCGCGCCCTGTGCTTGGCGGGTCAGCTACTCCCGTTTCCTACGGGAATCCCTCCGGAGAGCAAAATCTCCCACTTTCCTGAAATTCAGCAGGCTTGGGATTTTCATTCTTTGTTCAGAAGAAGGAAAGGGGCAGGAATTTCTGTACTTTTGATACTTTTTAAAATCACTGTTTAAAGAAAACATTATTTAAAGAAAATAGGAGAATTACCGTGCAAAGCAATTGAGTTTACTGGAAAAGCAAAGAAAACGCTTTGTGAAATACAACTGATCAGCCAAAAGGCCATTTTTTCTCCCACCCTTAAGTGCTGAAAATAACGAAGTCACTAATTGATGGTCAAAGCCATAGAATTTACAATCCGGTTTCAAAGCAAACTACAGAAATCTTCATTAGAGGGAAACAGCTAAGAGAAGCATTTAAGCCTGAACTTCCACTTATATTATAGAAATTCCACTTATAATATAGAAATACACATTTTTTGTTATTTCTAAAGGCTGAAATATTGGGTTTTTTAAAATACTGGAAGGGAAAAAGATTAAAAAAACTCAAGTGTGAAAAAGCAGCACATATTTCACTCACTAGATATTTTTAAATGTGTAATAGTATTAACTTAAATGAAGCTGACATGGAAAAATAATGATTTTAAGTGAAAATTGCTACACCTTCCGTGTTAAAAATAGACATCACATGACACTGGCTTTTACTGTTAGTAAAAATGGAGTCCTGCTAACATGCTTTTTGATTTAACACCTTCAGCTTCACTTAATTATCTGCTTCATGCTGCGGCTTTTATAAGAAACAAGTATTCACACATTCTTGTTCATGCCATACATTTTGTGCCAAAAAGATAGGAAGCAATTTCATATTTGGATATGTGATGCGCTTCATGCCGTTGTTTAAATATGCAGAACGGCTCGATCCAGGCAGTCGTCCCAGAGTACAGGCTGCCTGTCAGGGCACCAGAATTTCAATTAATAACTGGAACGGCACATTCAGGTGGGTTTAGGTGTCCTTGTGTATATGCTGCGCACGTCACAAGGCCATCTGCTGTACGATAAGGTAGCACCTCTTCCCCTGCTACCAGAAGTAAGATAGTTTGCTGCCGGCAGTGGCCCACGCTTGCCGAAGGGACCCTCTGCCAGCCCTGGGCCTCAGCCCCATGGCAGGAGGGAGAACCGGGATGCTCTTAAACGGTCTTTGGACTCCCACCACCAAAGGATACCGTTATCTTTTTCTCAGTCTTGGTTTTTGTCACCTTTACGACTGATACTTAATTTTTCCTGTGGGAATCTAGAGAGCAATCGCTCCTCCGGGCGGTCCCACAAAATTTGGTGCTGCAGGGAGAGAGACTGGTCTGGCACCAAAACTGAATGCGAGGAGCCAGGCAAAGCAGGACAAAGCTGTAAGGTGCGTGGTCCCAAAGGCTTCAGGAACTGAGAAAGCAAATATTCACATGCAGCTTCACCCCAAACACCCACACTAGTACAATAATGTGAATTCAAATGTTTGTGATCTGACCTCCCTCAATCTTATATACAGCTAAACTTTGAGTATCTACACACCAGGGTCTTTTGAGTGAGTTCAGACAGCAAAAGAGAAAAAGAACATTAGAATTACAAAATACAATTTAAAATGACAGTTAGGGTTTTTTGGGTTATAACTAGAAAATTTAGAATCAGAAAATTTTAAATTAAAGGAACTCTTCCACTAAAGGATCTATCTGATTAAATGTAACCCGCTAAGGGTTTCTGCTACTCCTGAAACAATTAAAGCACAAATGAGACAAACACAAAGATGTAACAACATATTATTATCCACTATTCAGTGCAGAATATATTGAATTCTTCTTGAACTGCACCATTTGACAACCAAAAAATATCATAAAAATCAAACCGATAAATACACTGGTTGGTATAAAATGCTCACGAGTACAATCATCACTAAGTGTCTTAGTGTCAACCCAGGTTTAGATTCTAGGAGGGAAAATAATATCCAAATCATTCTTTTCCATTTGAAATTAATTTGGCAATGCTTCTTCAGCTCTCGGTTAGACTCTTACCAGAGAATTATCATGACACATAACCTAATAACCTCTTGTAGCTTGCTTTCAAAACAATATATTAAACCCAGGAGTTCTTAACACCGTATATATGCAACTTGGGAAAAAAAGTGCAAGTATGCAAAATAATGAGTTGGCTTTATTAGTACCTTGTTAAAAACAAAAGAAACCAGACATCCACAGCATACTGTGGATGACGATTCCAGAAACTGGGGAAGAAAAAGCTCTTTGCAATGGTATCTTCCTTTTGCTTACTGTAACCGTTGAGCCAAGCTGCTACTTTCGCTCAGTTGCATGGAGCTCCTATGCCCTATTTTTCTTTTAAAGTACCACGTTTCTGAGCCGCTGCTGAAAACTACAGCCTGTGAGGTGCCTCTCAATTGCTCATTACCTGTTTGCAGAACAAGTATTTAAGAGTTGGTAAAATATATCAAGGAAGATGACCAGCAGGGCAAACTCTTGTTTTAGTAGCTACCCCTACCAGTGAGGTCCCACGAAACACCCTGTATGTAAAAACCACAGCAGTAACATGCAAAGTCCGCTGGACAAAGTATTATTCTAAATTCACACATCGCTTTACAGTTCTCCAGCTTCATAAGATACACATAGCATTCAAAATGTCTTGAAGGGATTAAATCTGCCACCACTCCAAGGAGGACAACCAGTTAATGAACACGAATATTGCCAGGCCTAAACCTTAGGACTGCCTTGCTACTTCAAAGCTTGCAAGGAGCCAAAAATAGCAAGGCCTTGTAACAGAAGAAATGAAGAAAAATCTCTAAAAAACCTTAGTTCACTTTTTCCCCCCTTCATATATAAAACTTGAACTCAAGAACACCAGCAGTTGGGATCATTTTATCCCTATGTGTTCCCTTCTGGTTCAGGCAGAGATGTTCCCTAACACACAGTTCTTTTCTTTAAAGTCACTGTAATTTTCTTGTGGCAAATAAAAGGTTGAAGTGTCAGGGAATATATCAGAAATATTTTGAGAAGATGTTAACTACCGCTGAGCAATGAACATGTGCGTATTAGTCTAATGCTCCACCGTGATATTTTTGAAGCGAGTACTGAATAAGGATCATTCTTTCCCCAGCAAAATTAAATGCACCATCTCCCTTGTGCTTTAGGATGAAACACACCTGCAGCAGCCTTCACCTGATTTCACAGAGATGGCATGGCACAGAGATCTACGTTCCCAGGAGGAGAGCAAATCCCATCCACGCTTTAGGGACAAAAAACTAGGTTTGTCAAGGGAAGCACAAGAATAAAAGGCAGAAGAAGCAGAGTCACAGCGGATGCTCGACACAGTCACCCAGCCCAAGCCCACCTTCCTCGCTGCAGGATGCCTTCACCAAAAAACAAACGCACGTCTTCAAAAACACATGAAACCCATAATTTAGACTATATAATAACGATTAAAATGGTAACTATTTCAGTACCGGAAATCATTATTCTACCTCTAGACCCCAGAAGAGATTAATCATGACACACAGAGATGGGGGAGTACTCAGAGAAGCAGCAGATGTTTTGGGGGGCCGGGAGGGGGCTGCGGCATCTCACCCATACATCCCCAACGTTGGCAGCTTCACCGGCGCAAAGGCTGCGACTCGCTTCTCTAGCATAACTGATCACAGATTATAGAAATAAAGGAAAAAACCAGATCCATTAAATCCAGTAGACTGCCAAACCCCCAACTGTTCACCAGTTCTCACGACAGTGCTGTTACCAATATACCCCCTATGCCAGGCACAACATTTCCAACTCATAAGGGCTGGGCTAAAATAACCTGCTACGGGGGATGCTTCCTTTCCTCCCACTACGGAAACCATCACGGGAAAAGAGCCCCCGCTGAAGCATATTCCTTCAAGGAATCTCAGCCTTTTGAGTAAGAAAAAAACTCCTGTGTTATTTTAAACACAGCCAAGTACATTCATTTTACTCCCAGGTCCAGTTAATTTGACAGGTACAACACTAAACCAAAAATCCTGCAAGGTCTTTACTGAAAAGGTCAGTACATTATGCAACCAGGTTTTATGGACAGCAAAAAAAATTCCCTCCATGTACAGAAACTCTATATAATTTATCAAGGTGCATTCATCTGTTCAACTAAAGATGAAGACCAAACTTTTGGCACCTCAGTTAAATTTGAAATCTGGCTCCTAAGAAAGTGACACACTTTGAAAATTTTTATCCTTAATCTACACATGATAAATAGTGGGAGGATTTTCTATACAGAGAAATGTTTGGCACTAAGGAAGAACAAAATTGCTCCCATTTGAAGTCTTATTTCATTCCACCCCTAAATAATTAAATAATTGTTTTGTTGTTCAAGTTGCATGTCTGGACTCTTAAACTTTCTAAATAAGAAAGCACAGAGTCCTATACGAAATGTATTAATAGCCAGGAAAAGTAGCACCAATTCCTTCTAATCAAAGTTTTTCCTACCGTTCAGACTCTTCTTGAAACAACATATCCCTTCTCCTCCTAAAAATACGATTGCATTTCAAACACTTTCTTCATCACGGTATCCTATTTGGAAATGTAAAACAGTTACCATATTCCATATCAACACATATTGAGTAAATATTTTACTGATCAGTGTCCCAGTTATAAGTGCAAGCTTTCAAGTCACCTCTACTAATAATCTCTTTGAACATGGTATTAATGCAGCTTGAACATTGTACATAGGCAGGGGTTTTGGAAAATGAAGCAATGGTTTCAAAGGTTTTTTGTGCTTCCTCTCCCCACCCCATATGTCTGATATTACTTGATAGTCTGTAAAAGTGCGTTGTGTTCCTGCATTTTCTGTGGTTTTCTATCCAGAATCTTTGTCATCCTTCCGGACTATTTTTCCCCTGTTGTGGAAACCACACCTCCATCCATCAGTAGCTTGGGATGGATTTTAAACAAGAGCTTTTGCACTTGCACCTAATTTGACAGATGCGACTTGACTGGTCAATTATGTAAGTGCAAAGAGCCTATTTTCATACATTTATTAAAAACATTAGTGTGTTTGTCTCTATATGCCTGTATAAAGCCTAGCAGAATATTGCGATGAAGCAAAATTTCAATAATCTAAAAACCAATTTTATTTTGGCTTTGGGTTACTTGTCAGTAAGAATAACTCTCAGGCAACTGAAGCCTGTACTACATTTTAAGGTTCACAGTGACGCAAAACTTGCTTCGGTTCGTAACCACTTCAGTGCGTGCACACTATCGAGGGACAGTCCCATACAGAGCTGAGGCTAATTCTGCACGCGCAGTATAGATCTGACAGGTACTGCTATGACAACCATGGAGCAGAACAGCCTGCATTTCCCTGGAAGCTCCAAAAATAAACATGTACAAGCCATTCCAGCAACAGTAAAAAGGTACATGTTTACCAGACGGATCTCCCTGCTCCTTCTTCCTCCTCTTTGCAAGATTTTTTGTTGTTGTTGTTTTTCACGCAGGAAAATTCATCAAGATTCTGGACTGGGTTTTCAGGAGGAAACACACCTCCGCCCACCTGCACAGCCAACGCAGCACTGGTGGGGAGCAGGTAACACCCGCCAGATTCCCTCTGCAAGGCAAGACACATTTCCTCTGGAAAAAAAGACGTAGGCACAAGAAACCTCATTCTCACCAAGAAGCATCTCATCCCTGTTTCTCCGACTTCAAAAGGCAAAATAACCAGGTATTTTATGTAAATGTGGACATTAGACACAAAAAATAGAACAGAAAACATCAAATTCATTTTTCACAGGCAACTCAGCTTCCACTGGAACAGCTGCAGATGAAAGTAGTAGCTACAAATTAATATATCATAAGGTCTACCAAAGGCATTTGATTGTCTCAAGTGCCAAAAGTAAGACCAAAGACTAAATTATTTTCAGTTACAAAAACGTAGAGAGGAACTGTTTTCATGTTCTGAGTTATGTGTTTAAGAGGAACCTAAGTTTAGCTTGTCAGCTTATGACAAAAGTTAAAAACATTTTTGAAAACATTTCTGAATCATTTCTAAACATGACCTAGAAGGGAAAAATGTAAACAGTACAAAATCCCTGCTTTTTGAAAAACTGCTTCTACAGTTATAACTCCTTGAGCGCGTTTTCCTGCAGGAGATGCCTGAAGACTTTGCCTCCGAAGCTCTCCTCATCCCTATCCCGAAACACAGGAAAACCTCCTGACTCCTCGCAGCTATTAAATCCAGCTATCGAAGTTTATCACGGAGACCTGCGTGACAGAAATACCATGGTGGCTGAAGATCAGGCCTAAATTTCATTATCAAGCATCTGGTGGATTGCTACAGAGCGGCTGTCGCAGTAGCTGTCAACACAGCTGATAAAAACACTTCTTTTTAATCTAGTGATATTATGCCTTTACCTTACTTAATAGGAATAACTCTTCCTGAAAATATGTACACATATAAACCTTACGGCAGATGTAATTTAAAGGTGCCCAAGTACCTTAAACAGAACTATTAGCAATTTCCAACAGCAACATTTAAAACTACAAGTAGCATTTTCTTTTAAAGTTGTCTTAGCTCATCTTTATTTTTAAGCACCGTGATCATGAATACATTTAGGAACCACTTGCCAGGAGTTTACCAGGCTTGAAAATTCCCGTTGAAAAAAGAAAACCCAACAGATGAAAAGCTATATAAATTTAAACTAGACATAATCCTAACGTAGTCGAACAGGGAGAAACGGCCGAGCACGGCAGCGGGTCTCTGGCAAAGCACAGGGCCAGCCTTGACCGACCTGATGCTGCAGACCCCCAGCCGTGCTGCTACCTGCCACCGCGAAGCAAACCTCCACGTCCCAGCCCAGCATCCACCAGCCAATACAGAGTGACAGGGCCCTGGCGACTCTCTAGAGATCCTATAGTCTATTCCCTTTCCCTAAATTATAACCAGCATCTTAACAGATGCTTGTCAAACTGTTTTTAAATACCTCTGCTGCTGGAGACTTCACAACGCCCCGAGCAATCCACCGCTCACTGCTAGACTATTTCCCCCAGCCTCCAACTTGAGTGTTTCTTGCTACAGTTTATGACCGATACTTCTTATGCAGTTCAACGTGGCTATGCAAAGGCTATTCCCACCTGCTCTGCTGCAAAATTTATGTATCCGAACATTTTCTGCAAAATTTATCTGAAAATATGTATCTGAAGACCATTTTCTCTCTTTCTGCCCCTCTGTCTTCTCTCTTCTTTAGATTTACCCAAATGCAATGGCCATTTCAAGACAATATATGGATGAAGACTTAATTATTAAATACTGTTTGCATATTCTTTTCAATCAACCACCTCTAAAAGTACTGTGCTGGTAGGTATTGGCCTTTTATGCATTCAGCTTTCTGGTTTAAACACAGTCTCTTGCTCTTCTCCTAGAAGTGGCTGTTTCAATCGTAAGGCGCTACGGTCTATTATTCATCTCTGTCATCCCATCATCAATGATTTTTTCCATCTGTGCTGCTTGGATATTGTTGTTTACTGTAAAACAGCAGCTGATTTGGACCAAAATCTGACAGTGAAATGAAAAGCCGTAGCATCAGTTTGATTTTTCTTTTACCCCCTCTGACAACTTACGTTGCACAGCACCCGATGAACCTACGCTGCGCCTGCCGTGTCGTGCCGCGTCTGATCAGCAGTCAGCAAACCGACGCCGCCTTGAACACTTTGGTGGCAAACCAAAGGATTACATGAAACCGGTGACATTCAAAACCTTGGACTCTCAATTAACACGCTGCTTTGCTAAAACAATAGGCTCTGTTTTTAATTAAATTAGAGAAGTCAGTAAATAGAGTATTAAGTGGCACATCTAAGAACAAAAAAGTAACAATTATCTCATTAGATATGAAGATTTTTGTGTTCGTTTCATCACGACAGGTGGGAACACAGCGTGACTGTCTGTGTTATTGACACAAAGCACGCTGAGCACGAGAAGTAATCCTGTGCATGGCACCGCATACTGCAGGGGTAGGAAAGAGAGAGCACCCTGAAGTTTTGATGCACTGGACCAAAAACATGCACGGAATGTGTACAGAACAAGAGCAATTTCTGTGACTATTCATGAGTGTGCATGTATTTACGTGTATAGGAATCCTACTAGTAAAGTAAGGTTGAAAGAAGCGTCGTACTAAATTTTAACTAAGCACATATTTGAAAATATTCCCTGTAACACAGCCTTTCGCACGCGTTTCTCCATTCCCCTCTTCCCCCGTAGCTACAGCTCGATCTCAGCCAGAATATTTTAATCTACTGTTAGCTATCTGGAAGCAAACCACCGCATGGAGAGGAGCTGCCCGGGCTGTCTCTGCCATGAAGGTGAAGAGATACCTCCTACGGGACTGGTCCCACCGCCCCTACAACAGCGGTACCACCGGCGCTTTGGGAGGTCTCCCTGCTGCACACAGCGAGAACTTAGAGGTCTAACTTCCACCTGGGTATTTTTTTTTTTCCTTTGTTTCACACTACCAGATATATTTCATGCAGGGAAACAAATGAACTCGCAAACATTCTGGATATAGTTAAAAATTAGCTCGCTTAATTTGGCTTACGGCACAGCAATACTCGATCTGCAGAAAGAAGTGCTTTGCAAGAGTGACACAAAATGGCATGCTCCGAGTTATTTCTACTGAGAGGACGTGATAGCTTTAAAAGACAGAATTTGTTCTTAAATTTTTCCTAGTTTTCCTCAATAAAAGTTTACAGGGGTGAAAATAAATGGACCAGATGGACAAAAAGGTTATTTTACAATGCAGCTTTCTGTTTTTGGAAACCACATTAGCTTCAACAGGAAAAATGAAAAGCACTCAAATCAATTCAGAGGCACTTACAAACGAGCTGGTGTAATGAAAATGAACTTGTAAATTAGAGATGAACAACCCCCTTTAGCGCTTCTGCAGATATTCATCAACACTAGAAAGACTTGAAAAACGTTTTTGTTTTTAACTTTAAATACTACTCAAATATTCTATGGGTACTGAGGTTATTCAGTAAGAATCGAAGATCTTAACAACACATCCCGTTTCTGATTCTTCAGGACTTAATGTTCAGCATGGGAAAACGACAAGACTATTTTTAAGGATCAGAAAATCAAAGCCCCTACCCTAACTGCGGACCTCTGCATCACACTTTGTGTTACTCCAAATTTTCAGAGCGAGGAACTGCCTGCTAAGAATACTTTTGTGCTTTAAAGAAAAAACAGTGGGGAGGGAAAGGCTTTTTCTACACTTTTGCTCTTACATTTCTATGACCGTAATTCCACAGTTAAAAAAAAAAAAAAAAAATGAGGTCAAATCTCCACCCAAATGAACACTGAGAGGTCATTTGGCAATATCATGAAGATAATATAAGGAATACCCATCTTCTTTACAGCTGGAGGAAGAGCCATTGCAATATTGTTGACAGCACTGTAATCGCCATGTGACTGGTTAACTGGTATTAATAGTGTCCAAACACAAACCTTCCCGATCATATTTATGGAAACACGGAATTATAGACTCGTTAGCTTGGAAAAGACCTTTAAGTCCATCAAGTCCAACGTTAACCCAGCACTGCCAAGCCCACCACTAAACCATGTCCCTGAGCACCACATCTCCCCGGCTTTTAAATCCCTCCAGGGATGGGGACTCAGCCCCTGCCCCGGGCAGCCTGGGCCAGGGCCTGACAGCCCTTTGGGGGAAGAAATTTTCCCTAATACCCACCCCAACCCTGCCCTGGCGCAGCTTGAGGCCGTTCCCTCTCGTCCCATCGCTTGTTCCTGGGGAGCAGAGACCGACCCCCCCGGCTCCAGCCTCCTTTCAGGCCGTTGCAGAGAGCGATGAGGGCTCCCCTCAGCCTCCTCTTCTCCAGGCTGAGCCCCCCCAGCTCCCCCAGCCGCTCCTCCCCAGCCTTGTGCTCCAGCCCCTGCCCCAGCCTCGCTGCCCTGCTCTGGCCACGCTCCAGCCCCTCCATGGCCGCCTTGGGGTGCGGGGCCCAGCGCTGAGCACAGCATTCGAGGGGCGGCCTCACCAGTGCCCAGCGCAGGGGGACCATCCCTGCCCTGCTCCTGCTGGCCACACCGGTCCTGACACAAGCCAGGGTGCCACTGGCCCTCTTGGCCACCTGGGCACCCTGCTGGCTCATGTCCAGCGGCTGTCGACCAGCACCCCCAGGCCCTTTCCCCCGGGCAGCTCCCAGCCGCTCCTCCCCACGCCTGCAGCGGTGCCTGGGGTTGCTGTGCCCCCAGGGCAGGACCCGGCCCTGAGCCTTGCTGACCCTCACCCCGGGGCCTGGGCCCATCGCCCCAGCCTGGCCATGGCCCTCTGCAGGGCCCCCTGCCCTCCAGGAGATCGACACTCCCACCCAGCTGGGTGTCCTCTGCAAACTGACTGAGGGTGCCCTCGATCCCCTCGTCCAGATCATCGATAACATTAAACAGATTTCAATCTCTTAAAAAATTCAGCAAAGCACGGAGGTGTTCTCCTGTTCGAAAGGATGCCAGGTAACATACGCCGTGAGGGTTTCCAAAGCACCTGCAACAGGACTCTCGAGACAGTTGGAGTTCTTGAAGCAAAACCACTTTCAAAATTAAAAAAAAAAAAAAAAAAAAAGAAAACCATAGGGCTTTAGATCTTCCTCATCAGCTAACCTCAAAGGGCTCTTCATTTAAAACAGCAGGTGCTTTGCAAGCTGCAGCCACGCAGAACTGTGCACCCATAACCGATGGGTATAACTGAAAAGATGGCTGGATCTCCTAACTCATATTTATTAAGAACGGATTTTATTAGGTGGTTAAGGAGACTTCAGAAGCCAAGATTAAATTTATGGTGCATTTTTGTAACGAGAGTAGGAACTGTGGTTCAGGATTTTATATAAGTAAACACTGACAACTTTATAGCCATGGTAGCTACCAGTAAGCACAGAAGAGATTTCTCCAGGCAACTAGTAAATATAACGTTTTTTCCTTATACTTTCATCACAGTACACATAAAAGCATTTGACACACTTAATAAATGTCACAAACATAAAACATTGCACAAAGGCATGCTAAATAATGACAATGCTGCAATTATTGAGCAAAAAAAAAAGGATGAGAAACTTTCGCAGCCTGTCTCTTCATTACCTGGCTGATGGCACCCGGGTTTAAAATGCCCTTTCAATTCTTTCTTGTTAATACCACTGAAAATATTCCAGAACATACAGCTCCATGTCAATGTATGATAACCACTTGTTTTTGAGGTAACATGCAAAACATATCATTTATCCGCAAAGGAATATATTTAATTATTGTAAGATATGTATAGCTCCCTACTGCATCTGCAGTTTGATCCAAAATTTTGGTTCTCTGAATAATGCCGCCCTTAATTTGTGGTGGACTCCAGGAGCCCCAAAACAGGTCACTAAAAGACTGCCCTGCAATCTCCAAAGCCAATTTTTAAATAATTATTTGCATCAGAGAAGGAAAAAAAAAATCCACCCTAGCTGCCGCATTGTGTTTTACTGTTTCCAAGCAACACTGTTGTTTCAGATCAAACATGAAACAGCCATCTCAGAGCTACAGTGCTTTCTCCTCTGTACTTACTTATTCTGCATCATGTTCATTATAACCCAGTCGAAGGGATAGACGTTCTTCCCAATGAGATTCTTGAACATGATGAATGTTTCCATCAGAAAATCCTAAAAGAAGAGAAAATATTTGGAAAAGACCACTCTTAGATCAAAAAAATTACAAGTGATAGTGTCAGTTATTAATGACCAGATTGTAAAGGTGTCTTACTGTTCCGCTTCATAAAAAAGCCATTATTCATATACAACATACATAAATTCTACTAAGGCATATTTATATACGATGTACATAAATCCTACAATAATTCTATTTAAACTTTTCAGAAATTATAACAACAGTAATCCTACATCGTAAACAACCCATGGTATTACTCAGGAACTAGCACTGGTTTCCCAGTTATCCAAAGGCAATTTCTGCTGAAAAAAAGAATGTATTTTCTGCACCACAGACGGTCACACAGTCCCTTCTTATGCAGCGTGTATTGCAGCGTACACGCTGCGGCACGTGCCTGGCATATGTCGGAAAGTTGTTAAAATCATACTGGCACATGGGAAGAGAAAAAAAAAATGAAAATATTTATTTTAATCTTACAATGACACTAAAAAACCTCCCAGGAGTCAGTTGATGAGTTTTCCCTCCCCTTGTGAATACCCTCCTGAAATCTTCTCTTGCCTGAAATCACGATTATCTATTTATTAAAAAATATATGCTCTAGCTCAAAACCGGATTCAGGTGAGCGTGGTGGTGCACATTACCCCTGGCCTGGGGTAGGCAACAGCAAGGGTTTGGCCATCCCAGAACCAGGAGAGAATCTCTCCCTAAAGGAGTAGCAGTAATTGCTTCTGCAAGTGAAAACCTGACCCAGAACAAAGTTAATTTAGTAGCATAAAGCAATTTATTTCTACACAGATATAAACAAACATCTCTTTGGAACAGAAACCTCATGTACTTTACAATGTAAATCATCTTCTACAATTTGGGAATCTATAATCCCTATCTAACAATTTGAGTAATATCAAATGCTCAGAGAAAGATAAAGAGGGGAAAAAAGAACTTAATGCAAAAAGTCCTTGATCCACTTCACACAGAGATAAAAATGAACTTTTATTCCAAGGTTAGAATATTTTTTCTTTGCTACAGCTTCTCAGTAATGGTATTTATCTCGTCTATCTTTAAAATGTCAAATGCCTACAAAAAAAACCCAAGATGTTACATTCACTGGACTTTTAACTAAGGCTGTTTTTTATGTAACCTTTTCAGTGAGAAACAAATATGAAGTTACTGCTCTCATAAGTATTTCTTCATGTGTGAGAGCCAGCCTCTTCGGCGCATTTTATCTTTCGCTTCGTTCTGCTGTTCAGATGTTTTTCCTGGTTCAGAAATTCACAGTCAGTGGGAAGCAGGGAGCTGCAGAGATCCTGAGGACACAACATCGAGATCGCGAAACAACCTGAATTTTCAGGCTGCTCGGCTCTGCCGGGCGGACAGCACAAGGGTTCCTTTGGGATGCTCTGCATCCCAGCTCCCGGTGCCCAAGGAGACACCCAGGCCAAAGAGGGCCGACAAAGCATCAGCGGCCACTAAAGACACATTTTAACTAAAAGATATGCAATACTAGTAAAACAAACTCCTCTGTTATTTTACCAAAGTCACTCTCAACAACACAATATCAGTAAAGATGTTTTGACATTAACAGGATCGAGATAAAATTTGGAACTGCTCGTGGTTAATGAGATGTTACTGTTGTGTAAGGAAAAATTCATCCCAGACACACGCTCCACTAGCTCAGTAAAATGTGTCTTCATTTAAGAGATCAAACTGCATACTTTACTGCTCATTTTTCATGTATTTTGGTGAAACAGTTACATAATGTCTAATAATCACGTTGCATATTTTGCTGCCCAAGCATTGCACAGGACTGCATTTGAGCGTGTGCTTTTTCACAGCTGCAGGTATCGAGTGATTTTCTTACTGACGCTGCTTCAGAGCTCAATAATTGAAATGTTAGTGGAAGTGGTACCATGGGAAGGGTCATCACCCATCCAAGAGGGCAGATCTGAGCTCACCGGGCTTTATTTTCCCTTCATATTTTATGAATACAGAGGTACACTTTCCTGATTTCTTGTAGCGTACTCTGCCTTACACTTTATTTGTCACCGGTTTCAGCTGCTGAGCCTCTGCACACTTTGCTGATCAAGCTGCATGTGACGGTGGATGAATCTTCATATACTTTGTTGATGACTCACGTTTGTTCCTGACCCTGGAGGTTGTGCCACGTATGAGTTGACCTACTTTGCTGATTCAGCTCTACATTTTAATCTACTGATCTTTACATTTTAGTAGTCCTGCTTTCACACAGATACTTTAAATAATGCTCTATAACAACTAATCTAATTATTGATCAAACAAAAGACTTCTGATGCTTACTTGTATTTTATGCATTTGTAATATTGCTCTCTTTTCCATTTTATCTTTCCTACAGAAAAGCAAATGGTTTATATGAACTAACCTCATATTATGAGCAAACCCCAGCTTTTTGGGGGGAGGGTGGGAGTGGAAGGGGGAGCTATCAGTTCTTGCTGTGCTGCTGTAGAGCCTGCTTATTTTCAGTATACCTAGGAGCAGAACAAATTGTTCTGAACATTAAAAACCAACAAAAACCTGTACTAAAGGAGCAAGGGCTGCAACTCCTGATCTCTCTCCACCTACAAATACAAATCCTATTTAATATCCCAAGGAAGCAAAATTCACAGTAGATGGGACCCCTTCACAACTCCCATCTAATTACAGAAAGAAAAGAGAGCAGCTCAGCCCTGCAACTGGGTAGATGGTGATGGAGGAGGCTTAGACAACTCCATCTCCTCCAGGCTGCTGAGCACCACACCTGTACCACTATTTATATTGTCCATGACCGGGATTTCAAAGAGGTTCTTCAATAAAATTCTCAAGCTTAATAAAAATAACTAGCTAAAAGATGTGGGAACTTGATATGAGAAAACTTGAGGCCAAGTTGATGAAAATTTCGCTTTGCTGAGTCCTGAGGTATAGCAGTCAGAAGTCCAATATGCTCAGCTCCAGGTTTTCAGGACAACAGGGTAACCTCTGCTGAGCTCCGCTGCTGAGGTGGCTCTGGAAAGCCGCTCCCCACCACGGTGGACGGCCGCGGTGGGCTGCCTCCGCGGGCTCCCACCCCCACGGGGCATCTCCCACGGCACATCCCGCAAAGAAGAGCCTGCTTAAGCCATGTCATCACCCGCTCACATCAACGGCTAGTCAAAGCTTGTCATGAACGGATGTACAATACTCACTGATGCACGTACTCGCATTAAAAGCCAAAGCCGAGGAGTGCAAAATACTAAAGGGGGAGAAGAAAATGGAGGTGCAGAAAATTGTAATCTAAAACATCCTGTGGAGTTTGTCTTTCTACATACTTCACTGACTCCGGGACGCTGTCTGGAATGCCTTTAGGAATACTTCTGAGATACTCCACATGGCAAAACATTAACATCTATATTTTTTGTCAACTAATGCCACATATCTCTCAACTGAATATAAATTTTACCGAGTAAAAAGGGGAGAGAGATCAGTTAGTCCTGGAAAGATCTCGTATGATGTTTCACCTCAGGATGACAGTAGGCTTGACAGTAAGAAATTGCTCTTTGAACAGAAGTACCTTAATGAACCTAAACGACATATTCTGCAGAGAGATACAAGACTGGTTTTATTGCATTCCACCTCATCTTTTCTCAGATTTTTGAGGCCAAATAAGACCATTATAATAATCTAAAGCTGACACTTACATAACACAGGCCATAAAGTTTCCTCTAGCAGTTCCAATACTGGGCTTATAACTTCTGGTTGAGCAAAAGCACATGCTGAAGAAAGATTTAAGGGTCTCCAACTGTGAAGAAGCAACCGCAGCTTCACTTAAGTTCTCCCTTTTTCTTGTAAATTTTTTCAACGTAAATTAATTTCTGTTTGAATTAATCCAGCTTCAGTTTTAAATCACTGCTCCTTTATGCCTTTGGGATTAAACTGGAAACTGTGTAACAGGAGATGCAGGTATCGCCTCCATATGGAGGGACGTCGGGTTTGAATGAGAACACTTCTGATCTAAGCTCTAACGGGTGAGTCAAAGGGCACTGACTTAAAAAATTGTCAGATTAAAAAGAAATGGAAAAAGCACAAAAAGTTAAACAAAGAAGTAGACAAGGGCTTTTTTTCCACCCAAACCATACAGTACCAAGGAATATACACAAACAGTACAGTTCAGTAGCATCCCACCACCGGAGACAGAAAGCAAAAGCCCTAAGAAGGAACATGGGCAAACTTGAACCACGGCACCGATAACGGGAAAGGAGGCAATGCTCCTGAGACAGCTTCACGGGGCATCGTTTCTGATGGTGAAACACAAAATACTGAACAAGATGTGGGTTTCAAATTAGCAATGAAATCTCATGTATGAAGAAATACTTATGAGAACAGTAACTTCCCACTTGGTTCTCACTGAATAGGTTATGTACGTTTTTCTCTTAAGCAGAGAAACTAGGTTGGTATCTTCATCCCTTTGTCATAAATGATGACTCCATTTTATTTGTGTTTTAAAAAAAAAAAAAGAAAAATTACTTTACGCACTGTAGTTTCCTTTTATCACAGGATTAACAATATACTGCCATTATACCTCCACACCTTCATTTATATTACTCATATTTTAAAGTCAGTTTAAGGTAGCATTATCTACCATTAACATATTACTCATTTAATGTTTTACCAGGTCGCTATGTATTTTATTTTCCATTAACATACATTATCATTTAATCAACAACAATATTAAAACATTAAAAAGGTACATTTTACTTAAAGATACAGAAAGCATTACAGCAACTGACCAAGTTTAGCTTAGCCTATCTGCTAATGCAAACCACAGCCAAGTGGCGTAACAGCAGAAAACAAGCAGGCAACCAGTAGGCGTGCTGCCGGAACAGCACGTGTACTTAACAGGCCAGAGCAATTCCAGCTATACAGCCCAGGAACAGGCAGAAAGGGATGAATATACAGAGTCAAGGCAAAAGAAAGAAGTGATTCTTCATGTATCCCAGTGCACTGCATGGCATATAAATCAAAGTCTTAAAACAACCAATTATAAATAGACCGCTTGCCAAATTTCAAATGCATAATTACTCTCTTGTTTTCACCAAGAAAGATCTGACCTACAGAACCACCTTTCAGACAATTTAGATCAAAAAAGCTAGACTTTAAAATAAACACTTTTATTGCCATTAGAATAATCACAGATTTCCTAACCAATATTTTTCTCTCTGCATTCTTCCATTACATGTTTTAAGAGCAAACTGCTTTTACCTTTTTCCATGTAAAACCCTGTAATTAGTTTGCCTTTTCCAGAGCCAAATGGTTTGAACCACTTTAGAAGTACAGAAATATTTGGCTTGATTAACCGTAACACTCGTGTCTTTTCTCTGTGTTTAAAATGTTATTTTCAATCCCCTAGCTGCATTTGGCTTGGGAATGTTTTGTTTTTAGTGGAAAACCAACTGAAGAGAACTATCGATGGAAGTGCTCTGAGATCCCCAAGCAGAGTAACTGGGAAGCAAGCCCTTCGCTACTGTGATGCCCATCTGTGTTCGTTGCAGTTGGACTTTGTCTTCACTCCCTTGAATCATCAGCTTTGTACTTCAGTAATGCCACATCAGGTACAAATAGACTGAGCACCAGAGGCTCTAGCACCTTATCTGAAAACTGGCACGGGGCAGAAGGCTCAAATCTTGCAGAATATAAGCAGAAGTAAGAAGAATCACAGAAAGCTTTGGGATGGAAGGGACCTTTAAAGGCCATCCAGTCCATCCCCCCTGCAATGGGCAGGGACATCTTCAACCAGATCAGGTTGCTCAGAGCCCCATCCAGCCTGGCCTTGAATGTGTCCAAGGATGGGGCATCAACCACCCCTCTGGGCAACCTGTGCCAGTGTTTCACCACGCTCATCGTGAAAAGTTTTTTTCGTTGTGTTTAGTCTAAATCCACCCTCCTTTAGTTTAAAACCAAAACAAAAATTAAAGACATAGAGGAAAATGGGAAAGTCCAAACATACAGAAAAAGCCCTGGGTTTTGTTACGTTTGGTTGGAAAGGAAGAAGGGAACCTAAACAAAGGCCACCCTGAAGATTAAAATACAGACGAAAGCTGCCGAATACACCTAGCAGAGTCCCCCGTACCAGAGCGGGTAATGTAATACAGCTGATCAGGCTTCAGGTCATCCGCTAATTGATGGATCTCAGCCAACAAGTTTGGTAGCTACTTTGCAGCATGCACTTGCCATATGGCAATGATAGTTTCAGGTCATTAGAGAGTTATCTCCTTAGCAATAAACTCTCTTCTATTGTGTTCTAATTAAGTTGTGTTGTTGGCTTAGTTAGGCTACCGAACGACTGAGAAAACAAATTTCAATTATTATTGCTTATTTAACAACTAAGGGCATCCTTAAGGTTAAAATGTTTTGTATAAAATTTAAAGCGAGAGGATCTGTAAGTAAAAGCTATTTAAACAAATGAAATCAGGACATCTGGAAGATTTAACGCTGAAAGTTCCTTTCCTCAAGAAAGCTTTTTTTTTTCTTCTCTCCTTAAACAAAACAGATTTTTAGTAATGGCTCAGCACTACTATTTCCTAATGCTTTCTTTTAATTGCCTTAAATCCACTCTCTCAGTGCTTGCTTTTTAAAATATTGAACAGTTCCAGAGACGAGCTGTATTCCTGTGTGTGGCAGGAAGGTTAATTTTGTCCTTTGCAAATTCAGGAAATGCCTGAGTCACAGTGCTTTATTAATTACTTTTATATTAAATCTGTCACGTCAAACACATTTTGTTTACATTTCACAAGTGTATTTAACAAACAGTAACAGGAAAAAAACAAACACAAGCTAAACTATCTTATGGACAGATAAAACGTGTTAAACTTACCACAACATCTGACCTCATCTTTCCAAAAGTCTTGATTAAATGGGCATAGTGATAGTCCTCCATTTGCCTTAAAATGGCAGTCATGCATGCAACAAAACTCCCCTGTCAACAACAAAGGTACAAACAAATCCATTATTTAAGATAGGGGAACATAATACTTGCTATCAAAATGTAATATTGCTAGAGAACACCACGTAGTACAGCAGATATAATTCTATCATTTAAATTCATTAATGGATATGCAAAATTCTGTCAAGAAAACAAAAAACATCTTGAAAAGTTTCTACTTCCAATTTCATGGGTTTATCACCATCTTCACTGAAGATTTTGCAACATATTCTTCACCTAAAAATTGCTCAGGCATTAAAGGCTTTGGAAGGTAATAACACCACTCCTAAAAATATCACACAATATCAGGATTTGCATTTGGGAAGTCGATACTCTGCTCAAGGAAGAAATCTCTTAAAAATCATTATATTGAGCATCACAGTTAAACACCAAGTTTTCGTTTCATTGAGTGGTATTTTCAGATACTGTGATGCTTAAAAAAAACCAAAACAAACCAAAACCCAATAACTTCCATAAACCCAGAACAGCAGTACCAAACACATCTCTCTCAAACCATGGAGAAAGTAAAAAGTGCCAAAGAAAAGTTTAATCTTCCCTTCCTGCACGTGAAAGTATCGCAATAGCAACTCAAAGCCCCTTCTATGGCTACTAGATGTTCCGATCCCATAAACGACTTCTCTGCTTGTCCGTCCCCCTTCTCGGCCTATCTGCTAAAAACCTCTTGACTGATTATGGAAATAGCGTCCACACCTTTTCTGGTCTTTAATGGAGAAAAAAAGTTGGAAAAAAAACAGCGGAATTACTCAGAAAATCAGTTATTCTATATACGGTTTGATAAAATTGTAAATTCCCCTTTCTGTGCTGTGTTCAAGGTTATTCTACGCCGTGCACAGCCTGGCAGAACACTCAAGAATTTTCTCTTCTTTCTAAGCATAGCACGGAGCTTTTATTGTTACCTTTAAGATCTGCATTACTTTCAATTTAAAATATTTATTTCTACATCAGTCCAAGTAATTGAGATCAAATGCAAAACGACACGAGGTTATCTGTGTGTGTTACAAGCCCTCTTATTTACAGTCTAATCCCCCAACCTCCGCCAGATAAGCACTCCTTGATTTTGCTTTTCTCCTACGTAACGGAGTTTAGATCTAAACTCCTCCATAACTGATTTTGTCCATGCGAAAGAATTATTTTTTCTACCCAATGCAACGGTACCTGATGAGTTCTTAGGCAGATGCAAACGGCGTGAATATGAACGGGAAAGGCCACCCGAGCTGCTGGTCCGTGGCATCAAAAGAACTTTATAACAAACTATGACAAGAATGGAAGCTGTGGCTGTACAAAGATAATGTTTACTACTATGAAATGTAAATAAGACGGGATCATCTCAAAAAATCTCAAAACGTTAATTACCAAAACACCGTATAACAAGCGCTCTACATAACAGACACTGTAAAAGGGCTTATGCCTGCAAGAAAATATTCAATAGCCCATAATAGTCAGTCCTATTTCCCCTAATGATGTCATCAATCAAAGTGATGTTTCATTGCTAGTCAGAATTATAAATTTTTTAAATTGGCTGCTTAAGACTAGGCTGCAGATGTAATTCAGTCCATCACTTCACGCAAGGTTCTGCAGATGGCTCATAAATGCTCCGGAGAGCTGAAGACAAACTTAGTTTTGCTCATGGTATCTTTTTATAGACGCTCGCTCACTCAAATAATCTGTAAAGTCCATCGCTTTGCAAACACCTAAATGTATCTTTACCTTCCTTCACATAAACACACCAACCCCACGTTAGCAAATCCAGCCCCTTCCAGGTAATCCAGCAGTCAACAGACAGCCTCTGCTTCCCTCTAACAAAGTGGTTTCTGTCACTGGCTAACAGCTTGGTCGCGTTTCTGTGTTTGCCTACCCCTTTGGCGAGTAGTTTGAGTTGAGATACACGGCCGCGACAGTCAAAAGACGAATTTCATACCTGAGGAAATTATTATGGCAACCTTGTATGCAAAAAGATGAATGTGGAGCAACTGTTAAACTTTCAAATGCATTTTAATATTCAGTTTTAGACGCAGGAGCAGCTAGAGAGGCGGGTGGATTTGACTGCCATCTCCTCTGCACCTACCAGTGACCCTCTCCCCTCCTCTGGCTGCTCGCCGGGATGGCTGCTGGTACCGGAGCCCTCTCTTCCCCCAGCATCCCCGGCTCCTGCCAGGCAGCCCAGCCCTCCCCGCGCAGCGGCGCGCTGGTGCGCGGGGAGCTGCTGTGACGACGGTCCCGTTGGGCAGGGAAAACGATGAGTCACTGAAGAGAGAGGGAATTACAGATGAGTATCTTCTTAATTAGCGTGGTGAGAATCGGCAAGGACACATGAAAGTTTAATGTCTGGTGGTTAAACACTCTGCTTCCACGGGGAAGTGTGAAAATACGAAAGCTTGTTAAAAACCTGGAACAGTTGCTGGAGAAAAAAATAAATACCGAAAAATAAAGAAGCTTAGCAAACACAAGTGAAACGTGAATATGATGGGATTCGGTAGCGCATTTAAGTTGTAGTTAAAGAAAATTACAGAAGCTTGCTAAATGTTGTCATGTCAGCTTACGCCGAGTCCCAGAAGTGGTGCCGAGCAGAACGGTTCAGGGTCCTCGACAAGTTAATCAACGTTTTTTCCTGTTTCCCTGCATAAAACAATGATTCATGCTCATCTTTGTACTCTCTTGGTAACAAAAACCCTTTCCTTCTTTGATATAATATTGTTCCTTTAAGTCTCTGTTGCATTACACACGCAGACGTCTCTGCTACAACATTTATCTTCAGATCCTCACCTGCTAAATAGTGTTTAAGCCCCTGCTGGTTAGGAAAATCTATTTAATCTTAGGAAAAAGTACACTACCAGTCATCTGCTTACTTTTCATAATTTTCTTTACACTTAGAGAGCTATCATTTGCAGCCAGCATGCTCTTAATTACAATGCTAATAAAAACTTGTAATTATTTACAGGCAATATTTGTACTGAAGGTGTTTTTAATACGGTCTATTAACTATTTAGCAATAGCTAACAACGTCATTAAATTTTAATCTTAAATTGATTTTTAATCTTTAGTTGGATTTGGAGACCATTGTCATCTTCTGCAGCATACCACTCCAAGCAATACACAGGAGAAAAAAAAAAAACTAATTCTCTAAAAAATCAATTTCAATTTTAACTGTAGGAGTAATTGCAAACCTACATTTATACAGCACGTACTGCAAGGGCAACACCGGGGGCTTGCCATTGCCCTGTGCAATTATTAGCTATTTATTCACTGAAATAGTGTCAAGGTTTATGCCAAAAGCCTTTCACATCCCTCCTTATTGCAAAGCTCAGAAATGAAGCAGTCACACAGTGACTAAGATCATTTCCACACATCGTACCAGAGAAGCACATTCACTTTGGAAGCAGTTTAACACAATTAATCTCTCTCCTACCCAAAAGCAGAGGCGCTGGATTCATTCTTTCTTTTCAAACCAGGTACACTGAGGCAAGGGGGAATTTAGTATTCCCAAAGCAAAATCATGGGATCCAGGGCATTCGCAAGCCTGGCCTAAGGGAAGGCAGATCCCGCTCCCGTGCTGGAGGACTGGTAATTCAGCTCCGTTAAAAGAAAAACAAAACAAAACAAAACACCAAAGCAGCTGATTCGTCTTTGGGAACAATGCATTATTATTCAGAAAATACATTTTGTATTAAAAGAAAATGATCGTGCAATTCCAAAATTTAAACTGATTTCTAATTCCTGTAAAATACAGTTCTGAAGGAAAAGTTGAAGAGGCACATGAATGCTCAGAAAGTACTTACTTTCGTAAAAGATCTTTATAATAAAATAATAAATGTTCAAATGGCCCTTTAACAGATACGGGTAGGGAAATTTTAGTATCAAATAATCCCCACAAGTAATACTAACACTGAAAAATTTCAGAATGAGAAGAGAATTCCCTGCAGGAGAAACAACACATGCCAATGCTTTTCTCCCTCAGGGGTAAACCAGCCTATTTTAAATAGTCTTGTCCTTTTTCTTCCAGGGAAATCTCTAAGTTGGAAATATTAAGCTCTTTATGTAGAGTGAGAAAATCTAAGGGAAATCAAAACTACGCTAAGTGAAGGGATGTTTCATTATAATGTCCCTATTACCATGATCAGGAACAGATGAAAAAGCATAAGTTGCATTTATTTTTCAATAAAATTTTCCTTACATGGCCTTAAAAGACTACACAGCTAAATAAATAAATGGATAAATAATTAAAAAAAAAAAAATAAAACCACCCCAAAACATTCGAATGAACTTCTCCCTACATTTTGGCTTTCAGAACAGTTTCATAAAATTTACTTTGTTGAAAAGGGTTTAAGTCCCTCACAATTACGAGACAGTTTGCAAGGATATAAAAAGGAAGTAAGTTTTCTCTTTGCTTACAAGATGTACTCTATACATATTAGCAGCAATTTAAGAAATAAAAATCAGTTGTTATCATTTCTAGAAGCCACGAAGGAAATTATCACCACTTCTGGATTCGCAAGATAAAAATCCATCTATAAAATGCCCCACATTCCAACTTGTTGGTAACTGCTGAGACCGTGGGCTGCCACGCAAGACGAGCTACCTCATTACTAAATGTAAAATGCAATGTGTTTGCAAACAAGTTTGCTCACTTAAGCAAAATATTATAAAAGGCATTACAACCAGCCTGGAGCGGGGCCAGAGGAGGCCACAAAGATGATCAGAGGGATGGAGCACCTCTGCTACGAGGAGATGCTGAAAGAGCTGGGGGTGTTCAGCCTGGAGAGGAGAAGGCTGCAGGGAGACCTGATTGCGGCCTTGCAGTGCTTAAAGGGGCTTAGAAGGAAGATGGGGACAGACTTTTTAGCAGGGCCTGTAGCGATAGGACAAGGGGGAATGGTTTTAAACTAAAAGAGGGTGGATTCAGACTGCATATAAGGAAGACATTTTTTCCGATGAGGGTGGTGAAACACTGGAAGGGGTTGCCCAGAGAGGTGGTAGATGCCCCATCCCTGGAAACCTTCAAGGCCAGGCTGGACGGGGCTCTGAGCAACCTGATCTGGGTGAGGATGTCCCTGCTCATGGCCTTTCAAGGTCCCTTCCAACCCAAACCATTCTATGATTCGATGATAACCCAACATGGATATGGCAAAGGGTGTCCCTGCATTTCACGTTCTGAAGAACATTTTATATTGTATAATATATAACGACCCAGTAGCACACAGCTCACCATTAGCTACCGGTTAAAATGCACCGGCGTAGGCTCCTGTCACATCACCGCAAGCACCGGTGAACGCGCATGATGAAGGTTAAGAGCCAACAGCAAATATGCCAAAACTGGGAATGGGGATAGCTCTGTAGGAACGTAATTCAGCTCCCCAGGAGCAAAACACCTCGTTTCTGGCCACGGGCTTGTCTCGGCGCTGGAGAGAGCGCTGGGCTGAAGGATGCCCGCTGGCCAGCGCGCGGCGGGCGGGAGGCGCAGCTGGCACCGCATCCCCGCAGCCCGTGCGGCACGGAGAAGGAGTCTGACACGGATTCCTCAAGCTTCTACCAGCAGCATCTACCCGTGCCGTCGCGCGAGTAAGGACAGGAATCGAAACCAAAACAAAGCCAAACACCCCTAAAGATACTTATACATATATGTGTATGTATGTAATTTCATACGTATATTGCTCATAGTATTAGAACAAACATTTCTTTTCCTGTAATAGAAAATCTGACAGTAAATTCAGCAGCACCTTTAGAGAGAAAGTTATTTCATGGATACAGCAGCAGAATGTAAACAAGTGCAAAACGTTAACATTTATCACTTTATTTCTTACTGAATATACGCTACTTTCCATTTCCTTAGGCCAAATCCTGCCTTCCTGAACACCGGGAAATGGAAGGAATAAAACACGCGAGTCTTCTTCCTTTGAGAAACAGAAGTTAACATTTGTGACAATGTGAGTGATAAATGTTTGGGATTTTTTTCCTGCTGCCACAAACATTATTACAAAGGCATCTTCTTGAAAACGAAGCAAGATCCACTAAGGTATTTTCAGCTGACAAACTTTGCTCTCAGAGCTCTTGGACAGGACGTGCCAACTCCTTTACCCAATCTGATTTAAGCAGCCCAGTGCTTGCCTAGTTTCTGCCTAGCAGAAACCCCATTTAGGTCAACGCTATTCAAAATTCAGAAGACTGATACGGAAGCTTATAGGTGAATATTAGCTTATTTAGTCTTGCATAACTTGTTTTACCTCAGAACATATTTTACAGATCCAGATTTGATCTCTGGCAGTTCAATCTCTATCAATCAATAGAAAACCTGTTTTAAAAGGAAATCCTTTACAGGACTTCAGTGCTGATTACTACATCCTGACCAGCTAAGCACTCTGGTTCCAAAATAGAAAATAATGTAAATTTAGCTGATTTTCCTGAAAAGAGCACAAAGTCCAAGGAAATTTTCCATTTTCATAGGTGAGGTATGGAAGAATAGCATTTAGGTGTGCTAAGCTTGTCACCAGGATAATGAGGTAGGCTATCTCAGGGACCTTAGGAGGCTTCTCCTCCAGGCTGCTGGAAGCAGGGCTGCTCCAGGGCTGGACACGGCTGCTCAGAGCTCTGCCCCACCGCGTCTTGAAACCTCCGAGGGTGGAGATCGACTGCATTGAAGAGCCTGGCCCTGGCGTCTCGACAGCCTGGGGGGCTGCTGTTAGGTCCCCTCAAAGCCTCCCTGCAGGCAGAGCAGAGCCATCCTGCTGCTGCCAGAAGCCACAAGCTCCCAACTTTCCCCATCTTGGGGACCTCCCCTGAACCCTCAGGAGCCCAGCATCTGCCAGCCCCTCTGTCGCTGCCCCATGTGCTCAGCCCCGCACCTGTCTGCAGTTTCCAGCCTCTTTGGTGCAAACCGTTGCATCCGTAAGCTCTCACAAACAACACAAATCAGGCATTTTACATAAAAGAGAAAATTTGAGAGAGGTCAGTTCCATGCTGAGCCCCCGCAGGAACTGCTTAGCATGACTCCTATCTGGCAAACCAGTAAGCAAAAAGTTCCCGAGAGACATTTTAAGTTGACAAAAGCTCCTGCAATTAACAAAATAACTTTGTGGATGCAAAATAAATGCAACAAAGGTATGTTTTTCAGTTTCCTACTTCACGCTTTACTGAGAAAACTACTTTGAGAACTACAGAGAGAAAAAGCCATACTGAAGTACCATAATTATGCATTTATTTGGGCAAGTATTTTATTTGGAAAGGTTGGTTCTTAGCAAGAAGTCCTTGTCCAAAGGTTTCCAAACTTCTTTCAACTATCAACTGCTAGAAGAAGACCAAACCTACAGCCACCTTCCCCCGTTTCAGAGGCAGCTCTCCGCCACTCTGCCCGGCCGGACCCGCAGGCTCCCACTCCTGCCCAATCTCTGTGCCGTAACGCTGCTACGGGCTCTGATCTGCTGCTTCTAAATGAATTCTGAATAAACAAAATCCTGATTAGTGTTTCAGCTGAAGGAAAATCCTATATTCCCAAACAGCAGGGACAAACCAACAGCAACTCTCTGAATACAGGGAAACCTCCCTGGCAGGAACAGCGAGAAGGCTCTTCACGCAGGTCAAAGCCAGAGCCCGAGATCACGAGAGCTCAACCGAAATTCATTTTGTAAAAGGCTTATTTATCAGAAACTTGATGATACGCGCAGTGAGAATATATACAAAGCGTTCCCTAGTTTGAAAGCGCTTTGCACTAACTTTCGTAAAAGGCAAACAAAAAATTAATGAGACATTTTAACACCACCATTTATCATTTTTCTAAGGCTCTTTTTCAAAGAAGTCCATTTTGACCAAAAATGCTTCCCTTTAGAAAGCCCTATACAGTCTCAGTAATAACAGTATGCCCTTCAATGGAAATCACAGCGCTTAAGATTGCTGAAGGTCAGTCCATTTATTTTTGGTTCTCTAAATGCAATTACTTTTCCCCACCTTTTTTCTCCCCCTGCTATACTAAAAATTATTTCGCTGAAAGTCTAGAGAATCGCCCTCAATAAATCTGTTTCGGGTATCTTGGTTTACACTAATGCTAATAATAAAATTGTAAGTAATAAAATACAGAAAACAAAAGTATTTATAGGTATAGCCAGTATTCAAACAGTAAAAAAAAAAAAAAAAATAAGGAAAAGCCATACAAAATACGTTTTTAAAGAATTTTGCACACATGCAGCACTTAATATAGGAATGGAACCATTCTGGGATTTAGAATTCCTTACTTTTATTGTAATTATCACTGGTTGACACTCAAAGCCTTTCATATCACTCGTGATATCCAGACACATGGGGAAGGACAAGGACAGAGACGCAGAAGAGCCCAGAGCCGGTGTGCCCCTGCATCAGTCCCTATTTGAGGAATGGTGTCCACCAAGCCCCACGCAGAGGAGCAACCTTTGAGTAAGGCTTCAAAGATGCAAACTCACAGCAGAGCAGAGAGATGTGCACTGACGTTTCTGCACCATCTAAAAAGATACAGGAATTTAGACCGGTACCACTTGGTTTAAGATTTACCCACTGTCCTCAAATGCATTTAACGATGTTCCGTCAGCTTTGCCGTTACAGCTCTAGCTGTAGAAGGTTACACCTGGGTTATTTAAGCGGGAATGCAGCTGATGTTCCCATCAACAGCAACCAGCAGCCTTCTTCCCCAGTGCATGGCCAGAGTTTTTAATCCCACTGCCTCCTTACTGCAGGCACCAGCGTTTTGGGGGGCTATGAAGAGCGGCGGCGAGCACCTCCGGGTGCCCCTTCCCACGGGACTCTGCGAGCCCTCTCCTTCCCGTGGCCTCCTCTTAGCTTCAGCCTCCGCTCTTCCCCTGTTTTGGTGGAAAAACATTGCTCTCACCTTCCTCCTTGACAATCCAACCCACCCTGTCATTTAAAGACATCTCTCTGCAGAAAGATTTTGTTTGCCCCTTTCAATCTCTCTTGTAAATTGGACATTTCTTCCATATAATGACACCGGACTGGAGATAACCTCTCTCCAGAGTTCACGCGCATACTGGAAATCTTTGCTGTCCAATTTAAGTACCAATGCCATTATATGCTACTTATTTGGGGCTTGGAGTTAAGCTAAGTGAGCAGACGTATTCATAAACACGCACAGTCATTTGGTCTGTACTTTTCCAAAATCCTCATCTACCGTTCCAGCGTTTGGGGAATTACTCATACAAAAGCACCTCCCCGAGGCCTCCACCTCTCCCTGTCCCCAGCATCCATGAGGAGCGACGGATACGCGAGCCAGCAGCCCACAGAACGGGTGCACGCTCGCACACGGTGCAATCGTCTTGGTACAGACTTAACATGGGAATAACAAAGTTCCTGACACTAATATGAACCTCAAACTAACTGCCTTCCTCGCCCCAGGGAAAGCCTTTCATCTTGTTTGCTTTAGATTTCCCAACACAAAATTATGTCTTACTTTCTTCACATTATTGTTAGGAAGCTAATTTAACTATAATTATTATTATCATCCTTTGAAGCACTCTCAAAATGAAAGACCTATCTGTTCTAGCACTCAGTGTTAGATAAACGACAAGGAAAAAAAGCTGAACTTTCTCTGCAGCAAACAGAAGCCACCAAAGAGCTAAAACAAAAATCAAGCTAGAGGATAACACGGCCGAGACGCAGACACGCGCGCACACAGCGCAGGAGCGTGTCCTGTCCTGGCAGCACCCTCAGCATCCAGGGAGGTTTGCTTCGCCCTGCGTCGCCCACGCTGCTGTGTCGGCACCAGCTACAGAGGCAACAGAAGGGGCCCAGCACCGACCCCCGGCAAGACTTACAACGTCACCGCGGGAAAGGAGATGCTCGCAAAAGCCAGGCGGTCGGCAGCTAGCACGGCAGCCCGCGGCCTTTGCAAGGACACTGGAAGGAGGCACGAGCAAAATATAGTTTCTGGATCCTACACCACAACGCTTTACTCATGGCTGAACACATCTGTAAACGACAATGTTAGTTAACGCAATCAGAAGCACAATTTTATTTATCAGACATGACCAATGTTGAAAGCCATGTAAATAAACTATGATTGCGTTGATGCAGACCAGCTGAAGAATTTAAGTTTTGCAAATACAAGGAAAAGACAACTGGCGTCCTATGTTACGAATGACTGCACTGAAGTCCTTTCAGTAACTGTGATAGCCTACAGGTGTTATGGATATCCTCTCTGCAGCAGGCAAATCACGCTGCAGTAAGGTATCACTACGACAAATCATGGGAATACTAAGGGAAGATGTATTATCTTCTAAATGAACCTCCTCTTCATACAAGACAGGCGACCCTGCCAGATGAATACACTTCTAAAAGCAACAGCCATTTCTTAGACAAATTATTCTACTTTTGGTGCCTCTCATTTGACTGTTGTGACATAAAATATTTAACAACTGGTTTATTAAGGGGCTCAGCAAGCTTGAAAGAAAGAACAGAAATATGTGCAATCAAAATTTAATTGATAGAAACACGCAGTTTAGATATCCTTGGATTAAAAAGCATCTTGCAAGAAGAGGTCTCTTTGGGGAAGCTTTTGCATTTTTTAACTAATTTCTACCTTTGGTTGGTAATCACATAAACCATCACACCACGCCACCGGGGCTGCTCCGTTATGAAGTCTTCGGGACAGAACAGACAGTGGATACGGGGAGGAGGTTTTTGGGGAAGGCAGTCTCTGATGTTGTGCTGTGCTTCTCAGCTTTCAGCGCTGTAGAAGGTTACATAGTCCTTGCAGACAGGAATTACTGCAAGGCTCTCATCAGCATTAAAAATAAAGACAGGGCTCTTTTCACATTTGCATGTTATCAAAATGAAAACCCCATTAGTCAATGTTCTCATTCCCTCCTCCCCAAAGAGTAGGAAAACTGATTAAACAGAGAAAGATAGCACTGCTGATAAGAGTCTGGTCCTTTAGTATGACTTTTCTAACTTAACTTCAACTTTCTGTGATATTTCATAGTACAGTAGCCAAATTAGTAGTATTTATACAAATCCACGTGCCATTATGGTAAATAAGAGAAACGCAATTCCCAGGCAGGTTACATTTTAAGTTAGACTTTCTGTACCAATATTGACAGATAAGAGGAGCTGAAAAGATTAATACCTAGTAGCAGCAAACAGGGGATTTCATGGAAGTGAAATTGCTTTTCTCTGCCTACAGGGATATCCTCACCTTACCTGCCTCTTCCCTTGGAATCTGGCTCCCAAATCACACCCGCAGTCCTTCAGGACAGATGCAAGGACAGGGTCTGGAGGAGCACAGCTCCTGCTAATGCACGTGTTGCGACTTTCCTTGGAAAGTTAGGATACGATTCACCAGAGGAATGAGAAACCCCATTATTTCCATTACAGGCCGCGAACCCCCGAGCAGACGCAGTGTGCACGGGGCCCCGTGTGCCACGGTCGCAGAGCTGTGAGAAGAGCTCTGCCGCCCGCCCACTTACGGCCATCGCAGGGTCCAGGCTTCCAGCTTCCACCTCTCCCACCGGGACAGACGGGAACATCACCACCATTATCCTACGGGAATTGTCTACCGGCAAGTTTTCTCTTCGTCTAATGCCTACGTAGGTTGTCTCTCGCGCTGGCACTCTTACTTCATCTATAATTTCTTCAGCTTGTTATAATTTGTAAAATGTGTGCAAGGTTTGCCAGGAGCAGGGGAGAAACTCAGTAGTGTTTCCTTTTAGACAATGAAAAGCAAGAAGTTCAGGTTTAAGTATTTTCCTACAGACAGTATGGGAGGCTATCTACAGACATTCAGAGAAGCAGCCATATCTATGTTTCATAAGGATACACTATCAAGGAACACAGACCTATTTAGCACTCTGCATTTAATTAAAGGAAACGGGGAAGGACTCATCTGCAGAACCTGAAAACAATAATACGTGGGTTGCATCTCCAAGAATGACAAGAATTCTTCCCCGTAACTTTATTGAATTTGAATTCTATTTCTTATTAAACTCAGAGTAACTCAGAATACTTTGGGGGATTCTTTCAGACAACCTATTGCTAAACAATGTACAGTATCAAGAAGAGCTTCAAAGCTCAAAGCTACTTCATAAAAAGAATACGAAATCGATCTATAATATGCAATCTAAGCAAAAAGAGCTGAACATTTCTATTGTGGAAAACTAAATTAATTAAAACTCTTTTTGGAACGATGACCAAGAAGTTCAACATAATACGCTCCAAGAGGATGTTACCGATAAATAGGTCTTTATCCTTCTCCTGCTGCAGAAATCAGCATACCTAAACTCAGCAGAAACCCAACACCAGCAGGACAAAAGGAGGCTGTCAGTGAGGTTAAGGACAAACTGGGCTTTTTTTCTGGTTTGGGGCCAATAACAACATTCAACAGCACAAAAGGAAACATGAAACGCCGGCTCGGAGCACAACAGAGCCGTGTGGGACCACAAAGCCGGAGCCAGCAATCCTCTGTGGGCCCTGCCCAGGGTTGGGTACCTGCAGGGACACCTCTGCCTCGCCGTTAAGGCCGAAGGAGCCACGCTTGGCTTCAGGAGCAGGAGGCAGCACGGAAAAATAAGGCAGCAGGCATCACGAAGACAACAGCACTTACGCAGCTACGGGCGCAGAGGGCAACGGGAGGCGATTTCTGCTTTCAACCCTCCCCGACAGCTCTCAGGGTAAGAACAAACAGTAAATGGGAGCGGCGCTAACCCGTGTGAATAAAAAGGTTGAATTCAAAAAGCATTAAATTGAAATATGTTTCTTTAAAAAAGTATTTAGAATACATGGAAAGCATGCTGACTTGAAGAACTAATCGGTTGGAATAATTAAAATTTGAGA